>NC_091951.1:256091101-256691101 GCF_031021105.1 Erythrolamprus reginae | reverse complement strand
CTTTGTATCTATAATGATAACAATACAGTAACAACAACAGAATATGATGAAAGAAATCCTAATGAGCTTTACGAAAGAAATCAGCTCTTTCCCTCTTTTGCACTGTGTTTTGTCTCTCAAGCCCTAAAGGATAGATAAAACATTAGTCACCAGAACTGTGACAGAATAAGCCACTGTGGGACACATTCAGTACTTGGCTGATCTTTCTCACAGCACATGCTGATCTCAAAGATTAAACTATGCATGTCTAAGGACACACAGGTGTTAAGTGAAATTGCAAAAGGCATGCTGGTTTCCTTTCCAGATGTCTTTATAAATCCCTGCCTTTTGCTTAATTTCAGAAATTGTAGATAGAATATACAGGTAGTTCTTGACTTAACTGTTCATTTAGTGACCATTTGAAGTTACGGCGCTGACTTGTGACTATTTGCACACATATAACCAATGCGTCATCCGCTCAATCACATGATCAAAATTCAAATGCTTGGCAACTGACTCATACTCAATCCGGATAAGACGGAGTGGCTGTGGGTCCTGCCTCCCAGGGACAATTCCATCTGTCCGTCCATAACCCTGGGGGGGGGAATTATTGACCCCCTCAGAGAGGGTCTGCAACTTGGGCGTCCTCCTCGATCCACAGCTCATATTAGAGAAACATCTTTCAGCTGTGGCGAGGGGGGCGTTTGCCCAGGTTCGCCTGGTGCACCAGTTGCGGCCCTATCTGGACCGGGACTCACTGCTCACAGTCACTCATGCCCTCATCACCTCGAGGTTCGACTACTGTAATGCTCTCTACATGGGGCTAACTTTGAAAAGTGTTCGGAAACTTCAGATCGTGCAGAATGCAGCTGCGAGAGCAATCATGGGCTTTCCAAGATATGCCCATGTCACACCAACACTCCGCAGTCTGCATTGGTTGCCGATCAATTTCCGGGCACAATTCAAAGTGTTGGTTATGACCTATAAAGCCCTTCATGGCATCGGGCCAGAATATCTCCGGGACCGCCTTCTGCCGCACGAATCCCAGCGACCGGTTAGGTCCCACAGAGTTGGCCTTTTCCGGGTCCCGTCGACTAAACAATGTCGTTTAGCGGGACCCAGGAGAAGAGCCTTCTCTGTGGCGGCCCCAACCCTCTGGAACCAGCTCCCCCCGGAGATTAGAACTGCCCCCACCCTCCTTGCCTTTCGTAAAGTTCTTAAGACCCATCTCTGCCATCAGGCATGGGGGAATTGACACATCTCCCCCGGGCCTATACAGTTTATACATGGAATGTTTGTGTGTGTGTTTGCTCTTAATAATGGCGTTTTTAGTGTTTTTAAAATTATTAGATTTGTTTTTTACATTGTTCTTGTTATTGTTGTGAGCCGCCCCGAGTCTACGGAGAGGGGCGGCGTACAAATCTAATAAATAAATAAATAAATAAAAAATATTTGTGATGGTTCCAGGATCATGTGATCAACTTTTGCGAACTTCTGACAAGCAAAGCCAAATTCGCTTTATATCCCTGTTGCTAAATTAACAACTGCAATTCCTTAATAATTATGACAAGTTCATAAAATGTCTCATTGGACAACATAAATGTGATGCTCAGTTATAAGTTGAGGACTATCTGTATAGCCAATGGCGTTTTTGGTTGGATTAATTGATTGAAATAATAAAACTTTGTGTGAATGGTTTTCTATATTAGAAAAGGCCTGGACTATACCAATATAAAGGTTATTGTATTTGGAAGGTAGTGAAGGCCTTGCCCAAAGTCTGTGAAAGAGAGACATTATGTTTTAAATCAGTAGAGTAATTTGGAATCCTTTCCGATGTTTCATCTTCCAACTCACATCTCTCCCAGATGGAAACACCAATAGAATGAAATACCAGTTGAAAGGACTTAAGACAGCACAAAAATCACAAGAATTCTAAAAGTGAGAATTCTTAATTAAGCATGACACATTAGAGGACCTGAAGATAGTTCTTTGAGTTTGCAATATTCATTTGCTTCCAGAAAAGTCAATAATTGTTGCAGTATAGCATAAATATGTTAGAATAGGATTGTATTATAATTATATATATCTGCTTATTATAATCCAGGATAGGAGGGCACTAAACTTGCCTAGTCTGCATTCCTGGTAATTACAACAGGGAAACAAAAGGGCTCAATAAACATCTCACTAATAAACAAAGTTTACATCACTCCAGACAGGACATTATATGATCAAAGGGGGAGATTTACATTGCCTGAAGCATACACAGGATGAGAGGGTGATTAAGGAAGATTAGTTGAGATAAGGCAGAAGGCTTCAGAGAAATTAGGTGTGAGAAACATCTGCTTTGAGGAAGAATTTCTAGGAAATTGTTTTGTGATATTTGTGGGAATAGGAAGAACTCAAAGATATGTTTGAAGTTATGTTATTGGATGTATCACTTGACATGTACGTGTAATTATCCCCATTTCCTTAGGTTCCCAAATAAAAAGAGGTGCATGACTCTATACCGTGTCACTTCACCCAGAGAGAGAATATGTCCAAGTCTCCTTTCTAGGATTCGCGTTCGTGAGTGACCCCACACGGCTGGGTTGCACTTAGTCCCATTGAAGGCATTGTCTCCATCAGGGACTTTGGCAGCATCCACAAATAATCATATATTTGTCAACTCTGAAAAATGTGTTTGCTTAAAATTGACTATTAAATTTCCTTTCAGGATGGGCAACCAGTGTAGCTTTATTAGTAATTTTGGATCACAATGCTGCTTTCAAATAGCAAGGAAAAATCTTTCCCTCGTAGTCTTATATAATGGATACATATCTAATAATAAAATGCATCTTCTAGGTTATTACGCAAAAGCAGTCATATTGATGAAGATTGGAATACCATCATGTTATCAGGGCAAAAAGCACTGCCTGAAATGTCATTTTGGTAAAAGCCACATGAATTTCATAATAAAAGAATCTGAAAATAGATGTCACTTACGGAGGGGGGCAAAGTGTGTCTCAAGACACGAGAATGAGAAATCACATCTTATTGTCCCTGCATCGTGACTGTACATCTAATTCTTGGGGGCAAAGTGAGAATCACTTGACAAAATAACTTTTTTATGAAGAAGTATTTTTGGATCTGAAATTGGCAGCTTCAGGGCCACCCACCATCTCTCAATTGTTCCACTCAGTATAAATTGGGAGGTTAGTGTTTGCCAGGTTGAACTGCCCATACCAACATTTCAGATAGCACTAATCTATTCTTGAGGCTGCTGGCCTCAATTTTGTCCTAAGAAGAGCTACGGATGTTTAGGGAGGGGACCTCCACACTATCCATAGAAAGAATGAAAGAAAAAAGAAAAAGAAGAAGTGTTCTTTGGGGTGGATTAAATTTTTACAAATCAAGAACATGCTAAGACCTACATTATAAAAATTGCAAATTTTCCTTCTGGTCCTCATGCATTATTATTATTTATTAGATTTGTATGCCGCTCCTCTCCGTAGACTCGGGGCGGCTCACAACAGTGATAAAAACAATACATGGCAACAAATCTAATAATTTAAAATCTAAACAATTTTACATTAAAAAGTCTAAAAAGAAAACCCCCAATATATAAAATACATACACACAGTCAACAGACTCAAGCTCAACCCGGATAAGACGGAGTGTCTGTGGGTTCTGCCTCCCAAGGACAATTCCATCTGTACGTCCATAACCCTGGGGGGGGGGAATTATTGACCCCCTCAGAAAGGGTCTGCAACTTGGGCATCCTCCTCGATCCACAGCTCACATTAGAGAAACATCTTTCAGCTGTGGCGAGGGGGGCGTTTGCCCTGGTTCACCTGGTGCACCAGTTGCGGCCCTATCTGGACCGGGACTCACTGCTCACAGTCACTCATGCCCTCATCACCTCGAGGTTCGACTACTGTAATGCTCTCTACATGGGGCTACCTTTGAAAAGTGTTTGGAAACTTCAGATCGTGCAGAATGCAGCTGCGAGAGCAATCATGGGCTTCCCTAGGCATGCCCATGTTACACCAACACTCCGCAGTCTGCATTGGTTGCCGATCAATTTCCGGTCACAATTCAAAGTGTTGGTTATGAGCTATAAAGCCCTTCATGGCATCGGACCAGAATATCTCCGGGACGAATATCTCCGCACGAATCCCAGTGACCGGTTAGGTCCCACAGAGTTGGCCTTCTCCGGGTCCCATCGACTAAACAATGTCATTTGGCGGGACCCAGGAGAAGAGCCTTCTCTGTGGCGGCCCTGACTCTCTGGAACCAGCTCCCCCAGATATCAGAGTTGCCCCCACCCTCCTTGCCTTTCGCAAGCGCCTTAAAACCCACCTCTGTCGTCAGTCATGGGGGAATTGAAATTTTTCCCTTCCCCCTAGGCTTATAGAATTTATACATGGTATGCTTGTTTGTATGATTGGTTTCTTAAATTGGGGGGTTTTAGATTATTTTTAATATTAGATTTGTTTACATTGTCTTCTTTATTGTTGTTAGCCGCCCCGAGTCTTCGGAGAGGGGCGGCATACAAATCTAATAAATAAATAAATAAATAATAAATATCATGCACAAAACTACATAGGCAAGGGGGAGATGTCTCAGTTCGCCTAAGCCTGACGACAGAGGTGATATAGACCAGGG
The DNA here is from genome assembly GCF_031021105.1 of Erythrolamprus reginae. Taxonomy (NCBI): domain Eukaryota; kingdom Metazoa; phylum Chordata; class Lepidosauria; order Squamata; family Dipsadidae; genus Erythrolamprus; species Erythrolamprus reginae. Next base: position 256,686,478 of record NC_091951.1, on the reverse strand, counting down.
ATGTCAAATTTGATTTCATTGAGGACCACATCAGAATTGTGTTTGACCTCGGGAAGAGGGGCACCCCCAGCTTGACATCACTCATGTCGGGGGCGCCTGTGGTGGTCCAAGGGCTTTGCCAGTGAAAACTCCCTAGCTGTGTTTTTGGCTGCGACAGCCTCCTGCAACCCTCTGCCAAGTGAAAACAGAGCTTGGGAAGACCGGTCCTTTGTTGCGTCGGATGCAGAATGATACACAGACACGAAAGCTGGGTAATGTTCTGTCTGGGTTCCCCCAGACCTCAACACCAACTGGAAAAAACAGCCAGACACGCTGGTAAAAGCAAAAGTACTTTATAGCTTGAAAAATAAACACAGAGAAAAACCTGTTCTTCCCAACAGGCAGGCTAGGAGACTTTACAGCAGAGTCCTGATGTCCAGACAATACAGCACACTTCTTGCTGGCACACCCACCACTGTAGAGCATAAGACCCCCACCTTTCCCCCCCAAGGTTTCAGTATTCAAAGTCACAAACCAGAATTCCAAGACGCCAAAGATCACAGCCAGGTCCCAAGACTCCCAAAGATAATACTCCACAAGCCAGGAAGGGTGGGTCTGCCTTTTAGCCTTTCCAGAGAGCACCACACCCAAACCCAGCTGTTGCCTCTTTAATGCTGAAAGTACCTAACTAATTGCTCCCTTCTTTGTGTTGCTCTTCTCTGTCGCAGATCTATTATTGCTTGTGCATTTTCCTCTAAGGAATCCAGGCTGCTTGCTGGGGAGAGCTCCCTCTCGGGGGCCTCTGGCTGTTCCCCCTCTTCCTCAGCCTGGGATTCCTCCTCCTCGTCTGCCTGCACCTCCTGTTCCTCATCCTCCCCCTCTGAGCAGGAAACCGACAGAAGATCAGCCGTTCCCTGAGGGGCCTCGGACGGAATCACAACAGGTAATAAGGGTCATTTTATTGAAATATAAACATAGAGACCTGCAGAGGTCGCTAAATGGGGCAGTAGTTCCTATGTACAACATACTTGGGCAACTAAATGGACTTAACTCCTTGCCTGGGCAATGCGAGGCTATCTTCAGCCTAAGCCCAGCCATGTAAGCCATGCTTCAAGCTTATAAAGGTCTTGCTTAATCTAACAGCAATAAACGCCCCCTCCTCAGAAAGAGAAGAAAAATAAAATTAAAGCTTAGCACAGCAGAGCAATTAACAAAGGTGTTAAGTTAATGTGCTGAGCAGCCTGTGATGTCAGACATGCAATCAATGTAGAAGACAATGAAAGGCACTGTAATTAATGATTAAGTGGGACTGCAGGGATATAAAGCACAGGAGGATCCTTCATAATTAAATTTGAGAATGGGCTGATCTTTTTGTAACTGTAGTTTCTGAAATCCATTTGTTCTTACCTTTAAGCCTTAAAAAAAATCTGTAAAGCTTGTTTTCACAGTTAACTTTTTGAAGAGACCTTTCTGGATTCCTTTCCATATTCCTCACCATATTTACCAAAACATATCCAAAATTCAGGTGCTAAATGGATATAATATAATACAGCATATTGCTAGTAGACTTCTGCAGTAGGCAGGGGGCTGAAATATTAAGTCTCTTTCAACCCTTAAGTTTTGTATGATTCCTCTAAAATTAAATTCCTCTCATGCTTACAAATGGGATTCATTCATTCTTCTGGCATGATCCTTATAATCATGATTTGGCAAGAAAAAAGGAAATGTATTCTATCAAAAAAACTTCCATAAGATGTAGGCAAAGCCATAGATAGATAGATAGATAGATAGATAGATAGATAGATAGATAGATAGATAGATAGATAGATAGATAGATAGATAAATGTGTGTGCAATACAAAGTTTGTGGATTACTAAATGATAATGCATTGAGTTGTCTACTCTATGGAGAGTCTCAGTCATTCAGGTCATGACAGTCCCAGAAAGTGTTTTTTTCTCAAGAGGCAACTGGATTTTGTTTTTTCTTGAAGACATTTTACTCTTCATCCAAGAAGCTTCTTCAGTTCTGACAGACTCAACTTCTGATGGACTTCGGAACTGAAGAAGCTTCTTGGATGAGGAGCGAAATATCTTCAAAGAAAAGCAAAGTCAGGTTGCCTCTTGAGGAAAAAAAATAAAAAACCTTTGGGATGATATTGAGTGATATTAAAATGTGAGATAAAATAATGTTAATTTAATTTGAAATCCTTAAAAATAAGGTTCCCCCCGGGTGAAACACGCATCTCAGATATTGCCGATGATGATGAAGGGGTGCAGGGGTGGCTTCCAGTTTTCTTCACTGCTGGTTCACTCAAGGACACGCTTCACACACATGCACGCATGCAAAGTGCTAAAACAAAGCTTCTGTGCAGGTGCAGAAGCAAAAAAACAAGATGGTGGTGCCTATGGTAATGCCAAGAGAACTGGCTTGTGGCTATGGCAGGCAGTTCCAGTGACCCAGGCTGCCCAGTTACTACCAGTTCCTTAGAATCGGTCTGAACCAGTCCGAACCCACCTCTGAAGGGGTAGTTGTCAGCCTTGCTATGTTTCATCCTTCCACTACGCTTCGGCTGTCATAAGTAACGGGGGGGGGGAGGTGTTTGGGGATTTGGGAGGGAAAGTTTCTGGAGGAGCCCTGGTAAGTTTTGTAAGTGATGTTATATTCCCCACCAAACCCCCCCAGCCAAAAGGCTGCTAGGCCTCCTAGCCTCCCTTGCACTGCTAACCCCCCTTCACACAAAAACCCTTGTGCCACCACCCAGACCCCTAATCAAGGGGGGGCATTCGCTCCCAACCCCACCTAACACCCACCAAGAGGCGGTAGGCCTGTAAGGCCTACCACCTCAGGTCTAGGCCTCCCACAAGTCAGAGGCCCGAGGCCTCTGACTCAGCAATAACCTGTGCGAGGTCTCGATAGGCCTCACCACGTGCTCCAAGTCTTCAGCGAACAGACCGACGTCTGTTCGCTTTGGGATCCACGGAGGCAAGGATGAGGTTCTGCTCGGACCGCCCTTAAATAGGGTGATCCTGGACCTCCCCCCAAGCCCAGTATGCAGTGCGCAATCCTGGCACGCTGCCAAAAGCCAAACTTCCGGTTTCGCCGGAAACCGGAAGTTCGGAGCTCCGCAGAGCTCAGAGCAGCGTCCCCTTGCTCCAGGGCAATTTTGGCCGGCGGTTTAAGCCGCCGGCCGTGCATATCTGGACTTCAACTCCCAGAGTTGAAGACCAGATATCTTCAAGTTGCCAAGGTTGGGAAACACTGCCATAAGCATGATGTGACGGTGAAGATGCATGCACCTGACGAAGATGGACAATGGGGATTGATTATTTCCCAAAGCGGGGTGAGTGGGATACTTTGATATAGGCAACAGTCGCGCCTTTTTCCTCAGACTTTGCTTTGCTTCTGATGAATTCACTTCTGATTTAGTAAAATTTACTTTTGAAGTTCAAAATGGACTCTGAGTTTGACTTTTCTTAAATACTGAGTGGAGCCATCCTGACAGTGGTAATAAGAAAGATAAAATTGAGGAACCTTAGGTTATGCAAATTATTCTAGATGGAAGCTTGATCTTTTACATTTCCCCTTTCTGAAGGGAACCCCCAGACTGCACAGCGGAATAAACTCATATGCCGAATCACAGCCCCATCCTACTCTTAAAAGCGTTTGGCATTTTAAGACTGTTTGGAGTAACCTCCAAGGCATTTAGAATTCGGAGAACAAATTCCAGTTGCTTTTCAAGGCCATCGGTATCTGCCTCATTTGGTGTACAATGTAATGGGATCAGACAGTCCTGACTTTCTGAAAGCTCCTTTATAATTGCTGTGTCATCAGGCATCACTCTATGGAGTCTCTCCTTAGGCTTATATAAATGAAATTCACTACTTTTTAAGGAAGCCACTTTAGTCAATGGAGCTTTTCGGCCTGACATAGACAGATCACACCACAGAAGCTCTATGGAGGGAGCACAACTGTATTTCAGCAAAGCGGAGAATGACGATTTGCTTCCATTATCTGTCAAAATTGCTGTACCCAAGGAATGGTTTATGGCTGAAATAACACCGCTATTTGCAAGCATATACAGTATATATATCCGCCGACTATCTCCAGCCTTTAGAGCGGGTTGCAGCTAAGCAACAATAAAGCTTTTTAGAAGTGTGATTATTACAGTCCATCACTTAGAATCAGCATTTCTCAATTTCATGCTATCTATTTGTTTTAGGGGATTGTAATTCAATTATAAATATTATAGATGGGAATTAATATTGTTATTAGCAGGGTGACTTTCTGTCTACCTGATCCTGAGGCACTCTGCTGGTTGCCAAGGCAACAGAAGGATAATATCCATGAACTGTTGCCTGTGGATTTTTTTTTTTCAAAAAAACAAATCTCTAAGAATATTACAGATTTTTTAGAACATGCAAATGAAATGTATAAATGTACCCATTGAATTTGCCCACAGCTAGTTACACGAGTGAGCTCACCATAAGGTAAAATAATATGAAATGGGGTTGAACACTGGATCTTAATAGGAAAACATCTGCTTGGCTTCAATACATCCACCTAGGCCGAAAAAAAATTAAAATCTTAAGCACGGGAAAGTCACTGTCTATCAGATTCCAACTGTATTGTTCACAATTGACTCTGGTAGGGTCTCTGTTTCTGAAATAAGAGTGCAAGCATGAATTCAAATTTCATTAGGCCGACAAGAATAAAATGCACGAGAGAGTGCCAGTGTATTACAGGAAGAGATGAAGTTTTGGATTTCAACCACCAGAACGTGAAGTCAATTTTACATTCCCAATATTTAGCACATACAGCTTCTTTAGAGATGTTGCATCCACAAAAATCATAGTTAATGTTTATCTTGACCACACGATACTGAATCTTTCTGTCTCTTTTTAAAAACAGTTTTGGAAATTTAAAGGAAACCTATTACCATGCATGAAAGATCAAAGCCAATTTCATGTTATATAATTGCCACATCACATTTTCGAAGATGAAAACCTGTCCATACAGGTAGTCCTTAACTTATGACCCCAATTCAGCCCAAAGGTTCCATGGTTAATTCAAGGTGCTGGTCATTAACTTTAAAGCCCTACATGGCTTAGGGCCAGATTATCTTCGGGTCGGGACTGCCTCCTATCGCATAGCTCCCAGCGACTGATAAGGGCCCACAGGGTTGGCCTTCTCTGAGTCCTGTCAACTAAACAGTGTCAGCAGGTGGGGCTGTGGGGAAGAGCCTTCTCTGTGGTGGCTCCAGCTTTCTGCAACCAGCTACCTGCTGAGATCTGTACTATCTCTACCCTATTGGCCTATAAACTCCTGGCTTTTCTGGCAGGCTTGGGCCATTGCTTAGAATGTACACCTTTGAGATCCATCCATAAATGATACATATGGCTTTATTGTGGATTTTAAATTGTTTTTAAAACAATTAATAGTGTATATCTCATTCTCTTTGGCTTTGAGCCAAAGTCCTTAGGGAGTTTATTTATTTATTTATTTATTAGATTTGTATGCCGCCCCTCTCCATAGACTCGGAGCGGCATACAAATTCAACTAAGTAAGTAACTAAATAAATAAGTAAGTAAGTATGGTAAGTAAGTAAATAAATAAAGTGAGACATTTACATAAGTTTTGCCCCATTTTATGATCTTGTTTGTTAAGTGAATCACTGCAGTTATTAACACAGTTGCTAAGTGAATCTGGCTCCCCCATTGGCTTTGCCTGTCAGAAGATCACAAAAAGGGGATCACATGACCACGGGACCCTGAAACCGTCATAAATATGAAACCAGTTGCCAAGTGTCCAAATTTTGATCACGTGACCACTCGAATACTGCAATGATAAAAGTGTGAAAAATGGTCATAAGTCACATTTTTCAGTGCCATGGTAACTTTGAATGATCATTAAATAAGGTTTTGTAAGTAGAGGACTACCTGTACAATATGAAAACCCTTACCCTTGGAATGTAATATTAGCTGTTGTGTTCATGCAATAGGTTAAATGAAGCTGAAACAAGGCTGGGTAATTTTGTAGTTCAGTGTATCGTGGGAAATCTAATCATTTACTTAGTATGCTGTGTAATATAGCAATAGCAATAGTGCCTAGACTCATATACAGCTTCATAGTGCTTTTACAGACCTTAAGCCTGGTGGGATTTGAACTTCCCAGGCAGCCAGCAGGCAGCAAAAGTAGCCTATGGTACTGCACTCTAATCACTGTGCCACATTGGCTTAATCATAGCATGTATGGAATTATGCACAGAGAGGAAATGTGTTTTCACAACCATGGAATTATATTAAGTACTAAGTCAACCCATAGTTGACTTTGCCCAGCCATTTTTAATACTGACCAGAAAGAGATGTCCAGGATAGCTAAAATTGCAATTTTTTCTAGCACAACCTAGAGATACACAAAATGCAGCCTAAGACACTGGGTATGGAAAATGGGCCTCTACCTCTGAGCATAGTTCCCTCTAAGCTGAGCAGTGAGCAATAGCTCACTTAAAAATCATCATCAACTCAGAGTTTTCCAAACCTGCCCAGAAGCCGAGAGGGAAAGAGTGAGAGGGAAGGAGAGAGAGGGGAAGAGAGGAAGAGAGAGAAACAGATAGAAAAAAGAGAGGAAGGAAAAGAGAAAGAAAAAGAATGGGAGTAAGGAAGAGAGAAAGAAAATCAAAATCTAGTTTGAAACTAGCTCAACTATTTAAAAGGCATTTTGATATTGATAGAGTTGCCCTATTATGAGCTCACAGTTATAGACACACAGTACAGTATTTTATTTTGAAATTCTCTGAGGCAAAACAGGGTGGGTTTTTTATTTGTTTGTTTGTTTGTTTATTATTTCTGTGCCGCCCAGTCCCGAAGGGACTGCCACTCAGACACTATACTATTCCGCCCCCCCAAAAAAAAAATTAGAGGGAACACTGCCTCTGAGCCTGAATTATAAACCTGAAATAGTGTTAAAACACTGTTGTCTCATTTTTTGTATAAAGCATTAGCAATAGCAATAGCACTTAGATTTATATACTGTATTATAGTACTTTATAACCCTCTGTAAGTGGTTTATAGAGTTAGCATGTTGCCCCCACTTTTTTTTTTACCAGAAAGATGAAAGGCTATGTCAACCTTTGGTCAGGTTCAAACTGCTGACAGTCAGCAGAATTAGCCTGCAATTCTACATTCTAACCACTGTGCCACGTATTGTTTTTAAATAGCAACATCAAACATCTGTTGAGACCAAACCATTCTTCATTTCTGAAGCCATTCTTCTGAGCTCCAGTAAAGTCTTTCTTCACCAGAAACTTAGAAATTAGGAACAAGGAGTCAATCCTACAAGGTAGACCTGACCAGGTTATCAAATTCACACAATCTCCTCACTACTTTTATTGAGATTGGTTATAATAACAGAATCTTGCAAGTATGATTTTGTGGTTCTTCCCCTCCTTATATTCCAGTGAGTTTATTATTTATTATTTATTTATTTATTACTTAGATTTGTATGCCGCCCCTCTCCGAAGACTCGGGGCGGCTCACAACACGTGGAAACAAATCATAAATAATCTAACAAATTTAAAATTAAAAGATTTAAAAGACCCCATATACTAACAGACATACACACAAGCATACCATATATAAATTAAACATGCCCAGGGGAAGATGTTTCAGTCCCCCCATGCCTGACGGCAAAGGTGGGTTTTAAGGAGTTTACGGAAGGCAGGAAGAGTAGGGGCAGTTCTAATCTCCGGGGGGAGTTGGTTCCAGAGGGCCGGTGCCGCCACAGAGAAGGCTCTTCCCCTGGGGCCCACCAACTGACATTGTTTAGTTGACGGGACCCGGAGAAGGCCCACTCTGTGGGACCTGATCGGTCGCTGGGATTCGTGCGGCAGGAGGCGGTCTCGGAGATATTCTGGTCCAATGCCATGAAGGGCTTTAAAGGTCATAACCAACACTTTGAATTGTGACCGGAAACTGATCGGCAACCAATGCAGACTGCAGAGTGATGGTGAAACATGGGCATACCTAGGTAAGCCCATGACTGCTCTCGCAGCTGCATTCTGCACGATCTGAAGTTTCCGAACACTTTTCAAAGGTAGCCCCATGTAGAGAGCATTACAGTAGTCGAACCTCGAGGTGATGAGGGCATGAGTGACTGTGAGTAATGAGTCCCGGTCCAGATAGGGCCGCAACTGGTGCACCAGGTGAACCTGGGCAAACGCCCCCCTCGCCACAGCTGAGAGATGTTTTTCTAATGTGAGCTGTGGATCGAGGAGGACACCCAAGTTGAGGACCCTCTCTGAGGGGGTCAATAATTCCCCCCCCAGGGTAATGGACGGACAGATGGGATTGTCCTTGGGAGGCAAAACCCACAGCCACTCCATCTTATCCGGGTTGAGCTTGAGTCTGTTGACACCCATCCAGGCCCCAACAGCCTCCAGGCACCGGCACATCACTTCCACCGCTTCGTTGACTGAGTTAAGGAGGCATCTACAAGAGCAGCTCATTTCTCAGGGTTTAAAAAGGTTTCAGCCCTTTTGTGTATTTCCATTAAGGTCATTTTCTTTACTCACTACACATACAGTAGCTTTTGAGAAAACTCATGGCTTTTCTTACTTGAATGACACATTTCCAATCCACTTAATACCTGAAGATGCATGCTATGATCTGATTCAATCTATGAAGGAATAACCTCTGACCTTCAAGAAGCCAAAAAATATTCAGCTCAGCAGTAATTTTATAAAGGGTTCTCTCTCTGTCTCTGTCTGTCTCTGTCTCTCTCTCTGTCTCTCTCTCTCTCTTTGTGTGTGTGTATGTGTGTGTGTGTGTGTGTGTGTGTGTGTGTAAGGGAGAGGGAGTGTGGGACAGAAGGAGGGAGAGAAAGAGAGAAGGAGGACCAGAAAGACTTAAGGATGGTATTACACTATTTCAGAACATACTGAAAGAAAATTTACCTGGATGTAAAAAACAACAACACAACTATATGTGTTCAAGAACATGTTTGTGTTTTGTGCAGTGGCTCATGTTCACGAGGAAAAAGGTGAGTCTCTGTATGTCAATATTTCATCTATTAGTATACATTTGGACAACATTATTCAGTGTAGAGACAAAGCAGTATGAGAAAGGCACCAGCTTTCACAACTATTGGAGTTTCTAACTTTCTCTGACTGCCTTGCTTAAGTAGAGGCTGTTGACGTCTGCTCTAATGCCGCGTGTCACAAAAGGCAAGAGAGAGGGACATTTATTGTACAGGACATTGTGTTCCTGCTATTAGTAGCCAGCCTTCTTTTTGTGCATAACCTTACTTACCCAAAACTTTTTTTTAAAAAACTCCATCAGCCAGCCAAAATGATTTTGCACAGCCATCTATAATGAACAATTATTTCTTCAATTACCTATTTAGTGTTTTCCATTTCATCTATTCCAATGAATGGAAATTAACAAAGCAGTAGCAGTTTTAAACCTATTTACACTGTATGACTACATTCCTAAAATCCCATTTACCAAAGCAAGGAAGAGAAGAGAGGAGAGGAAAGGAGAGGAGAGGAGAAGAGAAGAGAAAAGAAGAGAAGAGACACATGGCACATATGTGTTAGAAACAAAAGTAAAACCCAAGCATTGAAAAAATAGGATATTTTGGTTTGACTTGATCAGAATAGAATAGAAGAGAAGAGTTGGAAGGGACCTTGGAGGTCTTCTAGTCCACCCTCCTGCTTAGGCAGGAAACCCTACAGCACTCCAGACAGATGGTTATTTAATCTCTTCTTAAAAGCTTCCAGTGTTGGAGCATTTGCAACTTCTGGAGGCAAGTTGTTCCATCGATTAATTGTTCTAGCTGCCAGGAAATTTCTCTTTAGTTCTAATTTGCTTCTCTCCTTGATTATTTTCCATGCTTTGGAGAATAGCCTGACTCCCTCTTCTTTGTGGCAACCCCTGAGATATCGGAATACTGCTATCATGTCACCCCCTAGTTCTTCTTTTCATAAGACTAGACACATCCAGTTCCAGCAACTGTTCTTTATATGTTTTATCCTTAAGTCCCCTAATCATCTTTGTTGCTCTTCTCTGCACTCTTTCTAGAGCAGTGATGCCTGCCACAGGTGGCATGTGGAGCCATAGCTGCTGGCACGTGAGCTGTTGTCCCAGCTCAGCTCCAAGGTGCATGTGTGTGCTGACCAGTTGATTTTTGGCTTGCACAGAGGCTCTGGGACGATGCTTTTGGCTTCCAGAGAGCCTCCGAAGTTATGGTGGAGGGCATTTTTACCCTCCAGGAAAGCCTTTGGAGCCTGCAGAGGGCAAAATACAAGCCTACTAGGCCCACTAGAAGTTGGGAAACAGGCCGTTTCCGACCTCCATATGGCCTCCAGGAGGGTGAGGAAAGCTGTTTTCACCCTCCCCAGGCATTGAATTATGGGTGTGGGCACTCATGCATGTACACATGTGCTTTTTCGGCACCCAAGGGAAAAAAGGTTCACCATCGCTGTTCTAGAGTCTCAACATCTCTTTTACATCTTGGCGACCAAAATTGGATGCAGTATTCCAAGTGTAGCCTTACCAAGGCATTATAAAGTGGTATTAACATTTCACCTGCTTTTGATACTATCCCTCTGTTTATGTAGCCTAGAACTGTGTTGGCTTCCCTCCCCATTATAATTATACATTATTTTAGACAATTAAAGTACCTCAATATAATAGTGCCTTGTTGTAACCCCATTAGATCATAGCAACAGGAAATGGAAATTCTTTATGCATACTAAAACCTACCAGATCCAGACTCATCACCTGTGTCTGATACCAAAAACACATAAAATGTATGATTATTTTACTCTGTAGGGCTGAGAGGGCGAGAAGAAAAGGTGAGAAAAGAAGACTGTTTCTTCTAGACTCAGCATAACCCCGAAGGCAAATTACACCCAAAACAATTAACAAAACCTAGATCCCTATAAATATTCCCAGGTTTATCTTCAAAATATAGCCGCCTTCAAGAGTTCAATTGTGTGTTTACTATGCTGTCGAATAAAGTCTACCTCTGCTTCAAGCAGATGTCTTACGCTTATTTACCCAGCCACAGAATGGACCAGAATTTTTTCCTAACACCCAAACGCTATCAGACAGTTTCTCTTACTAAGAGATTTTAAAATAAAATAAATTAATTGAACTTAAGTTTCATTGCACTGGATTATGTGAGCTGCCCCGAGTCTTCAGAGAGGGGCGGCATACAAATCTAATAAATTATTATCATTAAATTATTATTATTATCTTCTGTGGGGTACAGAAGATTCAGAATTTTGTTCTAGAAAATATAATCAGTTTATATTGGACATTTCGGCTTTGTAATCTGTACAGGAGCACTAAGTGATTCAAATAAGATTGCATATTTTCTTGCAATGGCAAATTGAACAATTAAAATCAGAAATACAGCACGAGTAGCCTTTCACAGAAAGAGAGGACCATTACTGTTTTTCTAAGTGACAATCATTTGAAGCACCTGGAATTAAGTTTAGATGCTAGTGCTATAAACAAAATTACACACACACGCATATGCACGCACACACATCAGTTATATGTATATGTGTGTGTGTAAATGTGTGTGTATGTATGTGTATCTATTACTTATACTGTCTAAGAAAAGCCCCAAAATTTATTTATATAATATATTTTATAGCAGGATGTTTTAATAATCTCTGATTATATTTCCAAGTCAGTCTTATTTCATATTCTATTGGTGTCCTACAGTGTTATTTTACCTTCAACATATGGTTTGTAGTGAATATCTCTGCTATTATTTGAACATCTGTTGAATAATATTACATTAAACTGTTAAATGCATAATTATGTTCAATTATTTTAAGAGAATTGCTTTTACTTCATCTAATTCTCCTAGCCTTTTGCTTTATCAGTTATAGGAAGTTAGCACAGGATAGCAGATGGTTCTGTGTAATTTCTTCAAGCTAATAAATTTAAATGCCAAATACACCATGATAATTGCACATACATATGCATGTGTGTGGGTAATAAATAAATATGTTGAGAATGTGAGTGTGTGCAATGAAATGCACCATGCAAATATTCTAATATGAAACTAAAACATTTCACTCCTTTCAAATTTTGTCTTTTAACTATTTCGGAATTATTTTTAGCATAGTAATTTTATTCCAATGCATTATGATCCCACCTAAGGGTTTCTCTCTGTCTCTTACGCCTTCATTTCACCCTCTTGGAAGTAGATTAGGCTGAAAAATTGGTGACATTTCCACTGCCTAAAGAGATTTGAACCCTGCATTCCCTAAACCTAATCTAACAACTCTAAATTGTACTTAACTCTCAATCATACCTTCTTCATCTTTCGGTAACAACATGAAAATGGATTGCCACTGTCTTATTCTAAATTATATAGATAGTCCAAAATTAGAACTGGCAATTCAGCTAAGTGAAGTAGTCATTGAGTGAAACTGCAACAATGCTCATGCTCTTACTTCAGTTTTCCTTTATGGAGCTGCAAAGGTTCAAAATGCAAGGATTGATGACAAAGTCACTTTTTCATCACCTGCAAACTGCAAACGGTCACTATGCAAGTCAGGGGATAAATGAGAGCTACTTATGTTTTATATTATCAGTACAAAGGTTTCTGCCCTGTAAGGAAAGGGCTGGACCCTACAGCAGTGGTGGATTTCACTTACCTTTGCTACTGGTTCAGGAATGGGAGTGCTTGGGCATGGATGCACTTTGATGATATCTGGGTGGATGCGCAGAGCCTCCTGCAGCTACCGATTCATCCAATCCAGGGCAAACTTGTAGCAACCCACCCAGGCGTGGATTCCACTTACCACCGCTACCAGTGCACTTCCCGCTTTGCCATCACTGTTTTAGGATGAAAAGCGAAACATCTTCAAAGAAAAACCAGAAAGTCCAGTTGCCTCTTGGGACAACCATGACCTGGATGATTGAGAATCTCCAGAGACATTTATTTCTATTCTACTTTTTCAGAAAGGTTTTTTTTTTAAAAGTATGCCTATGGATTTTATTCTGTTAATTGTTTCCAACTACTGTATATGGGGTGGCGCTCATCTCAATTTCAAAACCATTGAGCTAGCCCTGTCTGCAGACATTTTCATGGTCATGTGCGCCCCCCCATTAAATGTTATGTGTGGATGTGATTGAGTTAATTGACTGCCTTTTAATGTAATGGGATTTTAGCTTATAGTTTTTAACTATTAGATTTGTACACATATTGTTTTTGTATTGTATTCTGTGAGCTGCCCCGAGTCTTCAGGACAGGGTGGCATGCAAGTCTAATAAATAATAATAATAATAATAATAACAACATGACACCATGGAGGACTGTTACCTTCCCACCAAAATTCTACCTATTTATCTACTTGCATTTGCCTGCTTTTGAATTGCTAGATTGCCAGGAGCCAAGGTGAGGATGGGAGCTCACCCAACACATGGTGCTCGTGTCTCCAACTTGGGCTGCTAGTTTTCCAGCTGACAAGCTCAGAGTTTTAACTGCTGAGCCACCAGGCCATTCCTTCCCAGAAGCAATGACCAAAATCTGATAATGCCTTTCTCAAAATATAATAAAATCATATTAAAATGTTGAAATGTTTACTTAGCAATTGAAGATCCATACTGAAAGAGAGATGGTCCATAATTCTTTGGGGGGGGGGGGAATAAACCAGCAACAAGAAATCAAATGGCCCATATTGGGATAGAGGATCGTTATCGGTTTTTAAAACCGTACAAATTGTTTCTTAATGAGGAAAGGCATCAAACAGTAGTCACCACTATAAACAGAAAGCTGCTTTGCTCTGGAGTTTAGGGAGTAGCTCGGTGGGGAGAGCAAATATATTCTTCAAATGTTATTTTAAAAGGATGATTGGCCAAGCTGAGAAGTATTTTTTTTTTAAAAAAAAGGTGGCCAAGTTCCTGGTTCCGGCCATTTAGAAACATATTAAGTAGCCGAAAAGCCCACTTATCTAAAACCACATTTCATTGCACACAGTGAGAGCAGCTTGATTCGAAGGGGCTGGTTCTTGCCAGCAATAGATTACCAAACTGCACGAGGTTGTATAAAGCTCAGAGACAAGCTTTTTACTGGAATATTTAATGAACGTGAACAAATATTTGGAGTTGTACACAGCTCCTATGGGGAAGTAATTAGCTATAGGATTTGCTTAAGAACTCCCAGTGATTTCACATATTAGAATAAGGTCATTATGAGCCTACCCGTGCTCAGCTTGTGGGCTGAGACTCGGAGGTTTATCCCCCATCTGACAGGGTAATTTAAAAGATTATTCCCAGTAATTCTGTGTTTGAAAAGGCAGCTCAGAAAACAGGACTCAGCCACAAGCGATAACTAGTCATAAGTGTATAATGTACAGATTACCAGGCAGTATCTAATGCAGTGAAAGCCAAGGATGCTTGTGCAAACAGCCTAACAATCCTTGGCATAGCAACCCCTGTTTCTGCAAGCTGCTTCTATCCAATTTCCCCCCAACTCTCCAAGGACATCTTTGGCAAGCGCAGGAGGCGGAAGGAAAGGAGAAAAAAATTGATTGTAAAGGCGTACTTGTGCGGCACTAATTGTAAGCATTCCAGCAACAGCCTGATCAGGAATGACAGTGTAAACCATTTGGAATCAGTGGACAGAGGTTGGAATTATAAAATAGAGCTTGCCAATTTGGTAACACCTGGATGTCCTGAACTGCAACCTTCTTCTCCATTCACCACTACCCCTTCCATCCTGAAGTCATGCTATAATAGGAAACTGTAGAAATGGTGAGCCACAGTCTGTTGGAGGGATAGGATTCAGTCACTTCAGACCGGTGCGAATGAACTGGATGTTAATTTTACATCTGGTTCACTGTACCGGTAATTGCAAGGACTGGCTGACCCTGCCCATCCAGCCCCTCCCCTCCCAGGAGTCTCTACACGGTCCATTTTGGATGCCAAATAGGTGCAGGGCCCATGTGGAGGCTTTGGGAGAGTGAAAAATGGGCCTACCAGAAGTAACAGAAGTCGGGAAATGGGCTAGTTTCCAATCTCCAGAGCTCCTCCAGACCCGGGGGAGGCTGTTTTCACCATCCCAGAGTCTTGAGAAAACCTCCGGAGCCTGGGGAAAGTGAAAATGTCATCCTCCATGGGCAGAGAACCTGCTGCGCCACCCTGGCTCTTTATTTGTTTGTTTGTTTGTTTGTTTATTTGTTTAGAAAAATTTTGCTGATTTTTTTTCTGCACATGTGCAGAAGCTGAGTTTCCCGCACTGCATATGCGCCACCATCTTGTTTTTGGCTTTTTTAAAAAAAAATGTGGATTTTTGTGCCAAAAGGGAGGAAGCGAACCAGTGGTGAGGTAAGTTGGAACCCACCCCTGTATTAAACCGTAACACGCTCCATGAGTTCATCTATAAAAAGAGCATTCTGCAAAGCTGTGGGGAGTCCAGATCATTTTTTTCTGACCTAGAAATTTAGAAAACACAGCAATCTTTTGGGAATGATGAACTGAGATAAGTGGTGGGGAACACATTTCCACCCAGCTTGTGCAGTTGGGCTTCTAGCAAAGAAGGAGGGAAAAGAAGGATAAGGAGGGGGAAGAATGAAATGCATGCTGCTTTTTTTTTTTGCTGCATGTGTATTAGTGAAAGAGAGCAAGAATGTGTGTAAAGTGGAATCTGCACCTCTGACCTCAACAGTTGTGTAGTCCTCGGGTGTAATGTCCAACAATAAAAAAAATCAGGAAGCTATTTTCCAAAACAACAGAAGGCAAGACAAAAAACAAAGAATGGAAACTAATCAAGGAGAGAAGCAACCTAGAACTAAATTTCCTAACAGTGTGAGCAATGAACGGGTGGAATGGCTCTCCTTCAGAGGTTGTGGGTGCTTCATCACTGGAGGCTTTCACGAAGAGACTGGACAGCCATTTGTCTGAAATAGTATAGGGCTGAGATGGCAAGCCTCCGGCACGCGTGCCACAAGGGGCATGAAGAGCCATATTGGTGGGCATATGAGTTCAGGTCCACCCAGCTGATTTTTGGGCCTTCTGGGCCCACTGGGAGTCAGGAAACTGTTCTCAGCCTCTGGAGGGGTTGGGGAAGGCCATTTTTGCCCTTCCTGGGCTCCTAGAAAGGTTCTGAAGCATGGGGAGAGTGAAAAACAGGTGTGCCATCACATAATAATAATAATAATAATAATAATAATAATAATAATAATAATAATAATAATTTATTAGATTTGTATGCCGCCCCTCTCCGAGGGCTCGGAGAGGCTCACAACAAGCAATACAAACTATAAATCCAATATTAAAAACAATTTTAAAACCCTTATTAAAAAACAATCATACAACCCAAATAAATCATACATAAACCGGAACAGCCAAGAGGTATATCAATTTCCCCATGCCTGGCGACATAGGTGGGTTTTCAGGGTGTTTGCGAAAGGCAAGGAGGGTGGGGGCAGTCCTAATCTCCAGGGGGAGTTGATTCCAGAGTGTCAGGGCCGCCACAGAGAAGGCTCTTCCCCTGGGTCCCGCCAGACGACATTGTTTTGTCGATGGAACCTGGAGAAGGCCAACTCTGTGGGACCTAATTGGCCGCTGGGATTTGTGCGGCAGAAGGTGGTCCTCAAGGTATTCTGGTCCGATGCCATGCTGGGAGCAGGGGGTCACATATGCATGCATAGGGGGGGACGCATGGAATTAATATAGGATACTGGCTTATATGCATGGGGCAAATCGCCAATGTGGATTATACATAAATGCCCTGCTGGCACATGAACCAAAAAAAGTTTGCCATCAGCAGTATAGGGTCTCCTGCTTGAGCAGGGAGTTGGACTAGATGACCTCCTGCGTAGATCCTTCCCAACTCTGTTATTCTATGTTCTAAACTGCTGTCTACCATTGCCCTAATTAATATACATTGTTGCTCAACTGTAGATCACATTCTCTAATATTTTCATTCTTGCCAGCCCACCAAGTATTTCTTTATTTATTGCCAATGTTATCAGTACTTAAACTTTCGACAAATAATACCTATTTGTATTTTTAACTGAGCAGAATCCTGCACACAGCCAAGGAAATTGGCCATGATCCACAAAGATCTATGTTGTAATGAGATCCTTGGCATAATCTTGACATCATTTTTGTATAATAAGAGGGAATGTTTAAACATTCAATGTACTCTTAGGAGTGATCATAATAATTTGGAGAACAAGGAAAAGGAAAGGAAGGCAATAGATATTGATGGGATGATACCTAAAGAGCTGTATTATCTCTACAAACAAACATATAATAGGAAAAGATCAGCTGCAGCATTTATGAGTTTCGAAATATGAATTGCAGAAATGTCCAGCTTTACTAAAAGAAGCCTGAAGATGGAGCTGTTACCCCATAAGACCAGAGTACCTGAATGGCCCTTTCCGCTCCACACCGATAAGAAAGTTGCATTTCAAATGAACAATAAAAAGAATTATGGATGCCTGTATGAGGGATCGGCTGGAAAGAAGAAAAACTCAATGTGTCAGCCAGCAAACAGCTCGGTGGGGATGACCTTGGAAGCCGAAAGATACAAACAAGAACAAAAAAACCCAGGGTAGATAGCAAGTGGGAGAAAGGTAGGAAAAATATAAATACTTATTTCTGACATTCTGTCAATGAATTCTTCAGAATTCATTGACGACAATAATGCAGACAGATAGCTTAGCACATGAAAGCCTTCAGCTTAATACAACCAAGAAGTCTGTGAACTCTTCTATGCTTTTAATTTGTTTTATTATCTCTCTCTTTTTAAAACCTCTTAAATATCCATGAGACAACGTAAAGGACATTTTTTATGTCTCTTCCCAAGAGACTTTAAATTCCCAGGGTGAGAGGACTATTGTGCTGGATGGACCAAAACGCATATTCCCGCTGTCAGAGTCAGCGTGTTATTGAGTCTTTTATTCTCTGGCTGTAGGAATGTGGTGAAGAGTTCATGAATTATAGGATAAGTTCATAATTTAATAATCCATCTGGGTTGAAAAACAAGGATAGACTTGGTTCGTGCTTTGTAACACGCTGGGAAATGGACATGATCTATTTTATCTCATAAGCCAAGAAGAGGAAAACTGTGCAGAGAATATGCATTCTTGGAGAAAAGATAATCTGGAAAGTGGGGAAATGATCACACAGATTTCCATTTCCTGGACTCAGAAAAGGACATTTAACACGGAATGGCAGATTTGGAAGGACCCTTGGAGGTCTTCTAGTCCAACCCACTGCTCAAGCAGGAAACCCTCTACCATTTCTGAGAAATGGTTATCCAATCACTTATTTTATTTTCTGAAACATGTTTTATAATTCTTTTACCAGGTTCCTGATGTTTGAAAGGAAATAAGATGACAACAAGGGATCCAGTAATAGTAATACCTTGTCATGATTTCATGGATGTTGAGTCATGTTCAAAACAATCAATATGTAGGAAAGTCTCCCTCAAGTTGAGTTTGACTCCTGGTGACTTCATCAATACATCGCAGCAACACAAAAGCATCTTCATTCAGGACTTTTAATTATGTTTTCAGCCCTTAAGATTTCCCATCAAAACTTCAACTGTTCTTGGTGCTAACACCTGCTAAGTCACCAGTGATAACACCTGCTAAGTCACCAATAATAAAAAAAAATAACAACTGAAACATTCCCTTCCTCCCTCCCACCCTCTCTTCCTTCCTCTCTTCTTTCCTTCCCAATGAAAGTCATTTCATAATGTTGGAGGGCAGGCGGGGGTTGCCATTCCCGCCGCTACCCATGTGATGTGCACACAGCTCTGGGCGACCAGCGGGTGAGCGGGCGCGTCCTGGTGATATTTGCTTCTGTGCATGCACAGGAAGCAAAATCCCATAAAAGGACATGTGCACATGCAAAATTTCGGAGAATTTTTTTTTGCTTCTACACATGAGCAGAAGCAAAAAATTGCCAAAATCTCTCTTGCACGTGCATCCTCTTGCAAGATTTTGCTTCTTGTGCATGCACAGAAGCAAAATCTTTCTGGGATGCATGAACCCATCTACCTGTCACCCGAAACTGTGCACACATCGCCGTTTTTCCTATCAGTGTGCAGTGTGGCCTGTACCGGTAAGGAACCCAATAATGTTGGATGGGAAACTTAAGGTAGAAAAGTCAAATTTGAACATTAATTTGCATAACATCTGCATAATTTGTACACTGATTTGTGTAATAAGTTTTATTACTTGGCCCCAACCACTTCAGCCTAGGCCAGGGGTGTCAAACTCGTGGTGTCATGTTGTCATCATGTGACATATCACAACTTTCCCTCCGCCTCCGCTGATAGGGGTGAGCATAGGCAGCGCATGATGCATCCAGCCTATGGCCCTCAAGTTTGACACCCCTGGCCTGGGCCTTTGCATGGGGTTTACTATGTCTTACTCTCAGTCATGTGCAATTATGGTGTCTCCCTTTATTTTTTGAATAGCACCTCATACAATCACAGCCTTAAATTGGCCACCTGAAATTGTGAAAGAGCTTGAACATGCTCTATTGAATAGGAAGAAGAAGGAGTACATGCACCCAGTGAAGGGCTACCAAAGTTTTTACTACCACACTGTGAGTGTGGCTTATGCAGGATGCTCTGTATTTTCTTTCAACATCTTTCATTGCAAATTGGGTGTTCCGGGGTGGAGTTCCATTTTTGCTACTGTTGAATATTCATTAACTTGATGTAAATAGTTACATCAGCAATGTTTGGATTTGGTTGGTTCAGAATTGACCGGGAAATTCAAGTGAGCAGTCAGTTACGTTTGAGCAGGAAGAAACAAAGTATAAAAGCTGTAAACAGATACTGTTTTTCATTCATGCCTGGAGTAGAATTCGCATAGCAACCTTGTATTCTTATTTCATGGAGAAATAAAAGCATTTGCTGTTACAGCAGCCTCAGTTCTTTTCAGTTACCCAATTGCATTCCCCCCATCCAGGCAGCAGCCCACCCCTGCATGCAGCCAAAGGAGAGACAGGATATACAGGTATAATCACAATAAGAGCCCAACATTTCTGTTGCTAAGTGAGAGAGTTGTCCCATTTTATGACCTTTCTTGCCTTTCTTCGCTCGTTAAGCGAATCACTGCAGTTATTAACAGATTGTTAAGTGAGTCTGGTTTTACCATTGACTTTGTCAGAAGGTCGCAAAAGGGAATCAAGTCAATCAATCACTGCAATCATCCTAAATATGAATCCATTGCCAAGCATCTGAATGTTGATCACATAACCATGGGGATGCAACAATAGTCATGTGTGAAAAATGATAAGTCATTTTTTTCAGTGCCGTTGTAAGTTTGAACGATCACTAAGTGAATTGTTGCAGGTTGAAGCCTACCTGTACATCTAATCAACAAATAAAACATATTAGCAGCAATTCTTAAGAAGAACCCCCGCCCTTCCATGTACTTCTCTTCTTATAGAGCAGACATTTTAGTAATATATCCTGAGCTTTTAGCAAGATCCTTCACAATTTGTGTTTGATACTTTTATAGATTATTATTATTAAATTCATTCCCCCCCCTCAATTGCATTTCAAAACAACCCTGGGTAGCTTACATCATTAATTGTAGTAACCAGCAGTTTTGGGATTTATGTCTCATGCTGTAAAAGTTTGTCAATCTTTTCCCTGGTATTCAACCACCCCAGTTTCCCCCCCCCCACATGCTTATTTAATCGATGTTCAATATTTTCGTTATCAAACTTTAGGCTGTTAATGGAGTATCCCACATGCAAGCACTTTGTAATCATTTTAACAACAGCTGCACTGGTTATTAATATGTTTCCAGAGATGATTTACAGTGGTAGTGATTACTTTTCAAGCCCTAAATGACTTTGGGCCATCCTGCCAGCACTGGTAGGAAATAAGCTCCTCTCTGTGTCTCATCGAAGGTTTATTTATTTCCTGCAAATATTTTATGATACCCCTCCAGCTGTATTTGGTGAATAGTCTTCAATAACAGCGAAGCACTTAATATATAAAGCCACAGGGAATGTGTGTGTGTGTGTGTATTTATGTGTATATATGTATAATGTGTGTGTATATCTATGTGTGTGTGTTTTAGAACCATCTTTCAGCTGTGGCGAGGGGGGCGTTTGCCCAGGTCCGCCTGGTGCACCAGTTGCGGCCCTATCTGGACCGGGACTCATTGCTCACAGTCACTCATGCCCTCATCACCTCGAGGTTCGACTACTGTAATGCTCTCTACATGGGGCTACCTTTGAAAAGTGTTCGGAAACTTCAGATCGTGCAGAATGCAGCTGCGAGAGCAGTCATGGGCCTACCCAGGTATGCCCATGTTTCACCATCACTCCGCAGTCTGCATTGGCTGCCAATCAGTTTCCGGTCACAATTCAAAGTGTTGGTTATGACCTTTAAAGCCCTTCATGGCACTGGACCAGAATATCTCCGAGACCGCCTTCTGTCGCACGAATCCCAGCGACCGATTAGGTCCCACAGAGTGGGCCTCCTCTGGGTCCCGTCAACTAAACAATGTCGGTTGGCGGGCCCCAGGGGGAGAGCCTTCTCTGTGGCGGCACCGGCTCTCTGGAACCAACTCCCCCCGGAGATCAGAACTGCCCCTACTCTTCCTGCCTTCCGTAAACTCCTCAAAATCCACCTTTGCCGTCAGGCATGGGGAAACTAAACATCTTCCCCTGGGCATGTTGAATTTATATATGGTATGCTTGTATGTGTGTATGTTAGTATAGGGGTTTTTCTTAAATTTATAATATTTTAATTAATTGGAATATGTATTGGATTGTCTTTTCACTTGTTGTGAGCCGCCCCGAGTTTTCGGAGAGGGGCGGCATACAAATCCAAATAATAAATAAATAAATAAATAAATAAATGTATGTGTGTGTGTGTGTATATATATATATATATATATATATATATATATATATATATATATATATGTAGATTGTTCTGAGTTCGGGTTTTGCCCTGTGTAATGTTTTGCATGTCTATGCGACGTTTCGGTAAAATCACATTTACCATCATCAGGCTGGAGTTCCAATCTCTGTGTTTTTGCAAATGAATATTAGCAACTGACATTTCTTCTTAGCATGTAGTGTGGGGGTGGAGATTTGCTTTGAATGTAGCAAATAGATTGGGTGACTATGCTTCCGTGATCTGATTGGTTGGTGTAATCATGGTTATAGAAGGAATGGTATGAAGATTATGAAGTGTTTTGTTTAAGTCTGATTTCCAAATATAAAATTCTAAAATCATAATAATTAAAGGATTGACATATTGATTATAATGAAGTTTTTATTTTGTTTAAGGCTGGTTTCCAAATCTCTGGCAGACGTGAGGTATCATCCCGTTTATTTAAACAAAAAGATCTTTTTTCAATTTCAATAGCTTCTAGAGAGATTCTTTTATATAAATTCTCTGTTTTGTGGAGTAATTTAGTTTTTTCAAAGTCAATTTCGTGCCCTGTTCTTTTAATGTGCTGGACAAGGGAGGAGGTCTTCTCCTGTTTCTTGACTGCATTCATATGTTCTGCCATGCGCTGGCTCACTCTTCGGTTAGTTTGTCCAATGTATGTGGCTGCACATGTTTTGCAAGGGATTTCATAGATACCTTGGTATTCTAATTGGATTTTATCTTTGGGGCTCCTTAGGATATTAGATATTTTTTGGTTAGTGCAAAATGAGGTTTTGATGTTATGTTTTTGTAGAATTTTACTAATTTTATCCGTGGTGCCTTTGATGTAAGGAAGGATGGTGGTGCCATTGTCCTGTTCTTGATCTTGTTTTTTGGGGGGTGTCTCTTTATTGATTAGGTTTGTTATTGTTTTCTCTTTGAATCCATTAGAAATTAGTACATCTTTGAGTTTGTTCAATTCAGTTTTTAAGTGCTCATGGTCAGCTAAGCGTTTGGTTCTGGTGATGAGAGTTTTGGCCACTGAGGTGATTTGTGCGGGGTGGTGGTGTGAGTGTGCATTTAGATAACGGTTGGTATGGGTTTTCTTTTGGTAGATAGTATGTCCTAGGCTGCCATTGGGTTTTTTATAGACCAGTACATCTAGAAAGGGAAGTTGATCATTGATTTCTGTTTCCATAGTAAACTGTATTTTGGGGTGTAGGCTGTTGAGATGAGTGAGGAAATTGTCTAGTTTTTCTTTACCATGTGGCCAAATTACAAAGGTATCATCAACATATCTCAGCCAAAGTTTGGGTTTGTATTTGGCTTGCTCTAAAGCATTATTTTCGAAATATTCCATATAGAGGTTGGCTATGACAGGTGATAGAGGTGATCCCATGGGGGCTCCCTCTATTTGTTTATATCTTTGTTCATTATAGATGAAGTATGTATTGGTCAGGCAGTGGTTGGTAAGGTCTAGGATATATTTGGGGGGTTTGTGTTTGTCTTGGATAGCTGTCAAGGCTTCTGTAATAGGTATTTGTGTGAACAGGGACACGACATCGAAACTTACAAGTAGGTCATCGGGTTGTAGGTTTTGTTTTTTAATTATTTGTATAAAGTGGGATGAATTTTGAACATATGAGGTAATAGTTTCTGTATATGGTTGAAGGTATTTGGCTAAAAATTTGGCAAGGTTTTGTAGAGGGGAGCCTATAGAACTGACTATTGGCCTGAGAGGTATTCCTTCTTTGTGTATTTTTGGAAGGCCATAGAGTTTTGGACATATGGAAGATTTTTCTCTGGGGATGATTTTTTGCTGGATTTCTTCGCTGATGGGAGAGGCCTTGATTTTAGATTTGGTGGTTTTTTCTAGGTAGGTGGTAGGATCTGTGCTTAGGAGTTTGTAGGCCGGATTTTTTAGAAGATTTGTCATTTTTTCCTTGTATTCTGCTGTGTTCATTACTATAGTGGAGTTTCCTTTATCAGCTGGAAGGATTATTATATCCTGGTTTTTCTTTATATATATATATATATATAATGTCAAATGTTTTTGTTGTTTTTTTAAGCTGGAATTTTAAAATTAAGGGAGACTAGGATGGTCCCATTTTGGCCTTGTGTGTATTTATATATATATACACACACACATATCATACATACATACATACATACATACATGTGTGTGTGTGTGTGTCACATGTTTTGGCTGAATTTGAAAATTAAGGGAGACTAGGATAGATCTATTTTGGCCTTATTTTGGCCTCATCAGCTAGCCATACCCTCACTGGGACTTGAAACTGCAACCTTTGCCTATATACATACACATACACATATACATACAATGAAGGCAGCAGGTTTTAAATTGCTGCCATGTCCTTGCATGGCACCAGAAACACAGTGAACAAATCTTTCATGAATTGATCTCACTTCTGCAGCTTTTTAGACTGCTTCTACCTACTCTGGCGCATGACCTCCCATAAGTAGAATGGATGGCAACTATTCAACTATGCATGATGAATTTTGCACACACATGCTGTAATGCTTACAACACGAGTCTCTTCAAACTTGCACTTGCATTTAATTCTCAGAATGTGCTCTGGAAAGCCACAATATTTACCTGCATATGGAGAGTAGATACATTACCCATGATGCTTCCCTTCAACCCAGAATTGTAAGACCAAAACCAGCAACTTTGAACATCAGAAGCAGGATGCACGACTCTGGGGTCTTTAAAAATCTGGACTTTTCGGAAGTCCTGGGGGTAAACTTGATACAATGTCATAGTTGTATAGCTGCTGCTGCACCACATCTGAATTCTATCTTATTTATATTGCAGTGGAATATGTAGTAAATGTTGGGATTCTTCTTTGAAAATCTCAAATACCTCTTGATTATACCAAAGACTGGAGCACTTGGTACCTTTTTTAAAAAAAAACCCCACAGCATCATTATTTCATTCAAGTTCCTAAAAAACTTTTTCTCTGTTTCAAATTCAATTCTGGAAAGAAAGAAAGAAAGAAAGAAAGAAAGAAAGAAAGAAAGAAAGAAAGAGGAAAAAGGGAGAGAGAGAGGAAGGAAAGATAAATAGATGATTCCTTATTTGTTTCTACTGCACAGTAGACGCTTGGAACAAACTTCCAGCAAATCCAGTAACTGAATTTAAACATGATAAACATATATCCATCCTAAGATAAAGTACAGGAAATAGTATAGGGACAGACTAGATGGACCGTGAGGTCTTTTTCTGCCATCAATCTTCTATGTTTCTATGCATCCTAAAACAATATTTGGAAACATTTAAAAAAAGCAATCATCCAAGAAAAGACCAAGCTACTTCTAAAAGCAAATGTTCTTTTCCTTTTTTCAAACGACTATTTAAATAAGAAAAACAACTTTTAACAATAAGAATGTAGTTACAAACCAAAATACAGAATAGTGTTTGATATCTTAATTTAATCTAATAATTACTATAGATTAGATCTGTTTTTTAAAAAAATTCCACAAATTAACTATCTGTACGTTTGTTGGGAGCCGCCCCGAGTCTTCGGAGAGGGGCGGCATACAAAACTAATAAATTGAATGGAATTGAATTGAATTTCAACACAAGGAAAACTCCAACAAAACAGCAGAAACATGGCTTTAATGTGTCTCTTGTATCACACTTCACTTATGGATTAATCACAAGTGTTTTGATATTTGCAAATCTCTTCAGACTTCAGGATGTTACAAGAGTTAAAAAATATTCAACGGTGATGAGTCTTGAGCCTGCAGATAATAATCAGACAAATTACCAATTTGGCCAAGGCTTTTTCCAACTAACACAAGTTTCATGCCTAAAAAAAGGGCGAAGAAAGGGTTAACCTTCTGCTCTTCCTGTGGGTCACTACATGTTTCTGTCAGTGTTTGATTCATGTTTTGCAGTTCAGACGCAGTTCTAGAAGCTATTCCCAAGGAAGAGCCTTATTATAAAACTGAAAACTCTCACAACCTTGTTGAATTCTACCCTGGAAAACCTCAACCAACTTCCACACATCTACATTTCTGAATTTGGGTTCCTTTTCTTAATCATGACATCACACTAAGTTCCAAGAATGGTATGGAATGATGGGAAAATGCTCCCACAGAAAAAAGCTCACAAGGTAGCTAAACAGAGCTAATATGTCGAGATAATATGTTTCCATGCAGGGGTGTGGGCTTTTGAGTCAGGAGGTTAAGTGAGTTCTGTTAGTGAGCTGGGTTATCCTGAGTTATATATTGCTGAATGGTTTTAATTTTTGTACTGTATGTGGTCCAGATTCACTGTTGCATGTTTCTATATACCAGACATATGGACAAATGAACTGCAAACTCCTAGTTAACTTCAGTCTGGGGTTGAACTTTTGCTTGAAAAACATCTATTTGAGTTCAGGAGTGTGTGTGAAATATTTGGTCTTCTTGAAAGTTTTCAATAATTATATTGAAATATATTGATTATATTGAATTATTATTCCAGAAACGTTGAAGAATTATTGTATTATTAACCCATTTGGAGAAAAGTATAAGTTTCCATCAATTGGATCTTATGATTTAGAAGAATTACAGCATGCAGAGGGGCTACATCAGTGGTTTGTTGCTATCGGTCCGGTTCTATGAACCGGTAGCGGTGGCAGCAGGAGGCTCCGCCCATCCACCCTGGACACTTCTGCACAGAAGCAGCAAGTGCTCACGCAAACCAGTAGAAATGGGATTTAAAACCCATCACTGGGCCACATGCAGTCCTCAACTTACAACCTTTTGTTTAGTGACTGGCACTGAAAAAAGGGACTTATGACTGTTTTTTATACTTGCGACCTTTGCAGCATCGCTGTGGTCACACGATCAAAATACAGATGCTTGACCTTATGATGGTTGCAGGATCATGTGATCACCTTTTGTGATCTTTTACTTGTTGCCTTCTGACAAAACCCAAGAAGAAGCCAGATTCACTTTACAACCCATGTTACTAACTTGTCAGGATCGGGGACTACCTGATGCAACATTCCAGATTGCAGAGAGAAGAATTTAATGACTTCAATCATGTAAAACTGCTTAGTCTTGGTGAATATGCAAATTGTAATGTAATCTGATTGGCTGACAAAAGTATATTTACGTAATGCACCTTTGCGTAGGTGTGGCTTGTGGAGGCTGAAGTCTTGTAGCTGAATATTGTAACTGAGAATAGTAGATAGAGAATTTGTATAGTAACTACTAGAGAGATAGCTACAGTGTAAATAGTTAGTGTAGGTTTGCTATGAAAGAAGTAAATATTTTCTAAGAAACTCTGCAGTCCGTGTCTTCAATTATATTCAAGATAAAGGTCCCTTATATTCTGATCTGAGGCAGGCTGGTTAGCGGCTTTGGCTATCTGGGTGGGCTAGCTTCTGCAAAACGTTACTCCAACATGACTTAATAACTGCAGGGCTTCATTTAATGATGGTGGCAGCAAAGGTTCATCAAATGGGGAAGAACTCACTTAACAACTGTCTTGCTTAGCAACAGTTGTAAGTCAGGGACTACCTCTATTACAAGCTACTCTACTACAAATTACAAACTACTCTATTACCAACTACAAATTACAAACTATAGACTCCTTACGGAACCGCCTTCTACCTCATTATTATTATTATTATTATTATTATTATCATCATTATTATTATTATTATTATTATTATTATTATTATTATTAATTAG
Organism: Erythrolamprus reginae; assembly: GCF_031021105.1. Taxonomy (NCBI): domain Eukaryota; kingdom Metazoa; phylum Chordata; class Lepidosauria; order Squamata; family Dipsadidae; genus Erythrolamprus; species Erythrolamprus reginae. The sequence continues at coordinate 256,658,902 of NC_091951.1, read as the reverse complement.
ATTTGTATGCCGCCCCTCTCCGTAGACTCGGGTTGGCTCACAACAGCAATAAAACAATTCATGACAAATCTAATAATTTAAAAACAATTTAAAAAATACTTCCCTACAACCAACAAGGGCCCATAGAGTTGGCCTTCTCCAGGTCCCGTCAGCCAAACAATGTCAGTTGGCGAGGGCCTTGGGAAAGGGCCTTCTCTGTGGCAGCTCCAACGCTTTGGAACCAACTGCCTCTGGAGATCTGTTATCCCCACCCTACCAGTCTTCCGGAAAGCCTGGCTTTTCTGGCAGGCCTGGGGCCATGAATGATTGAAGGTATGTATGGGGTTTTTTAGAGCTATATTGTATTTTGTATTGTTTCATTGTATTTATTATTGCTACTCATTTTACATTGTTTGGTATTTACTGTTGTTATTGGGAGCTGCCCAGAGTCCAACTGGAGTTGGGCAGCAGATAAATCCCATAAATAAATAAATAAAAGAGCAAGCAAAAACATGAGGATTGCTTTTGAAAAATGGAAAGTGGATGCTCTTCTTAAAAAGCAGGAAGTTCAAATTAGAAACTTCCATAGGAGGCTAGCTAAAGAAAAGCAACTCAGAAGAAAAACAGTCTCACAATTAAAGGAACAGTTCTGTCTATAACCTCAAAAGGTTACATCAGGGATTAAATATCCCACATTACCTACACCTTCTGCCCCAGAGGACCCTGATTATGTAGAGGATATACAATGCAGCTACTTGATTATATAGAGTTTATAGGGTTCAGATTTTATAGCGGTTGTATAAATGTTCTTTTTACTGGGGCACTAAATATTGATTGTATTGCTCTCACATGATTTTAATTGCTAGAAGTTTTTACCCGTTCATTTTGACTGCAGGTGGACCAGGCCATCATGGTGAGGATATGTTATAAGCCTAATTTTCATACTGAATGGAAGTAAATTACCAAAAGGGAAAGTTGGATGAGATTTTGAAGCTAAAAGCCACATCTACAAAAATGTTCACCTTCTAAATAGTGAATGTTAGGACCCGGTGCAAATACATCAACATCAGCATCTGAGCGAACCAGATCAGCTTTTGGGCTAAAGCCACTATGTTTTAGGAAAAATTGTTAATTAATTCACTTTCTGTACAGAATATCATGGCTGTCCCTATTTCTAAACACAAACACGTACGCAGCATCTATATGCAAACCAAATAGGAGGGATAGTAATAGAACCTAGACTTATATTAACTCCACCTTTCATGCTTCTGAGGTCAGTAAAATGAGGACCCAGATTGTTGGGGGCAATATGCTGATTCTGTAAACAGCTTAGAGAGTATAAGTGCTATTGTTATTATATACAGAGTGCTTTACAGCCAGTGGTGGGATGGTGCCAGTTTAACAACCGGTTCAGTGATCTTGTACTTTGCATGTGTGTGTTTGCTTTTCTTGCGCATGCACCTGACATGTGCTGCACAGATTTGCGCAGTTTAAAACAAAATATAACTTTTGTTATATTTTGTTATGTTATGTTGCATTGTTTCTGGGGCGCGGCAATCCGCTGTGCCATGCAAATTAGCTGAGAAGATATAGGTGAGTAAATGCAGGGTTGGATGGGTGGACCCATTTGAACATCAAAGCAAACTTGTTTGATTCCAGCTGATCGTCGGAGCTACAGGTACATCCAAACTGGTCAGAACTGGTAGAATCCCACCCTTGTTTACAGTCCTCTCTAAGTGGGCTGTAGAGTTGGTATAATGCCCCCAACAATCTGGGTCCTCGTTTCACCAACCCTGGAAGGATGGAAGGATGGGTCAACCTTGAATCAGTGAGATTCAAACTACAGTCAGCACAATTAGCCTGCAATATTGCCATTCTAACCACTGTGCCACCATAGGAGAGTAATATTTACTTGGAGAATTAATCTTCATTTTCTTCTCATTCTTTAAATTCATAACTAAAGGTACAGTTTACTCTTTGGGGAAAGTTTAAAGTAATAGTGTTCTTGTTGCCATTATGTTTTTATAGAAAGTGATTACTGTGTTCTAGGTCAGTGCTCAGTTTTATGACATTATATATTGCAAGGAATACTCCGCAGCAGTTCTGCTTAGCACAAGGTTTCAAGATATATTGCAGTCTTTCTTTGGCCAACTCTGCTAGCATTTCCCTATCGGAAAAGCACACTGCCCTTGGTGACAATGTGAAATGTAATGTCTTTTTAGGAACATCTGTAGCCCCTGTGGAGAGAACATAGACCCCCATGTTGTATTTAGCAGGAACAGCTGAAGTCAACCCTTGGAAGATTACCCGTGTTATTCTTATGTGGTGGGGCCTGTCTTTGAGTGGGTCCAGTAAACTGATGCAAATAATGGAAAGGAAAAGTCCTTTGTGTAATTGCTTCTGTTAGAGTTCTGCAATTTGTGTAATGAACAATCTTGTTCCTGATTTGCATGTCACAATGAATGAGTTACTCTATAGAGGGAATTATCTAGACTTGCCAGTTGTGATCATTGGCAGGAAGAAACAAACAGGATGGATCGGTGGCATATAGTAGCACACAAGTTGAATCCCAGCATATCAGAATCTTAGAAAATACTGGCTTAACTTTGGGTGTAAATACACCTAATAGTAAATAACATGGTGTCTGGGGAAGGAGGAGATGGTCAGGTGAGTCAAAAAAGTCCAGATGGTAGCATGGCCATGCAACGTGGAACATAAAAGAGGATAAGACTTTAATCACTTGGGCATGGCTGCCATTTTGTTTCTTTTAGCTCCCTGAAGATGCCTGTGATAAATAAGTCAGCTCAAAGAACACATACAACGCACCATGAGTTTATAAAATCAGTGACTCTATAGTAGGATGGTGATCATAAACTGATTATTATAAGGAATCCAGAAGAGCCACATGTTTAGATTGGATTCTGTTGTGGTTGGCTCTGGCCCAGCTCCTGCCCCAGGGAATTGGGAGGTGGATGCAGGGGAAAATTCAACATGTCACAGGCCTGTGTTATTGCCGACAGAATCAGTTCAGAGTTTAGTTTCCTCTGACGAAGAAGAAGGTGGGAGTGACTTGGCAGAGGAGGGTTTGGCACACAGCCCAGGCAGTCAATCTTCCTTATCTTCCGTTGATTCAGATGATGACATTTTGGACCCACGCAAGTGCAGAATTATGCATAGAAGAGACCAAGTAAGAACATATTACAGGAAATAAGGGAGGCCACCTGTGTTTGGGTGGGGTTCCAGTAATTAGGGATTGGCCGTTGTGGAAGAATATCTGATCGGAGTTCGTCAGGAATCTTGTGTTGCTAGACTTTGTTGCTTTTTCACGCCTTTGAAACCAAAGCAGAGCAACGTGTGTGTGTGTCTCACTTCATTGGAAGAAGAAGGGGTGTGAAGTTTCTTCACAGCTGCTAGCTAAGTACTTAATGACTGCTTAAGGGAAACTGTACAGACTACCTGGTTGTTTTGGGAAGAGTGCTCTTTGCAATACAAAAAGAGTGCTTTGTTTATTTTGAATTTTGTGATAAAGAACATTGTTTTGAATTTTCAAACGTGTGTGTGTCTGAAATTTGTACCCTTGAATTTTCGGGAGGCTCCTATCAGAGAGCCCAGCAGAACAGGATTCCATATTTTTATCACCCTATTGAGCCTTTCCCAAGGATCTGGGTACACAGAGGGCTTTGTTTAATGTGTCAAAGGTAGGTCTGCAGCATGTAAGCTGTTCCAAGTGAAACCGTCTTTTGCAATTGATTGATGCTGATTTTGTAAATGCCAATGGTGTTCAAGTGATGTTTCAGAAGCACCTATCATTATTGCTACCATCTTTGCTTTGTTTGCCATATTTTTTCTACTTCTCTTTATAGACATATTTATAGGTCTTTGTATTTTGTGATTTTTCTTCAGTGCTTTCTCTTCTCCTGTCTTCAGGAGAAGAGAAAGATACTGCCACATCCAGTATCTAGACTTTTTTTTTAGTGTCTTGTCGACAATTGTTATATCAGGGGTTTTATGTGGCAGGTGCTTTTCTGTCTGAATACCAACAACCCAGTACACTTTAGCTTCTTCATCTCTTATTTCTTTACTTTGGTCAGAGAGCAGAATAAAATTACAAAACTGTAAAATTTACAATCAGTAACTAGAATATGAAATGTTAAAAATAATCAAAGTACCAGCATTGCTGTCATAGATGCCCACTATTATTAAATATTTATATTAAGACTAGACAAAAGATGCAACAAATTACAAAATAAAGCATTATAAATATTAATAGATGTCTTGGATAACAATTAAAAAATGAGCACCAAATGAAAAATATCTGAGCTGAAAAAAATAGGAGATAGCTATGATTTTGAAAAATTCAGACGATACTTACGTATTTTCTTTCCTCTGAAAATCGTGGTTGGGACTTTAGATTTGACAAACTGCAAGGACAAGAGCTAACTGTCCTCCAGGCACCATAATTTCCACTTGATTCAGTATCTAATCCAAATGTTGTCTTTGGCATGGTAGGAAAAAAATATTGAAAAGTTAAAGCTATTTGATCAACTATATTTGATCAACTATATTTATTTATTTATTTATTTATTCGATTTTTATGCTGCCCTTCTCCTTAGACTCAGGGCGGCTTACAACATATTAGAAATAGCCCTTTTTTTAAACAGAACTTGGCTATTGCCCCCACAATCCGGGTCCTCATTTTACCCACCTCAGAAAGATGGAAGGCTGAGTCAACCTTGAGCCGGTGATGAGATTTGAACCGCTGACCTTCAGATCTACAGTCAGCTTCAGTGGCCTGCAGTACAGCACTCTACCTGCTGCGCCACCCCGGTATAAGTATATAGATATCTTATCTAGCCTGAGCCACATGTTATTATTTTTAAATAAACATATGGGAAAAATGCTTGAAGGCAATTACCCATGCTTCCTAAATAGAATCTCTGTATTATCAATTTAAATACCAGTAGAATCATTTGTTAAGAGAGTTGTTCAATAAATAGAATGATAAAGGAGTAAATAAACAATAAATTGGGAAATTGAAACTATTGTACATCACTCTTTCCTGACCTGATGGCCTCTGATACATTGGATTCTCCAAATTTTTTGTTCCAGCACATTGATCTGTTCAGAAGTCATTAGTCTAAGAAAAGTTGGACTTGGTCTGACTTAAAGATGTCTTCTTAACATTCTGAGAAATTCAGACTGCCTTCATGAGAAAAGAGGCTCTAATTGACTTAGTCCTTCAAAACAAAAGAAATGTAGAATTTCAGGAGAACGTAGCTTTGTAAAAGATTTTCTTCCATACATATTTAATTCATTAACTGCAAAATATAGAAAGAGTGAGTGACGCAATGGCTTAGAAGTGAAGATGCTTGCCTCCCACTTGGAAGTTTGAGAGTTCAATCCTAAGCAGTGGCAGATGTTTCTATATCAGGGTGCAAAGAGAAAATATCTGCTGCGAACTCTCTGTAGGTGACAGGGAGGGCATCCTGACAGTAAATGCTCAGCTCTATTCAATCACCCCAACTCCACTCCAAATAAAGGGATTAAACCAGGGGTGTCAGACTCATGGCCTGGGGGCCAGATCTAGCCTGTGGGATGCTTAGATCTGACCCATGGGGCTGCCTGGAAACAGAGCCCGTGGTGCCCCTGCCAGTGAAAACAGCCTGGCAGGAAAGATAGGACTCAGACCAATGGAATTAATAGAAGTTTATTTTATTTGTTTGCACAAAGGTTCAGAGTAGCTTGGCAGAGCAAAACATTCAATATCTGAACAACTCCTTAAGGAAATACAAGCATAGCAATAGCATTTAGACTTATATACCACTTCACAGTGTTTTACAGCCCCCGCTAAGTAGTTTACAGACACTAAGCATATTGCCCCTAGCAATCTGGATCCTCATTTTATGGATCTTGGAAGAATGGAAGGCTGAGTCAACCTTGAGCCTACTGTGATTTGATCTGCCAAATTGCTGGCAGCTGGTGATCAGCAGAAGTAGCCTGCAGTACTGCACTCTAACCACTGCACTCACCAAGGAGTTTTATAGTTCTCCAAAGTAGCAAAACACGTAAAAAGCAATTATTGGTTTACATTATAGATGAGCTCTTGTTACTATGTGAAAAAAAGCTTTAAAAAATATATTGTGTTACACTTGTATACGTGTCTAAGTTTACTTTAGCTTGTTTGTGGTAAGTCTATATTTGAAAAGCTTTGACTTCTGTGGTTTGTCATTTTTCATTGCCTCTCCGATTTTCACACCTCTCAAACTTTATAGAGCTACTGGCTTCATGATCCACTTTATAATAACACAGTTGCAGGGAACCCTGCAAGTCATCTAGTCTAACCCCCATTCTTATGTCTTGCTTTACTTAATAACTTGCTTTGTTTTGTTTAAGGAAGCCATCACAGTTGAAAAGGGATCCCATGAGTCCATTTTTGCTGGCAAAGCATTTGGGACACAATGTTGAACTGGCCATGTCCACATGGGCCCCAAGGTCAAACATAACTCTGATGTGGCCCTCAATGAAATTGAGTTTGACATCCCTGGATTAAATAGTCATTTTTAAAAAACCAGAAATGGCCCCCAGATTGTCTTAAGTTATATTCCAAAATAGATCAGGGGTTCACTTACTTTGACATATTTCCAACTTTTCCCCCCACTCCCACCAAAAAGATAAGCAAAAATTCAACATATGAATGTGTTGCCCAAGTGCATTTGTGTGTATAAAGGTGTGCTTTTTATTTTCTTCTAAAATCATTTCCAGGACTTGTCATGAATGGAGAGCTGCAAAAGGTATCTCCAGATTTTTAATTATTAATAAAAGATGCATTCTTCAGTAGGAGTTTTCATTAATAATAAAGACAAAGGCAGTAAGTAAGTCCCACTGGAAAGCACAGACTTCACCAGTAGTTAATTTTCTCTAGTCAGAAACCTTCAGTTGAATGCAGTTCATGCCATTGAGAGAAAGCAGCAGGCCTTCAGCAATCACTAATGAGGTACATCAAAATCCGTAATGAATGTGTTTGGCCTGCATAGATTTTCGGCAAAACTTCTCTTTGAAGGAAGAGAAACTTATCTGATTGGTTATTTCATTCTATAGATCTGTTATCGCTTGGTATGGTCTCATTGCAACAGTCTGGAAAAGACTTCAGTGAACACTGATTTTTTTAAAAGAATGATGGAGCTTTCAGGCTTATGCCATCCAAGACTGGGGCATTAAGATAATAAATAACCAAGCACTGTATGTGCTCAGAGCTTTCTTCAGGCACAAAATGAATTAAGGCTTGTCAACTCTGAGATAAAGCAGCGGTACGATGTTGGCTGGGATACAGAAATCAAGAGTTGAGCCAGGAGACAGAACGGAGAGACCAAGCAGTAGCAGAGGAAGTCAATAACCTGTAGAACACATCAGAACCAGAATGACCTTGTTTCAAACCAGGCAGGAGAACTTCTTATTGAAAAAATACAATGCTCAGATAAGTGCCTAAGGGAACTTCACCTTTAGAAAGGTGTAGCTTGTTCTAGCTTCTTGGCAATCTTACGTGACACTACTTGCTACACCTCAGATTTCAGGTTCCCCTACAAACCCTTTAGTCTACTTCCAACTCTGCAAAATCTCAGTGAGGATATTACAGGCTTTACATCTGATTTTAAATGTGGTTGCCTTTTGTTGTAACCTGGTCTTGAAGGCTTTCTTTTCTTCTAACTTCTTGAGTTTTGTTAGTTTATTTATTTAATCATCATGGTGGGCTTCTCTGTTCTTAAACCCATAAGTCAGCTCTAGGAGAGCAATAGAGAATTGCAGAAGTTTGGATGGTCTATGGAAATAAAAAAAGTAGCTTGACAGCAAGAGCAAGAGCACATAGACTTATATGCCAGTTCACAGTGCTTTACAGCCCTCTCTAAGCGGTTTACAGAGTCAGCATATTGCCCCCCAAAATCGGAGTCCTTATTTTACCGACCTCAGAAGGATGGAAACTTGAGTCAACTTCGAGCCACTCCAAATTGAACTCCTGTAAGTGAGCAGTGAACTAGCCTGCAGTACAGAGGTGGGCTTTACATACTGTAACAATTGGTTCGCTTAGCACCAGCAATATGAGCGTGCATGTGCACACTCGCTTCACTCACACCCGCACCATCCACAGATGCATGTGGCATCACAAAACATGGCCATTTGCTCTCACGCACATACACATACGTGCATCGTTAAGCAACACATCAATTTGCTCATGCGCTCCAATCACGTATGCATGCAGCATCAAAAACACAGATTGTTTTTGATGCTGCATGGCGGGATTGCATTCCAGGTGGGTAGGCCTATCCACATGCATGTCGCCACTACCGGTCCGCTCAAACTGATCCAAACCGACTGAATCCCACCACTGCTGTTATACTGCACCACCATGGCCATACTCATATCTAGTGGTTAAGGGATGAAGCTACAAAACAAAAGATTGGGAGCTCAAGTCCCGCCCCGCCAGTCATGAAAGCCAGCTGGGTGATTTTGGGCCAGTCACTTTCTCTAAGCCCAGCCGACTTCATACGATTGTTGTCGTAGGGGTCAAATAAGCAATGAAAATTGTTTCTTCATTGCTTATTTGACCCCTATGACAATCATTAAGTGTTGTACCACGTGATTCTTGATAAATGTATCTTTTTCTTTTATGTATGCTGAGAGAATATGCACCAAGACAAATTCCTTGTGTGTCCAATCACACTTGGCCAATAAAAAATCTATTCTATTCTATATGGGGAGAATAGGAGGGGGAAGGTGTGTTGGATGTGCTTGCCATCTTGAGTTATTTGTAAAAATAATAAAGGAAAAATACAAATAAAAAATAAAACCACCTTTCTCTTTTGTCATTTGTCTGAGTTACTAGGATGAAAGTATGCCTACAGCAATTGTCTGTGTTATAACCAACATTTATAACATCCTCCAGAGACATCCTCCAGTCACGTTAAATAAATCAAGCAGATTTTTTTTCAATAAACAAACTAATTGCAACAATACAATAGCTACACATATCTGCAAAAGTGGAATACTGACTGTTAAGCTACTGCCAGAAGTTGGGTCATATGAAGGAAAACATGTGAGTCAGTTAAAGAGGAAGGCTGGAAGTCTCAAAATTTATTTCCCAAAACTCCTAAGTCTTCATAACCTGATCTAATTTGCTATGTAGTTCGTGCTGTCACCATTCACTCTGAATGTCAGCCAGAAACCTGGTTGACATTCTGGAATAACTGGCATCCACACCTAACCTGTCTAAGGAGTAAAATTATAAAAAGTAAACTAATGTATAATGCAATCTTATGGTCTTTTAATCTAGAGGTGCAATGCCTAGAGAATTCAATCCTTGGCATTTCACAGATTAACAGAGTTGGAAGGGACCTTGTAGGTCATTTAGTCCAACCCCCTGCTCAGGCAGGAGGTTGAACTAAACCATTTCCTACACCATTTCTGACAAATGGCAGTCCAATCTCTTCTTGAAAGTCTCACAACTTCCAAAAGCAAGCTGTTCCATGTATGCCAATCTCACAGGAGATAAACTAAACTGAACTTTAGTTAATAAAATTAAAGGAAATATAAAATATAGCTCTTCCCCCTTTTAATTTAAAGTATTAAAATGTAGATGTTCAGTGATCAAAGAGATAAGTGAGAAAACTGCTAGATAATAGTCAGCCTCTCACAAATCACCCAAAGGAAAATATAAAGAGTCAGAGAGAACAGAAGGTGGACCTGGTCTGCTAAACATAGATCACTATTTTTCAGATTGTCTGGGAAGATCCTGGAAAAGCACATTACAAGAAAAACTCTAAAGAAGAAGAAAAATCTTGCAGGCAGCTAAAATATGGAATAACAGTTGGGGTTACAAACAGTTCCTTAATTTGAATTAATAGCAATAACACTTAGACATATATACTGTAGCTTCACAGTGCTTTACAACCCTCTCTAAGTGGGTTTACAGAGCCAGCATACCTATAATAGGTCCCCCATTTTACCCATCTTGGAAGGATGGAAGGTTGAGTCAACCTTGAGCTGGTGAGAATCGAACTGCTGGCAGTCGGCAGAATTAGCCTGCAATACTGTATTTTAACCGCTGCGCCTTGTATTTATTTATTTATTTATTTATTTATTTATTTATTTATTATTTAGATTTGTATGCCGCCCCTCTCCGCAGACTCGGGGCGGCTCACAACAGAATAAAACAATTTATAACAAATCCAAATATAATTTAAGATATTTAAAAAACCCCGGTTTGATTTAAAAAACCTCATTTACTAAACAAACATACATACAAACATACCATGCATAAATTGTATATGCCCGGGGGAGATGTCTCAGTTCCCCCATGCCTGATGACAAAGGTGGGTTTTAAGGAGCTTACGAAAGGCAAGGAGAGTAGGGGCAGTTCTAATCTCTGGGGGGAGTTGTTTCCAGAGAGTCGGGGCCGCCACAGAGAAGGCTCTTCCCCTGGATCCCGCCAAAAGACATTGTTGACGGGACCCGGAGAAGGCCCACTCTGTGGGACCTAATCGGTCGCTGGCATTCATGCGGCAGAAGGCGGTCTCGGAGATATTCTGGTCCAGTGCCATGAAGGGCTTTAAAGGTCATAACCAACACTTTGAATTGTGACCGGAAACTGATCGGCAACCAATGCAAGCTGCGGAGGGTTGGTGAAACATGGGCATACCTAGGTAAGCCCATGACTGCTCTCGCAGCTGCATTCTGCACGATCTGAAGTTTCCAAACACTTTTCAAAGGTAGTCCCATGTAGAGAGCATTACAGTAGTCGAACCTCGAGGTGATGAGGGCATGAGTGACTGTGAGCAGTGAGTCCCGGTCCAAATAGGGCCGCAACTGGTGCACCAGGCGAATCTGGGCAAACGCCCCCCTCGCCACAGCTGAAAGATGGTTTTCTAATGTGAGCTGTGGATCGAGGAGGACGGCCAAGTTGCAAACCCTCTCCGAGGGGGTCAATAATCCCCCCCAGGGTGATGGACGGACAGATGGGATTGTCCTTGGGAGGCAGAACCCACAGCCACTCCGTCTTATCCGGGTTGAGTTTGAGTCTGTTGACACCCATCCAGGCCCCAACAGCCTCCAGGCACCGGCACATCACTTCCACTGCTTCGTTGACTGGACATGTTTGTAAATAGCAACATCAAACCATTCTTGAGTTGAGACCAAACTATTCTTCATTTCTGAAACCATTTTTCTGAGTTCCAATAAAGTCTTTCTTTACCAGAAACTTAGAAACCAGGAACAAGGCTTCTGAAGAGGAACATATGATATAACAGAAATTGTAAAGATAGTACAAATTCCTGCCTAGACATTTCATCTATTTTTAAAGAAGCAAATGAATTTCCTGCAACAAAAGTTAATTAATCTAACTATACTTTCCCTAGGTTCCCGGAAAATTCTGAGCTGTAATCATAGACTTTGGTAAACCAAGGTAGTCCTGTTCTTTTCCTAGAATGAATCCAGAGACTTCAGTAGAGTTTTCCCTTTGTTTTAAATTTTTATTTTATTTTTATTTTCAGAATGAGGAACCTGATTCTGTGAAAATAGCCGTATTTCACTTGAGGAGGTAAGAATTCTGTCTGACTTTACTGTCTGCACAAGGGTATGCGTGATCTGAGCCTACAGTCTGGCAAGCAAACTATGATTACTTTGCATTGTAAAAAAAAAAGTCTTGTAAAATTATTCTAAATCTCAGAAGAGACTATGCTACAAGTTTTGACTAGCATCTCTGTGGCATTGCATATGCTAATAGAATAATGATAGACTTGTAGCAGTACAGCAACAATGAGCTCCTGCATTAGCCAAAGAAATAACTTGGTCCTGCTCTGCTTAAATCCCCTTATGTCAGGGAATGAACATTCATCATTCTCAGTGATAGAGCAGCCTAAGTAACCAATTTATTAGGATACTTTCATTAACAGTTGGTTGACCTTGGTTGTTCTTGAAAAATAAGTTCAGTCCTGATTTCTTACACAGAGGGAAGAGTAACAAGAAATCCCTAGATTATCAACTAGAGATTTGGGGAAAAAAATCCCGATAAATGACTTTGGCAAGCAACATCTATGTTGTTGCTAAGTAAAGTACATACAGGTACAGTTAGTCTTCAACTTACAACAGTTCATTTAGTGACCAATGGCACTGAAAAAAGTGACTTATACCTGTATTTTAGTTACAATCTTACCAGCATCCCCATGGTCATGTGATCAAAATCCGGATGCTTGGCAACAGGTTCATATTTGCAATGTACTGGAAGGTGACTAGGGGGCCCCTCTAGGAGCGGGAATAATGGGAGCCCATGATTGGCCGATCTGGTTGACAGATGACTATATAAGGAAGTTTTAGTTAGGCAATACATTCGGAGATTTTGTGAGTTACCGTGTTATTAAAGTTATGCTGGAGCAGCCTCGGAGTCTCATCAGTAATAACACCCATCAATATTTATGGGTTACACCCACTATGTAATTACACCCACCGTGCATATTTATGATCATTGCTATGTTCTGGGGTCATGTGAACATCTTTTGCGACCTTCTGACAAGAAAAGTCAATAGGGGAAGCCAGATTCACTTAACAACTGGTTTACTTACTTATCAAACAGAGTGATCCACTTAACAGCTGAGGCAAGAAAGATCATAAAATTAACATTGACAAATGTCTCACTTAACAACAGAAATTTTGGGCTCCGTTGTGGTCATAAATCGAGGACTAATTATAATCTCGACTTGTCTACCATTCATTTGGCAACCGTTTGAAATTATGATGGCACTGAGTGGTTCAATTCCCTTCCTGACCAGCATCTCTTGCACATCTTTGATTTAGGACCATTTCACTTAGTGACAGAATGCATTTTAATAAAATCTGTGACCTTGATAAAATACTACTAGACTTGTCCTGAATTTGGTTTACCTTAGGCCAGTGATGGCAAACATCAGGCACATGTGCCATACCTGACAGCACATTCATTCATTCATTCATTCATTCATTCATTCATTCATTCATTCATTCATTTATTTTGTCCAATACACAATGAGAGTTTTATAGTAAAATACATGATGAAGGTTATAGAGGAGATACTCATAGTAAAATATATCTATGAAATAATAGAAAAGAAGATATAGTAATAGAACATATCAATGAAAGAATAGAAGAAGAGATATAGGAATAGAAGAAAGGAATAGGAGATATAGGAGAGCAATAGGACAGGGGACGGAAGGCACTCCAGTGCACTTCTACTCGCCCTAGCTCAGTTCCAGCAGGCATGTATGTGCTGACCAGCTGATTTTCAGCTCACATGGAGGCTCTGGGAGGGCGTTTTTAGCCTCTGGAGGGCCTCTGGAGGCTGGGGACGGCGAAAAATGGATCTGTTGGAAATGGGAGAGCAGGGGGGATCATGTACACATGCATGGATGGCAGGGCAGCATTGAATTATGAGTGTGGGGACTTGAGCATGTGCAATAGCACTTGCTTTCAGCACCCAAGGTAAAGAAGGTTCACCATCACTGCCTTGGGCTAACACATCTCTCATCCTCTCAAGTCACCTTGAGAGAATCTTTACTCTTGTTTGCTGGGCTGCTTCCATTTTGCCGAGTCTATAGCAGAAAGCCTTTGAATATAGAGAAGGAGGAGAAGATATATATTGCAAGTACGTTTTTGTTAAGACAAGTGGCTGTTTATTCTTAAGAGCTAAGTTTCTGAAGGATTTAGAAGGTGAGTATTAATATAAAGTGGTACAGATTGAATTTAGCATCTGATTTCAGTGATAGATATGTGTTTCTTAGTTAATGTTTCAAAACTGCCCTGCTAGGGCACACCGGTAGAACTTGCAAAAGAGACAAAAATCAGAATGGTAATTTCCTTATAGACTTGTTATTCAGTAAGGCAATTGGCAGGCCAGGTTTGTCCTCGAAGTTTTAAATTTAAATTAAGTTTCATTATAACAATTTTTCTCATTCTACCAAGCAGTTATATCACTTAGGTGTTTCCTTAGCGTGCCTTGAGGATGATTGTCCCTTTTTGAAATATTGTGTCTCTGATTAAACAGTTATTTTTGCTTTTACTATCATGCTGATTTTTTTTTTGCAAAAAGAAAATACATTATGATAACCATTTAATTCTAAATATCCCACTTTGACCCCCTCAAAATATTTACCAGTGTAAATTAATGTCCCTTGTTATATATTAGCAAAATAACCAATTTTTGTTATTTTACAATGTTTAAAGGTGTTTTTATATGATCTTTTTATTAGTAAAAGTGCAATTATGAAAAGAATACTAATTTTCAAAAATGTACTTGCAGTGGCAGCGTTTTCACAAAAAAATATGTTTATTATGGAACCTCAAAATTTTATTCTATACAGTATTAGGCTACATTGGAATAGACCCCAAGAGCACACTAGAGAATTCAAGGGTATATTGTGCCCTTGAATTTCGTAGTATTTTGAACATCATCTGAAAATGGCTGCTGTGGTGAGTCTAGCTTGCCCACTTAAAATATATCTACCATTGGGAGCCTGGCCAATCACAAGGCACCCATTTACTGGAGGGTAATACAATGTTGACGTTACTGTCTGCTATTTTTTTCTAATCTTCCAAAAGACATTATAGGAATCCAGTTTTCTTCTTTCTTGTTTCTGGGCAGGCGAGCACAATTCTATTGGCCCAAGCTCCAGAGGAAGTCAGGTATATCTGGGGGGTCCAGAATGCCCAAAGCAGTTTTGATACAAACCCATCACTTTAGTACAGGCTGCCAAAGGGGCAAAATTACCAGCACAAAATTTGACAAAAGCCAGATGCTTCTATAGATCCCATGTCTGCAGATATACAGAACTTTGTGAAGAATGATTACACTTAGCCAAGGTTTGACTTAGGAATCCTCAAATTGCCCCAAAGAGCAGCTTCTTTGCAGTTGCCAATGATCAAAAGGTTCTTCAGGAAAACATATTTTCATATTCATTCTTTTCCGCTTATAGTCTTTACAAATCCACGCAAAAGCGTGATTTCTGTGGGAGTTCAAACAACTTACATAGAAACATAGAAACATAGAAGACTGACGGCAGAAAAAGACCTCATGGTCCATCTAGTCTGCCCTTATACTATTTCCTGTATTTTATCTTAGGGTGGATATATGTTTATCCCAGGCATGTTTAAATTCAGTTACTGTGGATTTACCAACCACATCTGCTGGAAGTTTGTTCCAAGGATCTACTACTCTTTCAGTAAAATAATATTTTCTCATGTTGCCTTTGATCTTTCCCCCAACTAACTTCAGATTGTGTCCCCTTGTTCTTGTGTTCACTTTCCTATTAAAAACACTTCCCTCCTGAACCTTATTTAACCCTTTAACATATTTAAATGTTTCGATCATGTCCCCCCCTTTTCCTTCTGTCCTCCACACCACAGTATACAGATTGAGTTCATTAAGTCTTTCCTGATACGTTTTATGCTTAACTTAAGGAGATGGCTCCTTCACTCTTTCACTTTTAAGAGCAATATGGATTGTATAGCTTTAGTGAAATTCGGCAAATGGTGAAGAACTATTTTCAGGCACTAAGTGGAAAAAAAATATGCAGAATCCAGTTAAATAAATGAGTCATCATGACCACTGATCTCAACGATTAATAAAGAAATACCCAAGATGGTTCAAGACCTCCAAGGTCCCTTCGAGCTCCATTCTATTCTAAGTGATTTCCAAGGACATTTTTCAGGCTTAAAAGAGGCCACTTAGTTATTCATTCTGTTCACCCAGAAGGGCGAAGGTGTCAATGCTCTTGGAAAGAGACTAATTTTCAGCAGAAATAGATCACACACCAAAGCAGTTACTGTACCTGGAGGCTTTAAAAAAATAGCCCAAATGAAAACCATGGCATAACTGTTACATATTGTCTGGAATTCTGGGACATAAAGTCAGTAAAAATGCATGGTACTAGATTTGGAAGGCCAGATTAAAGCAATGATTGAGATATATGAAAAGTCAATTCTCACTATAAACAAAGGCCTTCCACCTTTCTGGTTCTGTTCCACACATCTACCAAGAGGAAGCTAGACATTTTCACTGGATGTTTTTACTAACCACTGAGAATTTCTCATATTGGAGGATAATTTAGAAAGAAGGGATGGTTTCCTTCGATTGTGCAAATGACTTAATTTGTTTGAAAATTGCTCTGAAACTGATTTGAACCCATTGTGGATATGAGATAGTGGAAGCAGGAAGTTCCATTGTGAATTTCAACATGGGCTCTCCATCCAGGCCCCCCAGTGAAGCAATCCTAGAAACAAAGGATTGTTACTTGTTGCAGTAACCCAAAGGGGCTTTCCGGAGGAGGAAGAGTTTGAAAAGATGGGGAAAATAGAAGAGTAAGTTGAGCTGAAATTCAGCTAACAGGTCCGCCATTTTTGCTTCATACCAACTCAGGGATTCAACCCAGTTGAATCGCTGTAAATGAAAATAGATGTGTGAGATGAATCTAGGACCTACAAAAAAAAAGGGAAGATTGAGAAGAGAGAAAAGATAAATTAGTACCTTATTTTTTTTCTTTTTGACAGTTCTGTGCCATGATAACAATGCATTTAAATGAGCTTAATGAGAGAAAGGAGGACAAGCAGATGGACACATATTTTCAACTAAATCTTGCTGGTGAGAACCCGTTTGGTGTATTAGTAAGGTGCCAGTCTAGAAACCAGGAGACTGTGAGTCTTCATCCAACTTTAGGCATGAAACATGGTGAGTAACTTTAAGACAGTAACTCATCCCTAGGAAGAAAGCAAAAGTAATCCACTTCAGAAATGTTTGCCAAGAAAAACTGCAGGAATTAGTTGCTGCACTGAACACTGAGTTCAAAAGCTTCCCTCCAGTAAAGGTGGTACACTGTTAACATATTCTTTTCTGTTATAGATACCTGCTTAATAGCCACTGTGCGAAAGCATGTTTTTGAAAAGTATTAGGGGGGAATTGAGACAAATTCTTCACTGATAAAAAGAGTTGTACCTCTGCACCAAATGGAGCAATATTGATTCTTTAGAATAGTTAGAAACATAGAAACATAGAAGACTGACGGCAGAAAAAGACCTCATGGTCCATCTAGTCTGCCCTTATACTATTTCCTGTATTTTATCTTACAATGGATATATGTTTATCCCAGGCATGTTTAAATTCGGTTACTGTGGATTTACCAACCACGTCTGCTGGAAGTTTGTTCCAAGGATCTACTACTCTTTCAGTGAAATAATATTTTCTCACGTTGCTTTTGATCTTTCCCCCAACTAACTTCAGATTGTGTCCCCTTGTTCTTGTGTTCACTTTCCTATTAAAAACACTTCCCTCCTGAAACCTTATTTAACCCTTTAACATATTTAAATGTTTCGATCATGTCCCCCCCTTTTCCTTCTGTCCTCCAGACTATACAGATTGAGTTCATTAAGTCTTTCCTGATACGTTTTATGCTTAAGACCTTCCACCATTCTTGTAGCCCATCTTTGGACCCGTTCAATTTTGTCAATATCTTTTTGTAGGTGAGGTCTCCAGAACTGAACACAGTATTCCAAATGTGGTCTCACCAGCGCTCTATATAGCGGGATCACAATCTCCCTCTTCCTGCTTGTTATACCTCTAGCTATGCAGCCAAGCATCCTACTTGCTTTTCCTACTGCCCGACCACACTGCTCACCCATTTTGAGACTGTCAGAAATCACTACCCCTAAAGATCACTACCCCTGTTATAGATACCTGCTTAATAGTCACTGTGCGAAGATATGTTTTTGAAAAGTATTAGGGGGGAATTGAGACAAATTCTTCAGTGATAAAAAGAGTTGTATCTCTGCACCAAATGGAGCAATATTGATTCTTTAGAATAGTTAGTAACTCAGCGATGATGTCACAGAGCTGGTTTGGTCAGTGTCTCCATGGGTGCCGCCATCTTGGATTTTACTTCTTCAAATGCACAGAAGCTATTTTTTGATTGCTGCACGCAATGTGCACGATGTTTGCAGTGTCCTGGGGTCGTGCTACCTCCTTTTGTGACATTCAGACAAACAAAGATAAAGGGGAAGCCTCTGGGTTAACCTTCCATTTCTGTGTGAACAGGAATGCCCCTGCAGAAGTGAGCAGGTTAAACCTGCATGCCTGGTCAAAAGGTAATTCACCTCTTCTGATTAATTTAAGGAAATATTCACTTAGGCTTCCCTTCACCCAAGACCCTTCTGTGTATCTAGGGTAAAAGTTAATCTAAGAGCAAAGGTGAAACCAACCATGATTGGATTAAGTAGCTACGTACTTGAGACAACCTGCCAATTTGACTAGAAATCCTTCTGTTTGTCTAGGGCAAAAACTAATTAAGATGCTCTCCTGTTTATTTAGCAATCTATGTACCCTGACAGGATTTGTCTGTATTCTATGTGTCACATATTAACTATTTACATTGTAACTAGGTTAAGAATTAATGTTTTAAATTTGTACACACAAGAAATTGGTTATAAAATAATAAACTTGCAAGTCCAGAGACAGCATGATCAGAGAGAGAGGGAGGGAGGGAGGGAGGGTGAGAGAGAGAGAGAGAGAGAGAGAGACAGAGACAGAGACAGAGAGAGAGAGCTTGCTTCTTAACATGAGACAGCTCTGCTCAGCCAAGAGAGATATTTCCAATAGGGACAAAGCATTCTAGAAACCATGTGTCAGTGTATGTGATTTCTACATTTCAACAGAATCCAGATTCACTTTACAACATTAAAGAACTGCAGTGATTCATTGTAGAACTGTGGCAAGATAGGATGTAAAGTGGAAAAAAATTCACTTAACAACGATCTCATTTAGCAAAAGCTTGTATGTACACTGAGAGCTTATGTACTGAAGACAAATTCCTTGTGTGTCCAAACACACCTGGCCAGTAAAGTACTCAGAACAGAACAGAATTTTATTACAGTCCTAGACAAAAGAACAGAACAAATAAAACACTCACTAAGTATACAATTACAAATTCTAGAATTAAAATAATAAATAACATAAAACCCATGATAAAATCCAGCCTGTCAATTATATATGGTCTAGCTATACTAAAATCCCAATCCATAAACTGTGCAAAGGGTTTGCCACATTTGTTATATAAAATAGCTATGGTGGGTTTGACACGTGTTTCCGATGAATCCCCAGTATTTCTATTCTATTCTATTCTACTCTACTCTACTCTACTCTACTATGTTCTGTTCTGTTCTATTCTATTCTATTCCTATTCCTATTCCTATTCCAATTATTGTACATTCCCATTCCCATTCTATGCAATGTCATCCCAATGCCTTTTCCTATTCCATTCTATTCTTTCCAATACTAATGCTTTTTTCTAATACTATATAACAGTGATGGCGAACCTTTTTTCCCTCGGGTGCCAAAAGAGCGTGCATGAGCGCTACCACACATGCGTGAGTGCCCATACCCAGAATTCAATGCCTGGGGGGTAGGGGGCAAAAATAGCTTCCCCTGCCCTCTGAAGGCTGGAAATGGCCTGTTTCCCAACTTCTGGTGGGTCCAGTAGGCTTGTGTTTCACCCTTCCCAGGCTCCTTCCTCCCTGGAGCTGGAGGAAGATAAAAACGCCATCCCCCATCCCCCCGGAAGCTCTCTGGAAGCAAAAAACACCCTCCCAGAGCCTCTGTATGAGCCAAAAATCACGTGCCCGACACACACATATACATTGGAACTGAGCTAGGGCAACAGTTCACATACCAGCAGATATGGTCCGCATGCCACCTGTGGCACCCATGCCATAGGTTCACCATCACTGCTATATATTAATAATGCAAGTAGGTAAATATGTTTCTATACATCTTGTCTTGGCTTTTTCCCAGCTTTCTCTTGTATACAGGCTAATATTTTAACAGAACAGCAGGGTTTGTATATAGACGTTTTAGACTTGCTAAGAATTCCAAGCAGGTGTAATATGTACACCTGCACACCAGAGATTATGCAAATTGTCCCCAGCCTAGAGACATTTTTCTTTTTAGCTTTAATGGTAGGTTCATAATTGTTTGGGAACATGTAGAGTATCATTTATAGGCCTGAATAAAGACAGACAGGAGAGAGAAATAGCAGGCGGACTCCTCATTTAAAGTAGATCAAATATTTTGCACAGCTATAGACTGAACATACATTGGCTTGGCTCCACAAATTTAGTCACACTTGAATTCCTCTGTGCTTTTCTGAATGAATGAAAAAGCCACATCTATATACAAGAAAACAACTGAAGTTCATCTTGACCAATCTGCAGTATAAAAGATGATTTGAATTCTATGGAATTCTTCTTCCCCCTCTGAATTGATTTCTTACATTCCTCAAATTTAGATTTGTATAGCAAGCAAGTCCTTGATAATTAGACAAATATGATCTGAGCTTATATGTAAATTACTTTTTTTTTACAAAAAGTATTAACAGCTGCAACACAACCGGTAATTTTTCAATGCAATAGAGCACAAGGTTTGCTTTCCCCAACCTCACTTTTTTTGTGTGCCACTGATTTAGGATAGAAGACAATTGAAAGGAGCAATTGTACAGGTAGTCCTTATAGCAGTTCATTTAGTGACTGTTCGAAGTTACAACGGCACTGAGAAAAAGTGACTTAAGATAAGGTGACCAGACGTCCTGCTTTTGGTGGGTCAGTCCTGATTTTTAGCAATTTGTCCTGCATCCTGCAGCATTTTTTAAAAGTCCCACCACTTCCACGCTCGAGTATAACACTGCTTTATTTTGACAGTGCAAATGCTAAAGGCAATTTTTCCTATTTAAAAAAACTATTTCAGGATTTGTTCCTGGTTTCTGCCTCCGGTTCTCTGCAAAGCGTAGCTCTTTAAGTCAGATCTTCGGAAAGCAAAGAACAGAGCATGGTGCCGAAAGATGGCCACTTCTTCGGGGCGCTGGGACGAAAAGAGTGCCTGCGGAAGAATGTGTAACATCTGAATGTGTGTCAAATGTGGTTAATGGAGAGAATGAAGGACTTTTGTTCCTCACAACAAGACGGAGCGGTATTAGGTGATCTTAGACCAGAGGGCTTCAAACCTGACAACTTCACAAAGTGTAGCTCTTTAAGTCAGATCTTCCCCATCCTACAAGCATGGCCCTTTTAAACAAGGGAAAGAAAGGCAGACAAGACAACGAGGAAGCTCCCACATTGAGCAGGAAGCTTAGGAGTCACCCGGGTGGATTCCGACTCTAGAACCACCCCAAATGCTTCTTTATTCGTTATTGGCATGGGTGCCAAGATAAAGGAGTATTTATGCATATGTTTTGGGAATGCCCAGTAGTGCAGAATTTTTGGCAAAAAGTGCAAGAGGATATGAATAAGATATTAAATATAAGATGGATGATTACTAAGGAAATGGCAGTATTAGTTAAAAGTAATGAGATGGGAGAATTCAGAGAAATAAAACAAGCAGTGATGCGCTCAGGCGGTAATAGTCTTGGGTTGGAAGGACGTGACAAAATGGACAATGCAAAATTGGTATAGGTACATGGTGGACCATATTCAATTTGAGATTATGGATAAAAGGATGAATTTGATTAATGAAACTGATTTGCGACAACTGATGGGATGATGGGACAAGGCAAGACAATATATGGCGAGGAGGATCCGAGACCAAGCCATAAGAAACTAGTTGGAATCACTTTATAATATGTAAATAAATATTTTACTCTTGTGTTAAAATAGTCTATACAAGAAACACCCCCATACGAATGTTTGTCCGGTGGTGGGCATAATCACTGAGCACTTGTTATATGTTGTGTGTGTTTTTTTATATTATAAAATCAATAAAAATGTTTATTAAAAAAAAATAGAACCACCCCAAAAGCCATTGGGTTGGCTCCGCCAAAAGGCCACCACCCGGTCTCACTACCAGTTCCTTCCTGAAGTTTCAAAGGGCTGCCACAGATTTCCATGAACTGGAGCTGAGCAGATCTGAGGCACCAGGCAAGGCAAAAGCAGCAGTTCCCTAGGTTTGTTTGTTTGTTTGTTCATTCGTTCATTCGTTTGTTTGTTTGTTTATTTATTTATTTATTAGATTTGTATGCCGCCCCTCTCCACAGACTCGGGGCGGCTAACAACAGTAAAAAGACAATGTAAACAAATCTAATATTAAAAATAATTTTAAAAACCCCAATTTAAAGAACCAATCATACATACTGACATACCATGCATAAATTTTATAAGCCTAGGGGGAAGGGAATATCTCAATTCCCCCATGCCTGACAACAGAGGTGGGTTTTAAGAAGCTTAAGAAAGGCTAGGAGGGTGGGGGCAACTCTGATATCCGGGGGGAGTTGGTTCCAGAGGGTCGGGGCTGCCACAGAGAAGGCTCTTCCCCTGGGTCCCACCAAACGACATTGTTTAGTCGACAGGACCCGGAGAAGGCCAACTCTGTGGGACCTAACTGGTCGCTGGGATTCGTGCGGCAGAAGACGGTCCCATACCACCCAGTGCTCACTAAAGAAGCGCAGCTGGGGGAAGCAGGCGAGGCACGGCGGTGGTGGGTAGGTGTCTGGGAAATGCTCCACATCCAGGATGCCCCGCTTTGGGCTTTTTGCTTAGGCGACAGCGGGGGCAGTGCATCCTGTTCCCCACGCCCATCCTTGGCGCTTGCTTTGTGGCGATGCCATTTTCTGCTGAGACCTCAGGCACCCAACCTAGCCAGGTAGAAATGACTTCAACTGGCAAGGGAGGCAGCGGAGCTCAACACGTACAATATGTTGGATCCTTGGAGACTCTTGGAGAAAACACTGGGCACTGCCACCGCAGCAGCAGCAAAGCCAACCCAGGGGAGAAAAAGGTGGCAGTCGCAGACATGAGACCCCGCCCCCCATATCCCACTTTACCAATATTAAAATCTGGTCACCTTAACTTAAGACCAAATTTCACACTTACACTTTCACCCTGGCAGCATCCCGGTAGTCATGTAATCATAATTTAGATGCTTGACAACTGACTCATGGCAGTTGCACTGAGATCACACAATCACTTTTTACAGCCTTCTGACCAGCAAAATCGACACGGAAGCAAGATTTACTTAACAGCCGTGTTTCTAACTTAACAACTGTGATAATTCACTTAAAAACCGTAGCAAGAAAGGATGCTAAATGGGATGAAATTAATATAACAACTATCTCACTTAGCAACAGAAATTTTGGTCTCAATTGTGGCCATAAGTCAAGGACTACCTGTATTGGACTGATTCTACCTGCAAACAGATTTCTTTTCTCTTTGCTGGATTGTTGCTTAGGAAAACAAAAACCTTTATCAGCTACATTATTAGATCTTTGTAAGCTTCTCCCTTGTACTCACAGTCCTTTTCCCACCCCTGCAATTTGACAGTAGGATGATACATTGCCATTAGCATGGTAATTATTTTCAAAAAGCCAAACAACAAGAGTTATTGTCCAGAAATAAATATTCTGGAGTTTTTCCATTATTCTCCATCACTACCGCTTCACCAAGGATTTAGAAAAGAAGTGGGGAGTCCCAAGAAACACATTTTTCTACCTGTGGAAGCAATTATTGCTTTGTAAACATCACTGATGAAAACAGATTTTATTTTTATTGGCTAAGGACAAAGGAATTGTGGGCGCTGTGCATGTTTTCATTTTCAATTAGACAGAACATCTTTTTGCTCATTGCCCCTTGCATTTTTTTTAAAGCTGCCGTCCTGGGCCCCAAAGAAATACAGTGATCAACAGTAGGATTAGATTCTGAGAAAACCTCTCATTTCAAGATGCATGGCATGGGTCCTAGAACACTTTATTACCGGTTTACATGGGTGCTCACACACTGTTTGCCATGTAGTGGTGCCAGATGCCCGGAACATTGCCTAATTAGCAAGTAGTATATACAGTAGTACCTCTACTTAAGAACTTAATTCATTCCATGACCAGGTTCTTAAGTAGAAAAGTTTGAAAGTGTTGTGGTTGGCTCTGGCCCAGCTCCTGCCCCAGGGAATGTGGAGGTGGATGCAGGGGAAACTTCAACATGTCATGGGCCTGTGTTGTTGCCAACAGAGTCAGTTCAGAGTTTGGTTTCCTCGGACGAAGAGGAAGGTGGGAGTGACTTGGAGGAGGGGGGTTTGTCACACAGCCAGGGCAGTCAATCTCCATTATCTCCCATTGATTCGGATGAAGACGTCTTGGACCCACACAAGCACAGACTTATGTGTAGAAGAGACCAAGTAAGGACATATTACCGGACATAAGAGAGGCTCCCCTCTTCTCTCATTCGCCGACGCCTTTCTTTCACTGTGGTGACTCCTCAGTTTGGCTGAAGCCGAGTTGATCCGGCCAGGGTGAAGCGTCCCTTTTGCCTTTCCACACCCAGTGTGGGAGGCACCCTCATGCAAGGTGTATGGGAGGCAGCGCGAAGGAGTCACCACAGCAAAGTGGTTTATTCCCTCTCCAAGCGGCCAGAGAAAGGAAAATGCTTTGTTTGCTCTAGACTGCCAAAGCCTCCTTAAGTGCCAACGAAAGGCTCCTCTGACAGCCCATAAAGCCGGGATTAAAGGGGGAATGATAGGAAACTGGGCGGGCCTTCGTGCCGCTCTCAAATTTCCTGGGAAATTTTTCCGGGCTCAGGTTCTTAAGTAGAAAATGGTTCTTAAGAAGAGGCAAAAAAACCCCTTAAACACCTGGTTCTTATCTAGAAAAGTTCTTAAGTAGAGGTGTTCTTAAGTAGAGGTACCACTGTACTGTATAATGTGAAAAACACCCTGCCTAGATTTAAGAAACTGGAATATGGCAGGTCAATCCACAAGATGTATTATGAAATCCCCAAAACAAGACCTCCTCAGCAAACAGTAGTCACCTGTATGTTTCTGATGATGGAGAACATTCACAATTATCAGACTTTGTAATTATACACACACACACACACACACACACACACACACACACACACAAATATATAAGTATCCCAATTAATTTGGCCTTAACCCCATGGAAGAAAGACAACATGTGAATCTAATAAACAAAGCAATCCTGTTTTGTTTTTTATTTCTGCTGTTTATTTTGGTAGGATTTATTTCATTCTCTAATCCAGCTATTCCCTTGTCTTTTGCCGTATAAGGTTGTGCAACTCAGATGTGATTGTGAAGGCGGCTTGGTGCACAGAGAAGCCATCAATTTCATCCTAAAAACATCCTAATTAACCAAAAGTCATCCCTGACAGCTCCCTAATCCAGAAGGCACTTAAAAACCTGATTTTTAAAAATAACAATAAAAAAAATCTCATTGTAATTTAAGTAAAGGCACTTAAAATTCTTTCCCAATGTGAAACTCATCTTTATGTAAAATGGGTAAGAGGACTATTATATTCAATTATATCTCAGCCCTAGAATCTGACAAACTGCAAGGCTTCTAATAATAAAAGCATTGGGATTTGTAAACAAGAAAATAACCAGTAATGGGATCCTGCATTACTACCACCAAATATCTTCCTTGGAATTCAGAGTTATCCCCCAACTATCTTGGTTTGTGTATGGTTTGAATGGATTGTGTGATTATTTTACTATAAGGGTTTTTTAATTCTTTTTTAAATATTGGATTTGTACACTGTTTATTATTGTTGTGAGCCGCCCTGAGTCTTCGGAGTGGGACGGCATACAAATCTAACAAATTATTATTATTATTATTATTATTATTATTATTATTATTATTATTATGTCAGTACAACACAACAATCGAGATTACTATGCTTCCCAAGCACCTAGGACTGCGTGATGTAGCGGCGAATTAAGTTTGCCGATCCCAGTAAAATGGCCTTTTGCAATTGACAGATGGAGATTTTGTCAATTCCAATGGTTTTCAAATGTCCACTGAGATCCTTTGGTACTGCGCCCAGCGACCACTGGGACCACTTTCATGGGCTTATGCCAGAGTCGTTGCAGCATTATTATTATTATTATTATTATTATTATTATTATTATTATTATTATTATTTCTTTCTTGTAGCTGCTGAATCTAGAGTCAACCTTATTACATTTTACTTTATACTTATTGCTTTTTTTGGATTTGAGCCATGACACAAGGTTGCAATTAATCTCACAGCTAGTGTAAAGCTAGTGTAAAACAGTAAAGTGAAACCTAACTGTGGGGCCTTATAAAAAACACAGTTTAAACCTATTCTAGGGTATTCTCTAGGATATCGCATTTTTCTGAAAAGAGAATGGCAAATATTTCCTAAAATCCCCTTTCTTTGCTGTGTTCCATTGGTAAAGAGTCATTTTGGATCGAGTCCAAACTGAGTTACAGTTCTTAATTGTCTTTTCAATCCACGGAAGGTAATTTCAGTTATGATTAATGTGACCATGGACACTTTTAGTACAATCCTTTGCTTTGCTTTTTGAAGTAAGCCCAATTAATTTTCATGCCACAGAGGCTTACCACTTTAACAAAAGTTTCAAATGTGCCAAATACACTAAATTTTCATCCAAATGTGTTTACCCAAACTTTCTCAGTGACAAACCAATCAGAAAACACTTGCCTCTGTAAGTTTAGAGTATTTTAGGGGGTGGGAGTGAGAACACAGCCTATAGAAGTTCGTAATGTGATCCTTGATAACAAAAAGTATAGTTAAATGGACTGATGATGTTATCTAATTCATTATGAAATGTCTGCAAGAAACCAGAAGAAGAAACCAAAAAGCTGCACTTCATTGTTTCTCAAACTTGACAGCTTGAAGATTAGTGGACTTCAAGTCCCAGAATTCTCCCCCCCCCCCCCAGCCTTGTGTTCATTAAGTCTTCATGATTTGGGACTTTCTAAACTGTCTGCTTCTTTCTTTCCCTGTCCATCGACAGTTTAGATTGACATTATTTAATTTATTTCACAATTCCAGCAATTGGTGGCAGTTCAGCTCCTTCAAACCCATGTTCACTATAATCCTTAGACCCCATGACTCATCATAGGTTTCTGTGACAAAATTTGACAAGCCCATCATCATCAATTCTATTTTATTGCTACTATATGTTCTTGAAAATAAAGATTTGTTAGAGAAGTATTAAAGTTGAAAAAACATTTCATTTATTAGATTTGTAAGCCACCCCTCTCCGTAGACTCAGGGCAGCTCACAGCAATGGTAAAAAACAATGTACAACAGTCTTTCTAGTGTCCCAAAAATGCTTTTTCAAGTTCTTTGATGAGAAGTGAAATGTTTTCAAGAAAAAAAAGATAGAAAGTCCAGGTGCTTCTTGAAAAAGCACCTGTCAGGTTTCCAAGTAATAGACCCATTGCAAGCAAAATTCCAAGGCAGGTTCCTCAAAGAATAGCTTTATTGGATATATCATATTGGCACAGATCTGGTGAAAACTGAGACTGAGCGTTCCCGTGGTTTTCACGTAAATAAAAGCAACAGTTTTTCACTTTTGCAAAACAATCTCTCACATGGTCCAATCATGGCTCTGACCAGTAATATCGCTACTACTTCCTCAGACCAGGTATGAGAATGTCCTTGGTCCCCTTGGTTTTATTTTGACTGCAATTATCTCAATTGCCCCCTCCCTAGCCCTCAGCTCCAGTGTGGGAACACTGAAGCTCCAAGATGGCTTCAGTCAGGTCAGTTTCAGGGTTAACAGCATCTTTGGGACAACCATGACCTGGATGATTGATAATCCTTCCAATGCTGGAAAAAGTAGGTTTAACTCTAAGTACTTTTTTTTTGCTAATCCCCTGTATTTTTTATTGCATGTGCCAATAAAGTTAAGGTTAATCTGCCCTACTCCCCCTTGCCCATTTGTCCTCCTTCCCAGTGGTACGCATCCTTCTTTGTGTGTTGGGATATATAACAATAGACTCTATCCCAGTGATGGCGAACCTATGGCATGCGTACCACAGGTAGCACGCAGAGCCATATCTGCTGGCACACTAGCCATTGCCCCAGCTTAGCTCCAGCGCACATGTGCATACCGGCCAGCTTATTTTTGGCTCACGCAGAGGCTCTGAGAGAGTGTTTTCAGCTTCCAGAGGGGACTCTGGGGAGTGGGTGGGGAAGGCATTTTCATTCTCCCCGGGCTCTAGGGAAGCCTCTGGAGGCTGGAGAGGATGAAAAATGTACCCACTGGACATCAGGAAAGGCCTTTGGTGGGGTGGGGGAAACCATTTTTGCACAAGCACGTACGCTTTTGGCACCTGAGGATAAAAAAGTTCACCATCACTCCTCTAGCCCTTTAGCAATCCTGCTCAAGATTGCTCAGAAGGTGGAGCTTGGATGTGAAAATGGATTGGATGAGTATATGGGAATAATTGCATTTATGAATAGCTGCAGTTGGGGTTCTAACAAAGATGAAGGGGGTCAAACTATTTTACAAAGCATCGTGATGCATGGAAGTCAAAAACTATTTTTTCTTGCTTTCCTCCTGTAAATTTAGGTGGGTCTTATAATCTAGTGCGTCTTATAGTCAAAGAAATATGGCATTTAGAAGTAATAAACATAAAAATAGCTCTTCTATAATTGAGTCACTAATTAATTCAAATATCATTTCATTCTGGTATCCCTCTCTACAGACTGCCATATTACCCACAAAAAAAATATCAATCTTTCTTAAATGGGAATGAAAGAAGGCCAAATCTTTGGAGTAGCGGTTCAAAAGTCTCGAACTTTTACATTGATGATCCAGCAACCATAAAGTGGACCAGTTCTCTTTTCTGAAATATAACCAGTTCTCCAGTGGTCCACTATGCCCATGGTGGTGGGAAAAATCTTAGACCAGGGCTTTAAAATGTTTCTATTCCATGATTTGCGATGCAAGAGATACTTTGGGGACAAAATTGTGACAGTAAGGATATCAAAAACTGCTTTCCCCTGCCTCCTGGGCATGCCTGACAGAATATTAGTTTTTGGAAGAATCCAGCACTGGGATTCTCTAAGGAACCCATGAATATTATTCTGTTGCTTGTATTAAAGTGGATTTCTTGAAGCGGGAATAATTCCTTGCAGGCCACTTTCTCAGGATGTTCACAAATGCCATCTTCTTAATAGGCAATGCCACAAGCTGCTCTAATCACATAATTCTTCCTTGGATGAAAAAGTATGTTTTTCACAAATTTTCAGTACAAAGAACCTTAACACGAAGAGCATTCATCGTTATCGGCCAACTCTTGCTGACAGTTTCAATATGAGTTATTTTCCCCTCTTGCGCTGGCAAAGGTGCGGTAATTACAACAATCCCGAAGAACTGTTTGATTAAAGCCACAAGTAATTAGGCCTACATTATTTCCAAATAAATGTACTTTCCTTTATCTTGTCATGTGGATTTATACCTTGAAAGGGTAGATACAAAGTACCCCAGGATGCCTTTAGCTGTCCCAGGACATAGCCCCATTATTTAAGTTTGCGAGATTTATTTGTATTCATATACAGTGATCTCTCGGTTAGCGCGGGGGTTACGTTCCAAGACCTCCCGCGCTAACCGATTTCCGCGTTATACTGGATGCGGAAGTAAAAACCACCATCTGCGCATGTGCGCCATTTTTTTCATGGCCGCACATGCGCAGATGGTGGAGTTTGCGTGTGGGTGGCGGGGAAGACCAAGGGAAGATTCCTTCAGCCGCCCAACAGCTGATCTGCTCCGCAGCGCGGAAGCAGCGAGGAGCCGAAGATGGGGTAAAGGCAAAGGGGAAACCCCATCTTCGGCTCCTCGCTGCTGCCGCGCTGCGGAGCGGATCAGGTGTTGGGCGGCTGAAGGAACCTTCCCTTGGTCTTCCTGCTGCCCAGGCAAAGGGGAAACTCCAAGATCGCTTGCCGCTTGCCGCTTTGCAGCTTGGAGCCTTGCTTCGCCTCCTTCGCTGCAATAGGCAAGCGGCAAGCGGCAAGCGATCTTGAGAAAGAGAGAGAAAGGAGGGCGACTTGCCAGTCCACGCCCCCCTGGATGAACAGCCTCGCATGGCCCCAGCGCCGGGCTCCGCTGTTGCCTCCGCCCCCATTCGGCTCTGCAGCTGAGAGGCCTTCCCGGCAGAGCCCTCCCCAACAGCTCCCGCTGCCAGCGCAAAAAAGAAAAGAAAAAGAAATCCCCAAAAGAGGCAGGCACAAAGCGGGGGCACAAGGGGAGCTGCCCGGCAGAGGTTGCTTTTTTTCTTCTCGTGGGCAAGTGGAGGGGGGGAGAGAGAAGGGAGGAAGAGAGTGTGAGAGAGGAAGAAAGAGAGAGAGAAATGATAGAAAAAAGGGGAGAAAAAAGAGAAATGAGAAAATGATTGAAGCATAGTGACAGGAAAGAAAGAGAAAGAGACAGAGAAGTGACTCTTGGTGATGACGTATGACATCATCGGGTGGGAAAAACCGTGATATAGCAAAAAACCCGTGGAGTATTTTTTAATTAATATTTTTTGAAAAACCGCGTTGCAGCGTTTCGCACTAATCGAGACCGTGCTAATCGAGGGATCACTGTATTATGCTATTCTTTTCAGAAGAACAATGTTACCAGTGAAGGGCTCCCCAAGGCCGGTGCTCCCGGTGTGCTCCCGGTGATCAGTGAGGGTCCATGCACATCCAGTGTGCACGTGCATACCAGTGTGAGATTCGTGTGTGTAAGATTTTACCGATTTTTGGTGGTTTTTGCTTCCATGCTTGCGCAGAAGCAAAGAAATTGTTCTGTCTCGGTCACTCCGGAAGCTATGACCAACCCAAAAAGATAAGCCAGACACACCGGTTGAATCCAAACACAGTTTTATAATGGTAAAGAGAAAAGAAGCCAACAGAAAATGTCCTTACAAGTCAAGAAAACACTGGAACTCCAAATAGATACACGAAGGCAATTGTTCATACAAAAACACAGGATCCTTGATGACAAACGAGGCTGTTGCTAACAGGCACAAACCTCCCACGGGTCTTCAGGACTGCTGGGCCACGAGCCAGGAACAAAACGCTGAGAGAAAAGGCAGATAACAGCAACTCCACTGTGATAACACTCCACGCTGCCGAAAGAGTTTGCCTGCCTTATAAACCCTTCCCTGCTAATGAGGACCACACCCAACCCCCAGGTGCTCCTCATTCAGCTCTGATAATATCTACACAGTTGCGTTCTCCTTTGATCTATGCGTCTCTGTCGCATACTAATGATAGCTTGTGCTATCATACTAATGATAGCTTGCGCTATTATCGTCATACAATGACTCCAAGGACTCCAAAGAATCCAAGCTACTTGCTTGTGAGAGCCCTTCCCCAGGGCTCCCAGGCCTTTCTTCCTCGTCACATTCCTGACTGTAATCTCCCCTGTCTGGCTGCCAAGAACTCTCCTCTTCGCTCTCAGCCTCCCCCGGGCATGGAGCCAGCAGAGACGCAGCTGGTCTTTGCTCTGATTCAGGCTGAACCACAACAGAAATACAGTGGTGTATCTACTTAAGAACTTAATTCATTCCGTGGCCAGGTTCTTAACTAGAAACGTTCTTAAGAAGAAGCAATTTTTCCCATAGGAATCAATGTAAAAGCAAATAATCTGTGCAAACCCATTAGGAAAGAAATAAAAGCTCGGAATTTTGGTGGGAGGAAGAGGAAGAAGAAGAGGAGGAGGACAGTCGCTGCTGAAGGAAGAAGGTGAGGTGAAGGAATAAAAAAAATCCAAAACTTTACAGCTTAAAAAAAAAGAGGGACTCTGAGGTGGCGAGGAGGAGCACACACCTCCCATACACCCAGCATGAGGCTGCCTCCCATACACTGTGCCAGAGAGAGAAACCCAGGGGGAATGGCAGGAAACTGGCCAGGCCTTCATGCCACTCTCAGATTTCCTGGGAAATTTTTCTGGGCTCGGGTTCTTAAGTAGAAAATGGTTCTTAAGAAGAGGCAAAAAAAACCTTGAACACCCGGTTCTTATCTAGAAAAGTTCTTAAGTAGAGGCGTTCTTAGGTAGAGGCACCACTGTAGCTGAAAACCAGTGAAATCTCAGTCACGTGAGCATCTTCGTGCAAGATTTTACTTCCTGCGCATGTGCAGAACTGAATCTCATTCATGTGCACACATGCACATGTCGGGGAAATGGAGATACGTCTGCATCTCCATTTTTCCAACTGGGACTGCATACAGGACTGTCCATGAAGCAGCCCACTACTGAATGTTACCTAAAATGCAGGGAAGGAATATGTACAGTAATAGTAAGCAAAGTAAATGACAGAGTGAAAGAATTGGAAGGGACTCGGTCCAATCCCCTGCTCAAGAAGGAAACCCTATAGCATTTGAAACAATCGCATTTTTAAAACCTTCACTTCTGGGAGGCCATGAAATGAAATACATACAACAGAAAAAGGAAAGGAAATACAGCTAAATCAAAACTGAACTCTGGACTCATGTGTTCGGTCAACTGTGATGTTCATATAACATTTTTTTGTAAGATAGATAAGATATGGATTATGTTGTTATAAACAAATATAGGTTTTAGTGTGTTTTATTTTAAGGAATTTCAATTCTGCTCTGGATTTCAGAAACTATAAAATTCCATCTGAGCCTACAAATCATAACTGAGTCATTCTAAGAATATTATGCTCACACAGGGAGTGATAATCTTCTGTACAGAGTCTACATTTTTTAAACAAATTGCTAGCTATTTGGTTATATGGATGTTGCACAATGAATTGTCTCTGTCTGTTATTTATAACCCAACCTATATCAATGAATCTCGGGGCAAACAATGCAAAAAGCAGAAATTGCACAACAACAATGAAAAAGTGGCCACAACAACAATAGACCGTCTCAAGAAAATGTAAATTAAATTGCTACATTCTCAGACTGAAGCATATAAGCTCCTCCATTCTGGAGGGAAAATACTGGCTGCTGATGGGCTAGACTGTCTGGCAGTTTCCAATAAAAGAGCTGGGTTGTAAATAGTTGCCAAATAAAGAGCTGTTGTTTTGAAGCCACTTCTGTCTGCCTCTTCCATTCACCCTATCTAACACTGGTGACGAGGGTGGGATTGAAAGGCTGATAGGCCAGAAAAGAAGTGACAATCTCGCAATCCAGCCGGGGCAGTAAGTCATCGACAAGCGGCCATTCTAAACCACCAACTCAGCCAACATGACGTTGCATGCCTCACCGAGTCACTTCAACTCAGCATGGGAGCACTGTGACACCTACATGACTCCCTTCGAATGTTTAATGGAGGCAAACAACCTCCTTGTGTTATCGGAGAACTTTAAACGAGCGCTATTCTTGAGTTACTGTGGCACAGACATGTTTGAGATGGCCCAGGCACTCACTGAACCAATGCTGGTCCAGACGGTCACCTGGTCCACCTTACAGACAATGCTCAAGGCCCATTATCTCCCCAAACCTTCCAAATTCATGCAGCGGCATGCCTTCAATCTGTAGAACCAGAAGGAGGGAGAGTCCATTAATGAATACATTGCCGTGCTGTGCAAGGCTGTTGCCCATTGTGAGTTCCATGATCTAGATGAGCTACTGCTCGACTAAATAATCTGTGGAATTCGGTAAATCAACTTCCAATTGAGGTTACTTTCAAAGACCACACTCAGCCTCCAGATTGCGCTGGATGAGGCCAGGCAAGCGAAGGCATCCACTGGGTCAAGTGAGGTGCTACAGCAACCTATCACGAGAGTTTGGCGCAACATTTCTCATCTGACAGCAATGGGAAAGTTGGCTAAGACTGCACTCCAGAGTTTGGATGAAATCTTTACATGGATCCTAAATGTTGGTTTTGGAAAAAGAAGCATTTCAAAACCTGAGTATCACAACCAAGAAGACCATCACTCACTTCTCTTTATAAAATATATGTCGCTCCCTTCAGAAAATGCAAAAATAGTAGCATCTGCAGGTCCTTGCAACATTTGTCACAGTGATGAAATTTGTGTTATGTCAGAAGCTTCACCTCTCAGGAGCACCTGCCACATATAGAAAAGGGATGCAATACCACAATGTTCCTTTTTGTCTTTTTGACCTCCTTGCTCTCCACAATAGATAAGATCTTGGCAGATCTTAATATTCAGCTAGGTATTACAAAAAGCGATGTTTCTTCAAACACTATCCTCTCAAACGATGTAAAAAATTAACAAATTGAATTCAGGCTGGAAGTGTATTGGAAACCAGGGTCTTTAATTTAGCAATATTGCCATGTGCTTTGGAAATAATGTCTCTGACAATAATTTGGCCAATACATTCTACAATAGGGTTGTGTAGCATTTCAGCTTTATGGAATTCATGGAACAGGACAGTAGCATTTGTCTGTGAGTTGATAAAGAGGCTGTACATTTTTTGCCAATAACTTTATTTTATTTCTTTTTTACTTTATTAAATGTATTGACCACCCATCTTACTACATGGTAACTGTAGGCAGCTAACAATATTAAAAGGTAACATTTTACCAAACCTATACACAATAGCAGGTAAGTAATAAAAAAGATAACTACATAACCCTAACTAGAAGATGGGGTCAAAACTAGACACTTTATTTAGTTTGAAATATCTAGTAAGCAGCTGATGACCAATGAGCTACACACAACATCCTATTTTCATTCCATGACCACTCCAGCAGGGGTGAAATCCAGCAGGTTCTGACATGTTCTTGGAGAACCGGTTGTGGAAATTTTGAGTAGTTTGGGGAATACCTTCCCTGGCTGACCCCAGAATGGGGTGGGAATATTGCAATATCCTTCCCCTGCCATACCCACTAAGCCATGCCCACAGAACTGGAAGTAAAAATTGGATTTCACCACTGCACTCTGGGCTTGTGTACCCTAAATTTGGCAGCCAAATTTCAGCAGCACATTTTTTGCTTTAAAATGTGAAAATAAATATAAATGGAAGACTTTCAGGAAACAGGAAATCCTTACGCAAGATTGCAAATTGTCCCCAAAAGTGAATCAAAATATTTTCCTTGATTTGCACATAATTTTTGAGAGCCAAGGCCAGAATGGCTCAACACTGGAGAGATAAGCAGCAAGAGGCCTGTGTTTATTCTGCGTGGTTGCTAAGAGAAACTGACCCAAGATACTATCAGTAATTTGCCTTCTATTCATGCAAGTCAAGGAGCGTTCCATAAAATTAGTCACAGTTTGAGAGAAGGAGAAAATGGGAGAACGAATACTCTATCTGTGCGTAGTTAATTGAGAAATGCTACAGATTTCAGATGGAAGCCTGCACTTTTGGTATTTTTTAAGCCTATAGTGAGTTCCTTGCAGGGACCCAAATATGTTACAAAAGATTTTTGGAACATCTTAAATCTCTTGACTGCTATAAGAACCTTGAATTCTTGACTGCTGCATCAAGAGGCTGCCACAAAGAGGCAAGGATCAATTTATTTTCCAAAGCACCAGAGGGCAGGACAATAAACGATGGATGGAAACTAATCCATGAGAGAAGCAACCTAGGATTAAGGAGAAACTTCCAAACAGTGAGGTTAATTAACCATTAGAACAGCTTGCCTTCAGCGGTTGTGGATGCTTCAATACTGAGTGTTTTTAAGAAGAGACTGAACAGTCACTTGTCTGAAATGGTATAGGGCAGGGTGTCAAACTCAAGGCTTAGATCCAGCCTGCAGGGCCTCTGCCAGAATAGGATAGGATAGGATATCTGTAGAATAAGGTAGGGTAGGGTAGGATAATATAGGGTAGGGTAGGGTAGGGTAGGACAGGACAGGACAGGATAGGACAGAATAGAATAGGAATCTTTATTGGCCAAATGTGTTTGGACACAGAAGGAATTTGTCTTCGGTGCATATGCTCTCAGTGAGAAACCATTTGACAGCATTTTAGGGATGTAGCCTTTGTTAGCACCATCTTGAAAGAATCCCAAAAGAGATTGCAGTGTAAGCTGTATTGCAGTATAAGAACCTTGAATTTAGCTTGGTGTTGGAGATGCTTTGCATGGGTATGAATCTAAGGGGTGGTTGCTATTGTAACCCCCATGGAAAAGCCTGTAAGAAGAGATGCAGAGAGATAAGCAGTGAAAGGCTACCAACATTTTTACTACCACGCTGTGGGTGTGGCTTATGCAGGATGCCCTGCATTTTCTTTCAACATCATTGGGATCTCTGGAGTAGAGCTCCATTTTCACTACTCCACTGCATCCCCTCCCCTGTCTGTGCAGTAGCCCACCCCTGGAGATAAGGTGGTTTCAAATCTGATATGACATTTGTATTTGTCTGCTGTTGAACAGCCTCGGGGAAATATATATTTGAATTAAGAGGCTGTACAGAATAAGACGTTTATGTCAGTGCCCCATTGCTGACCATTGCTATTAATCTTCTCATCCTTCCCATCGCCAGTCCCCTCCCACAAATGGCTGTATGACTGTAACTTTGTTGCTTGTATCCTTACAATTTCTATTAACTGGTTCCTAATCTGAATTGATTTCTTATTTGTACCTATGACTATCATTTATGATTCTTGATGAACCTATCATTTCTTTTATGTACAGTGGGAGCATATGCACCAAGACAAATCCCTTGTGTGTCCAATCACACTTGGTCAATAAAAGTATTCTATTCTATTCTATTCTATTCTATTCTATTCTATTCTATTCTAGGGAGGAGGTGGGTCATTTCTCCAGACAGCTGGCTCTTGAATATATAGGCTGTGATTGATTTGCTTATTTATTACACAACTCCTCAGCTTTAACAGCTTCAGGACAGACACACTCATTTCTGTTGTGAGTGGTCCACAACCACGTTAGTTAGTGACAGATTTTGAGGAGGATGAACCGAGCCCATCTTGGTTCATCCAGTGTTCTTGCCAGCTGAATCAGAGAGGGAGAATGAGGGAGAGTTGGAACCTGAGAAACCCGAGGAACCTCCAGAGACTGTAAAAAGCCCAATGATGGTAATGTCAGAGTTAGAGAGGCATGGGAGACCAGGAACCCCTATTAGATGCCTGAGTCAGAAGATCAAGAAGCAGGAAGGAATATCTTTATGTGGAAAAGTTCAGAAAGTGAACTTTCTATGAAACAACGTCTAATCAGTTATAGCTCTAGGGAACAGTGACCACACCCAGACAGTATAAAAGGAGGATTTCTGGGTAAAAGAGGTGTGGAGTGACAACAAGTCATAACTGCGGCAGTGCTGGATCCGGAGTTCCAGAAATGCTTTGTTGGCAAACTGTTGTTTTTCCTTTAACATCATCGCACAGAGATGTAGCTGCTTGAGAAACTCTGAAGATTAATAAGGGTATGTTTTGAAAATGCATATCATCACTGTGGATTGTTTTAATTAGACTGGGCTCCCGGCCCACAGTCAGCTCCGTTATCTATCTACTCAACCTGAACGGGAACATTGCCAGGAGAAATTACAAGAATGACTCTGCTGTGTAACTCTAGCAAAATACAATTTTGTTCTGGTTTGAACTTTTTGCCAGCGGGTGGTTCTTTGTTGCAATCCATTTAGTCCAAAGCAGAACAATTTCTACGCTAGGAACTTGATTAATTTGTTGAGATTTTCCTTCAATCTATTTTTTGTGAAACCTGATCCAATTATTAATGTTTTCAAAATAAAGACCAAGAAAGAACTTTTTCTAAAAAAATCCAAATGTGGGAAAACGAAACTACTAGATTCCTTCATATTTTCACTGTTCATTATGCAACAGAGTGTTATGGTCTGCTAGAGCTTGCGATGCAGAGATGAGAAACAACATTTCTAACATTTTTTCCTCAGCTAAATGAGCATCTCCTTTGGTTATTCTAGTGCAGAATTGCTAGGATGCTTAAGAGCTCAGCTTTTGGAAATTTCAGGACAAACCAGACTGATTTATACTTTCCGGATTCATGAGAACTGGAATGTAGCTATTCACTAGCTTTTTCATATCTCCAAATATTCAGGAATTTCACTGGGATTTGGTAGACTAACAATGACTTGGGGAGCTCTCACAACTGGATACTATGCTAAGGTCTACTGTGCATAAAGTTCTTTCCTTTTTCAATATTGACAACTGGCACACAAGATTAATTGGCCCCTGCCTTCTAAAGTGCCTGCTTTATGTTCTTCTACAGACAGGGGTTGTTTTGTCTGAGAGAATGCCATAAATAATTTGTTTAAATTAATGTAGATAGATTAAATGAAATCAGATAGGATGGCCTTATATTACCGGTACTACTCAACTTAAAACCATTTATTTAGTGCCTATTCAAATTTTAATTCCAAATAAAAAGCTTTCACATTCACTTTCCTTACAGAATCTCTAAGTATTGACCCCAGCAATAGTTTTTGGCCCTAACTCCAAGCAGACATAAGCTTAACCTTTACCATAAACTTAAACCTTGTTTCATGTTCATTGGCAATTGGATTTTACTGTGGTTCACAACCAAATCTGGATGAAAAGCTGTCATTATAACTTCCTTTATAGAACCTCTAAAAACCAGTCAGGAAAACTACATTTGTATATGTGTTTAATATGTTTTAATAGACATACAAATCCACATACACACAAATAACATATAAATGCAGAAAAATGAATTACCATTGAACAAATTACAGGGATTTTAGTTCTTATAAAAAGAGCCTTAATCTGCCACGTGATTTAGAAACAAGAAAAGTGCCTCGGTCTAAAGATGATTTTAGGATACAAATAATATGTGAAGAATTATTGTTTTTCATTGGTCTCTTTATCACCTAGAATGTAAAGAAGGAATCTACCCTATATTATAATCTGTTAGAAACTTCCATTAAAATAATCAAATTTGGGCTCTCTGTAGCTGAATCAGTCTATCATTTGGAATTCAGTAACAATATCATTTTGGAATTCAAAAATTGATGGTTGTGGCTTGCATTTCCCTTAGCTGGTCACATATGCCAGATGAACTTCAAGAAGAAGACTGGAGTGGATTCAGTACTTCCAAAACAAATTCATACTAAAATGTCAAATAAAAAGGAACAAAAGGGATTAAAAACCAAGCAAGCAGGTGAGATTACACATAATTCAATGACTGATAGCACAGCAATGACTTTGTCTGAACTTGCAAACTAAGCAGAATCAAATCTAGTTAATGCCTAGATGGGAAGTCTGCAAGAAACTTTGGGATTGTGTTTTAGATTAGGAAATTAGATTAGGAAGTTTAAAAACAACAATATATGTCAGTTTGAAGGCCAATCAGAAGGCCAATTTGACCTAAATAAATTGAACATGCAGGTTACTTGGAATGGTAGATTGCAGAAACAGATTACGGGAACAGGATGCTACCCTCTCCCTCCTCATACCTAATAGCGATTTCTCACAAAAATATATTATTGTAAACATGTATCTTAACTGTCCTTGGGATTCACTAAGTTTCCCTTCAACAAATTAGTGGGCTGGAATGTTGGTGTTGTGTTGATTTCTCATCATGTAGCTAACTTTGGAAAGATGCACAGAAATTCCTTTCCCACCCTCTGTTTATAAATTGAGGAAATCCCAACAACTTATTTTCTAGACACAAGCTAATGGTTTCTTTCCCCCTCTCCACCTTGCTTTGACTGGTTTTTCTCCCCCCACCCTTTGTGTAGATCACAACCTGATGCTCAGCAATTCTTTTGAAAAATGCCATTCATGTCATCTCAGAGTTTAGCAAAGTGCCTGCTTTCATCAAATATAACAGTACCAATTCTTTTGAAAATAATTGTCATTTTTATCCACTCTAGAGGGAGCAATGTAATCTTCCTTCCCTTGTACTCTGCCACCAAGAAAAACAACATAGAAATCTCATTCTGGTTCCTTCTGCGAGAACAAAGAAAAATAATTATTTTAATTATAATTAAAAAGGGGGAGAAACTGTTGTAATCTGGGTTGGGTGAGCGAGGATGCACCCAATCTGAGGGATGATGGGAAATGTAATTCAGCAACAATTGGGTAATGATTCTGAAGGCTTCATGGAACCTTCAAACATCTTTTTAAATAGGTTTCAGAGCCAACATTTTAATGTAAAGAAGAATCTCTTCCCAAATACAATCATGTATGGAATTCACTAGAACTTTCTGGAAGAATAGGCAATGATAATGTAGACCAGAGGTCTTCAAACTTGGCAACTTGGCTATGAATTCTGGGAATTGAAGTCCACAAATCTTAAAGTTATCAAATTTGGAGACCCTTGATGTAGACTAATCACATCTCCATGTTCAAAATATGCATATTTTTTACATGTTATACATATATCTTGTACATGAGTTTTCCTTGAAATCTCTGGCTAGCTGTGTTACTACTAGGTGTGTTGAAAACCTAGATAAAGTTAGGTCTTGATCATGCCCAGCAAAGCCATTCTTTAGGTGAAGAGTTTCTCTATGGCATATTGGAGGAAGCTAATATAGTTAAATTAATGAATTATCTGTTGAAGCAGGATTTTCGTATTGATGATCTATTTAAACATTATGTACTTCCCTTTCCAGATAGACCTTTCACAGGTAGTTTGATTTTGCTCCCCAAAATACATTATGTTAAAGGTGTAGCAAAATCTTACAAGAGGGAGTCTACTTTACTCATTTTTTAAGTATTTCAAGTAGCAGATTCTGAGTGGAGATTACAACTGATTCTGCAGTAGCCCTGTCATGTGACAGGGTTTCTCTCCCCCCCCCCCCCCCTTTTCTACAGCTTAATGAATTTTATGAAAATCTTTCAACTAAACCTGGAGTGGGTATGAAGCTCCCATTAGTATTCTTGGCAATTTTCCTTGTAGCTAATTTTGCTCAATGGGAAAATCTTTTTATTTTTTCTTTTTGCATTTAAGGAAAGGGTTTGCCTTTATATTTTCTTTTATTCTAAATTTTGGGAAACTTATTCTAAATTATTTTGGGAGATGTAATGTAATATTTTAAAAACACATATCAAATAAATTTTATATTGTCTATGGAGATTTTCCATCATCCAGGTTATGGTTGTCCCAAAGGTGCTTTTTTCAAGGGGACACTGGACTTCCTTGTTTTTCTTTGAAGATGTTTCGCTTCTCATCCAAGAAGTTTTCTCAGTTCTGACTGGATGGTGGGGAATGGAAAGATTTATACTCCTTGCAGACAGTTTGTCATTTGCATTATTTTAGAAAGTCGTTGAAGCATTGGAGGTTTACCTGTGTCCTTAGGGTCACCTGAGTACTGCAAATAGGTGTGGAGCCTTGTTGGAACTGCTGAAAGGACTGTGTTGTAGACTGGAAATAGATAATGTTGTATCCCTCCCCTTCTGTTGAGAGGGGGCTGTTCAATTTTGACAGAAAGGACAGAAGGAAAAGGGGGGACATGATCGAAATATTTAAATATGTTAAAGGGTTGAATAAGGTTCAGTAGGGAAGTGTTTTTAATAGGAAAGTGAACACAAGAACAAGGGGACACAATCTGAAGTTAGTTGGGGGAAAGATCAAAAGCAACGTGAGAAAATATTATTTCACTGAAAGAGTAGTAGATCCTTGGAACAAACTTCCAGCAGACGTGGTTGGTAAATCCACAGTAATTGAATTTAAACATGCCTGGGATAAACATATATCCATTGTAAGATAAAATATAGGAAATAGTATAAGGGCAGACTAGATGGACCATGAGGTCTTTTTCTGCCGTCAGTCTTCTATGTTTCTATGTTTCTAGATGGTCTCTCTGACCCCACTTTCAACGCAGCAGTCCTCTCTGTCCAAAATGTGGACTTTGCCGTTTTCAAAAGACTGCCCTTTGTCTTTTAAATGCAAATGTACTGCTAGTCTTGATGGGTTTGTTCTCCTATGTTGTGCCATGCATTTATGAAAGGGTTGTTTTGTTTCCCCAATTTACAGATCTGCACAAGTCTCGCTGCATTGTACTTCACATATCACAATGGTGGTGGTGTTTTAATGGTGATGGGCGCGTCTTCTTTTATGTATTATTTGTTTGTGGTTAATTTAGTAAATAAACCAATTAAAAAATTTAAAAAAACATATCACATTACTCAGTTTGTGTCTGGGTGTTATATCCTTAGGGTGGACAAGCTTCTGCCTTAGTGTATTCTTGGGTTTGAAGTGTACACAAATGTTGTGTTGGCTAAAGATCTTCCTGAGCTTTTCCGATATTCCTGAAACGTATGGAACGACAGCATTGCTTCCTTTATTGTTCTATTTGTCTGTTATAAAGGAGCTCCTGATGGGTCTTTTGTGGGATTTGATGTGGCTATCCCAAGTAGGCCTTTGTTACGTCCCTTCAGGACATTGCTAGCTGCCGCTGCAGCCGCTAATTGGTTATATAACCAACTCAGTGCTGAGCAGGAAAACCTTGGCCTCTCATTGGTTGCCACGTTGACAGTTGCGTATAAATTGCACTGTCAGACTCAGCTGAGGTGATTCTGTTCTGAGTGGCTCCGTTTGGTTTTCTGTTGTGCTGTTCTTCGTTCGAGCCTTCATTAAAGGTGTCAAGTTAAATGATACTCGCCTTGCCATTTCTGGGATTTGGACACAACAGCCTTCATGATAATCTATATTTTAATTTTTAAAAAAGATTTCTATTTGAACAAACAAACAGAGCGTGAAAGAATATGAGTTCTTTTTAACTCCGTTTGTCCCTATTAATGGCTTCATTTTTCCCCTCTGCTTATAATATCCTCTCTACATGTGATCTGATGCTTCAGATAGTTCTTTCTAAACAAAGGAATAACTTTTTAAAATGATATAACAGAAAGAAAAGAGGGTTTGTCAAGGGATGAAATAAATATGCAATAGGCAAATAAAAATTTATTTTCTTTTTTCTTTTTTTACTGCAAAAGCATTATTTAAGCAGATAATTTCATCCTGACTGCTCATACAATTCA
This sequence comes from Erythrolamprus reginae, assembly GCF_031021105.1. Classification (NCBI taxonomy): domain Eukaryota; kingdom Metazoa; phylum Chordata; class Lepidosauria; order Squamata; family Dipsadidae; genus Erythrolamprus; species Erythrolamprus reginae. The sequence goes on along the minus strand of NC_091951.1, from coordinate 256,616,240 downwards.
CTCCAATGCGCCCTTCATAATTAGCATAACTACTCTAAATGTGAACACAAATTATACAGTGGAACTTAGAAATGCCCTCCAAAGGTTGCGTGGTCACCTATAATTACAAAGGATAAATCAAGCTTGAGGAAGATGAAGGCCCGGAGATTGAAGTTCAGGTGTTTTAAAAGGGGATTTGGCACTGAGACTTGGCTTTGCTCGATTAATTCTGAGATTTTTTTTAAAAAAGCAAACCCCTTTAAGATGGGTGTTATGCACAATTACCAGAGAGTAAATGCCACTGACCTCAGTGAGAAGTTACTTTTGAGTACAGCAGACATCCAGAATATTGCACTGCTCCAGAGCTAAAGTTACTATAGGTATTAAAAGAATGTAGAGGATTAGGTCCGACATTTTGAAATTCTCAAGGACAACTGTCAACGTAGTTAGAGAATTCAACCTGTTGGTTAGATTTAAATTAAACATCCCCCTGTAACCCCAAGATATTCTCTGTTCAAGTCACAATAAACTCTTTTTTTGCTTTCAGACTTCTGTCAAACCGCTTCCTTGCTATCGGTTTCAGCATTTGCTAACATGAATTCTCTGAGACCTTCTCTGCCCTTGAATTTTCCCCCCCTCTTCTCTGCCTCCTCTTTGCTTTTGAGGATAATTTTGTGGTCTCTGCTAATTACTGCATTTGCAACATAACCTTTGGAACAGCAGAGCCAATTTAGAGTGGGCAGGAGAAGGCAATTATCCTGGGGGCCGCCAACTTTGTGTGATTATTCATCAAACTGACCTACATCTGTGACCAACTTAGCAATTCTGTTAGAAATAATTATGGCTGCATATACCCACTTGCAGAGCTTGCAAAATGAATCCATGTACTCTCAGCTTCTGACTCTGGGTACAACTTTCCAGAGAAGAAAAATCAGCTTTGTTTTTATTTTACTGAAGAAGCAGCTGGTACAGATTGATGATTGGCTGACCCTGGGGGAAATAATTTTCCCTGCTTGATGATGTCATGGACTGCAAACTCTTGACACCCAAATGGCCAGGGCCAATAAAGGAACCAAGGAGCCAAATTTTCAGAAGGAGCTCTGATAGTCATTAATAGGGGAATGGAGTGATAGAGGGAAAAGGCCATTACAGGTACTGAAATGGAAACTAGCTGCTGAATTCTGATGACAATATATTTGAGAAGTACGGTAAATAGTTCTGTTGCCAACAAATCAAATTATTGAATTTCAGTAATGGGTTTAGGTCATCTGGATTTTGCACTATAAAAACTCACATATGGTAATGAGAGGAGAGAAAATTTATGCTAGGATGCTTTTGTGCCTGCTCAAAGACAGATATGGCCATCTCGCTATGCCCCCAAACTATGAGATCTGAGCTTCATAAATCCAGATGATCATTAGATACCATCAAGAAGTTGACTGGGTTTTTTTTAACTTCTCTTTGCTGCCATTTTAGATGAGGGTGAAGGTTCGTTCTCCAAGCTTGTGGGTTGGTTTGCGAATGTTTTGTTCCCCAGCTAGGTAACATCTAGCCAGGTTATGAAACTTTCAGAAACCAACCCACAAGCTCAGAGAACGAACCTTCACCTTCATCCTACATTCGAGCTACAGATACTTGTCACTCTTGCAAACATGTTATGGATATTGTAGTATAAAATTTGGTAGACCTATACCCGTGATGGTGAACCTATGGCACGCATGCCACAGGTGGCACATTGAGCCATATCTTCCAGCACGCAAGCCTTTGCCCTAGCTCAGCATGCATGTGTGTACCAGCCAGCTGATTTACTGCTAATGTGGAGACTCTGGGAGGGCATTTTCAGCCGCCGGGGGGGCCTCCAGGTAGCAGGAGAGGACATTTTTGCCCTCCCTTGGCTCCAAGAATGCCTCTGGAGCCTGAGGAGAGCAAAAAACTGGTCTACTGGGCCTACTGGATGTTGGGAACAGGGAGATTATGTGTGCACGCATAGGGGGCAGGGCGCATGGGGGATATTGAATTATGGGTGTGGGCACACGCGTGCATGTGATAGCACCCATGGTCGTGCTTTTGGCACCCAAGGGAAAAAAGGTTCACCATCACTGACCTATACTGAAATACTGTAATCCAGTGAGACCCCAGACCAGTGACCAATGCCACAGGTGGCACGTGGAGCCATATCTGCTCTCAAGCGAGCCATTGCCTAGCTCAGCTCCAACGTGCATGTGTGTGCTGGCCAGCTGATTTTTGGATCATGCAGAGGCTCTGGGAGGATGTTTTTGACTTCCAGAGATCCTCTGGGGAATGGTTCCCATGGAAGTCTTTGGAGCCTGGGGAGGGAGAAACTTGAGCCTCTTGAGCCCACCAGAAGTTGGGAAACAGGCTGCTTCTGGCCACCATAGGGCCTTTGGGGGACTGGGGAAGCTGTTTTCACCCTCCCCAGGAATTGAATTATGGGTGTGTGCATGCATGATAGCGTGCGTGCATGATTTTTCGGCACCCGAGGGAAAAAAAGGTTCGCCATCACTGCCCCAGACCTTTGAGTGCCAGGGAGTGATTGCATGGAGAAATATTTTTGTGCATCCTACATCCCAGATGGGCCTTTGCTTGTTTGCCTGAACCAGTCGCTGGTATGCCGTGGACTGATCCACAGACAGGGAGTTGGGGAACCCCTACTGTAAACATTTCATTATAATGATCCACTACATACTTTTATATTAATTCTGGTGCATTGGAATCCGGAGCACTTTCAGAATTTCACATGATCTTTTCCCCACATCTTGAAAAGGATGGCCAGTCTTGCTCATCTGATTTGTATATTTTCCAGGAAACATTTCATGCTGACCATCAAAGGAATCCTATGAGTCGTTCTGAGGAAAGAGAAATCCTGTTGAATGGTGTAAGGTTGATGGATTTCTTCATTTTTTAAAAGGCCAACCAGTTGCCGAGAGGTAAAAGGATTCAGCAGTCCATGAAAAGCACGTTGTATATATGTCTCTCCAAGGCACGAACTTTGATCCCAAAGCCTTAAGTGTGATTCCCCAAAGAACTTTCAAAAGTTGACATTTAACTATATTTTTTAATAGAACCGAGGGGAGAAACATGGGAGATATATGGGGAATAACCATATTAAATATAATCCAGATTAATTATATTTAAATTAAATTAGATCACGTATCGGTTTTGAAACAGATTCCCCTAAATGTGGCTTTCATCCTACTGGATAATTTTGGTATGCTGACTGAATTCCTGAGCATTTTCTGAAAACATGACCCACTTCCATTTCCCCACCTTCTTTTATCCTTATATCTAGGAAGTGAGGAAGTCTAAAGAGGATACTCTATGCATATATCAGAGATGGGTTTGTCCCGATTCGGACCAGTTGGCCTGAACCGGTAGTGACCCGCTGATGACATCACAATGATGTCACCAACCCCGTTCAGTCAGTGCCAGTCCATGGGTGGCACCATTTTAAAAAATAAACTTTTTTCCGCCTTCTGAGCATGCGCAGAAGTTGAATTTATGGCACTGTGCATGCATCTGGTTTTTGGCTTCGCCCTTCCTTCCAGATTTTTTTGGCACTGTGCATGAGAGCATGCTTTATAAGTGCACACTCATAAGGGAGGAAGCGAACTGGCAGCAAGGTAAGAGCAACAACAACAATAACAATAACTACATTAAACAATGTCATCTGGCGGGACCAAGGGGAAGAGCCTTCTCTGTGGCGGCCCCAACCCTCTGGTACCAGCTCCCCCCATAGATTAGGATTGCTCCCACCCTCCTTGCCTTTCGTAAACTTCATAAAACCCACCTCTGCCGTCAGGCATGGGGAAACTCCCCCTGGCCTATATAATTTATGCATGGTATGTTTGTGTGTATGTCTGTTTTTTAAATAAGGGGCTTTTAGAGACTTTTTAATATTAGATTTGTGATATATTGTTTGTATTATTGTTGTGAGCCGCCCTGAGTCTGCAAAGAGGGGCGGCATACAAATCTAATAAGTAAGTAAGTAAGTATGTAAGTAAGTAAGTAAGTAAGTAAGTAAGTAAGTAAGTAAGTAAGTAAGTAAGTAAGTAAGTAAGTAAGTAAGTAAATAAATAAATAACAATAATATTGATGTCTCCATACCAGATGACAGTCAAATTGATGAAAAACAGCAAGAAAAACCTAGCCAATATCAGCATCTTAAAATGACTCTGGCATAAACCAGTACAGGTGGTCCCTGTAGTGATCGGTACACTGGATGCTGTGCCAAAAGACCTCAGTCGGCATTTGAAAACAATAAACATTGACAAAATCGCGATCTGTCAGTTGCAAAAGGCCACTGTACTTGGATATACACGCATCATATGAAAATATATCACACAGTTCTAGATCCTTGGGAAGTGTTTGACTTGTGATATTGCGATACGAAATCCAGAATATCAATCTTGTTTGCTGTTGCTTGTGAATAACAATAACAATATAAAAATAGGGTGAGATTTGGTTGTTAAAGGTGTCTCCATTTTGGCTATTTTGTGATATGTTGTGTCTTTCTTCTCTTCCCCTTTTCCCAAGTGATAATTGCTACTTAAATTTTTTAAATGCTTAAATGTACTTAATGAACTATACTGGCATCTGAAATTATTACAGACCATTGGGACTGATGGTTTGTTTGTTTTTAAACAGTTTGTCTTTTTCTTCAAACAAAATCATATTCTAAGCATCATAATTTATCTTGTCTAATGTCTTGTTTATAAGAGAACCACTCCTGCCTGAGTTTGTTAAACTTCTGCTGGGAATAAATACACACCTGTATTTATATATTTATAAAAATGCCATACATGTATGTGTATTTATATAAATGTCACACATTCGTCAAACTGGAGTGTCTTTCGTCCCCTGTCCAATTATCTTTCCTTTCCTTCACCTATCTTATATATTCTCTTCCTTTCATATATCCTCTCCCCTAAGTTCACTTTCACCCTCTTTTATATTATCACATGTCTATTTTTCTTCCTATGTATTTGTATATTGGACAAATGAATAAATAAAATAAATAATAAAATAAATAAAATAAATAAAATAAATAAAATAAATAAAATAAATAAAATAAATAAAATAAATAAAATAAATAAAATAAATAAAATAAATAAAATAAATAAAATAAATAAAATAAATAAAATAAATAAAATAAATAAAATAAATAAAATAAATAAAATAAAATAAAAAAATAAATTTTAATCTCCCAAACCTGCATTGGGGGGCAAAATGATAAATCTTAGAAGTTGATTGTTGCTTCAATCTACTTCAATGCCTTTCTTCTGATCAGCTGCATAATTTCAGTTTTAGGATTGCTTTCCACGATGATTTTGTGGGTTAAAAGTGGTACAAATAAATACCGTAAATGCCAAAATCTGGCCGAAGGACAGTTACTACATTGTGCTATAAATCTGGCAGTTGCTCCTTGACCGCTGTTAAATTGGATTAGCTAATTAAATGAAAAAGCCTCCACACCATCCAGTTTCTTATATTCACAAATGCAAGAATTGAGGCTAGTAATTTGGCATCCAGATAATCAGTGGGTGATTAGCCCAATTGTTTGCATTTAAGGGATTTGACTTTTACTGCAGTACCACTGGAGTACTTTGCTAAGCAAATGCATAGTTTTGCCTCAGTAAATTGATTTTGTGGCTTCTGATTAGGATTGCTTATAAGTGGTAACAGTTGCACTTCATATCACACATAATGTTCATGCCAAAAGAAAAGGGGCGGGGAAATTAAGCATGGAAATAATTAAGCTAAAGAGACTAATAATTGAGACTATAAATGGGATCGCTCGTTGATGATGTGCTAAATACACAGATACTATTGGTCAAGGGGTACTTGATAATGATTGAAAACCCCATCGGCAGCAGTAGGTTGCTCCCAGTTGGCCTGGCTTGGTAAACTAGTAGCAGTGGCAGTGGGAGGCTCCACCTACTTGTTGGGGACACATGTACATGAGCAAACTGGTAGTAATGGGATTTGCAACCCACTACTGCCCATCAGGTATACAGAGTGAGTATGTGCCACTTAGTCACTGATGAACATTTATTTTATTTATTTATTATTTAGATTTGTATGCCGCCCCTCTCCGCAGACTCGAACATGAAAATGGTATGCAAATATGTAAAGGATAGAGGTTACAAAATTGCAATGCAACGAGAGAGCATAAGTGCACTAGTGTGCCTTCCGTCCCCTGTCCAATTGTCTCTTTTATATTTTATATATCTTTTCTCCCATCCATATATCCTTCCCCTACTCTTCATTGATGTATTCTATTCTCATATCTCTTCCTCTATCCCTTCCCTGATATTTACTACTACACGTTTTTATTCTCCTTAACTTTCAATTTATATTGGACAAAATAAATAAATAAAATAAATAAAAATAAAAATGTTGCATTCTTTTGAAGATATCTGGCTTGCTGGGATGCCTCACTAAATGGGATTTCCTGGGTTGGCAATTTCTGAACTTCTACCAACTCAGGCTGCAGAGGTGACAATAAATCTCTTCCACTTTTTATGTCTTTGATTGATTGATCATGTGGGTCATTTTTGACCCCTAGTAACCACCTAAATAAATTTCTCCATGACAATCTGTCCCTAATCTGTTCTTTCAGATCTCCCAGTGGTTCACTTATTGCCACTGAAAATAAGTTCCTCTACTTTATTAATGGTCATCACCTTCTCTTTCTTTCCCATTAGTCCTTTTTTGGGGAAATAGTACCCTAGCAAGCTTTTTTAAGGGAATAAATTAAGAAAAAAAGATCAGCACAGTAATAACAATCCACCTCCACTTGTCCTTTTCCTGGAATGAGGAACTCTTGGTCAAAACTTTCCTAGCTGTTGGAAAGTTGTGAGTTCCCCCCCAAATTTTTACTACCACACTGTGGGTGTGGCTTATGCATTGAATGCTCTGGGATGGAGTGCTACCCCACTGCGTTCTTCCCCGTCCAGGCAGTAGCCCACCCGTGATTATCTACTATATAAAGTGTATGTACACACACACACACACACAGAGAGAGAGAGAGAGAGAGAGAGAGAGAGAGAGAGAGAGAGAGAGAGAGAGCTCTTCTAAAATTGTACACATTCAAATTCATTTACTGCGAAAGGAAAAACATACCCAGAGCCCAGAAGGGCGGGGGATTGCTAACGGTACTGTGTACCTGACCAAAATTTTGCTACCGGTACTGCATACCTGACCATACCCATAGGAACTCATAACTGGTTCCCCCACCACTACCCTCCACAGTTAGTTTGAGTACTTTTTAAGATACACATTTTAAAGTTGCATATTTTCATTTGGGTAAAGATCAATCATACACACATTCAGTGAGTTCGCGAATTGAAATAATAACTTGGCTTGAATCATTTTGTACATTGACTGAGATGAGTACTAAGCATGATAACTGTTGCTCTATGTTTCTTTGTGTTCATGAACATCCTTCTCCGTGCCTCTCAGGGAACATTTTAGGGAGAATAGGATAAAAGTGTAAAGAATACAGGGCCATGTTTTTAGAGGGCTGACATTCTCAGGGTGTGTCATCAGGGATTGGGAGGTATGATGTAAAGTCCTTTATTTTATTTTATTTTATTTTATTTATTTCATTTCATATCATATCATTTCATATCATATCATATCTTTTATTTTATTTTATTTATTTTATTTTATTTTATTTTATTTTATTTTATTTTTTTATTTTATTTTATTTTATTTTATTTTATTTTATTTTATTTTATTTTATTTTATTTTATTTTATTTTATTTTATTGGCAATCCTATGTTAGTTTTTTCATTATAGCCATTTTATGTTTCAAAAAACAAGCTGCCTGTTTTCAGCTGTGGCGCCAGAACAAGTTCTTGGCTGGAAAAAAGAGGCTTGTCCAAGATGGGAATTAGATTTTTTTTAAAAAAGTCAAAATGGCAGCTGTGACACACTAAAAGGGGTGGGGTTTTGATCACATGGCAGCGCTTTCCTTCTTGACTTTTTAACTTTAAATTACTTTGACTATCTGCAACTCACCATGCTTATCCCTGGCTTTATGAATTGTACAAATACAACCATATTATTATTATTATTATTATTATTATTATTATTATTATTATTATTATTATTGTACAAATACAACATTATTATTATTATTATTATTATTATTATTATTATTATTAATTAGACTTGTATGCCGCCCCTCTCTGAAGACTCGGGGTGGCTCACAACAACAAAAACAGTACAAATCCAATAATTAAAACAGTTTAAAACCCTTAATATAAAAAACAATCATACATCTCATACAAACCATACATAAAACGGAAAAGGCCCAGGGGAATCAATTTCCCCATGACTGACAACAGAGGTGGGTTTTAAGGAGTTTACGAAAGGCAAGGAGGGTGGGGGCAATCCATCCACATAGCCATTGTGATCAGTAATGGGTCGTAAAATGTTTTGTTCGTATATGCACTTGTGCATGTGCATGATGCTTTGGTACATGTGCAGAAGCATCTCGGTGGGTGGGTGGAGTGCTATCCACCACTGATTGTGGTATAAGAGCTGAGGTGGTGTAGCAGTTAGAGTGGAGCATTGTAGACTGCTTTAGCTAACTGCTAGCTGTAGTTCAGCAATTCAAATCTCACCACCGGCTCAAGGTTCACTCAGCCTTCCATCTTTCCGAGGTGGGTAAAATGAGGACCCAGACTGTTGAGGACAACATGCTGATTCTATAAACCTCTTAGAGAGGGCTGTAAAAGCACTATGAAGTGGTATATAAGTCTAAATGCTATTGCTATTGCTATTGTGATGTATACATTTGAATTTGTAGATTTTATTTTAAAGATGATTTTCTGCCACCACCAACCCCTGGTGATCTACTTCTCTCTTCTTTTCATATTTACCATCTGTATGAAGTGGTATACTTTAAATACACCCACATCAGTATGAATCAGCCTAACATGGGACACTCCATAAACTTTGGAGATTCCTTCTCTTTTTGACCTTGCATCTCATTGAGGCAGGAAACTTCACCTTCATTCTGGTTCAGTTTTCTCCCTGCCCTTTGGCTATAAAGCCTCCTGTTGATTTCCCCCTTCCAGCCTGTATCTAGCTTCCAAACTGGTTTTCTACAGATTTCATCCATCCCTTCACTTGGCTTGATCCTTCCCTGCAGCAATTTGCATTTTTATCGTCCAATGTTGTGACTCTCTGTTGCTGCATTTCAAACTGTGCGCTCCATATATTTGGAAGAGGTATTAAAATTCAGAGCTAGGTACAGCACAGCCTCCTTATTAAATAATGAGCACTCAGCATGAACAATCATACACACATGCGTGGGTACGCGTGCATACACACACACACACACACACACACAGAGGTTCCTGCATTTGCCAGAGACACCACAGAGAACATGAGTACTTTTAATAAAATTGTCTTGTCTGCTTAATATCTGTTGTGTTAAGGGAAGGCAAGAGAAGGCCATTGTTGCCATGCTGAGTCGGAACAGACATGAAAGGGACCTTGATCAACAACTCACAATCTCCCACTTAGACAGCTTTTTATTATGACTTCAGTCAGCAAATCAGTACTTGATCGATCCAATTTGTTGTCCTGAGCAGAGGTGGTCTGCGTGGCTCTCAATAAAAATTCTTTTAAGAGCTTTCATGGAACCAGAGTGAAATAAACCGAGGCCGTTTCAGTTGAAGCAAGCATCTTAATCTGGTGCTGTCTTTGGATTCAACCACTGCCACAATCTTCAATCTCTATTTTTCTCCCATATTTCTGTCTGTTACTCCTTCTTTTATACCCAATGAGAATCCCACCCACCCACTGGAAGACAAATGTAACATCTACTCTCACCTTCTTTCTCTCACCGGGTCCCAAGCCCATTACTGCATGGAAATCTGGAAATGTGACAAGCCAGTAGAAAGACATGGCAGCTACAGGGATGTCAGAAGCATATTATTGATGTACCTGACACTTTGAAAAGAACAAGTCTGAATATTTTCTAGCCCAAGGGCTTTACAGACCCAAAGTGGAATTACAGAAAAACAAAGCAAAAAGGATGGAAATGAAAGAAGACACCAGAAGAGAGAGATGAGAATATTGTTTACACTAGGGGTCTCCAACCTTGGCAACTTTAAGACTTGTGGACTTCAATTTCCACAATTCCTCACCCTGAGGGATTCTGGGAGTTAAAGTCCACAAGTCTTAAAGTTGCCAAGATTGGAGACTCCTAGTTTACACATCATCTGAAAATGTCCCTCATAACACACCGTTCATAGAATGCGTCTATATTTTGATAAGTAATTGTACAGTCTTTCAATTTGTTAACTGGTGTTTGTGCTATCAGAACATCTGATACTGCTCCCTGTAGAGCAGAAACAGGAAAGCAGAGGATTGTCACATCGGTGTAAGTGTTAGAGTGCATATAAGATTGTGTAATGGCGTTAGTACTGAGCGAGCAAGACTCTTCTCTATAATGACCCCCCATTGTGAGGTGGAGCATTGCTGATTTTTTTTCCCTAACAGCCCCGAAGAAGCAAAATGTTAATCAATTAGAGAAGCCAAACTAATTAAAAAGCATGCATTATACATCTCAGAAAACATATTCTTCATTACCATGGAATCTTCCATTATAAATTCATGTCCCACTGCATTACAAAGGGTGGATTTAAAATAACAAGCTTTCTTCTTCTTCCTCTCATCTTCATTGCGTTGACTTTGAACCTTGACCAATCTCTGCACAGGAACAACGCTTATTTTATCAAGATTTTCTAATACTTTAAAAAAGAAGCGATGGACTAGATCACTGATGGTGAACCTATGACACATGCGGAGCCATATCTGAGGGCATGTGAGGCGTTGTCCTATGCCAGCTCCAGTGTGCATGCACCTGCTGGACAGCTGATTTTTGGCCTTTTTTTAGCCGTTTTCGCTCTCCCCGGCCTTCAGGAAAGTCTCCTGAGCTTGGGGATGGCGAAAAATGGCCCATTGGCCCAACAGGAAGTTTGTTTTCAAATTTTTGCTTGGCCCAGTTGGCCGTTTTTCACCATACCCAGGCTTTAGGAGTTAGGAGGCTTCAGTAAGGCCTGTGTGCATTCGAAAAGGGCAGCGCATGGGTGGTTATGTGCATGGGTGGGAGAAGTGGTGTGTGTTTTGTGCATGCATGGGGGAAGGTCATGGGTGTAGACATGTGCACATGCTAGCCGGCACACCCCTTTGGCACCTGAGCCAAAAAAGGTTCACCATCACTGGTCTAGCTCAAGTGAAAGTGTAATTGATTTATCACAGGTATTTTGCTCCTTCAACATTCAGAAAACCATGGCTGACTTTCCAGGAGATTTTGGAGATGGGGATTAGGCAGGAACGGTCAGAAAAAGTAAAAGTAGCATTGCAATAGATGTATAAAAGCACCTTTAATCGTGCAGCTTCACAAATTTGATTGTTTAGACAGTGCCATGGCCCAGGGACACCCCTAACTGTTTTAATCTCCCCCACTCTCCCCCTATTATCGTCTGTATAAGTCAAAAGTTGTGTTAATACAAAGGCTGGGCTTAAATACCACACACCATCTACATTTCACTTAACCAGGATAAAACTCAGTAAATCCTATGTTCTGGGTCTCTGCCACACAGTGAGCTAAAATCTGGTTGGCTAGTACATGGTTTAGTGTGTCGTGTAACTTCAGCCTGTCTCGAGATTTGCAAGTTCTAGGAACAGAGTTATCAAGTTAACTGTGCCAAAATATGTGTAGTAATTCCCTGAAAGGTACCTTTTCATGTGGAAAAAAAATCACAATCTTTAGGTGTTCTTAAAAAAAAACCTTTGGGGGAGAGGGATTGTATCAAATGCTAATGTTCAAGATTGTTTCCATCTTCATATTCCATCATATTTCAATCCTCCAATGAATTTGTAATTCCCAAAGGCCAAACTTCTAAAAAGGTATTCTCTCAAAAATTCTTCCCCTGAGTTTCTTTCTTTCTTTCTTTCTTTCTTTCTTTCTTTCTTTCTTTCTTTCCTTCCTTCCTTCCTCCCTCTCTCTCTCTTTCTTTCTTGGAAGTCATGAGCTTTCTGCTTTCCACAGAGATGATACTGTAATGAAAGACAGGATGAGTGCACTCTGTCACCCAATCGGGAAAGAAAATGCAAGAACTGTATGAGAATTTTCTCTTCATTTTCTTCTCTGCTGGGAAAACAATCTGCAGACAATTTCTTTTCCATCAACTTCAACGTGAGCGTTCAGAACACTGGGAGGAAGGGAAACCTGTTCGGCACAGCTGAAGTTTAAACTGTTCTTCGAAATAATGAATTCTGATAAATGAAGGAAGGAAAAGTGGAAGGATCGCAAGGTTGCACGATGGGGGATCGGTTGGAGAGACAGACCAATTGCTGTAGTGGTACTGCTACTAAAGAGAAGGCACAGTCAATGGTACAGTTGTTAATTTTGTGCAGGCTGTGTAATTATTATATGCAGGCTCTATAATTATGCAAATACTGGGCCTGTTCCTTATGGCTCCACCCTCTTGCCCTGATTGGACAGGCTAAATACTTAGACCTGTAAGACAGTTTCAAGTACAAATTCAGGGTTGTTGTGTTTTGTTTTTTTAAAGATATCAAATGGCTAAAATGGCAGGTTTTTCCACCCAACCTGGTTTTGTTCCTAGCAGCTTCTGTCAGCGCACTCCTTCCCGCTGCCCCTCCTGCATTGAACTTCAGTATCCAGAAAACCATAAAATATGATGAAGGTCTAAATACTTGGAGAGTTTTGAGTAGACTGAGTTTTCAAACATTGGAACCAGTGATGGGCTACCAAAATTTTTACTATCACGCTGAGGGCCTGGCTTATGCATTTTCTTTCAACATTTTTCAGTGCAAATTGGGTGCTCTGGGGTGGAGCTCCATTTTCGCTACCCCACTGCATCCCCCCCCCCGTCTGGGCAGTAGCCCACCCCTGGGTTCTTCCATGCATAAAGCCTGGCTACCAAGCCCGTCCAGAGGTGTCCACGGGGGAGTTAGAGAAAGCCAATATGGTATTGAAACTATGTGATTGAAGCTTCATTCTTTTTCAGTGAACACTGCATGGGCAATTCATGTAGCCTACGGAGAGGGGCGGCATACAAATCTAATAAATAAATAAATAAATGTAAGACAGAGAGTGGGGGAGGGAGGAAGGGAAGAGGTGTGGAGCTTTGATTGGATGGTTCTATTTGGCTGGATGTTCATTCAACCCACCTCCTTTCCCGGCCCTTCAGCCCAACATGATAGAAAGCTGATGGGGTAAATCTTGTTTAGATGAGTATCTAGCAAACAAATTCAGAGGAGTATGTGAGTATTGCTTAAGCTTTCTATGCACAAGGCAACAAAAGAGCGACATGCAAGATCAACCATGGTCAACATTTAGTGGCCCAAAACCATGCTTAAAATTGGGCAGGCTGAGGTCTGCAAATCCACAACCAATTCGGTTTGCACCTCCATCTCAATAAGTATGAGCACCTCTGCCATCCAGGTCGGTAGCAAAGATCTAGTAAAATCAAATCTCTCCCATTAAATAGAATCCCATTTGCAAAGTGACAGCAGCATTAATGAGGTAGTGCACGCAAGGGTGAATGCAATAAGACTGCCATGGGAGGTGTTTACTGGAGCGCTCTGCGATAGGAGTAAGACAAATTCATTTAAAATCAAAAGTATATAAAATGATGGGCCAGCAAGTAGCACCGCATGGCCAGCCACTGGAAGTTCTTAGCCATTGACATGCCAGGAAAATGCATTGGTCATTAGGCACTTGATTTCTTGACCATGTCAACAATGCCCCAGTGTGGCAGTAGGTAGACTTTGCACCAATAGGAGAAAATGCAGGAAAAAAACATTTACAGGGGTATGGACATGTTTTTTTGAATAGCACCATTGTGTGTGCTGCCTGCTACTTTAACAATGATGACCACAGAAGACCAAAGCAAAAATGGCAGGACACAATTAACACAGACCTGACAATCATCCAGCTGAACCTGCTTGCTGTGTTGATTGCATGAGATGGTATTCATTGTCCTTGCCCTGCAGGAAAAATGCTAGGAGGATGAAGAAAATCTGGAGTCTGCCAAGTGAATGGGTCCAGAATAATAGTCCCCGACTTAAAAAATTCATTTAATGACCATTCAAAGTTACAGAGCAGGGGCGTGTTACTTACCTTTTCCTACCGGTGTGCTGCGTGTGCATCATGACATTTTGTGCTCTCATCCCCATGCAATTTTGCTACTGTGCATGTGCAGAGGGACAATTTTATTCTGTGCATGCTCAGGGAGCCAAAAATCACGGAAAATTATTTTTTAAAATATGGTGGCCTGCCTGTATCGGCAAAGACAGACTGGAGTTGTCACACCAGAATTATGCAATCGGCATAATTATGCACCGTACCATATCGGTAGGAACCCACCACTGTTACAGAGGCACTGAAAAAAGTGGCTTATGACTGTCTTTCACAGTTATGGGCTTTGTAGAATTCCCATAAACATGTGATCAAAATTCAGATGCTTAGCAAGGGGTTTGTATTTATGACCGTTTCTGTATCCCAAGGTCATGGGGTTATCTTTTGCGAAAAGTCAAAGGGGAAACCAGATGAACTTAACCACTGTGTTACTAAATTAACAATTGCAATTGTTTCACTTAACAGCTATGGCACTGAATGGAGAATTTCTGGGAATTAGTCCACTATCCAAGAGTAGCCAAACTTTTTTGCTCCCTGAAGCAAATTACCATAGGTCACTTTTCCCTCCTAAAGAATAAACATGACGGCTTTGCAAGGGCCTCAAAATAGTGCTTCTGAATGGGAATGCATTTAAGACACCTATTTAAGATAACCTGAAACAACCCCCCCCCCCTGGACATTTATGAGAGCTTGGAAAACACCACATTGCGTAGAACAGTTTCCTAGGCCCCTCAACACGTTTTGAACCTTGTCTTTAAAAGTACAGTGGTACCTCTACTTAAGAACTTTTTTAGATAAGAACCAGGTGTTCAAGATTTTTGGCCTCTACTTAAGAACCATTTTCTACTTAAGAACCCAAGCCCAGAAAAATTTCCTAGCGAGCGAGAGGAGAGGGAATCCCTTCAGCATGGGAAGGAAGAGGCAGTCCCTCTTTTTTTTAAGCCTTAAAGTCCTTCGGCAGTGACTGTCCTCCTCCTCTTCTTCCTCCTCCTCCTCCCACCCAAATTCCAAGTTTTTGTTTCTTTCCTAATTGGTTTGCACACATTATTTGTTTTTACATTGATTCCTATGGGGAAAATTGCTTCTACTTAAGAACATTTCTACTTAAAAATCTGGCCACTGAACAAATTAAGTTCTTAAGTAGAGGGACCTCTGCTTGATTTGAAGTTTCTATCTGTTTTTATGGCTTGTTTCCCTAGTTTTGTATACTGTCCAGAGTTCAATAGAGTTGTGTGGTTTAACAATTCAGCTCAATGCAACCCAACCCAACCCAATCAACCTTACACAACCCTAAGAAACATAACAAAATCACTAGATAAATTTGTAAGAATTTGCTGGTTAATTTAAGGTACCTAATATCTGTTACTAAGACTGTCCTCTCATTTTGCCTTATAGAAGGGCAAAGCCCTCATGCTACATTACTGTTTTTATTCTTATTTTTGTGGTTATTGTTATGGAGAAAATAGGAGGAGGAAAAAGATATGTTGGATATGCTTGCTGCCTTGGGTTATTTGTAGAAATAATAAAGGTGGGATACAAACAGTAATGGGCAGCCAATTTTTTACTGCCACACTGTGGGCGTGGCTTATTTTGTGGGTATGGCTTAATGGTCATGTGACTGGGTAGGAAAGACTTGCCGGCCATGTGACCAGGTGGGAGTGGCTTGAACGATCAACATTGTCAGAATGAACTGTTAAGTCCTTGACTTACAACCTTACCAGTGTCACTCGCTGGGGTGAAAATTTTCTTCGCATTTCCCACGCTCTCCTTCATGGGTTACCCCCACACGCCTCAAGCTGGGTAGCTAGGTGAACGGGTGCTGCCAGAAGCATAAATGCTGCAAGCCCTGGTTCCACCAACGCCTTCTGCTTGCACCTCAGGTGGGAGATGACCACTTGAGGCTGGGGGGGAGCTGGGAAGGAGAGAGGGAAGCTAATCCAAGGCCAGGAAAGAGGAAAGAGGAAAAAAGTAAGGAGTGCAGACACAGCAGCAGCAGGAGGGGAAAAAGGGAGAGCCGAGCTAAGACCAGTAATCCAGGAACTGTCAGCCGCCAACCCACTTGTGCTGCGAATGCATCTTCATTTCCGCCGGTAGAACTGTGTTCCACCCTGTCCTGCCTGCTGCCCACCCCCGGATACAAATATACCAGTTCCAGATATCTGATGTCTCAAAGATTCCTATCCAGTTAGTTAGAGCAGTAGGGAAAGGTTTCATCCCTAAATACGTCATGATTTTTTCAGGGGAAAAATGATAATTTCCCGAACACCGAGTCTAGTCTGAGATCTGATGAACTGTGTAACATCTATTCAGTTGGGTGCCTATCTGCAGATTTGAGTGTCAGGCCCTTTGATCTGGAACAAAACCAGGACTGCTGAAGACTTTCTTTATGGAACAGGGTACCACAGCTTGGCTACCATCAAGCAGGACAGTTAAAACAGACAAATTGCATTAATTATGCATGCTGCATGGTAAAGATAACAACAACAACCACAACAAAAAAAACCCTCTGAGGGGGAAGGTGAACCTTGTCAGTATTTACCATGCAATGTTTAATTGGAAATCTAAATAATGCATTAGGGTTTCGGCTTTAGAATTCGAAGCTGCCGCTTGGCTGATCACTTTCTGGATCAGCGAAGGGTGAGATGAATGAATTTCCAGAAACAAAACTGCAAAATTGCTTTGCTTTAACAGGAAGATAGTCATTTTTAATATTGTGTTTGTTAGAACAACCACAACATGGGCCCTCATTATGTAAGTGTGTGTGTATCTGAATGTGCTCATGTTCCAACACAAGCTAAAACAAAGAAAGAATACAAAGATGGACATATTAGATGCTTCGCCCTTTTGATCACATATTTAAAGTTTTCCCAGGGAAACAAGATGGAAAACATCTGATGGGTTCCTGATGGGATTACATAAGTGGTATTTTACTCCCGTTCAATTCGCACATTTTCAGCAGAATGTCAGGGGAAATTGTTGGCATGGGTGTCAAGACAAAGGAGTGTTTATGCATATGTTTTGGGAATGCCCGATAGTGCAGGAATTTTGGCAAAAAGTGAAAGAGGATATCAATAGAATGCTAAATATACAATGGACAATCACTAAGGAAATGGCAGTACTAGTAAAAAGCAATGCGATGGGAGAATTTAGAGAAATAAAAAAAGCAGCAATAGAAAGCGCTCAGGCAGTAATAGTTTTGGGTTGGAAGGATGCGACAAAATGGACAATGCAAAATTGGTATAGGTACATGGTGGACCATATTCAATTTGAAATTATGGAAAAAAGGATAAATTCGGATAATGAAACTGAGTTGGGACAGCTGCTGGGACGGTGGGACAAGGTGAGACGATATATGATGAGTAGAATCCGAGACCAAGCTACAAGAAATAAATTGGAATCACTCTATAATATGTAAACAGATATATTGCTCTTGGGTTAAGTGGACTATACAAGAAACACCCCCAATTTGGTGGTGGGGAATGTGTGTGTGTCGGGGTGGTGGGCACAATTCACTATTGCACTGTTTTATGTTGTGTGATATAAAAACTGTTAAAAATCAATAAAAATATTTTTTTAAAAAAGGGTTCCTGATGGGATTTATATCGTAACAAAGAAAGAAAAGTGAATAAGAAAACAGGAGGAAAGAGACAGAAAAGTAGGTAAAGATGTCTGTAGTGCACATACACTACAAATATATAATAAACAAACAATCAAGGTAATGCTTGAAATGGAACAAAGCACCAACCTGTTTACATGCATTGCAAAAAGATTTCATTGCATAATGACATTTTTAAAACTTTTCCTAGAGATATCTTTGGAGGGAGGGATGTGAGAGAAGGGGTGGTGATCAGTCATAAAACTGAATGGCTGCATGGGCACTTACTTTGAAAAGAGTTGTATATAATTTTAGGGTGCCTCTTGTAAACTTGGAACATTCATGAAGTGGCTCGTATCTTAAGGGCAGATAAGCTGCACTTTCACATTCCCTGCTTCTGCGATACGATATCTGTTTATTTTATTTCGCTTTTCAAAAAAACTGACACACCGACACGTAGGAAAAATGATGTCATTTTTATTAATCTTTATTTTTGTAGCAAAGTTTTTTTTTTATTTTTGCATTTCAACTGATGAAATTCATAACCTTGTTTTCTGGTAAGACAATTCAAACATACAAATAAATAACAACAATGTGCTTTTCAGCTTTTTTTTTTGTCATTTAAATAACCAACAGTTTTTGAAGGACATAGACAAAAGGGCTTTAAGCAGAATGATGGTACAATTAAAAACAGTTTTTTAGTGAAAAGCAAATTTCAGTGGCTGAAGATGAAGATGAAAGATTTAAGATTTTTGCTGGGCTGGGTTTATTTTAAAAAATTGGCAAAAACTGGATTTTAAAAAGGAATAATGTGAATGGCAATAATAATAATAATAATAATAATAATAATAATAATAATAATAATAACAACAACAACAACAACAACAATCCTTTCCAAGAGGAATTGAGGAAAATATTTTTTACACTGAAAAAAGATAATTTGTGAAACAAAATGAGAGAGAGAAAGAGAGAAGAAAGAACCCCTCATTAATGAAAAGCAATTAATGTCTCCATGCTAACTTTTTTACATACTGTAAGAAAAGATGTGCTTCCTTCCAATGATTAACTTGGTATCATATTAGCCTATGTTATGCTGATGGTTTATTCCTTAGCTAGTTTGCATCTAAATATTTTCCCCTTAGACAATAATTGGAATAAAAAAGTACATTTCATAACTTTTGAGATTCTTCAGCACAACATGACTCTACTGATTTACTTTTCAACTTTTCACCTTCCAACTATCAGCAACAAGCAATAAGCCAAAATATTGCTGAAAATGTCCGCCTAGAGTCTGTGCACCACGCAACTTTCCTACGAAGTTCCTCCTTTTCTTGCCACACCTCCTTTGAAGGTCATGTTGAGGTTGAGGATTGGTCAGCTGTATGAGTTCTAGAATGCTTTAGAATTGCAGGCTGAATGCAGAATTTGCACATCATATATCATTAATTGAGCATTATCTTCAAATTTTACTGAAAGCTGGTATCAAATTATGTGCCTCTGACTGTTTCTTTTACTAATATTCTTGTATATGTACCTTAAGAATCTTAAGATAAGATGCAAAGCTATGTATTGTTAAGCAAAGCCAGTGCCTTAATCAAGGTTTGCTCCTAAGTTGTGGAGAGGTTGGTGTAGGGAAATTACTATAGTTTCATAGTGTGGTAAACTACTTTTTAAGTTGTAAATTTTGGGAGTCGAAGTCCACACATCTTAAAATAATCAAGGTTAAGAAACAGAGGACTGTCTGAACCAAATGGATGCAATACTTCATGTATGAAGTTGAGATGTGTGGACTTTGACTCCCATAATTCCCATAGACAGCAAGTTGAGGTATACAAGTTTTAAAGTTGCTAAGGTTAATAAACCCTGAAACAGATGAATGGGCTTCAAACTGTCCTGCTTCAGAACACATGTGTCCGAGCATTAATTTAAAATAAGTTATTTTTAGCAACTGTTTACAACTGCCAGTACCCTTGCCAGTAACCTCAATCATGCCTTTTCTGATTATCTCCTTAAACTCATTATCAAGGCTGCAACAATCTGGAGAGCTTGTAGATGTCAGCAAAACGTTAGAACTCTCTATATGGCTTTGCTAGCATCTAATGAAAAGTCCAGAATTTTGCAGCCCCCAAAATAGTAGTCCTATTTTATCAAAAATCATCTGAAAAATCCTTAAGGGATTTAAATTGTCTGTCATATTTTATTACCTGTGATATTAATAATTTACATTGTGATTATAATGAACTTTTCTGCAACACCCTGGGAAAAATACTTTTAGGAACCGGGACATAAACATCCAAACGTTTTGAAGAAGCTGGTGAGGTTCAGTATTTTCTTCAGAGAGGGGCAGCATACAAATCTAATAAATCTAATAAATAAATAAATCTAATCTAATAAATAAATTTAAGAAAAAAGCGCTAATAAACAAAAATTAGTATATAAACGAAATGGCCCTGGTATAACCTTTTTCCAAAGGTATTTAGTTCTTATTTTATGTGCATATAATTTTTTAATGATTTTTTAAATGATTCATTTTAAAACACAGATTTTTTCACCCACAACACTGAATTCCAATTTTATCACCCTATATAGGTGTTTTCATCAAGATTGTACAAGCTTCAGTTGGCCATCTAAATTAAAGTAGCTCTGTGGATTCTTTCCCCTTAACTTTAGGTGTGGCAATTTTAACAGACATCCTTTTTCAGAATACCCTATTAGTTAACCTTCTGATGAAGCAGGATAAAATGGCTTCCCTGTTTTTCCATTTAAAGCAGAGGTAGGAAAGCTTTACATAGCCAAGGACTTTTCCAGTCAAGACAAAGGACATAGTGAGTAGAGCAGGGATATCAAGTGGATCTAAGATGCATTACACATCTGGGTCAACTTAGGATTTTAAATTTGTTTCCTACCCCTGCCCAGTGGATTTGGAAGGGAGGGTTTTTTTAAAAAAAGTATTTAAATAGTTCTTTGGTTTTCTAAATAATAGTTGAAGATGAAAAGTCTTGTGAATTTTCTAACTCAAAATGGCAGGAAATAAAGCCATCAGCTTTGGGCAATTGCAGAGCTGTGCAAAATACAAATGAAAAGAATAATAATAGCTAAAGGCAGGTAAATGTGTATGCCTTGTAGCATCCCGGCAAATGTTCCATATGGAGAACTTCCCACTCCCCTCAGCACCTGCCTATGGTAGCTCTTAATAATGATTCTTAATAATGCTTGCCTTTTACTAACATTTCGTGAAACCAATACAAACTCCAGAGTAATCAGCAATTATTATTATTATTATTATTATTATTATTATTATTATTATTATTAATTAGATTTGTATGCCGCCCCTCTCCGTAGACTCGGGGCAGCTCACAACAGCAATAAAACAATTCATGACAAATCTAATAATTTAAAAGCATTTTTTTTAAAAAAAAATCCATTATTAAGCAGACATACACACTGCATTTGAATGTAGGGGAAAATTAAGTTGATTTGAATTTTTGTTAAAGTAAACTTTAACCTTTCCCAATTTCTAAAAGGCCAGTAAGGGGCATGTATAAGTGTATCAACGTGCCTTCCATCCCCTGTCCTAATGTTTCTTTTTTACTAGTATCATGAATATTATTATATCTTTGCATACCACCAATATGTATTTGACAAAAGAAATTTAAAAAACTGATAAAGACACAGACATAAAAAACAGGGAATAGTAAGTATAATTGAAGCAATGCAATTCTATAAACATCGAGTGAGATTTCCTGAAAGAAGTAGAATGTTTGAAGGGCTGGTATTTATTTTTTATAGCAGTCACACAGCCATTTCGAATTTCACCATTTAATAGCAAAATCCAAGCCCTTTAATCCAGCCTTGTAAATAAACCTACCAAAATGATTAGCCTGCAACAAAAATTCACAAGACTGGCAGGAATCCAAGGGGAAAAATAGGAGATAAATCTACTCTCTTTAAGCCAGCAAGTTGCTAGTTTAGGAAGGTAATACATTAAGCATGGTATTTCTTTTAAATGAGTGGGATCAATAACTCACCTATTCGCTCGCCAAGGAAATCACCAAGGAAATTTAGCAGCAAACAGAATATAAATGAACTATCCCATTCTTTTCTCTATTAGCCTGGTCACTCACCTGTATGGAATTCTGAGTTGCTTTGGGAACCAGGAAAATGATTAAACAGAAGATTTGGCTTAATTGCAAGCAGTGAACATTTGTCCATTGAGAAAAAAACATGAGCAGCATCTGTCAATGACGGAGGAACAGTTTCACCACCAGAAGTTCAGGAGGAACATGAAAGCAATTGCAAGTGTCTGAAAATTACAAACTCATGCTCCTAAAGCATTTGTCTCTGACAGCTGGAAGGGATTTCCCCACTTGGGTGTCATAATCCACAGCTAGGATGGTGAACTCCACAGGTGGAAAAACCTGAATGTCGTTTTTTCTTACATTCTTAATCACCAGATGAAATAATACAGAGAAACCATCCCATAGGAGGAGTCATTATGGTGCTACGGATGTTGAAAGAATTTGCAATGGACGTGATGCTATCCTTTATGGTAGATCTTTGAAACAGGAGATTGGGGCTTATTCAAAAGAAGGAGCAGGACTTCCCATCATTTTTGAATGAAACGAATCTTCCCATGTTAAGAAGGGAACGTTTATGGAACTATTAAGTTTATAATTACTGAGTTGTACCACTGAGATGAAATGCTGGAGAGATGGAAGGAATCCCTTCCTTTTCCCGTCCTAAGACAAAAGAAAACTAACTGATCTGAGATATTTTATGAGATCCACTTTGGAGATGGAGGAAACCTGGGGGGAGGGGGTTGGGAAGGGGGGAGATGCCCAAGAAGCATTTTAAAATAGACAATAGGGTACACTATTTAAATTACTTAAACTCTCCAGTTTAAAAATGTGTTCTGTTCCCAACTCTATTGAATATGTATGCAAGCTGGAACAGTATTATTGCATAATACTGCATAAGTAATATTGTGCACAGTACTGCTTATTACTGTGTAATAAGCACAGTACCATGTGCTATGAGCACAGTATTATGTGTAATAAGCACAGTATTATTGCACAGTAATATGCATTCAATTGGAATAATTTCCTATTTAACTAAAATCTTGTTATAGTGGACTTTGCTCTTAATTATGGATCGTCCTTAAACTGGGGTATTCTTAACCCAGGGACTAGCTTCTAAGTGCATCATCACTGCTTGAAATAATGCATTCCTTACCAGATTTAATATTTGAACTGCAATCTAGATAATCTCTACAGTCCCCAGAAGACTTTGGAAATACATGTGCTTATCATTGCTTGTTTATTTCTTTGTAGTTTTGTCTGAACTCATAACATCTAGTTTCATCTAGAAATTGATAATTAGTTTTGTTGATATTTCTACAAAGCATGCAACCTCTAGTAGCAGTCCATGGTAGAAAGATGTGCCAATCATATATATCTGCCACAGGCTTAATTTCTCTTCCCAGCATGGTAGCCATTAGGTTTCACATCCCGCTATACTTCACATAGACAAGGTGTAGAGTTTAGGATTTAAAATAGATGATATGACAGCAGTCACAGGATTGTTTTGCACCCGACTGAGATGTCTTCAGGGTTTTTGTTCAGGGCATGGCTAATCAGAAAGAGAATTCACAGAACCCAGACTAGAGTAAGTTGATTCAAGTCACAAAGTTTCCAAATAGTTTTGAACCAGGCTTAACTCTTCCCCATTTGTATTGTACATTGTTTCTATCACTGTTGTGAGCTGCCCCGAGTCTACGGAGAGGGGCGGCATACAAATTTAATAAATAAAATAAATAAATAAATATCCTTGTTCTCTTCTTCCTCTTTTGTGAATTCTATATATATTTAAACTGTGCATTTTAGGAAGCAAGACAGATTGGTATGCAGAACGTAGGACGATCACTAGATGGCAGCAGAGGATTAACCTTATGGCCCCCTAGAGTTTGCTTTGATTTTTGCAGCCCAGATATATCACTCTAAAGACTAATGGCATCACTTCACATCTGATAGGATCCCTAGCCTTCTTAAATTGCCACATTTTCATGGATGTTATACAGTCTTCCAAAAATAGATAAGAATTTGTTCAACAGAAGTATTTTGGTGATTTTGCTTCTCTTCTTGCAGCTTTGTGGTTAATGGTAAATGTTATTTCTAAATGAAATTCTTCAGAGGCTCTTTCAAATGTACAGGTATTTCCTACAAAGTCAAAGCAATCACCAAAATGTGCATTAAGCAGTTGGCTCTTGCAAATCAAAAGGCTATTTCCTTCTTCTCAAATTCTTTGGATGGCACAGCTTGCTCTTCTACTCAAAGAAAAGAATTATCCAAGAAACATAAAAGGAGATGCATTGAATGTCTACAAAACAGGGTCGTCTCTTTTAAGGAGGAAAAGACTATTAGTTTCTTAGTGACAGCCAAACTTTGCACAATGGGACCAACCTATTAGTCAGTGAACTAATAGCCTTAGTGCACAGCTAGCGCTCAAGTCTTGCAATATTTATCTATTTTAAAACACAGCTTATGCAATCCTCTGTGCTTCTGAAATAAAGTAAACCATAATTTTGGGGAAAAGAGCATCGAAGAATAGAAGTTCTCCCCTTCAAAGCAATGAGGTAAATAAGCATTTCCAGCCTGTGATTAAATTTTTAACCATCTAAATGAATCCCTTGGGTATCAATTACCAAACCAACTCCTGCAATTAAAATATGGAGCCCCCAGATACTCAGGCGAGACGTTAAGTAGCTCATATCTTACCCACTTTGGCAGAAAATTCATGTTTGTTTTTTCATTGATAGGGGGATATAGGCTGGCAGTATCTGGTTATTCTATCACACTTTTATAATTACCGAGACACAAATCCCTCACTGCCAAAATGCTCTGCTAGTCCTACAGGAAAGGAACGAAGACTCTGCGGTTTGTAGCTACTGAGATAACTCCTTTCATGTATTTGAAGAACCAGGAAATGTGTTCATATGAAAGAGGTCCAGAGGTGGGCTGCTGCCAGTTTGGATTGGTTTAAGCGAACCGATAGTTCCCACTAGTGGCTGGGCCCTCCCTCCCATCCTGACGCTATCCCATCCTATATAATTGCCTTCTTTTTGATGCCAGGTGTATGTGCTCACATTTTCGGTTCTGGGCAAACAGTTGTTACAGTATGTGATGCTCACCTCTGAAGAGGCCCATATCTTTGTGTTCTCTATCAAGTTCCTAATAGGTATGCCTGTACTCAATAGTTGATGGCAATATTGACACATTAGACCTCTGTTAAAGAAGCTACACTGGTTACCAGTGGTTTCCAAATAGATTTAGGGTCATGGTTTACCTTCAGAGGTAAAATTTACAACATGCATAGGACTTTGGGTGAAGCTTATTTTTCCCCCTTTTATTACACATGGCTTCATTTTAATTTTACTGAAATTTTTCTTTCTGTCTGAAAAAAAATTCCAAGATATGCTCTTTATTTTTCTATATAACCCTAAAGGGCTCAATATTTGTATAGCTTACAAACTATCTTCCCTGCTATCAAACGACAATACTTTTTTATGTCCTGCTGCCAAGCCACAATCTGCAAAACATAACATGAACAGCAATACCTCAATGATCCAGAGGTAGAACGATTTAAGTGGAGACCATGTATGTGATCTGGTTTTGAATTATCTAGGACTCTTTTTATGCAAACCAATACCATCATTCTGACTCTGTAGCAATATAGCTTGTAATTCCATTTTGAACCACAGAATGTGTTTAAGGTTGTGCATTATGTAGCTTTTGGGCCAATCTCATGCATAAATTACTAGTAGGCACAAGCTATCATCAGATAAGTGGCCCTCTAATGATAATGGGGATTGCAATCTCTATGCTCAGTTGAACTGTACTTTCCAACGTATGTCAATGGGCTGAACGTACGTATATTGTAAATGCATGAAGAAAAGTATATATATATGTAGCAATGAATAGTAAAATTCACAACATGCATAGGACTTTGGGTGAAGCTTATTTCCCCCCCTTTTATTACACATGGCTTCATTTTAATTTTACTGAAATATTTCTTTCTGTTTGAAAAAAAAAATCCAAGATATGCTCTCTATTTTCTTTTCCAATGCTAGGATGGGAAACTTGCTGTCCTAAACTCACATGCAGCACAGCCTAATTTCCATCATTCCTCAACCTGATTACAAATTATTTTCAGTTTTTACCTTTTTGGATTTAATTATCTTAACAACTTCCAAGCAGAGGGGGGAAAATACAGGGACCAGAAAATGTGTTACCTATACAGTATAGGCAAAAAGAGAATAGTTCCATTTCCTTTGGGGTCCTCTCCCATTGTTTGTTAAGGCTCATTCCAAAACAACTTTGAGGTCCAAAAGATATATCCGGGAATGGACTAATTCTGTTTTATTTGACTGTACATGATGCATGTAATGATCAAAAACATCAAAGAAAAATAATGTGATCGTGGTAACTTTAGCATATCTTGATTAAGTCTATTGATTCAACTGGAAAAGGAAGCAAAAACTAAATTAATGTTACCAGTCTACAGATAGTCCTAAACTTACAACAGTTCCTTTAGTGACTTAAGAATGTTTTTCATACTTATTGACTCCATGGTCATGTGATCAAAATTCAGATGCTTGACAACTGATTCAGATTTATGATTGTCACAGTGTCCTGTAATCGCCTTTGGAGACCTTCTGAAAAGTAAAGTCAATGACAAAGCTAAATTCACTTAACAACCGGATTACTAATTGCACAACTGTGATGATTCATTTAACAACTATGGCAGGAAAGGTTGTAAAATGGGCCAACGATATTTAACAAACGTCTGCCTTAGCAACATAAATTTTGGGCTCAGTTGTTTTTGTGAGTCATTTTAGTTCTGTTATTTTTTTAAAAAGAAGAGCATTTATCAAGCTCCAACACCATGTAGTTTCAAAATGATTTTTAATGCTGGAATGGCTACCAAAAATTCCAGATTTCAGAAAACTGTCAATAAAGATGCTTTGGTTGGATTGGAGTAAATGAATCCAGCAAAATATTCATGCCCAATGGAGAACACAATTCAAAGTTCAACGTATTTATGAATCATTGATTTCCATGGAAGAATTAAGCACATCTATGACTTCTTACCTCTTAAAAGTGAATAGGTCTAACTGACTTATTCCCAATAATGTTTTAATATTTACATTATGCTTCCATAGGAAAGCAACATTTAAAAAAAATCCTCATAGGCATTATATGATCTCTCATTAGGATTGCTCACTTCTCGTCTAAATGTAAATTCATTAAATATCAATTTGTTTATTTCATCAAATGAAACATGGCAGTTTCTTTCCTTTTAAAAATTTGAACAAGTCTTAAAGACAATTAGATTAAAGACTAAAAAGGATCAAACCTCTTTTTCATGCATATATTTTTGAATTGCTGATGGATTTTAATGATTGAAACTGGCTACAACACACACTGTAATTAAAATATGTTATTCTGGGTATACATATTCTTTTGTGAATGCAAACACTTTGAAACAGAAAAGGATTTCTTATCTGTTTCTACAATGCTCAGAAATCAATGTTATGCAAACAAACATGATTATGTATTACAAATAAATTATTATAACTAGTTATTTGAGTGACTGCCTTAGAACTTTCTCTTTACTGATCTTGAATTCAGTTTTGAAACCTAAATGCAAAAGATGGACTTTTAATACTATTTATGTTGGTACACTTGCTTTTAGCTAAGGATACAATGGGCTGTATTTAAACTGTGAAATTGATTGTATCTGAAATACAATCAATTTCCACCCTAATGTACTGGAACCTAATATATGTGTATCTGATGTTAATCAAAGCACCATTCTTATATTCTGAACGGAACAAAGAGTTTCTACAAATTATGAGCCATCAGTAGTTATAACCTTGACTATAATTGAAAATATTTACTCCCACTTTTTACTAAAAGATAGGCCTCAGTCATAATTAATCTCATTCAGGATTTAGGTCACTATTTGATGAATATCATGAGAATCATATCTAAAAAATGAAATTTTCTCCATTTATGTCAAAAGAAATATGATAAAATTAATAAAAAGTATTTTCCTAAAATCTTATACCGGAACAAAATCTTCCCCTGTAGGACATTGAAAGCTCAATATTCTTATGTTGCCAGCAATTATATTGGTAAGAATTTTTTCAGTGCAAGACACAAAATTGATTGTCAAATTAGACTGATATAATAAAATCTTTCAAACTTTTGAAGGTGGTAGAATTGGGACAGTTTTGTGATATTGAAATGGATGATCTCTTACCCTCATTTAAGTGAAATGACTTTTGTAACTGTGCTTAGTTCCATTTGTTTACTAAACAGGCAGCAATTTGAATTATATGCTATTTATTATGCAAAGTTTAATGCTTATGAAATTACAATACTATTTTTTCAATTTATCTTGGATTTATATAAATGCTGTATAACATTTCTGGCATGATGATGATCTATAAATGTCAGATATATATCTATAAGTTATAGATAACTGCTTTGTAATTCAACAGCTATTATTTGGGATTGTATTGAAGAAGTAATAGCTTATCTAACAAAAAACTCAAAATAACAATGAAAGAGTTTACCAACAGAAATGCTAAGTTAGCAACATTGAAAATTGAATCCTTTGAAAAGTTTACAAGATTTTCCCTAAACAATGTCAAACCTGCTTTTATCCAGTTGACTCATTTCAACAGGAACTTTTTAAAAGAAATTTTGTTTGCTTTGATAGCAGAATTGTGGTTTCATAAAGAGATATGAATGCCTTGGTGAATACTAAGGTAAATAAATGGAAAAGAAAGTAACAAAGAAACAGAAATATATATTTCTCTTTTAAAAGTTTATCCATTTAGCAGAAGAACGAGATGTCTATTTTTATTGTGTTTACACATTATGTTAGTACAAATACACATGAGTTTATTGATTACTATTCTTTACTTCCTTCTTTTCTTCCTTCCTTCTCTCCTTACCCTTTTCTATAGCTGTCAATCTCAATCAATGATTCTGTGTGACTTATAATTCAAAAAATATATACTACAATTAAAGCAATAAAACATTAAAAAAACTGTTTTAAAACATCCAATATAAATATACATAGCAGCCAGGATACACGGCCAGTTAACAATAAAGCCCTTACCACATTCAGTTCACCTGGGTCAAGAACACAACCAGTTTTTTTGAGTTTTAGGAAAGGCTAATAGAGTCACCTTAATCTTTGAGGGAAGGCTATTCCACAGAGAAAGGGTGACTACAGAAAAGGTTTGTCTTCTCATCCATACAGGCCAACATTCATGGCCAATCTGCTAGAAAAAGTGGCCCCTCGGATAACCCGGTCCCAAGCTATGAAGGGCTTTAAAGGTGACAATCAGCAACCTGGTTTTCACTGAGAAACATATAGGCCATCAATGCAGCTCATGTAGTCATGGTGTTACATATGCCATATTAACACCATTACTATGTGATGCTGGTGTTACATGGTACCATTTACTACATTCTGCACCAGTTGATATAAAACGGAAAGTGTCTTTCGTATAAATATTCGCTTGAGAGCATGAATTTTGCATGTCAATATGCTTTGGCAATTTGACTCTGCTAAGGATTTTTCTTTTCTATGCGCTGTAGCCCCCAACCCTCAAAGATTCCTGTTATATACTTTTACTTTAGCACAGTATCTGCTTATTTTGTTCTAGGAAAGGAGAAATCACAATACAACTGCTTAGTGATTTTTCAATACTTGCCTAAAGTTTCCTCTTCCACAGAAGAGACCAGGAAGTCTGTATGTATAAAAGTATAAAGGTATGTAAATCTATGTGTGTAAAGGTGTATCAGGTATATGCACTAGGGTAATGTATGTAGCAAGAGTATTCCTGATTCATCTACAGCAAGGTTTCCCGTATCTTGCTGCAACAACTGTACAATGAACACAATAAAAATCAATAAATCTACTCTATCCTTTCCACAATAGAGTTTGATCTCATGAAATCTGAGAAAAGATGTAAAGGTTCTGTATAGTACAGTACGGTACACTGGACTTCTTTACATGACCCATGTTTGTACAGAATACCCACTACAGAGAGTATGAGTCCTAGAACAGACCATGATCTAGTGTTGCAAAGCATGTTCAATCCTTGGCATCTCTTAGCAACTTTGGAGACCCTGGAAGATGTTTCAATCTTGGCAACTTTGAGATGTGTGGACTTCAAACAAGGTTGCCTGGGAAATTCTAGGAATTGAAGTCTATTCATCTTAAAGTTGCGAAAGTTGAGAAACGCTGCCTTAGAGAGTTAGTGCTTGTTAGTACAATAATACTGAGATGGATAGAACAAGAGAAGTTCATTTAAAGAAGAAATTAGCTGTGTTCCTTATATCCCTGGTCCTAAACAATTCAAACGAGAAGTGGTTTCATGATGAATTAGCTTCTAGAAGAGACAATAATGGCTTCTATCTCCAAACCCCCATTTATTATTAAAGTTTAACATTTAAAATGTAAAAGTTTTACATTTAATTAAATGTAATGTACACAAATGTGTACATAAAGTAGTCTGGATAATTTATGCAAATTGCACCATTTGCGGAACATATTTGTATCATTATATGGCTATCTACTGTATATAACGTCGTTTTTGTCAATTGTCTCATTATATAGGGACACTAATGACCTACACTGACATGTAATTAATGCAAATAACAATAAACCATATTTAACAGATATTTGGATGTAACAGACATCCCCGTCTCAAAAACAGATCATCAAATCATTTTTTTCCTGTAAATTAGACAGAATTGGGAAAATTTATCATAAAATGCTGTTTTGTATACAATATATACTCTCCTAGTGATAAACCAGCTAGCATCTGTTGTCAGTGGTCCTTGACCAACTCTGGTAATGATAGATTCTGAGGAGAATGGGCCAGGCCCATCTTGGTACCCTGGGCCAGTGGTTTTTGCCAGCTGGTGCAGAGAGTGACAGTGAGGGAGAAATAGACCTGGATGAATGATCACCAGAGGTGGCATATATGCTAATGACAGTAGGGTCTGACTTAGAGGAAGAGGAGGAGGACCACGAGTCTTTGCTAGATGCCCGCTTTAGAAGATTAAGAAAAAGACAAGAATACTTGTTTGGGAAATGGAAGTAGTCTGTAGTTTGTTAACTCTAGGGAATTGTTGATCATTCCCCATAGGTATTTAAGGGTGGTGGATGGGAAATTCGGGGTGGAGTTTCAACGTTTTGCAATGTAGTCGGTTGAGGTTTGAGGTTTCAGCCAGGTTACGCTAACCAACTGTTATTCTCTCCGGAGATACTAGAAAACTATAATTGTAAATCAGTGAAAATGGAGACTCCCTATCTCATAAAGGAATTGGCAGCAGCCTAGCCACTGGACTGTTATCTTTTAACTCCTCTCACTGAGAAACTGCCAAAATGAACTTGCATGCATGAATTTGGCTTGTATAAATGCCGCTTGCTATATAAAAATATTGATTTGAAATATCAGCATGTGGCTTCCTCCTTCATTTTCAATCTGCAAAGGCCTGGGATAGAACAGCATCCAAGCAAAAATCACCCAACAGTTATAAACATTATCACATTACATTGTTTTGTTAAGTTTTTATTCTGTCTTTCTCAGATTCTGAGACAAACACTGGAAGCTAAGGATAAAAGAAAATGCTAGGGTTGGCTAAAGTGTCAGGAAAGATGTATTGGCACACAAGAAAACTTTTAGACTAGTTAGAAACACAACCGCTCAGAGCCATTGCCTGAGATGGGTGGCTATAGAAATTAAATAAACAAACAAACAAACAAAACTGAGTTAACACTGAGTCACCCAGCCTATAAACAAAATAATCTCTACTGCTTTATTATCAAAGGACTTGATGATTTCTTTCCCTTCTTTAGATAGGTTGCCTATTTCTCCTTTTGTAATT
Source organism: Erythrolamprus reginae (assembly GCF_031021105.1). Taxonomy (NCBI): domain Eukaryota; kingdom Metazoa; phylum Chordata; class Lepidosauria; order Squamata; family Dipsadidae; genus Erythrolamprus; species Erythrolamprus reginae. Next base: position 256,584,481 of record NC_091951.1, on the reverse strand, counting down.
TACCACCTGCACTACCAAAGTAAAAGGCAAAACCTTTAACAAGTTTGCATAAAACGTATCAGGAAAGACTTAATGAACTCAATCTGTATAGTCTGGAGGACAGAAGGAAAAGGGGGGACATGATCGAAACATTTAAATATGTTAAAGAGTTAAATAAGGTCCAGGAGGGAAGTGTTTTTAATAGGAAAGTGAACACAAGAACAAGGGGACACAATCTGAAGTTAGTTGGGGGAAAGATCAAAAGCAACATGAGAAAATATTATTTTACTGAAAGAGTAGTAGATCCTTGGAACAAACTTCCAGCAGACATGGTAGATAAATCCACAGTAACTGAATTTAAACATGCCTGGGATAAACATATATCCATCCTAAGATAAAATACAGAAAATAGTATAAGGGCAGACTAGATGGACCATGAGGTCTTTTTCTGCCGTCAGACTTCTATGTTTCTATGTTTGCAGCTGGTTTTCATTTTAATCTAGAAAACTACCATGTTATGGACTCTAGTGATGCAACCCACATCAGATACAGACATAGTGGAGTTTAAGTCAGTTATGGCAAACCTATCCCAGGTGTGTCTCCTTTCATACACCTTGATGATTTGGATGACATCAACAAGTAACAACTATTTTTTTTTGAAAGCGTGCCTCATTCTAGCACAATTTTCATAGGCTACGTGAGAATGGGGTGAGCTCTTGCCTGATTTCTGAATATCATGTGAGAACAGAGTGTGCATTTGTGTGGGTTTCACACAAGGCTGCAGATGTTGTGGAAGAGCATTCTTCAAAGCTGCTTGAAGAACAAAGGCCTTGTGCACCCCTGGAACACCTCCAGGTAGGTCACTGATGTTAACAACAAGCAAACACCATTTGTGGGTGAGCAGCACCCGGTAGATGATGGGTGGGCATGAGTTGTCATGCTGTTCCCCAAGCGCCACACACATTAGGAAAAGGTGCAAGGAAGTCTTATTCAGTGGCAGTGGTGGTGTAAAGGCTGAGGAGTGGCCCGGGACATGTGTGTTTGAGAGACACACCAGCAAAGTAAAATTAAGTGTTTTCCAAATTTTTGACATTGAGCTTCAAAGTTCGCCATCGCTGATGTAGGTGCTTTGCCTCCAGATAACGTAACTGGCCTTAAACATATCCATAGACTTGTACATCTAAACAAATTGTGTGTGAGGGGAAGGAGTAGGGAGAGTTGTGAAGCAAGAGAACAGCCAATCTCAACAGTGATGGAAAGTATCGTTTGTAACTAGTAAATTTGAACTGGGGGGGGGGAGGGGGGGAGTAAGAGACATGCATTGCCATTTCCCGCTGCTAAATTACATGAATGGCTTATTGTTATTAAAATTAATGGTTAGGAGACTTCCAAATTGTCAAGGTGACTTTGAAATACCGTCTTATCATCTATAGCAACCAGTCATATAATTAATTCTTCTATCATTAAAGTAATGATAGCACATTCTCAACAGTATTTATCTGGTCTATAACCCTGTGTACAACCAATCAAGCCTGATGCAATTAGTGTCTTGCAATATTTCCAGCCCAAAACGACTTTGATGAAGTCTGTGACAGTAAATGTGTAATTAGGGAGGATCCAATGCCAGGAGGGGGAGTGAGGGGAGGAGCATCAAAAGGAAACAAGTTGTGACTATCGCAATCGCAAAAGTATTCTTCAGATTCAGCTACTTGTTCCTAACGGCCCAACCTGACATTTAGTTTCTGATAGAATGCAACTGCTTTCTCCCCCAAAAGTTAAAGGCTCCACCAATTCCATTTAGGATGGGCACTTAGGCACTGAAAGAGATGGAACCTCTTTCTTTACACCATTTTGTCTATTCCAACTACATGCGAAGCAGCCAATAGTGTGTACAGAACTCTACTCTTAGCCTCTTAGGTAGGCATTTCACATGGAAATCTAAAGACACACGTGGTCTTTAAGAGTGGACAATATTCCTCAGCTTTCACCTCAGTAATTCCAATCCTGTTTTTGTCTCTCAGGAGAACTTCCTGTTAGAAAAATAGAAACCTTCTTTCGATATGAATTCGATATGAAACAGAGATGGAAATTGTAAAGGAAAATATGATAAGTTGGGGAAGAAATTTCGGATATACAATTGAACTAGAAAAGTGGGAAAAACTTTGGATTTACAATTGGCAGATGACAAAATCAATTACATTCAAGGAAAACCAGTATAAGATGTTTTATAGGTGGCACCTGTCGCTAGAAAGACTATCGAAAATGTTCCCAAAAGTTTCTGCAATTTGCTGGAAATGCAAAAAAGAAAAAGGTACATTCTACCACCAATGGTGGACTTGTATAGAGGCTAAAAATTACTGGAACAAGGTGGCTGACTGGTTAAAAGAAATAACAAAGGAAGAACTGGGAAAAAAAACAGAATTATATTTACTGGGTATTTTTAACAAAAAAATTAAAAAAGAAGTGAGATATCTGGCCATTCATATTTTGACAGCTGCAAGGATAGTTTGCGCTCAACAATGGAAATCTGATAAAATACCGGAATAAGGTATAATAATTAAAAAGGAGTTAAATTGTGCAGAGATGGACAGGATGTCAAAAAAATTAGAAGGGAAAGAAGATTCAGAATATTATAAGATATGGGGAAATTTTTATGACTGGCTAGAGGAAAGGACAACAATAAAATAAATAAATTATAAATTTTCATAAGACAGTGGTTTTGTTTTTTTTAAAAAAGGGCAAAAGTAACGCAAAGCAATACGTTAACAAAAGAATAGTAAGTTATGAGGAAAAATTCTCCGATTGAACATTCTAAAAGAGTGGGGAAACTACTGTTCCCAAATGTTTTATTTATATGTTCTGTTTTGTTCACTGTTATGTTTATTTGTTTATCTGCTTGTTTGTTTGTTTGCTTTTACTTGTACTTATTTTGGTTGTAAGGTCTTTGTATGTATGAAATTTCAAATAAAATATTGGGGGGGGGGGAAGGAAAAATAGAAACCTTCCTATATGGATTCCATCCCTTTGCATTTATCCAAACAATGAATATCTATTTATTTTAATGCTCTTAAAACATCCGATGTCCTGCTTTTGGTGGACACATTGTTTACAATTGGTCTTCTGCAGCTGCTCTGTACATCCTTAGAAGGGCTTCTGTGATTCAGGTTTTGCATAATATCATCAAGTCTGCATTTGCTCAGAAGTCTTTGCGAAGTTGGCATGATATATTTTGCAAACTCTAGATTCACCAAAGTATTAAATGGCTACACTGAAAGTGTGAATCCGCATGTGATCATAGTGAGATACGTCTACCTATAAGTTTGTGTCTGGGAATGCTAAAAGTAATTCAGAAGTGTAGGGAATTCATCCAAATGTATAACATAAGGCTGGGAAAGGAAATGGTCAGGTTGCCTACAAAGACTTTCCAAACCACCCTGCCTTTCTGAGGAAGCATATCTAAAAATGAATTAGGCTTCCTCAAAACAGGTTAGGTTTCTTAGAGTAGAAAAGAAGAGGTTGTCCAGCAGTAAGGTGGGTGATAGATGAGTGAAACTTTCAAAGAGTGGAAGGATCAGATTAGAGACAGATCGTCATGGAGGAATTCTATATACGCCGTTGCTAGGAATAAAAAAACCCCCCCAATAACTTAATTCTTATTTTCCAAACCCCGAGTTCATGATATCATAAAGCTGTGGTGGCGCAGTAGTTAGAATGCAGTATTGCAGGCTAACCCTGCCAACTGCCAGCAGTTCGATCTTTACCGGCTCAAGATTGACACAGCCTTCCATCCTTCTGCGGTTGGTAAAATGAGATTGTTGGGGGAAATATGCTGACTCTAAACTGCTTAGAGAAGACTGTCAAGCACTCTGAAGCAGTATATAAAACTAAGTGCTGTTGCTATCATCTGAGCTGTCAGGTTCTTTGAAGGAATTCAAAAACTGTCCCTTCAGGAGGGTAATATTAGTCCAGCAGCCTGCAACTCAGGTCTTCTGTAATTGCCTTTTTAACTTGCCTTTATTTCTCTCCTAATTTTTCTCACCTTTTCTGCATTACCTTCCTCTAAATCTTGCCAAATTCTTCCTATTATCTTTTAACCTCCCCTCATTGCCAATCTCATTTGGAAGGAAAGGATCTTCCGTCCCCCTGCCACAGCTTCTAGAAGAGAGTTTGATATTGATATCTTTCTCTACTAATACCCTGTTTCCCTGATAGTAAGACACCCCCGATTGTAAGACGTATCGGGGGTTTCAGGGGGGTTGGCTAATATAAGCCGTACCCCGAAAGTAAGACATATGTCTTACTTTCGGGGAAACACGGGGGTATTGCCGCCTCCCTCTCATCTACGGTAGCTGCGCACCGCCTCCTGCCCACGTCCCCCTCTCCATACGTCGCCGCGTCTGCAGGAACGGGTGGTGGGGCGCCACGAAGGGCGGCGCTTGAAAGCCACCACGGCGCCGTTGTTGTCCTCACGGCGCAAAGCCACACAGTCCCGGATCTCTTGCTTCCCCGGCCAGCAAGCCGGCTGCCTGGGAAAGCAGCGCGCTTTTAAAACGCAAGTTTTTCAAATGCGCTGCTTTCCTAGGCAGCAGACTTTGCTAGCCGGAGAAGGGAGCAATTCAGGACTGCGGCGCCTCTTAGAAGCAACAGTGGCCGGTGCCCTCCCATCGGGGCCCCAAAAGCTCACGCCGTCACCGCTAGGGAAGCTCCAATATAAGACATACCCCGAAAGTAAGACATAGTGGGGCTTTTGGGGATAAAAAGAAAGTAAGACACTGTCTTACTTTCGGGGAAACACGGTAACAACAAAAATTGCACTCTTATTCTGAAAAAAGAAAGAAGACAAGAGAACAGAAAGTGAAAGATTTTTAGGTGAAAGCCTTCCCTTTTCGCCTGTGTTTTTAAAATCTCTTATCCATTTTTCACTCCTCTTTTTGCAATTTGCCACTGAAATCAGATTATCAGTGGACTGAGAAACTTAACATTGAGTATAGTCATTTTTTGTTGGGTTTTCAGAAAGAGAACAAGGTGTGTGAGAGACAGTATTACAAATGCAAGTGTGAGGTTGTGTGTTTTTGTACTACAAATCAGTGTTCCCTCTAATTTTTTTTTGGGGGGGCGGAAAAGTATAGTGTCTGAGCGGCAGTCCCTTCGGGACTAAGCGGCACAGAAATAATAAATAAACAAACAAACAAACAAACAAACAAATAAAAACCCCACCCTGTTTTGCCTCAGAGAATTTCAAAATAAAATACTGTACTGTGTGTCTATAACAGTGAGCTCATAATAGGGCAACTCTATCAATATCAAAATGCCACTTAAATAGTTGAGCTAGTTTCAAACTAGATTTTGATTTTCTTTCTCTCTTCCTTACTCACATTCTTTTTCTTTCTCTGTTCCTTCCTCTCTTTTTTCTATCTGTTTCTCTCTCTTCCTCTCTTCCTCTCTCTCTCCTTCCCTCTCACTCTTTCCCTCTCGGCTTCTGGGCAGGTTTGGAAAACTCTGAGTTGATTATGATTTTTAAGTGAGCGATTGTTCACTGCTCAGCTTAGAGGGAACTATGCTACAAATGCATGCGTTTGTTTGTGTATATATACCTTTACTGATCACCTAAGTTAAGCTGGTCAACTTTGGTGAGTTGACTGGTCTACAAAGAATAAGACTTAACTGTTTGGATTAACATGTGTTACAAAATAAAGCAAACAATTGTTCACAGATGTATTTTATAACTTGCTTTAAAAAACAAACACACGGGTGCGGTTTCTTAACTAAACTGAACATTTTTTTGAATCAACAGAAAATACACAATACAAGAATAGATTCTTGGGAAAAAAGGGATAAAAAACAAAGATTAGAAATAGGCCCATTTTTCTATTTCTCAAGGCTGTTTACAAAAGTAAATTAGAAATAAATAGGGAAATATTTCCCATCATTGTAAAATGTTTTAATCCATTTTGTCATGCCACATCTTGTCTGGTTTAGCCATTACCCATTAACCATACCTGCTATTTGGAATTAAGTTTGCCTCGACAATAATTTCAGCAGAAATAAACTCCTGCTAAAAGGATTATGTTAGCATTAGAAGAAATGTTATTAAAAAAGAATAAGAAAAAAAGAATTATTCATAATTCCGCTACTAATAGATTAATGATAATTTCAAGGAAGAAATCAATGCAAATGTCTTCAATGGGCTGTTCAATCCTATTTCCTCTCCCCTTTGTTTATTTCTCCCATATACATGAAAGTAGAATGGATTTACACAACTCATATCGTTCTTGAAAGCCATATCTGATCTCCTTTAGAGTTAATGAAATTCCGCTGTCTTTATAAAGGCTAGAAAGATATAACTACTAGGGAGGAAAAAGTAAATAAGCTTCCAAAGTCCTCTACTTTCTTTTTTGATATTATTGATATTAACAGGCTTCAAAGTAACCTGGGAACGTGACTATTCTGTTCCACCAATCATTTATTTCTGAATGGGACTTCAATGAAAAGCTAAGCCCTGGTATTGTAATATTGAAAGCAGTTACAGATTTTTTCTGGGGAAATAGGAGGAAATGTTGATAACTGTATCCCAAGAGTTTTAGATTTAGTTTTATTGCTGACTTCTTGTAGGCATATTGCTGATATTGCCTTAAGTTCCAGAGTTCAGAAACGCATGTTCCAATTTGGGCCTCACAGAAGGAGCACAGCAGTATAAAGTGTGAGATATATAATTATCCTGTCTTTTGCAATTCTGTAATGTCCAAGATTGCTCAAAGACCAGTAAATGCTCATCCACCCAGCAACTTGAATTTCTGGCGTTGTTATGAGAAAGAATGTGGCAAGTGTCTCAGGAAGCCAAGGTTAGTTGTTACTTTGGACACTAACTAGGTGAGATATTTCTCTGCTTTTTCTGCTGTATGTGCCAAAATAATTTGCTGTCTTTGGAAATATACCTTGAGTTGAATGGAGCTGTTTTAAGATGTCCTCATTCATTTTTATATAACTTCTTTCGGGACTGCTCTAAATCTTTTAGATCTATCTTTTTTCAAACTTTGCAAGTTTTCAGATGCATGGGGCCTCAACTTCCAGAATTCCTCAGCTAAAGTGCTGGCTGGGGAATTCTGGGAGTTGATGTCCACATTTTTTAAAGCTGCCAAGTATGAAAAAGCACTGTTTTAGATTAGGAAACAAATGACTGTTTTATACCTTTTCTGCTTCATTCCCTGCTGAGTGATCTGAGGCACATTAATAATGAAATTGGGATTAAACCTGCAATTCTAATAGCTACAAGGGTTGCCCAGATAATAATGGACTACCTTTTTTTTCTCAGCCTACAGTAATGGTACAAATGCGAAATTTTAGATATACATTATTTGAATTGTCAGGAGTGCGTGTGTAAATTTTGCGTTTCTTCAGAGAGTGTAGCTGTAGCAGTGTTTCAAAATGGCGTCTGTAAGAGATGTACGTTAAAAGCAGCATGTTGTCATTGAATTTCTCACTGCAAAGAAAGAAACTGTTGGGAACATTCTCAAACGTTTGTGTACAGTTTATGGAGAATCTGCAATTGACAAAAGTACGATTAGTTGCTGGGCAAAGAGGGTGAGGCCATTAGAGGTGATTCGCACAGTGCAGAAAAGGCTTCGTGACCAGAACAAGGAGTGGTACCGACAGGGCATACATACCCTTGTGTTTCACTGGAGGAAGGCCATAAAACAGGACAGAGATTATGTGGAAAAATAGGGAGTGTAGAAGAAACATCATTCTTTCTTGTGTGTAAGTTTCATTGTGTTCAATAAATAATTGTTGGTACATTACTTTCTGGGCGACCCTCATAGATATGCAGATGTGTTTAATAGTATTATTTGAAGTATTTACTTATAATGACCATGGCCATATCAAATGGGTGAACTGTATTAGTAAGTCTGTATTGAAACTGGTCCTATGGAACACCATAATTTAAAACTCTCCCTCTCCATAATAAGTTGGGCTAGAACAATTAACGGGATACTTTCAGGGGTAGATTCTAAGTTACCTTGCTACCAGTTTGCTTCCTCCTGCACCACATGGACATGCCTTCATGGGTGCACACACGCAGTTGGTGACCACAAGCACAGTGTCTGAAACTCAACTTCTGCACAGGATCAAAAGAAAAAAAAATATTTAAAAAATGGCAATGCCCACAGACTGGCATTGATTTGACTGGCTCCATGATGTCATTGTGACATCATTAGAGGGCCACTATTGGTTCAAGCGAACCAGTCTGAACTGGGAGGAACCCACCCCTGGACACTAGGTATATCTGAAAATAATTATCTTTTGGGAAAGATGTGCCAGTACCTCTGCAAAGGTAAGTGTACCAGAGGTATCACCATCATGATAGGAAAAATCTATTTACTGCTCTGAAAATATACATCAAGCATTGCTGAATTTGTCTTCCACTGATAATGTAACCAATTTGTCCAAATGCTTCCAAACTGATTGGAAAACGAACAGCGCAATCTATAATTTCATTTTATTACATTCTAAATCCAATGGATTTAAAAAAAAACCACACACACACATATGAAATTGAGTGGAAATGCACTGCAATTGTTTCAGAATCTCAACTGTAGACAATATGTTAAGTTATTTACATTCCTGGAAAGAGATCATTCGGAAACATATATTTTATAAAAGTGTTTTAAATCCTACTCATGGCTTTTAAAGATTTCATCTGCTTGTTGTGTGTTGTACTTCGCCACAAAAGCATATTATTTTAAATATTAAATATTTTAACATTGGAATAAAGGACGTAATAAAGACTTGAAAAAATATGAATTTATCAGAAAAGCCTTCTCTAGTTAATGTCTCATAAACCTGTTGGGACCACAACTCCCAGAACCTCCAAATCATTATAGCGACTGCAGGAGTTCAGAGAGTTGGAGTTCAACAAGCAACAGAACACAACATCTCCATTTTGTCATACCAGTATTAGCCCGTAGTGCTTCTTTATTATCTTGAGAAGGAGAACACATAAATAAAAACAAACAGCTAACACATACATAAAAAACAAACAGCTAACGCATAAATTTAAATAAACAGCTCAATAAAGTTTGCCTTGTACATATTATTCCCAGGTTCCAATCTATCCCTGCCTGTATGGACTTCCTCATTGAGGGAAAAGGCAAGTAAATGTAAGTAGGAAATTGGCAATATGAACAATTAAAGAGTGATGACTTTCTAACAATAATTAATACAAATTCAAGGAATTAAGCCTTTGCCTTTCTAAAACTAGTTCACTTAGTAGGTTCCCCCACTCCTTTGCTTGATTGCCCTTGAACCTGTGGCAAGGAAGAGAAAATATCGCAAACCTGTACCACCCATGGCAGTTTCCTGAAGGAATGTTTAGTGGCATTGAGGATTTGGCCCCTTCTGCATAGTCTAATTTCTGGACCACCATCTTACCATGAATGCTTCTTCTCTTCAGCAAATGGTAAGTTATGTTCTTCAATTTTCAGCAATGGCAACCATGATGTTCATCAATATCAAATAGCAGACATGATTATTCCTTAGGGAAATATTTTCTCTCTCTCTCTCTTTCTATACACACACAATAAAGCCCATTATATATTTCCATTAAACTCCATTGAATGGAGTGTATAATTGGAGGGGTGTTTTTGTTCTTTTTGCCCTTGGACGTCTTCCATCAATTACGGTAGTGTGTCCCCTGAAAGGAATGGTGGGAGTTACTCCAAATACCTTGCAGACAAACACTTCCCTACCTCTGCTTTGAATTTTAATGCCAAAGACATACATCACATTCCTTAGCAGGTGCTTATTCATGCTGGGCATCCGACTCTCATATTCATGTTGCAAGGGATTAAATTTAAAAAAAGAAAGAAAGGAAAATGCTCTTAAAATTCATCGGGCTGTGTTTTACAGAACCCCAAAGAGACTTGCTTCCCCACTCTCAATTCTTTGCTTTCTCACTACATTGAAAACAAGAAACAGTACCTTTCTGGGTTTGTTTTTCTTACGGGGTCAAGTAGCCAGGACATCTTTGCATGAAGAAGACACAGCAGGAGGACTCTGTTGTTCAGCCTTCACCACCAATAAATACAAAACTGACATTGTAGTTTGGCAATAATGTGGCCAGAAGGAAATCAACACGAGTGAGTGTTATCACCTGTTCTTGAACCAAATTTAGTTTCTTGGCATCAGGGAGGACCTATTTTTATCCCCCCCCTTTTTTTTAACTTTTTTTTTTCATTAGCTTCCATAAATGCAACACTGAGTTTTCTCTTAAGCAAGTGACAGAATACACTGCCCTGGTTCAATTTCCTAGGACAGCTTCACCCCTTTTAAACAATAGACTAGAAAGTGAAACAGATGTGGCAATGGTGGTGGATGAAGGTGTGTTTGGCAGGGCATGATAAAAACAAAAGAGTTTGTCCTTCAGGTGTGATCTGCCAGATTTTTATGCCTCCAAAATCGGTCATGGTTAGATCTCCACGTTTTTACAGTGAACTGTTCTAGTGTGATCCCACATATATGTTTTTTAAATCCATTTTATATTAAAATTAAGCCTGCATCTTTTCTTTACACAAAGAGTAACACAATGGCATCCCACAAATTATTCCTGACTTGGTTATTTCCTTCATGTCTGGGATGTAAATTCAAATCTCAGACACTATCGTCTCTAATTATTTGAGAAGTCCAATTTTGAAATTTGACTAGAAATTTGGGAAGAGAGATTTCACACTTGGATCAGTCAGTGTGGATGGAACAAAATTTCTCACCTGTATTGCTTTAAAATATACATAGTGTGCCTGTGTATATATTACTGTAATACGTACACAGGTACGTGCATATATTACAGTAATATATTAATTTTTGCAGTGTTGAACCAACTAGAAGGAAAAGATGCAAGGATTTAGCAAATGAGCTATAGATACAAATTTTACTGCAGAGTAGGTTGTAAACAAATCTGTCTCTCTCTTTCTTGCTCACAGTTAAAATATGAAATCCTATACCGTAGGGATTTTTTTTTTGTTTGCTTTGTAGTGGTAAAAATGTTTCCAGGTAGTGTCCAGGAGCCGAACGTTTGTTACTGAAATCCCCAGAACGCCATAAAATTTGCAATGCAAACAATTAGTGCCGTATGCCAAACTGCAAAAAAATAAAAAGGAAAAAGCCCTCTCACTAACGCCGCCTCGAAACACAAGGCTCTGCTGTACAATCTGAGATAGTCTCTTTGATTTCCATCTACCGCTTGACACGGGTGGCGGCCAAGGGGAGCCTGCCTGCAGCTTGGCCTCCTTACTTGCCGAGCTGTGTTGAATTGGTTCGAATGCCACAGAAGAAGGAAAGGGGCAAAATTAATAATGCTAGAGCACAACCATCAAATCATTTTCATATTGAACCTGCGTGGTCCTGAAACCTCCCCTTCCACCACTGCGCCATTGTTTTTACGGGGGACATACTCGAGGTCGATGGTGGTTTTATGCTTGCCTTTCCCACGGCTCCAGACAAAAAGTAGTAAGAAACAAAATAAAACAACCCCAAGGAAGGTGAAACAGCCCATGGCTGTTGACACCAGTATTGTCTTAAGGTCCAGAGCAAATGTATTCACATTGGTTCCATTGGAACTGGTGTCATTGGAATCTGTCATGTACATAGGAGTCCTGTTGGCGTAAAGAAAACGATCTGTGGCAAACCCTTTGACGGTGAGGGTGGCTGAAGATGTGTCATTTCCAGCAGCATTGCTGGCCACACAAACATAAATCCCACTATCTTGATCTTGGGCAAAACGGATCTCAAGCGTACCATCTCCGAGCACCGTCACTCTCCCGCTGGATTTTGCGGTGACCAGTCTCCGTCGCGGTGTCAACCAGGCGATGGTCGGCTGAGGATCTCCCTCTGCATGACACGAGAATTGCACCGTCTGCCCTTCTTCGATCACCAAGTATTGCAGCTTCTTTTCATAGATCCTGGGCTTCTTGCAAGTGAAGTAGAAAGAAAGGGCAGTGCTGTGAGTGAAGTCTTTAAACAGCCTCTCTTTGACGCTGTCTGGACCGGCACACATGGGTTGCCGGCCACCAAACTGCAGCAAGGGCTGCCTTTGTAAGATCCAAAGCAAGCGGCAGTCGCAAGCCAGCGGATTGTTGCTTATGCAGAGAACTTCCAGGGATTTGACGGAATGGAACACGTTCTCTTCCAGAGTTTCCAACAGGTTTTGGGATACGTTTAACACACGGAGGAATCGAAGGCCTTGGAAAGCATGAGGTTCAATGGCGTGCAGCTGGGCCCCTGCTATGTGCAACTCTTGCAGGCGCAACACATCTGCAAGCATGCCGGATTCTATTGTGCTGATGGGATTGTAGGAAAGATTCAGGTGGGTCAGATAAACCAGGTGCTTCAGAGCAGCATAAGGGACGGTGGACAAATTGGTATTGGTAACAGACAGAGAAGTGAGGTTCAGACCATAAAGACAATTGGCAGGGATCGTGTCGAGCATAGGCCAATAATCTATTTCTAGGTTTTTCAGGTGGAACAATCTCTTAAAGGCATAGGCAGGCAACAGGTTGATATTGAGATGTCTCAGGTGCAGGCTGATGAGGTTGTGAAGGTAGGAAAGGGCCTCGGTTGGTACAGCTGTTAGGTTGCATTTTTCCAGAGTGAGATGCTCCAGACTGAGCAATCCATTAAAGGCCCTGTGGGAGATGTAAACCAAATCATTATCCCCAACCTCAAGGGATTTGAGGTTGTGCAGATCCTGGAACATGTAATCCAGCAGGATGACAATCTTGTTCTCGCTAATATCCAGCTTTGTTAAGTTTGATAAGCCAGTGAAGACTCCTAAAGGGACCAGCTTCAGACGATTCCCTTTCAGTCGCAAAGAACGCAAATTAAATAAGCTGTTAAAGGCCCCAGGCTCAACATTGCCCACGATGTTGTCGCTCAGATCTATCTCTTCAAGCAAAGGGAAAGCTGTGAACTCTTCTGGATTTATACTTTTTAGCCTGTTTTTGCTAAGATCCAAGATTTTAGTCTCTATGGGGATGCCCTCCGGGATGGCAATCAGGCGCCTCCGATGACAACTGACAGACTTATTCTGTGCCGAGCAATCACAGCGAGCTGGACAACTTAGGGTGGAGCCTATGAAAAGTAGCAGCACAGCCAGACTTAGAAATGGCTGCCAGCAAGATATGGCTGTGTGAAGCATGACTCCACTAATGTTGTCTAATCCTCCGTCACAGGCCTGCCAAGGAAAGAAAGAAGAAAGAGAAAAAAAGAGAGAGAGAGAAATAGCTATTAGTTAGGAAAATTGACAGTCACATTTATTTTCAGTGAAAGATACTACAGCTAAACCAGTGATGGGCTCTACGGTCAGGAATGCAGTTCCGGTAGCAACATTTGGAGCTCCACCCCAGAGCACCCAATTTGCACTGAAAGATGTTCAAACAAAATGCATAAGCCACGCCCACAGTGTGGTAGTAAAAATTTTGGTAGCCCATCACTGAATTAAACTAAACCTGACATCTAACCTAATATTGAAATCAAAGGCAAAAAGAATCTGTGGATCTTCAGATGTTGTGGAACTACACATCCTTGGAGCTGTTCTAGTGTAGTTAAGCAACATCAGAAGAGCTGCAGATTCCCCAATCCTGACCCCAAAATGTGTTTTTTTTTTTTGCCAATTCTGCCTCTTCGACCAACCCAGACATTCTTTCGAGAGAAGAGAACTACTGTCAATTGATTTTCATGGTTAACATGTAAGGTATGCATTTTCTAGTTCAATTTTTAAGGAAACCCTATCAATTGCTGCAGCCAGTTGTTAGGGAAAGTTGTATAATACTAGCACCATTCTGTAGTTGTGGGGTTAGGCCCCTGGAACTGATTTTGTATCATTACCAAACATCCATTGGGTTTCTTACAAAAGAATAATAACACTGGTCAACATATAAAAATAATCAGCAAATGTACTGTGCCTGTCTTATGGGGTTTGATGTGCTGATTCCAAAAATATGATTAGTTTTGCTCTATCACATAAAGTTTCTGATATAGAAGCATTTTTGTTATTACATTATTTCTACATTTTCAATGTATGTGGTAATTACTGTTTTCTTAATGTCGCCAGTATATTTCCTATACCTTAAAATAATGCTGCTGCTCCATGGAAACTATACCTGCTGCAGAAAAACTATATACATTTTTTGAAATCAGAACAAAAAAAAAATGATTCAGAAAAGTACAAGGTCAACTGTGATGATTACAAAAATATTTTTTTTTACACCTGTGTTATTGTTTTCTTAATGCCACCAGTATATTTCCTATACCTTATAATAATGATGCTGCTCTGTGAAAACTATGCCTGCTACATAAAAACTATATACATTTTTGAAACCAGAACAAAAAAAAATGATTCAGAAAAGTACAAGGTCAACTGCAATGATTACAAAAAATATTTTTGTCGACCTGTGTAATATGCTTCTGTCTCATTTCTACCTTGTGAAGGACAAACAGAAGCTGGTACCTGCTAGACTATGAGAAAAAGTGCTTTCCGAGTGGACTGAACACACTTCAACCTTGACTTCAAACACTTTTCACTTCTGCAAGACCTGGGGTTTCACTTCAGCAAAAGCTGTTAATATATTGTGACAGAAAATTCAACCACAGCTTGGGAACAGGAGCAGGTTTATTTATTTAATTGTTAGGGGAGCCCAAAAGAGATTTTAACCCTGCTGGGCAGTGGTGGGATTCATTATTTTTTTTTACTACTGGTTCTGTGGGCGTGGCTTGGTGGGCATGACAGGGGAAGGATACTGCAAAATCCCCATTTCGTCCCGATTAGCTGGGACTCGGGAGGCAGAGAATAGATGGGGGCGGGGCCAATTAGAGGTGCTATTTACTGATTGTCCGAATTACTCACAATTTCCACTATTGCTTCTCCAGAACTGGTCAGAACCTGCTGAAACCCATCTGTGCTGCTGGGCAAAGAAGCAACTATCAAAACCTGTTCACCTCCTCTCCTCCCTTTTCTCCATCTAACCCTACAAGGAGAAGAAATTGCTTGCAATACCCAGCTGTATCAAAAGCCCCCTAAACTAAACTAAACTTTCTTTCATTCATTTGGAATTACATTATGTCTGAAAATCGACCAGTCTATGATTAGGGCCTTTCCAGTGAATTCTGACCAAAGGGAACAACCAACCTCTCTGATCATTGCTCGCCGAATGGAGTTTTGGAGCGTAGAGTTCTCAATCTTTTTGTTGAACAGAGAATTTGTAAGACCCCCGCCCCTCTCCTCCATCTTATACATGAAGATGCAAATAAACAGGTTTAAAAGAAGATAAGCTTCTTCTCTCCTCAGCTCATTTTAGCAGTAAAAACCATGAAAAGCTCAAACAGCGGGCACAATTAAAAAGCCTTTTAAGTAGTGCCAAGTTCATAATAAAAGAGAACAACAAAAAAGCTACTTTCTGTCATTCTGCCGTGTTTAAATGAGGAGAAATGTAATACCAGCCATTTCTAGACACTATACCACCTTTATAAAGGGAGTCTACTACAGCAAGAGTTGGAGTGTCTTTCCAGGGAGACCTTGCGGTAGACACCCCTCACCTTACCTCTCCTCCTCTGCTAATATTTAGGGATGTCATTAGGATAACTCTTATCTGTCCAGGTATTGGCCTTGAGGTATTTCTGAATGTTGATTAGTGCTTTATTAATGCAGCCTTTATTAATTTTATGAATACAAGACATTAAGAGCCTCCAAATAGATCCAGTCAATAAATATATACTGTATTTCAGAACTTTCATGGAGCAGTATATATAAAACACAAGTTTTACCTAGGAAGCCACAAATGACTGAGTACAACATGCATTTGTTTAATATCAATAATTTTTATTAAAGGTTTTGGCCCTTCACTTAGAAAGTTATATAATAAATATGCCCAATAAAGCAAGCCTTATTCAAAAAGTCAAACACCACTGAAAAATAAACACATATATACAGAATGTCTAGAATGTATGTATGTATGTATGTATGTATGTATGTATGTATATATGTATACAGTGAACCCTCGAGTTTCGCATCCTCGAGCATCGCGAAAGGGCTATATCGCTAGTTTTCAACCCGGAAGTAAACTCCACCATCTGCGCATGCGTGCCTTTTTTCTATGGCCACGCATGCGTAGATGGTGGAGTTTCCCGCCGGGCAGATAAGCTGCTGGGCGGCTTCCCTGGGTCTTCCCCCTCTTGCCCCGGTACGGCGGCGCGAGCAACGGCGTGGGCGGGTGGGCGGCACGCGCGGGGACACCCCAGCTCCGTTTCCCAGCTGGGAAGCGGCCCCAGCAACAGCGTGGGCGGGCGGACGGTGCGCGCCCGCTTGGGGAAACCCCAGCTCTGCTTCCCAGCTGGGAAGCGGCCCCAGCAACGCGCGCGCGCTTGGGGACATCCCAGCTCCGCTTCCCAGCTGGGAAGCGGCCCCAGCAACAGCGTGGGCGGGCGGTGCGCGCGCGCTTGGGGAAACCCCAGCTCTGCTTCCCAGCTGGGAAGCGGCCCCAGCAACGCGCGCGCGCTTGGGGACATCCCAGCTCCGCTTCCCAGCTGGGAAGCGGCCCCAGCAACGGCGTGGGCGGGCGGGCGGCACGCGCGGGGGGAAACCCCAGGCGCGAGCAACGGGGTGGGCGGGTGAAGGGCGGGCGGCGGTGGAAGTAAAAACACCATCTGCGCATGCGCAGATGGTGTTTTTACTTCCGCACCGCTACTTCGCGAAAAATCGATCATCGCTTGGGGTCCTGGAACGGAACCCTCACGATGGTCGAGGGACCACTGTATATATAATACATACATACAGATTTTGGTGATATATATATATGTGTGTGTGTGTGTGTGTGTGTGTGTGTCACATGTTTTTTTGCTGAATTTGAAAATTAAGGGAGACTAGGATAGATCTATTTCTGCCTTATTTTGGCCTCATCAGCTAGCCATACCCACTGGGACTTGAACCTGCAACCTTTGCCTTATAAGGCAGAGAATTATCTTCTAGGCTACAGTATCCAATCCCTTCAGATATATGTATGTATGTATGTATGTATGTATGTATGTGGGTGGGTGGGTGTGTCAAATGTTTTTTTGATACATACAGAATATAGTTGTCGGCTATAAATAAATTAACTGCCTTGAAATGGTCCTGGGTTGGGCCTAGAGGCAAAAAGGAGCTGTGACGTTCCTACAATATACCAGGGTGATCCGACATAAAAAACAAACAAACATATATATATATATGTGTGTGTGTGTGTGTGTGTGTATACACACACACACACACACACATATATATATACAGTGGGGAGGAAAGTATTTATTCAGATACCAGTTGTGCAAGTTCTCCCACTAAAAAAAATGAGAGGGGCCTGTAATTGACATCGTAAGTAGACCTCAACCATGAGAGACAACATGAGAAAACACATTCAGAAAATCACATGGTCTGATTTTTAATGAATTTATTTGCAAATTATGGTGGAAAATAAGTATTTGGTCACCTACAAAGAAGCAAGATTTCTGGTTCTCACAGACCTGTAACTTCTTATTTAAGAGGCTCCCCTGTCCTCCACTCATTACTTGTAGTAATGGCATCTGTTTGAACTTGTTATAAGTATAAATGTCACCTGTCCACAACCTCAAAGTCACACTCCAAACTCCGCTATGGTGAAGACCAAAGAGCTGTTGAAGGACACCAGAAACAAAATTGTAGCCCTGCAATTGTAGCCCCTAGCGACAGCCCCAAAACATCACTGTTCTAGAGGAGATCTGCATGGAGGAATGGGCCAACATACCAGCAACAGTGTGTGGCAACCTTGTGAAGACTTTCAGAAAACGTTTGAAATCTGTCATTGCCAACAAAGGATATATAACAAAGTATTGAGATGAACTTTTTGATACTTGTTCCCTGATTCTCAGAAATGCAAAACCTTCTACAGTTATAAAAAATGGCCATTAGCATTCTGAATTTTTATTTGAATTATATTTCTATAATTTCTATATTGCTATATTTATCTCTCTATCATTGCTGTCTGTCTGTCATCCATTCACTCAATTTCATTGACAGCCAATCAAGGTTGGGTTTGACTGCGGAGGGCCAGGTGTGTTTGTGTGTGTGTGTGTGGCCGGGAGCGGGCGTGGTCAAGCTGGGCGTGGCCAGGGTGGGTTTTTGACACAGGCACAAGACGCGGTTTCTCCCCCCTTCTCTTCTTTGTTTCCAGTTTTTTACTATAACCATTTTCCTATCTCTTCTACCAGATATTATGGGCAAACATTACTTATTCTTCACACTCCACTAATCTTTTTATTTCCAAATTTATACTCCATTGTTTAATAGTAAATTGCTTTTCCAGGCAGAAAAGCTATTTATACTTTTAATTTTTATTATTCAACTAATAATAAAAATACAAAGCATAAATAACGTGATAATACAAGATCTAACAGCAGAGGTAAATTTCCAGAATAGTAAATAGAAATGGCGGTCAATTATAGATTGTTGATTGTAGATTAAATGGAATTACAGTATCTAAAATGTGGTATTAAACTGTAATATTAACATATAATGTTGCTTGTTTTCTATCTGGATCAGGCACTTACTTTAGGCAACATAATCCAGTCCAATGCAACCCTATTGCAGCACTCTGAAAACAGGCCCTCTGTGTGTCCTATTTTTGGCTGACTGAGAGCTTCTGGAGGCAGGAGGCTAAAAATGGACCCTCCCCACTATTTTGGCTGGTAGATGTACCATGTGCCAGTCAGAAAGCTAGGCTGATCTTCCTTTCTAAGACCTTTTGCTCCTTTCAGACTGGGTAGAAATTGACATTGCAGTCCCAGAGCCTCATAATAACGCACAGGGAATTGAAAACTGGTAAAGAGAGCAAAAGCAAGTTTTGTTTAAATTTTTGTCCAGCTTATATAAAAGGCTATGATGTACTCCTCCCGCAATGCCTCGCACACCCCTCCCGCAATCATAACTGCCTTGTTTGAAAACAGGAGAATGTCCCCTGGCTGAAGCTTTAATGGTATATAATTTAACTTTCAGCTTCCTAATTTTAATAGTTCTCAAATAGGTACATAAGTAGTAAAACTGTATTATGAAATGTCAAACTCTTCTGTACAGATTCCTTTATACCAGCTCCCCACAAATATGACATCCAATCCAAATTATGTTCAATTACAACCCAAACCAGCTTGAAGAGACCTTCCGTCCAACATATTTGGAAGGTACCCTATTTGAGCAAGGCTGCTATTTGCTACCAATGTTTTTACTGTGCTGTTTTTGATAGAAGATGGTAGGCTAAATACTGGACTGGTTACTCTTTCATATAGGTACAAAACTTTGCTCATATGCACACGCCTCTAGTATTCTCTGCCACATAATTCATATGTTATAGTTTTGAATTGAATGGAATTATGTACTAAGGAATGACTCTAGGTGGAAGCCTATTTAATTAAGGCATGTGACTCCACTTCAGGTACTCCTCAAATTACAACAACAATTGGTTGTATTGAGCTCAAAATTTCTGTTGCTCAGTGAGACAGTTAAGTGAGACATTTTGCTCCATTTTGGGACCTTCCTTGCCACAGTTGTTCAAGTGAATCTGCAATTGTTAAATTAGTAACATATTGATAGATGTTAAGTGAATCTGATTTCCTCATTGACTTTGCTTGCCATAAGATAATCCTGGGACAGTGCAACCATCATAAATATGAATCAGTTGCAAAGTGTCCAAATTTTGATCATGTGACCTTAGGGAGGCTGCAATGGTTGTAAGTGTGAAAAATGGTCATAAGTCTCTTTTTTTAGTGCTCTTCTAACTATGAATGGTCACTCAATGAATAGTTGCAAGTTAAAGACTACTTGTATACAGGCAGTCCTTGACCACAATCAGAATTTCTATTGATAAGGCTTAAAGCACAATTTACTCTGAGTACCACACTTAATGACAGCAATCCAGGCTGTTATCAAGCGAATCCAAGCAGTCATTAGCCAAGGAGACATTCAAGTTAAGCCAGTCTGGGCTTGGTCTCTCCGACCTAAGCCTTGATATGGCAAGGGTCCCTTACTAAGGGATTCCACAAGCAATTTCATCAACAGACACTTTGACCTACAATCAGCCTATGAACCCCTCAGAATCCAAATCAACCACACAGTCAACCAGAGACTCTCATAAATATGAATCAGTTGAAAAATATCTGAATTTTGGTCTGGTCATAAGTCATTTTTGTCAGTGCCATTGTAACTTTGAATGGTCAATAAGTGAACCATTGTAAGTTGAGGACTACCTGTACAATTTCAGACAAAGGGCTGTCCAATCCAGATGGGGTTTGCTGATCCTGCCACTACTGGTGCGCTGCACATGCATCTCTGCATCTCTGGCTTGCGCATGTATGCGTCTGAGCAAGATTTTGCTTCTGCACATGTGCAGGAAGTAAAATATCTGGAAGGGATGCATGCATGTGTGAGATTTCAGCAACTTTTTTTGCTTTCGCGCATGCACAGAAGCAAAAAATCAGCAATTCCCCTGCCCACGGGCATCCAATCTCCAGTGTTTGAGAACCCACAACTTCTGGAGGCAAGTTGTTCCACTGATTAATTGTTCTCACTGTCAGGAAATTTCTCTTTATTTCTAGGTTGCTTCTCTCCTGGATTAGTTTCCATCCACTGTTTCTTCTCCTGCCTTCTGGTGCTTGTGGCCTGCATTGGCTGCCAATCAGTTTCCGGTCACAATTCAAAGTGTTGGTTATCACCTTTAAAGCCCTGCATGGCATCGGTCCAGAGTACCTCCGGAACCGCCTGCTACCGCACGAATCCCAGTGACCGATAAGGTCCCACAGAGTTGGCCTTCTCCGGGTCCCGTCGACCAAACAATGTTGTTTGGCAGGCCCCAGGGGAAGATCCTTCTCTGTGGCAGCCCCGGCCCTCTGGAATCAACTCCCCCTGGATATTAGAACTGCCCCCACACTCCTTGTCTTTCGTAAATTACTCAAGACTCATCTATACCGCCAGGCATGGGGGAGGTGAGACACCTTTCCCCCATGCTTTTTTATATTTATGTTTGGGTATGTATATGTTGTTGTTTTTTAAAAAAATATGATAGGGCTTTATGTGCTTTTTAATATTAGATTTGTTGTCGCTGGAATGTTGTTTTTATTATTGTTGTGAGCTGCCCAAGTCTTCGGAGAGGGGCGGCATACAAATCTAATAAATTGAATTGAATTGAATTGTGGCAATCCCTCAAATATTGGACCACTTCTATCATGTCACTAGGCAAAATGAAAAGGAGAACTTTCACGGAGAAGGTCAGCTATGGAAGTAGGGGCTACTGGCCCCAAAAGGCACAGATGGGGGAGAGATAGGTGGTAGGGGGAAGATGATAAGTGCATCTGTCAGTCTTCCAATTGCCCAAATTTTGATCATGGAGGGCACCTGCAATGGCAATTTCTTTTGGGCCTTGTTATAAGTTTCTTCCGTCCTCACTGTGTAGCTTCAAACAGTTGCTGCATAATGATCGTACACTGAAGATTACTTAAAACCAATTTTCCCCAAGCTGTCATTCTGGTTTTTTGGGTATTCAGTGGATGTTTTTCAACCACTTTCTTTCTTTCAAAAAGAATGGGAAAACGGAAGAAGCAAGATAAATTAGATTGATTTCTCTACTTTTATCCCCAGCGTGAATGCTGATTATGATCTGCATTCTTGTTCGTGGAAGGAAATGGCATTGTTAAGATTTAGAAACATCTAAAGAACTGCTGACATGTTTTCTTTATGAGTACCAGTTATTTTTATAATTACAAGTCACTGTGGGGAAACAGCTGGAATTGGAGTGCAGGATTTAATAAAGACACTGAGCGCTACATTTGGACTACTGCAGGTCTCTGTCATTCTTCTTTATTCTCTGCTGAATAGTAAAATATAAACACATGAATAAAAGCCATCATTCAAGCTTCTTCCTCCATTCCTGTGTGGTTTCAAACTACACCAACTGTACTAAACCAAAAATGGATTATTTTTTCGCCTACTTCAAGCATCAGATTAAGCTAAAATCCTATTATCTACCTAACTAGTTCCTGGGGAGGGCGAGAACAGCTTATTCCGCCTCCTGGAGGCCCAGGAATGGCCTGTTTCCCAACTTCTGGTGGGCCCAGTAGGCTCATGTTTCTCCCTCCCCAGGCTCCAAAGGCTTCCTTGGAGCCAAGAGAGGATAAAAATGCCCTCCCCAATCCCCCCCGAGGCTCTCAAGAAGCCCAAAACACCTCCGAGAGTCTCTGTGTGAGTTAAAATCAGCTGGCCGGCACACACATTCACATTGGAGCTAACCTAGGGCAATGGCTCTTGTGCCAGCATATATGAATCTGGGTGCCAACTGTGGCACCCGTGCCATAGGTTCGCCATCACTGTTCTAAGCAATCCGCAAATGAACAAGACATGTTTGATGCAAAACCTGTCACGATTCCCCCCCCCACACACACCTTATGTTCCTGATTCAATTTGAAGGAAGGGATGGGATTCAGCAGGTTCTGACCAGTTCTGGAGAATCGGTAGAGGAAATTTGGAGTAGTTCTGAGAACTACTCAATATACCACCTTTGACTGGTACTGCCCCCATCTATTCTCTGCCTCACAAGTCCCAGCTGATCAGGAGGAAATGGAAATTTTGCAGTAACCTTCCCCTGGAGTGGGGGGGGAATGGAGATTTTACAATATCTTTCTCCAGCCATGCCCACCAAGCCATGCCATGCCACGTCCACCAAGCCATGCCCACAGAACCGGCAGTAAAAACAAATTGAATCCCACCACTAATTCAAATACCTTTTTGGGTAGAAGAAAGTTTTAGTGAACTTCTCATCAGCATATATGATATTCTTATACTTTTGCAGAAAAAGATCCATTTGACTTGTGTTAAACCATGATCCCTCTGGGGATCTACAACTTTCTGTGCTTCTCTTGGTTTCTTTTGGATCTTTCTTTCTTTCTTTCTTTCTTTCTTTCTTTCTTTCCTTCCTTCCTTCCTTCCTTCCTTCCTCTACGCCGCCCAACTTCCTAGGGACTCAGGGCAGCTCACAACAAAAATGAACATGAATCAATTAAAAATATTTCAATTTACATTTTTCTCACATTGTGAGATGGGCAGCCCACCCAGTGTACATCAGAAGGATTTGAATATCTAATAGAAAACCAAATTACCCCCCCCCCCCGAAAACACAATGAATCTCAACAAGGAAGTAAGTCAAAAGCACCACGATGAAAAACCCTAAATAAATTTTCAAGTACCTAAGTTAGGTAGAAAAACCAGAAACTTCTGTCTGGGGAAAAAAAAATAACCTATGGATAAACCGCAATGTATTATTCAGGCATTAGTGAAAACAAAACACGACTCAATGCAGTCAGGTATGATTTCATGGGGGGAGATGGTGTGACAATATTAAATCTGCAAAAAATACGAGGCGGCTGTTAGCGGACAGACCCAAGACATTTTGTAATCCCTACTACGACTGTTCTACCCTCTTCCTATATGGCAGTGATGGCGCATCTTTTTGGCACCAAGTGCATGTGTGCGTGCTGGAGCACTTGAAACCTAAAAACCAGCTGGCTGACACATGAATGCCTGTTGTTGTTTTTTTGCCATTTTGGGGCCATTTCCAGGCCGTTTTCTGGGCCATTTCAAGGTCATTTTCCAGGCTGTTTTCAGGTCACTTTTGGGTTGACAATGCTCCAAAAATGGCCTGAAAACATCTGGAAAACCAGCCAGAAAATAGCTGGAAAAACAACCTGAAAACAGCTAAGAAAATGGCCTGAAAAAAGGAAAGGGCCTGGGTTTGGGCCATTTCCAATGCTGCATAAACCAGATGGCCAGCATGTATTTGCACATTTGAAACCAGAGCAGCTGGTGATGGAGCATGTTCCCACAGAGATGGCTCTGCATGCCACCTCTGGCATACGTGCCATAAGTTTGCCATTGTGGCTATATGGAATTTCTGATAAAGACATACATCAAAACAGAAGAAACATCACAATCACTTATTTGTCCTTCCTAGGTTATAAAAGCCTAACAATAACAAATTAAATAACTTACACACTGGATTGTTTATCGTCATAAAAACCCTCCTGTTTAATAGATCTTCAGGGAGATAGATAGTCCTGGCTATGTTACAGGCTACTAGGACTTTATTACTTAAAGTTTATAGATGTGATTTAGAAAAAGGAAAGACTAAGATCGAACACAGAGGTCAATTTATGGGGTAAAAGAAGTTGGGGAAATTAAAAGTAATAAATTATTTCTAATGCTAAGACAGGCCGTTTGGAACTTATGCAAAACAGTCCACTCCCAAACATGTAGCGCAACTACTCTAAGCAAACAATGGGTACAGAGGAAATAATAAAACAATAAAGCCAACTTATTTAAGCTAAACTAATAATAAAACTATTCACAGCTGAATATGGCTGCAGAAATTAAGAAGCAATAATGTGAGACACTGCCATATGAAATTGCTCTAGGTTCATTTTCTATATATCACTCTTGTATTCTGATTGATAGCTGTTACTGTCCCAATTTTTGTTTCTCCCACATATACACAAAATCCACTTGTTTTTGTGCTGTGCATACCAGGAGTGGGTTCTAAATTACAATGGTCGCCCAGAAAGCAATGCATCAATTTTTTTTCTCAGCCTACAGTAATGGTATGAATGTAAAACTTTAGATATACATTATTTGAATTGTCAGGAGTGTGTGTGTAAATTTTGCATTTCTTCAGACAGCGTAGCTGTAGCAGTGTTTCGAAATGGCATCTGTAAGTGATGTACATTACAAGCAGCGTGTTGTTATTGAATTTCTCACTGCAGAGAAAGAAATTGTTGGGAACATTCACAAATGTTTGTGTACAGTTTATGGAGAATCTGCAGTCGACAAAAGTACGGTTAGTTGCTGGGCACATTTTGAGGATGACAAAGAGGTGATTTGCACAGTACAGAAATGGCTTTGTGGCCAGAACAAGAAGTGGTACCGGGAGGGCATACATTCCCTTGTGTCTTGCTGGAGGAAGGCCATAGAATGGGACGGAGATTACGTGGAAAAATAGAATAGAATAGAATAGAATTTTATTGGCCAAGTGTGATTGGACACACAAGGAATTTGTCTTGGTGCATATGCTCTCAGTGTACATAAAACAAAACATACATTTGTCAGGAATCATGTGGTACAACACTTAATGATTGTCATAGGGGTCAAATAAGCAATGAAGAAGCAATACTGTATTAATAAAAATCTTAGGATATAAGCAACAAGTTACAGTCATACAGTCAACATGGGAGGAAATGGGTGATAGGAATGATGAGAAAAACTAGTAGAATAGAAGTGCAGATTTAGTAGAAAGCCTGACAGTGTTGAGGGAATTATTTGTTTAGCAGAGTGATGGCGTTCGGAAAAAAACTGTTCTTGTGTCTAGTTGTCTTGGTGTGCAGTGCTCTGTAGCGACGTTTTGAGGGTAGGAGTTGAAACAGTTTGTGTCCAGGATGTGAGGGGTCAGTAAATATTTTCCCCGCCCTCTTTTTGACTTGTGCAATATACAGGTCCTCAATGGAAGGCAGGTTGACAGCAATTACTAGGGGAGTGTAGAAGAAACATCATTCTTTCTTGTGTATAAGTTTCATTGTGTTCAATAAATAATTATTGAAGAAAAAAAATGTGATGCATTACTTTCTGGGCGACCCTCGTACTTGCTGCCACAGTTTGCTTCCTCCTGCGCCATGTGGACATGGCCATGCTAAATGCATGTGTATATGCAAAGTCCCCCCCCCCCCAAGCCAAAAACAAGATAGTGACCACATGCACAGTGCTGGAAACTCGGCTTCTGAGCAGTAACAGCTCCAACTTTAGGAAGTACAGGTGGTCCTTTCAGGGTCTTTAGAATAAGGCATCATAGCAAACTGGCAACAATGGCCATTTGGATTGCAGTGACATTGCTGTCAGGTAACAGAATGAGGAAAGCAATAATAGAAAAAAGCATTAAGTTATGGAATTAATTTCTCGTAGGTACTGCTGCTAAAGTCCTTCAAAAATTGCACAAACTGACATACATAAAGGTATTTTCGAATTCTCTGTTGACCCTTGGAAGCTGAGGAAGCAATGTATCAGCTTGCTTATCCTCAATGCACCTACATGCAGTTATGACATGTTTCTTATGCTGTCATCATTTCTCAGAATTATCTCTTTGCACTAACTGCTCTTCAAGACGCTAGCAATACACATGGACAGCAATAATTGAATCAGAACCTCAATTAAAAATAAGATATAAATCATCATGAAGAGCAGAAGAAAGAAAGCCACAAGAACAAGCTGTACCTATCTCTGGCACTTTAGCAGTCAATATTTCACTTATGCCTCAAAGGCCTACCTAAATTATTATTTTTACTTATCAAAACAACAGAGGGAGCTAATCTGACCTCATTTGGTATATACCAATGAAGTCAGTCAATCTTTATGTCTTTTTATATTAGAAAGTGTGTCTCTTATTTAGGAAGAAAAACAACTCAAACCCTACTCTTTCATTTTTCTTATTCTTCTAAAATGCTCAATAATGTATTTTCTGTCTTCGGAGAGGGGCGGCATACAAATTTAATAAATCATTAATTATTATTATTATTTATGACTAATCTAAATTACCTGGTGTAATAATCGCTAAATATCTGTAGGGTAGAGATATTGCTGAGGCACACATTTTAAAGAACAGCAGGTCCGTTGAAATGTACTCTTTTGGATTGATATCATCAATCATCTATCACCTCTCTCATCTCATATCCAATCTATGCATAATATACAAGGATTATTTAATTATCAGCTCAGTGTGCTGGAGGATTTCTGAATAGCATGGAACTTCCAGCTCTCTCTCTCTCTCTCTTTGTCCTGTTAATCATTTTATCACACTGTTTCTTACAGTATGGCAGGGTTTGGCACTTCAAAAGTCCTCATGTAACAGCCACAGAATCCTAGTGACATTTCTCGTGAGCGTGGCAACTTGAATAAAGCAAAGTCACAATCAGAATAATTATCAGTAAAGTAACTACAGGTACTTCTACATTGAAAGATGAATTGGGTCAATTGTAATGTCTCCTGACTGATTTTGACAGTGTGGAAAAGGAGTGAGAATAGCAATGCTCATATGTTACAGAGACAAAAACTCTCTCTAGTATATTTATTTATTAATTTACAAAATTTATTTCCTGCCAATCTTACATCCAACGGCTCTGGGCTTCTACTTACAAACTTTTCTACTTAAGAACCTGGTCACGGAATGAATTAAGTTCTTAAGTAGAGGTACCACTGTACTTGTTTTTCACACTTACAATCATTGTAGCATTCCCATAGTTCTGTGACCAAAATTCAGAAGCTTAACAACTGACTCATATTTATGATTGGTGCTGTGTCTTGGGATCATGGGGTAGTCAGATTCATTTAACAACCATGTTGCTAATAGCCGCAGTGATTCATTTAACAACTATGGCAAAAAAGGTTGTAAAATGGGGCAAAACTCTGTTAACAACTATCTTGCTTAGAAATAGAAATTTTGGGGTCAAATGTGGTCGTAAATTGAGATTTGTATGCCGCCCCGAGTCTTCGGAGAGGGGCGGCATACAAATCTAATAAATTATTATTATTATTATTATTATTATTATTATTATTATTATTATCTGTATTATGTACATGGGTCCAGTTTACATAGGTCCAGCCGCCCCGAGTCTACGGAGAGGGGCGGCATACAAATCTAATAAATAAAGAAATAAGCAAGCAAGCAAGCAAGCAAGCAAGCAAGCAAGCAAGCAAGCAAGCAAGCAAGCAAGCAAGCAAGCAAGCAAGCAAGCAAGCAAGCAAGCAAGCAAGCAAGCAAGCAAGCAAGCAAGCAAGCAAGCAAATAAATAATTCCAATTCAAGAATATTTTTGGCTGATACCATCTTATGTGAAATCACAACTAAGAAACAAGTTGATTATAAAAAAAGGAGGAATACCATCATTTGCTCAACCAGACTACCATTTTATGCGCTATTCCGATATGTCAGTGCTGGGTAACCTATGGCACGGGTGCCACAGGTGGCACACAGAGCCATATCTGCTGGCACGTGAGCTGTTGCCCTAGCTCAGCTCCAGCACGTATGTGCGCACCGACCAGTTGATTTTCGGCTTGCACGGAAACTCTGGGAGAGCAAGATTTTTTTCAGCTTTTCCTTTTCAGCTTCCAGAGGGCCTCCAGGGGGATCTAGGAGGGCGTTTTTGCCTCTGGAGCCTGAGGAGTGTGAAAAACAAGCTGACGGGACCCACCAGACATTGGGAAACAGGCTGTTTCTGGCCTCCAGAGGACCTTCGGGGGGGGGGGGGGCAGGGGAGGCAATTTTCATCCTCCCCAGGCACTGAATTATGAGGTAGACACTTGTGCAGGTGCGATAATGTGTGCGTACACGCTTTTGGCACCCGAGGAAAAAAAGGTTCGCCATCACTGCGATATGTATTTCAAGTCCAGAAATCAACATAACCTTGAACAAAGCAGTTTCAAATTGGTTGGATTCATTATCTTGATTGGGGTCAATATAAGGAGAACATACATGTACCCCCCCCCCCAATGATAACTTATTGAAATGAAGTTTTTGGGTAGATAGGCAATGTGAATGGACTCAGTTACAGAGGCCATGGATGCATGATTGAAAGACTCAAAAATTCAGTTGAGGAAGGTAGCTAAGAGTCAACATGTGGCACATAAGCAATCAATCAATGGCCAGAGGGCAAAACATAAAAAGATGACTGAAGAAGTAAACACAACTCCAAGTAGTTTACACTGCTTTTGAAATCTGTCTTAACTTCTTATTCTGAACAACTCAGATTGTCTCTGAGCAGTTTTTAAATTGCTTGTCCAAGATGATAAAACATGGCTAGCTGCCTCTTTATCTCTGGCCTGCCAGCTGTGGCACTGTGAAGAGAACATTTAAAGTTATTTTAGAGCAAATTTTAGGAACCAATTTCTAGAAGTGATATTTTTCATTCATTACATAGATTCTGTATTCAAATTTTGCACTGTATAATCCAACTAAATAAAAACAATTGTGTAAACCTGAATGCTTATTTACTACCAGGGATAAACACAATGAATAGGCACAGGAATCAATAGCAATTTATTTTAATATATTGAGCATGGATTATGGTAATTGATATTTTTACCTGGGTCTGCTTTGCTGTTTAGTTCTAATTATGATTTTCCACCCATGTTTCTAAACAATGCAGCTTTCATGCAGATAACATATATAGCGAATCAAGCCCAATGTTTTGAATCTTTCTACAAATAATGTACAGTAAGTTGTATCTGACAGTGGTTCTCAACCTTTCTAATGCTGCCACCCCTTAATACAATTCCTCATGCTGTGGTGATCCCCAACCATAAGTCTCGCGCCAATTCCCCCAACAGAGCTTTAATCCGATTGGGAGGAAAGTCAGAGTAACCCTCCCACTGTAAACGCCTGATTGGTCAGATTTTAAAAATATGTTCCAAGGCGCCAGAAGAGAGGCTTTAGTTCCTAACACCATGGGATGTCACCATGTCTTTTCCCATTATCTTAAGCGACCTCTGTGAAATGTTCGTTTGACCCCCAAAGAGGTCCTGGCCCCCAGGTTGAGAACCACTGTGCTAGAACTTTACTTAGAGCTGTGGTCCTCAATTGTTTCTTCACCATGAACGGGAAGGTTTGCCTATTTGCCGATGGCTCTAAAGTGTGCAATAGGGTTGATATGCCTGGAGGGGTCCGTAATATGGTAAATGATTTAGCTATACTAGATAAATGGTCAAAGCAATGGAAACTGCAGTTTAATGTTTCCAAATGTAAAATAATGCACTTGGGGAAAAGGAATCCTCAATCTGAGTATTGCATTGGCAGTTCTGTGTTAGCAAAAA
This sequence comes from Erythrolamprus reginae, assembly GCF_031021105.1. Lineage (NCBI taxonomy): Eukaryota > Metazoa > Chordata > Lepidosauria > Squamata > Dipsadidae > Erythrolamprus > Erythrolamprus reginae. The sequence continues at coordinate 256,554,568 of NC_091951.1, read as the reverse complement.
CTTCAGGAGAGAAGGATTTAGGGGTAGTGATTTCTGACAGTCTCAAAATGGGTGAGCAGTGTGGTCGGGCAGTAGGAAAAGCAAGTAGGATGCTTGGCTGCATAGCTAGAGGTATAACAAGCAGGAAGAGGGAGATTGTGATCCCCTTATATGGTAAGACCACATTTGGAATACTGTGTTCAGTTCTAGAGACCTCACCTACAAAAGATATTGACAAAATTGAACGGGTCCAAAGATGGTCTTAAGCATAAAACGTATCAGGAAAGACTTAATGAACTCAATCTGTATAGTCTGGAGGACAGAAGGAAAAGGGGGGACATGATCGAAACATTTAAATATGTTAAAGGGTTAAATAAGGTTCAGGAGGGAGGTGTTTTTAATAGGAAAGTGAACACAAGAACAAGGGGACACAATCTGAAGTTAGTTGGGGGAAAGATCAAAAGCAATGTGAGGAAATATTATTTCACTGAAAGAGTAGTAGATCCTTGGAACAAACTTCCAGCAGACATGGTTGGTAAATCCACAGTAACTGAATTTAAACATGCCTGGGATAAACATATATCCATCCTAAGATAAAATACAGGAAATAGTATAAGGGCAGACTAGATGGACCATGAGGTCTTTTTCTACCATCAGTCTTCTATGTTTCTATGTTTCTATGAACCCTCTTTAAATATTTTTGTGGGTACGAACCCCCAAGACTTAACTCAAGTTTTAAATCATAACATTTCTTCATGCCTTTGCGGACACACTATGACATTGCAGGGGTCTGTAGACTACAGGCTGAGATCCACTGACTTAGCAGATTGATACTGTTATGTTCATAGAAAACTTATGGAGTCATGTCTGAGCTATAAATATAACCCAACACTATGCACATTTGCTAGCTAGCCCAAAGTCTATGATTTACTTCAACAATACCCTCATTGTAAGGGCCCACAGAGTCGGCCTTCTCCAGTTCCTGTCCGCCAAACAATATCAATTGGTGGGACCACGGGGAAGAACCTTCTCTGTGGCAGCTCTGACCCCGTGGAATCAACTGCTCCCAGAGATCAACTGTCCCCAGCTGTTAAGACCCGGTTTTTCTGGCAGACCTGGAATTAGGATTGACTGCAAGTATGTATGTTTTTTCAAAAAATGATATTGTAGTTTTTATGGCACTGTAGATTTTCTTGATGTATTTATTGCTCTTTTTACTAGTACAGTAGTACCTCTAGATACGAGCTGATCCACATGCGAGTATTTCAAGTTACGAGCTGCGATGCGAGCAAAATTTCTGTTCGACACCCGAGCTCAGATTCGGGATACAAGCCGAGCGTCCACTAGGGGGCGCAAGAATTCAATTTTTTCCCAGTTATCTCCATGCGAAAAGCCAAATCTAAATGCATTTGTTCGAGATATGAGATGATCGAGATATGAGGTCGGCTCTGGCACGAATTAAACTCATATGTCGAGGTACCACTGTATTGTATTTATGATTATTGTTAGCCGCTCAGAGTCCATTTATTTATAATAATATTTATAATAAATTTATAGTTGAAAGGTCTGCATTCATAATGAATTGTCCATGAGAGTCATTCCAGTGCAGTATTGTCCATTTATACTGGATGGTAGCACAACATTTTATTGGGAGGGACTATAAAACCATTGTTGAGAAATACTAAATGGATGCTTTTCAACTGATGATGGAATCAGTTGAATGATCTTTGAATGATGGCAGGCTATATTCTACCACAGGTTTCTTGGGATACACACAAGTGGCACGTGTGATTTAAGACACACACAAGTTATACAGTTACCATAAGATAAGAAAGTGTTAGGATGGTGACAAGTAAAGAAACTAGAAAATCAAGAGACAAAGTACCAGCTGAAAAGAGCAATCTTTTTCTTTCTTTCTTTAATGCTGAATCAGGAGTGGATTTTATTGTTCTCTTGCCTTTGAACAGCATCAGTGAACAAAGCCTTCCTCTGGAACTTTATTTTTAATAAAATGATGTTCTCTCTTTCATGCAGACAAATAGAAGTGGAACAGTAACCTTTTGATCTATTTATTTTTATGGGAAGTCATACATCTTATCTCAGAGGGAGTAAAGAATAGCTGGGGTGTATCAAGCCCAAATATATACATAGTTGCTCGCAGCATTTCTATTTGCCATTCCATTGGAAGAATTAAAAAATATTAATCCTAGCTCAGTTGGATCAATCTATTTTAGTCCAGCATTTTGTTTGTTGCTGTAGCTAAGCAGATGCTTCTGAAGTGCTTGGAAGCTGAAGAAAGAAACATATCCTAACTTGCTATCATTCTCTAGTGTTGTGGTTCAGCCTGAGTCAGATCAAAGACCAGCTGCGTCTCTGCTGGCTCCATGCCCGGGGGAAGCTGAGAGAGGAGAGGAGAGTTCTTCGCAGTCAGACAGTGCAGGCAGCAGTCATGAAAGTGAAGGTGATGCAAGGCCTGGGAGGCCTGGGGAAGGGCTATCTCCAGCAAGTAGCTGTGATTCATTGGAGTCCCTGGATGATGACGCACAAGCTATCATTAGTATGCGATAGAGACGCATAGCTCAAAGGAGAAATCAGCTGCGTAGATATTATCAGCGTTGAATGAGAAACACCAGGGGGTTGAGTGTGGTCCTCATTAGCAGGGAAGGATTTATAAGGCATGAGAACCATTCAGGCAGCGTGGAGTGTTATCAAAGGGGAGTTGGAGTTATCTGCATTTTCTCTCAGCTTTTTTGTTCCTGGCTCGTGGCCCAGCAGCCTTGAAGACCCGTGGGAGGTTGGTGTCTGTTAACAACAGCCTCGTATGGCATTAAGGATCCTGTGTTTCTGTTTGAACAATTGCCTTTGTGTATCTATTTGGAGTTCCACTGTTTTCCTGATCTGTAAGGACATTTTCTGTTGGCTTCTTTTCTCTTTACTATTATAAAACTGTGTTTGGATTCAACCAGTGTGTCTGGCTTATCTTGTTGGGTTGGTCATAGCTTCTGGAGTGACCCAGACAGAACATCTAGTATTTAGTATTTGGATGCATGCTGTCCATAACCTGGAGATAACATCAGCTAGCAGCTCACTATAGACCAGTAATGGCGAACCTTTGGCACGCGTACCACAGGTGGCATGCAGAGCTACATCTGCCGGCATGTGAGCCATTGCTCTATTTCAGATCTAGTGAGCATGTGCGCGCCGACTAGCTGATTTTCAGCTTGTGTAAAGGCTCTGGGAAGGCATTTTTAGCCTCTAGAGGGCCTCCTGGGGGGCAGGGGAAGCCATTTTTGCCTAACAGGCTCACCCAAAGTCAGAAAATGGGGGAATGGGGTGATCATGTGCACATGCACGGGGCGGGGCAGCATGGCAAATCACAAATTCATGCACAGGGAGGCATTGAATTATGGGTATGGGCACTCACAGGTGCACAATAGCATGCACACTTATGATTTTTGACACTAATGGTTTTTTTTGCTATAGACAGTGGCGATGAGAAGCAGCACCTATTGTTGTGTATATTCCTGTTCAGTTTGGGGATTTCGCAGATTCTGATTCGGATAGTGTTTATGAATTAGTGGCAGGTCCTGATTTACAGGCAGAAGAAGAAGGGGGAGACCAACCACAGGACGTTTCTATGAGTTCAGACTCAAGTGAAGGAGAGACAGATAATAGATGGTTAAATCCTTCTTTCAGATGCCTGCGAAAGTGAAGAGAGCAAGTGTCAGGGAAGAAATATTAGGGGAGGAACGGGTTAATTAATTAATTAATTTGTCACGTCCGGGTGTCAGCGGAGAAGAAGGGTGGAGTTTTCAATTCTGCTATGAAACAATATGGAGGTGCTTTTCCGCGGCTTTGAAAGTAAACTTTGTTTTATGTGTTTTTAATTGCAGTTTTTATTACCCTGGGCTAATGCTGCCTAGCCATAAATCTTAAGATGAAGGGAGGATTGCTTGGAGAACTTTTATGTTGCTTTAACTAATAAAGACTGAGATAAAAGTGACTACATACCAATGACGCAGTTTGTAACAGAAGGAAGAAAAATAAAGATGGTGTTTTTGTTTTTATAAATCTCTGCATTCAGCAAGCTTTTATACCAATTAACAGAAGCCTTAGCCAGAGACCAGAACACCTATAGGGGTTATATTATCATTTAGTAGATGTCACTTGAAGTAGGGTTAGATCAGGGCTGTCAAACTCACCCCTGTGGCCTCATGCACTGGTCATGTCCACCAGTGGTTTAGCAAAGGGCGGGGGAGAAGTCCTGATACCTCATATGATGCCACCGTGATAATGCGGATTTGTCACCCCTGGGTTAGATGATCTGTGATCCTCTGAGACTTCTGAATTTTATCTTCCAGAAGTCTCACGGAGACGGGCGGCATACAAATCTAATAAAACTTAAACTTAAACTTAACATGGTCAAAGAGGATAGGTATCAGGAACAGAATATCTGGAGGAACTATGGCTCAGATATATGTTATTTTAGCCTACCAAATTTACCCTAAATTCAACAATCAATTATTTTTAATACATTGGACAAGAATGTTGTTTATTCCTTTCCTCTCCATTTCCCTCATTTGTCCATCAATAGAAAATCTGATAGCAGAGAAAAGGAAAAGAGTTAAAAAAAAAACCTGAGCAGTTAAATAGAACTAATCTCATTACCAAAAGCAGCTGGCGAAGGGGGGGAAAAAAAGAATAAGAATGAGACTCAAACACCTGAAGGACTAGTTTCCTACTAATTATCGCCAAATGAAAAGATTCCAGGTGTAGAATAAAATGTGGCTGGCCAGCATATTTTTCCTTTCTTTAAAAAAGGGATCAGAGAACTATGCTGAATTACATAGCGGAATTACTTTGGAAATGATTTGCCAACTTTGCCAGCCACTAAGTGTGGCTCTTTACACAGTTCCAACTGAGTGGGTGATAAGATTCGCACTCCCATAAAAACTTTATTTTTGAAAAAGCAAGCAAGGAAAAATATGATTGTTTTATTCTTGTTTTGATAGGGATTATAAATTATTTGGGGGACAAAGACATCAGGAGTGGTTCTTTTCTGAAAGCAATCAAATCAATCATACACACACTTACCGGTATATATCTCTGTATGTATGTATGTATGTATGTATGTATGTATGTATGTATGTTTGTATGTATGTATGTATGCATGCATGTATGTTCGTTCCAGCAGAACCTGGTACACAGATGACTTACCTTCTGGAAATAAATTGGGGGGGGGGTTGTTTCCTAGTGTGGTATGCATAACTCTGGAACACCTGGGCTGTTAAATAGAGCAAGTGCAGCGTCCTAGAGTGGCAATTGTTTGTGATGTTAGTTCCTTCGCAGCTTCCTCTGGAAAGTCATCTGTGACATTTGACCTCTAATGGACCAATGGGGAAGCGCCTGATCTTCCCTTTTCTTGGCAGAAGGCATTCCCTGGTGGATTTGGGACAAAGTGTCAGGATCGTAGACAGGGCTGGAAAGAGAAGCACATGGGAGGAGGAAGGGAGGGGGCAAGGATGATGGGCATGGGAGTAGGGGGAAGAAAGGCCCCTCTCAATGGCTCCCTCTCAGACAAAGACTTTGATGTTTGTGCTTCTTTTTCCCCTTTTATAACCTGAATAAATAAATAAACAAACAAACAACAAACAAACAAACAAACAAACAATAAGCCCCCTAGGCCAGTGATTTTCAACCTTTTTTTTGAGCCGCGGCACATTTTTTACATTTACAAAATCCTGGGGCACACCACCAACCAAAATGACACAAAATGACACTCTAACACAGTACATATTATACATATAGTTAATAATATAGTTTCTAAATGTATTTATACTCACTTAGTGTGAATCCTGTACCTGTTTTGATAAACACAAAAGGGATATCCTAGCAGGAATGGTAGTTTGTGGACCCATGTTTAATTTCCCCATGGCACACCTGACTATGTCTCACGGCACACTGGTTGAAAAACACTGCCCTAGGCCATGGGTAGACAAAGTTGGCTCTTCTATGACTTGTGGACTTCAACTCCCAGAATTCCTGAGCCAATCATGCTAGCTCAGAAATTCTGGGAATTGAAGTCCACATGTCGTAGAAGAGCCAACTTTGCCTACCTCTGCCCTAGGCCATCAGCTTCAAGCAAAGGGGGCAAGTTTCCAGGGGAAGTGACTGCTAATGCAGATAATCACCTCAAAGGCTGTTCCCTGTATTACCATAATACAGGATTGGGATAAATAAATACCCAGACAACACCGGGTTATCAGCTAGTGTATTATAAAATGGGACTACTTAAGTACAATAATGTTTATTCAGGAAAAGGACAAAAGCCACCTCTGATTGCAAATTGTTAAAAATCAATTTATGCACTTGGGCCTTGAGTGACAGCTTGATATACTGCCATTAGCAGCTGCTAAAGATGCTCTTCATATGAAAATGCTTCCATGCTGCAATCTTATACTGCAGATCTGGCTATTTATTTAGGCTTCTTAATGGTTTCTCAATGTCAACAACTAGAAAAATTCTGCATCAAACAACACTTTATTCCTCTTGTCTTTCTTCTATCCTATGGGATGTGCTGGATCTCAAGGTTTTTCTCATTGTACCTGTGCCCCTACTTTGAGCAAACAAACTTGATGAGCCTATCAACATGTCCATATACAATAATTGGCAAAATAAATAAATAAATAATGCCCAAGGCCACCTTTCAAAATAATTTTTTCACTTTCACTAGCTGTGATATTTCTTGGTGGTGGCTCTTTCAAAGACCAACTTTGCTTAGTTATGTTAATGATTAGTTTATTAATGATTTAATTAGTCAGATACACAACACCAGCTATTATGACAAGTAAACTAATAATTTTAAGAGGAGGCCCTGCATGTTGCTTCCTTTAGAACAGGGGCCTCTATCCTTGGCAAATTTAAGATTTGTGGACTTCAACTCCCAGAAGTCCCTAGCCAGGTATTCTGGGAGTTGAAGTTCACAAGTCTTAAAGTTGCAAGATTGGAGACCCCCTGCTTTAGAATAATAATCTTCAGCATTCTTCAAATGCATCGAGATTAACAGCACTCAGAATTCTTAATTGTAGCCACAACACGTGCAAAAGCCAAGCACCCTAAAGAAAAAGAACCATAATTTGAAGGCATACTCTCAAGACAACTGATCAATATTTATACTGCTATTTAATGAAATAGCTGCATATTTTTCAGTATAATCAGTATATTTTTGCGCATGTAATAAAAGGCCACAGATTGGATCATTTCATAGTTCAAAAATACAAAATATGAATGAGTATTCAAAAAATCTCTCTTCCATTATAGCAGATGTTTTGTCATTTCTAGTTAAAAGCCTGACCCAATTAGCCATTTTGCAATATGTTTCATAATTTTTGAATTTTCTAATTGCAAGGAATGCTATTGATGGTGAGTTAAACCCTAAAAAACTCCAGTAAATCTGTCATCCTTCTTCACAGCAAAGGATTCTAGGACATGTTTGGGTAAATACAACCAGGAAACTGATGGTAAACAGTAAATCATCTAAATTATGAATCTCGAGTTAAGTTTGGTACCAGGAGGGTTCTCTGCCACCGCTGATGTTCACACTGAAAATGATCCTTAAACTTTAAAACAATCTCATAATTAATTATGTGGAAAATCACTTGAAAACTATGTAGGTTAAGTCCCATTGGTTAGTGTTCTTCATTCTCACAATGTTATTGATACTGTGATGCTAAATCATTACCAAAGTCTGCAGGTGTCTTCTTGACATCTGGAAAAAAAAAACTGGCAATTGTCATCAAGGATACTAAGGACACAGCATACAATGAGTTTGATTTAGTATATCAATATTTTTTCACTTTTCTCAATTGTAAAATTGTGAAATATATGAGGAAGACATTAAGTTTTTATATATAATATATTTCTAAAGATTACCACCCAATCAAGCTGTCAGTTTAGCTGCAGCTGAACTCTCCATAAAATAATAGATGCCATTAAATCTTTGAAAACGAGAAGGGCTCCCATTGGAGTTTCTTTGAACCAGGAGTTTCTAGATTCCTTTAGTGAAGCCAAATATATTTAGTTTTAATGCCTGGTAAAAATCTCACTGACAGTGCAAGTTATGGCTCCATTTCCTTGTTAAATATTGATATTAAACATTGGCAGTACCCCTGGCATAGACTTTAGAAGAGACATTTGATTATTCATCTTGCACAAATACGATGCACTAGATTATTGATATTTCATATATATATGTAAACCATAATATCACATTGGTTGAACCACTGAACCATTGGTTTGCTTAATGACTGCAGTATCTGCTTAACAGCCATAGCGGCCATTTTAGTTGAAGCCTGGTATTCAATGAACGTGTGATAAACATTTTTATTTGGAGCCCATGACAATCGGATTAATCAAGCAATCAACCAACTATGGCATCGACCACCTCTTCATTAGGTGACATTCGCATGACATGAACAGTCGACTTTGTGACCAACTGACCATACAATCAATAACAGCGGAGGAGAACTGAAACAAGATGCTTCAAGCGTAGTTCTGCTGCTGATATTACCTAGCTTGGTGATGAAACGTTCGGAAGTTAAACAGCAAGCTTGGAGAACAGACGTCAGTCAACTACAAATATTTTCTATCATCTCAAATTTATTAAACTGACACAAATCGGCTCAGTCATATGATAATTTGATAATTTGCTGTCCCGAGTCTCCATAGAAGGGCGGCATACAAATCCAATAAATAAAATAATAATAATAATAATAATAATAATAATTATTATTATTATTATTATTATCGGGCATAGTGATAATTGCGTTGATGGAGGTCAACAATAGGAAGCTTCTCAAGGTGAAGCAAACTAAGGACCAGTACAGAAAAAATGTAACTCAATGTCGTATGGACAGTTGGCGGAACAAAGCATTGCATGGACAGTTTTTGGACAAGATTGAAGGCAAAGTGGATAAAGAAAAGACCTGGTCATGGCTTACAAGTGGCACACTCAAAAAGGAGACAGAAGGACTAATACTGGCGGCACAAGAACAGGCCATTAGAACAAATGCTGTCAAAGCCAGAATTGAAAAATCAACAGACAATCCAAAGTGCAGACTCTGTAAAGAAACAGATGAAACAATTGATCACATACTCAGCTGCTGCAAAAAGATTGCACAGACTGACTACAAGCATAGACATGATGCTGTGGCACAGATGATCTACTGGAACTCGTGCTGGAACTACCATTTACCAGTGGGAACGAACTGGTGGGATCATAAGCCCGAAAAAGTGGTTGAAAATGAGCAAGCCAAACTACTGTGGGACTTCAGACTTCAGACTGACCGAATTCTGAAGCATAACACACCAGACATTGTGATCATGGAGAAAAAGAAAGTATGGATCATCGACATCACAATCCCAGGAGACAGCAGAATTGAGGAGAAGCAGCTAGAGAAATTAGTGAAATACGAAGATCTAAAAATCGAGCTGCAACAACTCTGGCATAAGCCAGTGAAAGTGGTCCCAGAGGTACTTGGCACGCTGGGCGCAGTACCAAAGCATCTCACCGGACATTTGAAAACCATCGGAATTGACAAAATCTCCATCTGTCAATTGCAAAAGGCCGCTTTACTGGGATTGGCAAACATAATTCGCCACTACATCACGCAGTCCTAGGTGCTTGGGAAGCGCCCGACTGGTGATGAAATACGAAATCCAGCATAGTGATCTCGTTTGCTGTGTTGTACTGACATAATAATAATAATGTTTACAACCATCACAAGCTTCAATGTGATGGACAGACTCCGTTACAGCTGTAACTCAAGGACTACCTGTAGATGGCTAGATACATAAATGTGTTCCAGAATCCCCCTGCCTTCACATCCCAGCCTAGTGGTGTCAACAGACTACTGAAGTTATTCCATTTTTCAAACACTGAAAAGCCATCTTTTTAGTTGCATGCTGTGATCAATCAATGCATATATGCGGATAAATTTGAAAATGCTGATATATAATTCTAAAATATGTTCACATCATTTACACTGTATTGATCTTTGTAATATTATATTTAGGCATACTTGGTTTGACAGATCTGGGTCAATAGCATGTGTACACTTTCTACCTATGAATTAGGTATCAATCAGCACAGTGGAAAGACTGGTCAATATTATTCCAGGTGATCACGCTTCAATGATACGTTTAAACACTGGTGAAAATGTATTTAAAAACTGACTTTTAAAAAAAAGCAGTTAAATGTGGTGTCTGAAAAGGAAATAGCACAATAGTGCAATGTAGTAGAGCCCATAATCAGGCTGAGTGACACAAAGACAAGGAGGAAGGAACCTCCTGGACTTGAAGACATTAACAATTGCGCTGTGCTACATGTGCTAAAAGAGAATCCTTTGTCTCTCCGTTTAAATTCCTTTCAAGCGTTTATCAAAAATTAACTTGGAAGGGGAAAATGGCACTTGTTTTGTCCTCTTTTTGTCCTCAAGCTGACAGGAAAAGACTGCTGGCAGATCAGGATAGAGAAATTTCATGGGATTTGGAGCTTTTCAGAGGGATGGGCTAGAAACAGGAGCTTAATTCTGTTCTCTCCTATTTTTGCGGGCTCATTTAATGAACTACTGAAGTCAAGTTGTCCACATGATTGGTCAAAAATGCCAAGGGAGCAGTTGAGGCATTATAAACCCAGCTTCTGGGTGGAGAAGTGGACAATAGAGCAAACATATAAATCGGAGTGTCTGTTGCTAAGGGAGGCCCATCTTTATTCAGTTGAATAAACGTGAAAAGCTTGCTTAGCTAGGCAAATACCTATACTCTTTCTTTCTTTCTTTCTTTCTTTCTTTCTTTCTTTCTTTCTTTCTTTCTTTCTTTCTTTCTTTCTTTCTTTCTTTCTTGGATTTGTATGCCGCCCCTCTCCATAGACTCGTAGACTTTATACCACAACCACACCTGAAACCATCAAAACAGTTTCCTCACAGCATCATGGATAACATTTTGTCTCTTTTGATCATATCCCGAGGACACCCCTGAATCTGGAAGTAACTTTTCAAATTCACACTCCGCATACTCAACTGTCCCAATTTTGGAACTCCAGCCTTTTCTTGGTGAAATTTTTTAAAATATAAGGATATCAGCCATTTCATTTTATTTTTCAAAGCTGGCATTTTATGGTTGTTTCAAAATTAGTTCTATATAGTCCTGAAAGGGGACCACTGAATATAATAACGAGGAAAGTCAGCAAATGCCAAGATAAAAATTGCAGACAGAACCCTAAGTCGAATCCTCCTCAGAAATGAGCTCTTGAACATTAATTTGGTTGAGTGGCATGCTTGGGGACTTGCATGTAACTCTAATAGAAGAACACATGGACAGGTGATGGAGGGCAGTTTCAACAGACGGGCCTCTTATTCACCTCCAGCTGCCTCTTTTCAGTCTCTTCAAACAATTTGGCTCCAGTGATGGAAAAAGACTTCTCATTTGCATAAAGGGTAGCCTTGGAACAGCTTCCCCGCAATCTTTCTGCTTCACAGATTCTGCATCTCGTTTAATAATCTCGGCAATTTCCTTCCCTTGTTTACGGCTCTTAATTTCTTTGATGTATTATCCTTCTCTTGAATGTGCTGAAAAATGGGTGGGGAGGTGGGGAGGAAGCCGTATGGAAGCCGGGAGGGAGGGGGGGAGGGAGAGGTTTCACTGTTTTAGACTGGGGACCGATGCAGACTACCTCTTCTCTTAACATTATAGTTGCTTCTGAGAATTTGCATCCATATGGTTGGGCCACCGTCGATAAAGAGACATTTTATACCAGCTTTCCACAGGGATTGAAGCAGATTGTACGATAGTAGATATTCCAGTGCTCATGTCCCTGGAACAAGACAGATTCGACAGATGCACACATATTTCTAAACGTTTAAAAACATTATTTTTCCCCGTCTTCCTGCCTGCGACATGATATCAGGTTTGTGTAGCGTGTATCATGGTGCATACAGTGTAGTTAGAGAAACACTCCCTATTCTCTGTAATAGGAACGAAAGATAAATTCCTGCACAAAGGAGGAAGGGCAACAGGTTTCGCCTGCATTACAAGGACAGGTGTCAAACACAAAATGTTACCTGGATTTGATTCAATTCAGGAGAAATCTTATCTCTGTAATCATCATTGAGATGCAATAGCCTATTTTGAATAAGATAATTTTCCTCCCACCCCCATCCCATTTTTCTGCCTGAATTAATAGGGCAATGACAGGTAATCCTGTTTCTGTGCTCAATCTTACAACATCTTTTGCATGGTTGTTAACCAACTCACTGCAGTTGCTAAGTGTGTGTGTTTCACTTCGTGGAAAAAGGAGGGCTGTGACGTTCCTTCACAGCTGCTAGCTAAGTACTTAAGGACTGATTAAGGGAATTGTACAGCCTACAAGGTTGTTTTGGGACGAGTGCTCTTTGCAATACAAAAAGGGTGCTTTGTTTCTTTTGAATTTTGTGATAAAGAACATTGTTTTGAATTTCCAAACATGTGTGTGCCTGAAATTTGTACCCTTGAATTTTCGGGAGGCTCATACCAGAGAGCCCGCCAGAACATTTAGTAGTCTAGCTTTTTTCTAATGTGTGTAATTCTTTCTAACTACCTAGGTTTTGAGACAATTCCTCCATGATATATGTTGATGTATATTCCTTAAGATAGATAGAAAGATTGCTCCCTGATGTTTTTCCCCGGGAAACCTATTTTCAATGTCCCTGAGGTACTTCTTAGTAACATGTTTTTTTTGAGGGTAGGCTCCTTAATGTAAATCTCTTTAAGGTTATTTCATATCACATACATTTTCGTAATGCACAGTTTTTAATATCCAGGATTTGCCAGTATAAGCTCTTTTAAAGTATAAGTTCCACATGTTGGTGTGTACGTTTTGGAAACATATGACGCAACTCTGGATTTCGGATTTGAGAAAGAGATTGTGTTGCACATGATGACATAATTCAACCCATCAGTTCAGTGAACATAGTTTCCCATGGAAAGCCGCAATAGGTCTCTTTTATATTCCTCATTCCAACATCTAATATTTAAAACATCTAATATCGTCTCTCACTTCAAGCAATTTTTGCAAAAATCCTCACCAGCACCATTTCTGTATTCTTCCAAATAACCCAACTATGTCTGTTTACTTCACATATTATATGAATCAACTAGAGCAGGCGTGGCAAACCTATAGCACACCGGAAGTGGCATGCAGAGCCATCTCTCTCTCAACAGACCAGCCATTGCCCATTGCCCTTCCGGGTTCTGGCATGCACATGCCTGCAAGCCAGCTGGTCTTCGTGTGTGTGGGAGTACAGGAAACCAGAAGAGCAGTTCCCTGGTATGCATGCATGTGACAGGATGCAGAGTTTCCAGTTTCCACTACTCTCATGCATACGTGCCATCCAGCTGGTCTTCACATATCCACGCACGCTAGAAACTGGAAGGCCAGGTGATCTGCGTGCATTCACACATCGCACGTGACTCAAACATTGCTCATCCGGTTTGCAGCACCCCTGAGCGTGCATGCCAGGGAGCTGCTCTTCTGGTTTCTGGCGTTCCCCCACATGTGTATGGCCCCGTTTCGGCAGTCAGTGCCAAAAAAGTCCGTCAACACTTTATTTATTCAATATTTCAACCCTTGCAGAATTATATGAATAAACAAAGAAACACATTGAAAAAATCCCCATTCCCTCATTCACTTGACATATTGGTTTTTTTAATTTATTTATTTATTTATTTATTTTGTCCAATACACAATGAGGGTTTTAGTGGATATACATCTATATACACATAGTAAAATACATGATGAAGGTTATAGAGGAGATACTCATAGTAAATATATCTAAGAAATAATAGAAAAGAAGATAAAGTAATAGAACATATCAATGAAAGAATAGAAGAAGAGATATAGGAATAGAAGAAAGGTATAGGAGATATAGGAGAGCAATAGGACAAGGGACGGAAGGCACTCTAGTGCACTTGTACTCGCCCCTTACTGACCTCTTAGGAGTCTGGATAGGTCAACTGTAGATAATCTAAGGGTAAAGTGTTGGGGGTTTGGGGATGACACTATGGAGTCCGGTAATGCGTTCCACGCTTCGACAACTCGGTTACTGAAGTCATATTTTTTACAGTCAAGTTTGGAGCGGTTAATATTAAGTTTAAATCTGTTGTGTGATCTTGTGTTGTTCTGGTTGAAGCTGAAGTAGTCGCCGACAGGCAGGACGTTGCAGCATATGATCTTGTGGGCAATACTTAGATCTTGTTTAAGGCGTCTTAGTTCTAAACTTTCTAGGCCCAGGATTGAAAGTCTAGTCTCGTAGGGTATTGTCCTAGGCTAAACTCAATATAGGGTGTCTGTATGTAGATTCTACAAATAGAGCATGCTCACTGGTGCAGTTTGTGCTACTGAGAGCAACGTAGGCTTTTTTTTAAGTAGTGAAGCGTATGCTGCTACCTTTGATGGTATAAGGTTTAATCAATAAAATTAACTAAAAGCATATACCCTAAACCTCGAGAGCCACCTTTGCATGCAGCCAACTAACCAGAGTTGGGATGCTGAGTGCTCCGTACCGGTGTTTGCTGTAACTTTTTAAAGGCAGAAGTGGTCCCTTTTCTCATGTCCCAGATTTTTAAATTATAGCTGCGTGGTATAATGAAATGTGCAGCCAGTTTTCCTAGGCAATTACCTCACTGAAGTGGAGAGTCTTTAATTGAGAATGAGGCTCTAATTAAAGTTTCAATCAGGGGTCAGTATTTTATAGGTCTGCATTTTATGCACCTTCCGCAAATTAGATTTTGCTAGACTGTAAGAGATCAGGATATTTCCATCATCATCCCATACATTCGTGGATTGTGTCTCTGTGTTAAACGTACATTTAACAGGGTGTCCTGGTAGAAAGCATTTTGAAATTCCCTGATATTTCCCTGACATTTCCTTATAACTTGCGATCTAGTTAAGGCGCAGTCGTAGATGATGTCATACAAAACGGCTAAGCCGTGGAGAAACATTAGTAGCTGAGGAAACAAGTTGTTGCTACAGTTATGCTCATTTTTGCTTGACTCTGCCAGGCAGTGTGACCCCCTTTTTTTACATGATTTTCCCCCTCACTTTTAAACATTTTAATATAGTTTGTCCCCCCCCCCTGTTGTGGTTAGCTCTGGCCCAACTCCTGCCCCAAGGACTGTGGATGTGGGGGAGACATCCACATGCTGCAGGCCTGTTTTGCCCCCGGTGGAATCTGCTGATGAAGGCTCCTCTGACCAAGAAGACATGAGTGACAGGGAGGAGGAGAGTGTGGCAGACAGCTCAGAAGGAGATCAATTATCTAGCTCCTCCTTGGATTCAGAACAAGAGTTAATGATACAGCCACGCATGCGGAGAGCGATGCATTGGCAACAATAACTGAGAGATTATTATCAAAGAAAATGAGGCCACCTGTGGTTGGGTGGGGCACTGGTAATTAGTGAGGCTGCTATAAATAGCAGCCTGTGGGTTTGGCCATTGTGGAGGATTATCTGATCGTTGTGTTTCGTGACTGCTTTACTGACTTTGACCTTTTGTGTGCTGATTTTTCCCCACTTTGAAACTAAACCAGGGCAAAGTGTGTTTCACTTTGTGAAAGAAGAAGGACTGTGAATTGCCTCACAGCTGCAAGCTAAGTATCACAGAACTGATAAGGGACTTGTACAAATTACCAGTTTGTTTGGAGACGAGTGCTCTTTGCTATACCAAAAGAGGGCTATAAAGAACATTGTTTTGAATTTTCAAACGTGTGTGTGTCTGAAATTTGTACCTGTGAATTTTTGGGAGGATTCTACCAGAGAGCCCAACAGAACACCCCCCCCCCTGATTTATTATGTTTTTTTATGAATTCCCTGATATTTCCTGAACCACTGATTTCTCTGATAATTCCCTGATTTCCGTTTTCCAGGTTTGTTGGACACCCTGATTTAAAAAATAAAAAGAAACAAAGGTTAGAAGGAAGAGAAGATTGAGTTGGTTGGCCAATGCTCTTAATTAGTGGCAGCAAAACATTCAGATATTTGATATGCCTCTTCCTGTGATTCACTGATTATTAGTCTTCTTTCCTTCCTTGATTCAATCATGTCTCTTTTGCCTATCCAAAACTGTCCCTTTGGCTGAAAAATTCAGATTTTTATAGACCAGTCTCATTTCTTACTTTCCCCACTGAAACAGGTTTATTAGCATGGCTGAACTGTGCCACATATGTACTGATCAATTGGTACTATCAGAGCCTTAGTGGCAACTTACTAAGGATGAAATTGCGGTTTCCTCTCTTATATTTTTTCAGTCACAGCTGTTGATACATTTCTTGGAGTCATGAGGGAGTAATGAAATCTGTGCACTGTTCAGCCAAGGGAAAATGGGCATCCAGAGAGAGGGAACGAGGAAGGACAAATGCTGAAACATCCATTGTGATGCTACAGTGCAAACTCTACCTTTTTTTGTACACATTATTATGGTTCGTTGCACAGTCAGATAGGATTGGATTTGGCAGTTTTGTCTACCTATCAAGCCCTGAGATAAACAAATCTGGATGTCTGATGGATGTTACATATATTGTTGCAGGGTATTCTATACTATTGTACTGTGTATGATAGGCTATTTCATATTATTGAAAGGGATGGAGCCTCCACTG
Organism: Erythrolamprus reginae; assembly: GCF_031021105.1. Classification (NCBI taxonomy): domain Eukaryota; kingdom Metazoa; phylum Chordata; class Lepidosauria; order Squamata; family Dipsadidae; genus Erythrolamprus; species Erythrolamprus reginae. Next base: position 256,537,901 of record NC_091951.1, on the reverse strand, counting down.
TATGTCCCTATGTACATTTTGCATGGTGGCACAGTGGTAAAAATATAGTATTGCAGGCTGACTCTGCCCCGTTCCAGAAATTCGATCTTGACCGGCTCAAGATTGATTCAGCTTTCCATCCTTCCAAGTTAGGTAAAATTAGGATTCAGATTGTTGGAAGCAATATGTTGATTCTGTAAACTGTTTAGAGGGGGCTGAAAGCCTAGAACTACGGCACCTAAAACACGATTTGAGTATTGCCCACAAGATCATATGCTGCAACGTCCTACCGGTCAATGACTACTTCAGCTTCAACCGCAACAACACAAGAGCATGCAACAGATTCAAACTTAATACGAACCGCTCAAAACTTGACTGTAAAAAATATGATTTCAACAATCGAGTTATCGAAGCGTGGAACTCATTGCCAGACTCAATTGTGTCAACCCCTAACCCCCAACATTTCTCCCTTAGACTCTCCATGATTGACCTCTCCAGGTTCCTAAGAGGCCAGTAAGGGGCGTACATAAGGGCACTGGTGTGCCTTTCGTCCCCTGTCCAATTGTCTTTCCTTTCTCTCACTTATCATATATATTTTCTTTCTTTCATATATCCTCTCCTCTTTCACTTTACCCTTATATATATTACTAAATGTCTATTTTTCTTCCTATGTATTTGTGTATTGGACAAATGAATAAATAAAATAAATAAATAAATTGTGGAGTGGTATATAAATCTACGTTTTTAGATGCTATTGCAAGGATGTCATGATTGAGAACAGCTTTGACTGGCAGCTGTCTTTCTTCCCAGTTAAATATCCATACACCTGGCAGTTTATTTTATAGTTCCTCATCTCCACACCCTTTTCTGTATACTTCTTTCCTAAACAAATAATTCTGGGCAGTTAATACGCAATACATAAAAATAGAATATAAAAATCACCACAAACAAAAAAAGTAGAATTAAAAATATAATCTTAATACAATAACTAAGGCATTGCATAATTAATAACCAACAATACCAAAATATACATATTGGGCTGTACTAACTTGCTTTCCATTCTTTTCCGTAAGGGAAAAAAATAGATCTCCAGAGCCTTCTAGAAGGCCAAAAGAATGAGGTTATCTACTAAACAATATAAAATTATTTTAAAATTCTAAGCGTAGATTGTTGCTAGAGATAAACTTCCATATTTAGAATGCTGTAATCTCAAAAAGGTTTGTCCCATATATGTAATTAGCAGTTACATGCCACATTGCATGTTAAATGTAGTATGTCATTTGGCTCTATTTTTCATTTTTTGAGAAATTGCAGTAGTTGTCAAAATATATATAATAGGTAAAATGTAACAGACATGCACACAACATATTTTGTAACATAATTGATGGAATTGATGGAACACCAGCATTTTTATTTCTCCTTATCATATAAGTATGAACGAAGTCACTACTTAAGAAGGAATGACTATAATATACCTTGAAATGTGTAAGAATATAAATGATAATTAAGAGATATGCAGAGCTAGTTCACTGCTCAATCAAAGGGCTGAATTTTTTATAAAACTAGTTTCATAAAACTAGTCATGGTAATATCCCTTTGAAAGTGGTGGAACCGGGTAGTTTTAGTATATGCCACTGATGGCAAATGTATGGCATGTGTGCTACAAGTGTAAGGTGACCAGCCACACTTTTAAGCTATTTGTCCCGGGGCATTTTTAAAAAGTCCTGATTTTTTTCTCCCCCCCTTCTTTATTTTTCTTTCTTTTTATTTGCTCACTCCCCCCTCCTCTTCCCCTGTTGCTCGAGAGAAAGAGAGAGAGAGAGAGAGGGAGATATATAGAGAGAGAGCAAGAGAGAGGAGGAGAGAGAAAGAGAGAGATAGCAAGAGAGAGAGCAAGAGAGAGGGGAGCGAGAGAAAGAGAGAGAGAGGGAGAAAGAGAGAAAGCAAGAGAGAGAGAGAAAGAAAGCAAGAGAGAGAGAGAGACAGTGACAGAGAGAGAAAGAGAGTGAGAGAGAGAAAGAGAGAGATAGCAAGAGAGAGAGAGAGAAAGAGAGAGATAGCAAGAGAGAGAGAGAGAAAAAGAGAGATAGCAAGAGAGAGAGAGAGAAAAAGAGAGAGCAAGAGAGAGAGGGGGAGAGAGAGAGATAGAGAGCGAGAGAGGGAGAAAGAGAGAAAGAAAGAGAGAGAAAGAAAGTGAGAGAGAGTGACAGAAAAAGAGAGCGAGAGAGAGCAAGAGAGAGGAGGAGGAGAGAAAGAGAGAGATAGCAAGAGAGAGAGAGAAAAAAAGGGAGAGAGTAAGAGAGAGCAAGAGAGAGGGGGAGAGAGAAAGAGAGAGATAGAGATAGAGGAAGAAAAAGAGAAAGCAAGAGAGCGGAGAGAGACAGTGCCAGAGAGAGAGAGAGAGAGCAAGAGAGAGAGAGAGAAAGAAAGAGAGTGATAAAAAGAGAAAAAGAGAGAGAGAACAAGAGAGAGAGAGAGCGAGAGAGGGAGAAAGAGAGAAAGAAAGAGAGAGAAAGAAAGTGAGACAGAGAGTGACAGAAAAAGAGAGCGAGAGAGAGCAAGAGAGAGGAGGAGGAGAGAAAGAGAGAGATAGCAAGAGAGAGAGAAAAAAAGGGAGAGAGTAAGAGAGAACGAGAGAGAGAGAGAGAGAAAGAAAGAGAGAAAGAAAGCAAGAGAGACAGAGAGCAAGTGACAGAGAAGGAGAGATAGAGAGCAAGAGACAGAGAGCAAGAGAGGGATAGCAAGAGAGAGAGAGAGAGAAAGCAAGAGAGATAAAAAAAATTGGTTACTTTTTTTGGCTAAACTTTTTTTTTAGCCCTCCTCCCCCTGCTCAATGGTGTCCCTCGTTCCAATCATAAAATCTGGTCACTTTATACACGTGGCATGCGCAGCCATATCTGGCACATGAGGCATTGCCCTATGTCAGCCCCAGTGTGCATGCATGCACTGGTCAACTGATTTTCGGCCTTCTTTTTAACCATTTTTGCTCTCTCCAGGCTTCAGGAAAGACTCCTAAAGTCTGGGGATGTCTAAAAACAGCCCAGTGGCCAACCAGAAGTTTGGAAACGAACTTCTGGTTGGCCCATTTGGCCATTTTCATTTTCTCCAGGCTTCAGGAGGCTTTCTGAGCATGGGGGTTGTGTGCATCTATGGAAGGAAGGCATTGCATTGTGGGTGTGGACATGCACACTATTGCATGCACGTGCACCCTTTTGGCACCCGAGCCAAAAAAGTTCACAATCATTGGTATATGCAATACTGATTAGATTTCAATTTATAAGACATTTTCTGTAATACATCTATGGGAGGGAGGCATTGCATGCCTTGATCTTGTTATAATTTCCCATCCTCTGTTATGTGTAATTCACTTTCCCCCCCAACTATTAATGGGAAAATACAGTTATGGTAAAAATTTCAAAGGAAGTTATCATGAACAATTTCCTATAATGGATCTTTTCCAGATCATGAAGGTGGAGTAGCCATTAAAAACAGAAATGAGAGATCCAAAGTTGCTTTTTCCAAAAGCCAACTGGACTTTCTTGCTTTTCCTTAAATATGTTTCATTTCTTCAGAAGAAGTTTCTTGGATGGAAAAACCATGATCTGGATGACTGAGACTCTGCACACAGACATTTAAAAATGAGAAAGAAATGCCCAACTGAAAACAAGCAACACTTATTTTTTGCAATATGAAGTGAAGTTAAAATATTACATGAATCATCCTAAAGATGAGTAGGATATAAATCCTATTTTTATAAAAGAAGAAAGAAACCCTAAAGGTGGCAGATTTTGATGAAAACATGAAAAGAGAAATATATGTAAACAATTTCATCTCCTTATTAATTCTAAGGGTAAACTGAATATTTGTTGATTAACTGGCATATTAATTGTACCTTAAATATTTATATTTGCACCTTTTTATATAATCCATCCTTTGGAACTTAAGTTATTTTTCTTAAATATGTTTTGTTACGTATATCGAGGTAGTTTATTTTCTAATTTACAAGCCATCAGAAATATCAGGACATCAGAAATAATTATCTCTTGTTATAATGCTCAGTATGGCATCTGCCTAAATACAACACTGGTGCCATCTAAACACTACAGTTTTTATCAACAGACTTACATGTTTTCATAATATGGTGATGTGTTTTGAATTTTGCTTTGTGGTATCTAGTTAGGATGATGGAAGAAGCTAGCAGGCACTTAGTATATCACACATGACACAATGGGTATATACTGTATTATTAGAGCATTCTAATAAAGCCAGGTTTCCATATAGCTCCAGGCTCAGCAACTTTCCAAGACCAGGAGCAATCTAAAATGATAAGTGCCTTTCTCTTCTTCAGATTTGCTGTGTGCTAATATCCTTCTGCTTACTCACACATTTCAAAAGAAAAATAATTTGAAAGTATTCTTTGAACTTGCAGTATGAGTTGTATTGGGAGACTATGCCATATCTTGTGGCAATATGATGTTCTCTGCTTAATTTAACACTTGTTTTACTACTGATTGATAAAACGGAAATGTTTATTATTGGTGCATTCCATGTAATTGCTTAAAACGTTGAGCGCTCAAGCGTTTCTTTCTCCATCCCATTGATATCAACAGGTTGGAGAATTGTTGTCTTCAGTTGCTAAACCTTTTAGATAGTTTAAGCAATTAAACTGACAAGATTAGTCAAACTTGAACTTTGAGTGCTTGATCTTTGCACTCAAAAGTTTATTAGAATGAAGAAAATAACACCTCCTGAATATCGAGATCAGCACTAACAGGAACACTCTAAAAGATATTATGGGATTGTACATATTACATGAAACCAGGGGGTAGGAACAAAAAGGTCAGGGATGCGTTTAATTAGTGTAACTAATGAATGAACCCTGCTTGTTGTTTCATCAGAAAATCATTCTCCTTCTTGGCTAAAAAGAGAGCAAGAGAGCCCTCTCTACTTCTATTTTTAAAAATATTTCACCTTCATTAGCAATACACACAAAAAAAATCTCACCATGGATCCTACCTCCATACCAGTGCACTGCGTGCACATGCAATGTGACTTTCGTGCATACACATTTCCCTGCACGCATGTGCTGTGTCCCCTCGTGTAATTTTGCTTCCCCGCAGGTGCAGATGCAAAAAATGGCCTGCGGGCAAGTGTCCCCCTCATATGATTTTTCTTCTGTGCATGCTCAGAAGCAACCCCCCCCCCCAAAAAAAAATTAGTTTAAAAGAAATGATGATGCACACCGACCAGGAAAGAGAGCACTGGAGCTGTCACACGCAAATTGCACAATCGGCGGGCTTCTACTTGACTACCACACTGGGACACACTTGTAGAAATGCACCTCTGCATGGACCTCATCTGTGAGCAACCAGCTAATGCACCCAGTCCATCATCTGCAATTTGAGATTAACCAAAAAGTCTGGAATATGTCCTCCCCCCTTCACCCCCCCTCTTGTTTATCCTCTATAAGCATCAGGTCAGGGAAAAGTTCTGTTGAATGAAAAAGCTTGAACATTCTTTCTGGTGCTATTTGCTGGATCCCAAGAAAGATATTATTCAACTACTATCCAAGCATTTCTTCAGAGACTATCATAGCTGTGATTGCTTTTCAACTGGTTTTTCTTTTGCTGGCATTTTTATTTCCATTGATGGAACATATTCTCCAGCGAATACGCTAGTTCTCGATTCATTCCTTGAAATGGCTGACAAATACGCAGTTGCTTTTGCTCCCTCTGGTGCCATGTAGCACAAGGTTTTGTTTATTTACATAAAGGAGTGGAGAGAGCTGTCTAGTGGTGTCTTATCTTTGCGCTTTTGATCCTGCCTGAGGGCAAAGGCTTCTCTGTGGCTAGAAACTTCTTTTTAGAAAACAAATGCAGCAGTGATCCATGTTTCATTTTCTTTATTATAATATTTTCGGTCTTGGTTGAGGCCATTCCTGTCTCTTGTTCCTCCTCAAACTGCCATAAAAGAAACATGGCTCTAAAGACAGGAAAACTGTTATACCAATGATGGCGAAACTTTTTTTCTTCGGGTGCCGAAAGCGTTCCCCCATGTGCTATCACACACGCATGCATGACCATACGCATAATTCAATGCCCGTATGCACCTGTGACCCTATCACACTGCCCCGCCTCCCATGCATAACACCCTCTGCTCCCGTTTCCTGACTTCCAATGGATCCTGTAGGCCCATTTACCTCCCCCAGGCACCAGAGGCCTTCTGAAATCTGGAGAGGATGAAAATGGCCTCTCCTGTCCACTTGGAGGTCCTCTGGAGGCCAAAAACGCACTCCCAGAGCCTCAGTGCAAGCCAAAAATCAGCTGGAGCTGAACTAAAGCACAGCTCACATGCCAGCAGCTATAGCTCGCCGTGCCACCCGAGGCATGTGCCATGGGTTCGCCATCATATACAGTAGTACCTCATCTTACGAACGCCTCTTCTAACAAACTTTTCGAGATACGAACCCGGTGTTTAAGATTTTTTTGCCTCTTCTTCCGAACTATTTTCACCTTACGAACCCAAGCCACTGCTGCTGGGATGAAGGGGTTTCTTCCCCCCCCCTTTTTTTGAAGAAAGAAAAGGGAGGGGCGGCTTGGAGGGGGAAGGAGTTTGCAGAGAACAGCGTGCTTGCAGAGGCACTGAAAGGGTGTCTTTTGAAGAAAGAAAAGGGAGGGGGCAGCTTGGAAGGTGAAAGACTTTGCATTAACAAAAGTAGGATAACAGCCTGCTTGCAGAGGCACTGAAAGGGTGTCATTTGAAGAAAGAAAAGGGAGGGGCGGCTTGGAGAGGGAAAGAGTTTGCAGAGAACAGCGTGCTTGCAGAGGCACTGAAAGGGTGTCTTTTGAAGAAAGAAAAGGGAGGGGCGGCTTGGAGGGGGAAAGACTTTGCATTAACAAAAGTAGGAGAACAGCGTGCTTGCAGAGGCACTGAAAGGGTGTCTTTTGAAGAAAGAAAAGGGAGGGGCGCCCCCTTGCCTTTCCTCCTTCCCACTCACCTTTTAGCCTAGCCTTGCTTCTTCCACCCGCCCCCTTTAGCTGCTCCTCCCTGCCCTCTGTTCGCCTCCCTTCTAAAGTTTGGGATTTTCCTGAAGGATTTGCACACATTATTTACTTTTACATTGATTCCTATGGAAAACATTGTTTCATCTTACAAATTTTTCACCTTACGAACCTCCTCCTGGAACCAATTAAGTTCGTATCATGAGGTACCACTGTACTTGGTTGACTGAAAGGATTTACCAGAAGGCTACACCAGAGGGTGCTACACATGATATTTCACCAGATTATTACAACTGGATTTATTGAACCAAATCACTTTACTTAAGGACGGTAGGTCTCTGGAAGTGATGGCAGAGGCAACAGCAGCATCCTAAGGAGGTTTCTACAAGTGATGATAAGCAATTATTGCCAGAGCAAAGGAAGCTCCAGCCTAAAAGAGGGTAAAAAGGAGTATGATTTATTTTCTGTATTATCACTATTTCATTACTGACAGCTTCTGAGAAATGTGCTTTTGGATGTCTTGGGAGTCTATCAAAGGAAAAACTTGAATGCAAATTGAAAAGTTTACATAAAGAAGACAGTTCTGGCTGGCCTCCACAGACCCCAACAAGGAGTTCAGTGCTGTTTTGAAACAGGGCAGAAACAAATCCTTCCTTTGCTTGTTTTTTAAAAAAAAAATAAAGTTAAAGATGGACATTGATATTCCTTGAAACAAAAACTGAAATATAAAGATGCAGACATGAAAGAAGAAAGGCAAGAAGCTCACTACACCACTGAGAATCCTTTTAGCAATGATTTCAGATTCATATTCTTTATACAAACCATTACTCTGACAACGGCTACAAGCAGAGGCTTTCATAGGCCTGGTTTTTTAAAAAAAAGACATTTGCATTCTATCAAAGCTGTGTCAGTTGGTTCAGGGACCTCAGCACAGTATTTTTATGGGGGGGGGGAACTGGCTGTGGAAGAAAATAAATTTTGGGTTGTTTTTTTTACAATGGAGAATACCATATACGTGCCTGCTGAACAAATTCTTGTTTTAAATGGGGCCTATTAAGTGGGTATGTCAGGATTTTTTTTCCTTTGCCAATGAGAAGGTGTGGGGTTAAAAAATAGTATGCAGATACTACCTTGGCTTTTGCCAAAGTGCAGAATCAATATTTTTTATTTTGTCCCAGGATCAATTATGGTACATTTCGATCCCTCCTGCAGCCAAATCAAAAGAGGCATGCGAGTAAGGGTCAGCGTCAAGGCAATCTGAGGTGGAAGAGGGAATGGAGCTGATAGATGCAGAGAGAGAGTGAGAGTAAGAGAGAGTGAGAGAGAGAGAGAGAGAGAGAGTGCCTGGGCAACGGAGAGGGGCGGCATACAAATCCAATAAATAAATAAACCTGTCAGCCCTCAGATGGGGAATCAATAGCCCACAGGCCTGGAGGCGACTGATGAGGAAGATGAGGAACAGCTGTGTCCACTGCTTGACATGTGGATGCATAGAAGGCATTGGAGAGGAGAGCAGTATTGGGCTGCCTCTGTTATGCCTGGGATCGCCGACCCAGTAGTGGAAATGGTGATGCATGCGCATCTGCACCTCCCCACTGCGTGCATGCATGCCCCATGCAAGATTTTGCTTCTGCGCATGCGCAGCAGCAAAGAAATTGGCAAAAATCACCAAAATCTCATGCAAGGACGGTCACACACACAAAATGTAGGTGATTTTGGGCCTTTGCTTCTGCGCATGCATGGAAACAAAGCAACCGGCAAAATTGTTGAAATCCCGCGTGTGCAAATGTCCTAGTGCAAGATTTTAGCAATTTCCGCCAATTTCTTTGCTTCCATGCATACACAGAAGCAAAATCTCACGCAGGTGTGCGCATGCCCGCCGCCACCCACCCGCTTGCCCGCACCGGCCTTCGGGACCAATCCAGTAGGGAAAGGTAATGTACGTCCCTTCAGTGGAGAAGAGCAGTGGAAATCCATGGGCTGTTCCTTGGGAAAAGAAGAGTCGCCGCTACTAGTTTCCCCAACCAAGCTGGGAATAAAAGACAGGGGCCCGAGATGAATAGATGTGGCAACTATTCATCTCCTGGCCGGATGGACTTGTTAGCCTGCGGTGAGAGAGAAACTTTTTGCTGGGGCTGCTGGAACTCCTAATAAATGAATATTTGTGTTAACTTCAGAGGGTTTGTTGTGTTTGGGAAGCTGGGTCAGAACAGTTTCTCCTGACGGTCATAACTTTCCTTCAGTTGGGGGTCAAGAAAACAAGCGACACATTGTATTTTGGATCAAGGCTTTTTTATAGCAACAGATGGTAGGCACCTGATTTGGCACGTCTGCTTTTCCAACATTTTAGCTTATGCTGGGGGCAAAGCACGGAGTCCTGACAGATACTAGCATAATTTTTCTTGTCCTACACACGATCACTGATGCAGAGGTTAATAGTTAATGTCAGTCCAACAAAAACTGGATGCTTCTGCTCCAGTTATACAGTCATTCTCCATGTTAGAGTTCATGCGTAACTTTTTTTTGGTCACCAAACTGGTTTTTCAGATTAATTCAGATTGCCATATGCCTCTTCCCCAGGCATATTAATAGTTCTCTCCGTGATTCTGCCTTTCCCAACAAATTAGCTTCCCTTTCTGCTGGCCAGCCTTGTGTGTTTAATTCCATGTCAAGACCAGGGCTCATATATTTTCCTTTGTTTTGGATTAAAAAATATAAATTGAAGGCTTACACTTATTTTGGTAATGGATTGTGAATATTGTTTTTTTTTTTTAAATCATCTAATTTAAACTTTTAATTAGATTTTATTTCTCTTGAAATATACCTTTATTTATCCATCTCTTCTCTTGTTATTTCTTTGAAGAAGAACAAATAAGGTTGCAGAATTGACCCCCTTAGGGGGAAAATAGCTTGTTTATGTATACCAGTTTTCACTAATCTTTTTTTCTTCTTCTCTAAAGACTGGATTACACTTTCTGTTTTGGTCTTGCCTTTGATTCATAAAGAAGAAACTGATGACATTTCATCAAAAGGAATGGGATTGAAATTTTCAAACCAAGAAGAATCTTGAGTCCTCTCCACCTTTTTTTGGGGGGGGGGGGGAAATTGGTACTATAATACATGCAAAGGCTTAATGCATCCATTAAAAACATTATTTAAAATAATAACAATAATAAAATGTCTCTAATAATAAAGATGCCTGGCCCTGGCTGCCATATTACTAAAGATTCGACTGTATTCTGTCTTCGTCGGCTACATTTTTGTTAAACACTGCAGCAACATGTCATCACAGATTTAAGAGCCAAACAAAGGTGGTTGGCAAAATTATATTGTTTGACTCCAACAATATAATTCACAAAACAATGTCACACAGCAGCTGCAGGTATAAAAAAAATCAGGCTGTGCACTGACTGTTACTTTTCTGTTTAAGCCCAGGCATTAATATGCATGTGTATTAGACAAAGTTATGCTGGCAGATTGAAGCTCTCAATGACTTGAATATTGATCATAGCTCTAGCATTATTTAGAAGACATCCCAAATGAGACATCACCCAGGGGCAATATTTTACAATAGAATTTTTGAAAGGAAAACTGTCCCTAATAAAGAAGATAGGTAGAGTTTATATATTCATCTCCCCCCCCCATAGCTAATTTCCTCTGACATTTTGCTTTCTACTCAGTGTAAATCCTTAAAGTGTTACAGTCATCCTTTGCCAGAATTAAAACAGAAAGATTCTCAGGCATAAATATACAGTGATACCTCATCTTACAAACGCCTCATCATACAAACTTTTCAAGATGCAAACCCGGGATTTAAGATTTTTTTGCCTCTTCTTACAAACTATTTTCACCTTACAAACCCACCACCGCCGCTGGGATGCCCTGCCTCTGGACTTCCGTTGCCAGCGAAGCACCCGTTTTTGCGCTGCTAGGATTCCCCTGAGACTCCCCTCCATGGGAAACCCCACCTCCGGACTTCCATGTTTTTGTGATGCTGCAGAGGAATCCCAGCAGGGGAATCCCAGCATCGCAAAAACGGGCGCTTCGCTGGCACCGGAAGTCTGGAGGTGGGGTTTCCCAGCGAGGGGAGCCTCAGTGAAATCGCAGCATCGCAAAAACACAGAGGTCCAGAAGTGGGGTTTCAAGGACTTTGATGTTTTTGCGATGCTGCAATTTCACTGATGCTCCCTTTGCTGGGAAACCCCACCTCCAGACTTCCGTTGCCAGCGAAGCGCTCATTTTTGAAATGCTGGGATTCCCCTGCTGGGATTCCCCTGCAGCATCGCAAAAACACGGAAGTCTGGAGGTGGGGTTTGCCATGTAGGGGAGCCTCAAGGGAATCCCAGCAGCGCAAAAACGGGCACTTCGGTTGGCAAAAGGGGTGAATTTTGGGCTTGCACGCATTAATCGCTTTTCCATTGATTCCTATGGGAAACATTGTTTCGTATTACAAACTTTTCACCTTAAGAACCTCATCCTGGAACCAATTAAGTTTGTAAGACAAGGTATCACTGTATTCTGAAAAAATATACCATATTTTTCAGAGTATAAGATGTACTCTCTCAACCCCCCACAAAAGAGGGCGGAAATTTCAGTGCGTCTTCTACACCGAATGCAGCCATTTTTCTGGGGAGCTTTCAGAAGGCTTCTGGGGAAAGGCAAAAATGTCTCATTTTTGTGAAAAAAGAGCTGAAAAACAGTCTTTTTTTAAACAAAAATGGGGGCATTTTTTGCCATTGCCCAGCACCTAAGAGCTGTCCGCAGGCTCCTCAGACCCTTTGACCACCCAATTGTTGTGAAAAAAATGGGGCTGCTTTTGCCTTCTAATTACCCCATCTAGCATGACCGGAGGAGGAATTCTAGGAGTTAAAGTCCACTAGTCTTAAAGCTGTCAAGTTTAAAGTTTGTAAAAAGTGTACGTGGTTGTAAAAAGTATACATGTTTGTAAAAAGTATTCTGCTATACTGGTATTATTACTAAACCATCTGGTTCAAAATATTGTTTTCTTTGTTTTCCACCTCTAAAATCTAGGTGTGTCTTATATCCAGTGCGTCTTATACTCTGAAAAATACGGTATTTGTTCGGAAAGAATGGGAGATGCAACATCCTGCACCAAGGATGGCCCTAATTTTTTTTCTGAGAAGAAAACCAGTTGGAAAAATTCTTGCTAAGTAAATGGAAGCTGCAACTGAAGAAAGTATCACTGATTTTTTTTTCCCCCAACAAAAAGCTTCAAGGGCTCTAATGACACCAGTTCAATTGCAACCAACACCTAGATTTCAGCCAAATAAACTGATTCGGCTCAAATGGAATTGAAAAACTGGTAGCTTAATAAGCACTAAGTGAGGTGATCTAGCCTTGTGCCCAAGGATGCAGTGAAGATTTAAACACAGCACACAGTACCTACACAATCATTTTTTCCAGATACGGTATGCTGATGCAGCACTGAGGACATTATTGCCTGCTGACTGGCCCCTGGTTTGTTGTTATGGGTGGATATCAAAACTGAATTAAGTTAATGGGCATTTATTAAGTGTCCAAATCTCAGAACACGGTTATGTTTGCTAACTATAATGACACAGAGGCAGCAAACAATGTTCCACAATTCAGAGTAATAGGCCACCGTAGCATTGGGTCCAGCCAAAGGAGCAGAAAAACAGCCTTTGCTTAATGTGATCTAAAAGCTTTTATTTGTATCATCTGAACAAGAATCAGACTCTGTGGATAAAATGGAAGAGAAAATACAAGTGATTGCAAGACAAGACTCCAAACCCGGAAACCAAAGTTCTTTTTCTTTCTTTCTTTCTTTCTTTCTTTCTTTCTTTCTTTCTTTCTTTCTTTCTCTTTCTTTCTCTATCTATCTATCTATCTATCTAACAAAAGTTTTGCAAATTTTTTTTAGCAAAAAAAATATTTATTTATTTATTTGTTTATTTATTTCATTCTTTCCTTCTTTCTGTTTATTCCTTTCTCTTTTCTCTCTTTCTCTCCCTCTTTTTTCTTTCTTTCTTTCTTTCTTTCTTTTTTTCTCTTTCATTTTCTCTCCCTCTTTCTTTTTTCTCTCTCTCTCCCTCCTTCCCTCCCTCTCTTTTTTCTCTCCCTTCCTTCCTTACCAACCTGGAAAGGATGGAAGCCTGAGTCAACCTTGAGCCAGTCAGGATCGAACAGGTAGCAGCCAGCAGAGTTAGCCTGCAATACTAGCCTCTGCGTCACCGTGGCTCCTTAAACTACAAGTGATTTAACAACTTTCTTTACTAAGAATGTCAAAAACTGGCTAGCGTTAAAATATACATTTAAATATAGGCCACAGGCATCTTTTAGTACCTTATTTTGTGACTGTTCTGCCTGACAGGCCGGTTGAGCAGCAAGGAAAGACAAAACACAAACATAGACTGGAGGCTTCCGAAACACAAAATATGTTGCTTTACAAATTGCTGAGAGCCGCAATGATCGCAGAAGAATGTCTGTGTATGACCAAAAGGCCGGGTTATCTGCCAAGCCAATAACGAATGTCTCAACCCCCACAAGGCTTGTAAAGAATGCCTCAAAACTGGGCTGCAGCAAAGGTACTCATTCTATTGTTCAATAGCTGCAGTCTTTCGAAACACAAGTGTCCAAAAACTGGGTTGTTTTCCAAAGATGCAATATGTTGGTTTAGAGACGGAACTCCGGATCTGTTTCGTTGTCTCTGTTAAACCACAAACAATAACTCCTTTGAAGAGCTCTCCCACAAAGCCTCCCCTTTTAAGCCTGCTGCAGGATTCCCTAATTACTCTGTGATTAAGATCTCTGTGATTGGTACCATTGGTTAAAAAAAAGAAATTACTTAAAAATTATTCATCAAGAAAAATATCCAACAAAAACAACTTGTAAAACTAGCAATCTACGTCACAAATCATAATATCAAACTGAAACGACAAATTGTAAACATCGATTGACACGAACTTTAAATTACAAAGAAACTGAATGAACAAACCCTTAAACCACTGATACATGTTGGCACTAACAATTACATCAAAAACATATAGATAAAAACTTTAGGGAAATCTACACCACCTATGTACTTAAAACAAAGGCTGCAAAGCATGAAAGCCCCAGCTCTAACGCTGGCCCTATACACTTTTCTTACTACTCCTCTTTTGCTCCAATTTCATATCCCCCTTCCCTTTATATCTCTTTCCCTTCTTCCCCAACCCCCTCCCTTTTCTTTTTTCTTCTTCCCTGCCAATGTGTACTATATAAGAAAATTATAAATGTTATATATATATTCCCTTTGCCTTTCTGTACCCTGTTTTTAATGTATATATTCAATAAAAACATTTTATTAAAAAAAACCAAAAAACCCTAAGATCTCCTTCTGTGTCTGCACAGCTGTTTCTGTCGTCCCATAATCCTGTAGACCTGAACATTGAGATTGGGTTCATTAATCATCCCCTCCTTGTCTGACCCAGACGAGGCTCTAACTGGTGGTTCCACAGGCACTGCAGAGACCTCCACCTCTACCTCTCCTTCCCTCTCACTGTCTTCACTCCCCAAGAGCCACACAGGTCTCTGATGCTCCGACGGACCCAGCTCATCTGGTTCAAAATCAGTTACCAGAGGAGCTGGCCGTGAACCAACCACAACAGTGACCACCAGTTTTTATTTTGGCTATAGCTGCTGAAAATTTATGGCATCAAGTCTCATCATTCAGAAGTAATTTTAGTATCTAGTCATGACAAGATCAGGATTGGTAAAAAATCCGGGAATGGGAATCAGCAGTATTGCCTTTGTACTGGCTACAAAGCCACTGTCTTATACATAAAAACACAATACAGCTGTTTCCATGCCTATAGCAACACAGTTATGACAGTTATGTCATTACATGACAGAAACAAATGGCAAAGGTTACAGGGCTCTTTGACAGTTTTGCTAGCTTGGTTTGTGAGGCTGCATTTGGGCAGGTGCAGCATCTCATGTTTTGACCATGTCAGCATCATCTTATAAAGCGAGTCCACAAAGAGGAAAAAAATGATTTTGACATATAACTTCAATTAAATACCAAGGGCAGGGCAGAAGGTTAAATAAAATGAAAGGCATCACTAAGTTGGTGATACTGGGCATGAACTGCAACACTGGATGATGAATCTCAATCACATTCATGTTGGCAATTGTAGTGAAGGTCATATGGGCATTTTAAGGACCTCTTCTGGCAATTGTACCCTCCCACTGGTCTTCTACAACTATCAACTACAACTATACAACTATATTTTATTCCCTTCCTGCATTTTATTTGCTGCAGGTATGTGAAACTGTGTAGTTGTAGAAGAATATGTATAAAGATTCTCAGTCATACAGGTCATGGTTGCCCCAAAGGTGCTTTTTCAAGAGGCAACTGGACTTTCTGGTTTTTGTTTGAAGATGTTTCGCTTGTCACCCAAGAACTTTCTTGAAAGAAAAACCACAAAGTCCAGTTGCCCCTTGAAAAAGCATCTTTGGGACAACCATGACCTGGATGATTGAGACTATCCATAGACATTCTTCTATAATCTATGAGCACACATTTTGACATACAGTACATGCAGCAAATAATATCCAGGAAGGGGATATTTTGCAAGGAGTGGTGCAGTGGTTAGAGTGCAGCACTACAGGTTACTCCAGCTAACTGCTAGCTGTAGTTCAGCAGTTCAAATCTCACCACCAGCTCAAGGTTGACTCAGCCTTTCATCCTTCCGAGGTGGGTAAAATGAGGACCTAGATTGTTGGGGACAACATGCAGATTCTGTAAACTGCTTAGAGAGAGCTGTAAAAGTATATAAGTCTAAATCCTATTGCTATTGCTATAAAGGCAGCTTTTATACTGAGCTGGATCAACTTTTGCAAAGCCTTTAGAAAAAACAGTCCTCCTACAACACAACAAATTCCTGTTGCTTTCTTTAAAATTTTTGGGAAAGATCAAAAGCAACATGAGAAAATATTATTTTACAGAAAGAGTAGTAGATTTTTGGAACAAACTTCCAGAAGACGTGGTTGGTAAATCCACAGTAACTGAATTTAAACATTCCTGGGATAAATATATATCCATCCTAAGATAAAATATAGGAAATAGTATAAGGGCAGACTAGATGGACCATGAGGTCTTTTTCTGCCGTCAGTCTTCTATGTTTCTATTTACAGAACAAAGCTAGCTCTCTTTAATTTTTAAAAAACCTCACTGTTAGTTCTATCGATAAAGGAGAACGTTTGTGGCCCAGGGTTGAAATGAGGTGCTCTTGGTGCTCTCTGAGTTCGCTTCTTTTCTTGCAGACATTACCCATTACCTAGTTTGGGTAATGAAAAATCTGCAAATTCAGAGAGCACCAACTCCCCCTTCATTATTTCTATAAATAACTCCATCAGCAACATAACTAACACTCCTTCCTCTTATTATTTTCCCTCACAGCAACCCTGTGGAGGTTTGTTGGGTTGAGAGAGAGTCACCGGGCCAAAGTTAGGCAAGTAGGATGCTTGGCTGCATATCTAGAGGTATAACAAGCAGGAAGAGGGAGATTATGATCCCGCTATATAGAGTGCTGGTGAGACCACATTTGGAATACTGTGTTCAGTTCTGGAGACCTCACCTACAAAAAGATATTGACAAAATTGAACGGGTCCAAAGACGGGCTACAAGAATGGTGGAAGGTCTTAAGCATAAAACGTATCAGGAAAGACTTAATGAACTCAATCTGTATAGTCTGGAGGACAGAAGGAAAAGGGGGGACATGATTGAAACATTTAAATATGTTAAAGAGTTAAATAAGGTCCAGGAGGGAAGTGTTTTTAATAGGAAAGTGAACACAAGAACAAGGAGACACAATCTGAAGTTAGTTGGGGGAAAGATCAAAAGCAACGTGAGAAAATATTATTTTACTGAAAGCGCAGTAGATCCTTGGAACAAACTTCCAGCAGATGTGGTTGATAAATCCACAGTAACTGAATTTAAACATGCCTGGGATAAACATATATCCATCCTCAGATAAAATACAGGAAATAGTATAAGGGCAGACTAGATGGATCATGAGGTCTTTTTCTGCCATCAGTCCTCTATGTTTCTATGTTTCTACCGTGTTTCCCCAAAAGTAAGACAGTGTCTTACTTTCTTTTTACCCCCAAAAGCCCCACTATGTCTTACTTTCGGGGTATGTCTTACATTGGAAAAAAATTGAAAGGGTCGCGTTCCCGAAGGCATCTCCCCAGAGTCCAGAAGGGCAGCCGCGGGACAGGAGCCTCGTGAGCCCTTTTCCAAGTTCAACCTCAGGGCTCCAAGCGGCGTGCATGCGTGGAGCCACAGACGCGTGTCGGGGAAGCGTGTGTCTGGAGGGGAGGAGCCGCTCTGCGCAGTTGGGCAGCCCCACCTGCCTGCCGGAAAGGAGGCGGGCGAAGGAGGGCGCAGCTCTGGCCGCTCGCCTCGGAGCTGGTCGGCCTCGCTGGCCGCTTGCAGCCGAGCCTCGGCAGGACTCGGTTGCTGGGACGAGCGCCTTCGCTGCAAGCCGCCGCCCGCTCGGCTCGCTTCGGACCAGCGCCGTCGTTCGCTTTGCCAAGCCGGGGAAGAGGCGGTGGCGCCGCGGCGAGGCGAAGGCGAAGGGCGCGCGGGGAGCTTGGAAGCGACGTCATCGGGCTCCCCCCCGGCAATACCCCCGTGTTTCCCCGAAAGTAAGACATATGTCTTACTTTCGGGGTACGGCTTATATTAGCCGACCCCCCTGAAACCCCCGATACGTCTTACAATCGGGGGTGTCTTACTATCGGGAAAACAGGGTATGTTACCCAATCAGTTCTTCCATCTGAAGTAGGACTAGAACTCTCAGATTCCTGGTTTCTAGTCTGGTGCCTTGACCACCAAACCTAACTAGTTTCATCCCTAGCTTAATATAATGGTGGGAATTACACATCAACTGGGAGAGAACATCATTTTTCCTTCCTCCTAGCTTTACCCAGAAGTGCTTTTTCAAAAGGCAACCATGCTTTCTTGTGGGTTTTTTTCCTTTAAAAAATTTCTTGGATGAGAAGAGAAATGTTTTCAAAGAAAAAACAAACAAACAAACAATAAGTCCAACTGCATTTTGGAAAAAACGCCTTTGGGACAATTATGACCTGGATGATTAAAGAATCTCCATCGATTCCTTAGCTTTACATTCTTTTCTTAGCTTTATCATATTCATTTCAGTTTTTCCCGAAGTGGTGTGATTACATGGGAGGCATTCTGCAATTTATGACATTCATGACATTTGATAAACGGAATGTATTCTGTGATGTTTTTATTTTTGAAGGTTATGCAAACAGTAGGTTTCTTTTAAAAAAAAGTTATTAAAGGCTGATGTTACTAAAACATGCACAAGTTATTAAAATCAAGTGCATGTTTTAGTAACATCAACCTTGGCTCCATAACCATTTATGAAACAAAAGCGCATCAGCAGTTTGCTAAAGAATTATTCAATGGCCTTTCTTCCTGAATGCCCATCCATTCTCATTTCATCCAGCTGTTCTCACTGTTTCTGGTATCCATACCGTGAGCTTTGCAGCTCATAATTAAACTCATATAATTTTGCTTACACAGCTGTTCTTAAAACTATCACCAATAGTGCAAGCTTCACATTGCTGAGGTCAGCCATTTGGGGAATGGAAGTAGGGACAGGCTGTGCTAGAACACCAAAGAAATGCAGATTGATCATCTTCCTCGCCATCCTTTTAAAATGTTTGTAACTCTTTCAACGTATCTTAAGGTCACCTGACTACAGTTTATTCCTCATCAACCAATTTAAAACTCTAAGATTTATTTAATAGCGGGTTCCCACTCCCAATGTGAACACTATGTTCTAACCCATTACAGTGATCCCTCGCCACTTTATGGTTCACCGCTCGCGACTTCGGTGCATTGCGGGTTTCTGTGAGAGGTATGCGTGCATGTGCGGTAAGGGGCTTGCGGTGTCTGCGGGGATTCTAGGGCTGCCCAGAGCAGTGTTCCCTCTAATTTTTTGGGGGGGTGGGCGGAAAAGTATAGTGTCTGAGCGGCAGTCCCTTCGGGACTGGGCGGCACAGAAATAATAAATAAATAAACAAACAAACAAACAAACAAACAAACAAATAAAAAACCCACCCTGTTTTGCCTCAGAGAATTTCAAAATAAAATACTGTACTGTGTGTCTATAACAGTGATTTTCAACCTTTTTTGAGCTGCGGCACATTTTTTACATTTACAAAACCTGGGGCACATTGAGCGGGAGGGGGCCTAAAAAAAGTTTGGACAAAATTTTTTTCTCTTCCTCCCCTTCGCTCTATTTCTTTCTCCCTCCCTCTTTCTCTCCCTTCCTTCCTTCCTCTTTCTTTCTCTCTCTCTCCATCCCTCTTTCTTTCTCTTCCTTCCTTCCTCTCTTTTTTGCTCTTTCTCTCTCCCTCCCTACGTCCCTCTATGTCTTTCTCTCTCTCTCCTTCCCTTCCTCCCTCCCTCTCTTTCTCTCTCTCTCTTGCTTTCTTTCTCTAGTTCTTTTTCTCTCTCTCTCGCTCTTTCTCTTGCTTTCTTTCTCTCTCTCTCGCTTTCTCTCTCTCTTGTTTTCTTTCTCTCTGAGCTTCGCGGCACACCTGACCATGTCTCGCAGCACACTAGTGTGCCACGGCACACTGGTTGAAAAACACTGGTCTATAACAGTGAGCTCATAATAGGGCAACTCTATCAATATCAAAATGCCACTTAAATAGTGGAGCTAGTTTCAAACTAGATTTTGATTTTCTTTCTCTCTTCCTTACTCCCATTCCTTTTCTTTCTCTTTTCCTTCCTCTCTTTTTTCTATCTGTTTCTCTCTCTTCCTCTCTTCCTCTCTCTCTCCTTCCCTCTCACTCTTTCCCTCTCGGCTTCTGGGCAGGTTTGGGAAACTCTGAGTTGATGATTATCTTTAAGTGAGCGATTGCTCACTGCTCAGCTTAGAGGGAACTATGGCCCAGAGCTTGGGAGGCTGTGGTGGAGCTGAGGGAAAAGTGGAAGGCTCACCATCCTCTACCTCGGTGCGCCAGAAGGAAGCAGAGGATGATGGGAGGAGGCCCTGGCAGCCGGGATTCTAGGGCTGCCCTGGGGTCGGGAGGCTGTGGAGGAGCCGGGGGGGGGGGGGAAGCGGAAGGCTCATCGTCCTCTGCCTTGGCAGCTTTCCTTCTCTGGACGGGATGAGGGGAAGCAAAGCAGGCTTCTCCATTCTTCCTCTCCGGATCCCTGAGTGCTTTCAAGGAGGCGGCTGTGGCGGCCAAAGGCATTGATACAACAAGGCTTCACATTTTAACATTTCTCATCTGATCTCCGCCTTTAGAAGACCCTTTAATATTTCAAAAAAGCCTTGCGTCCCTACTTCATGGTTTTTTGTTAATTGCTGGTGGTCCTGGTGGTACCCTATGAGACTAGACTTTCAATCCTGGGCCTAGAAAGTTTAGAACTAAGATGCCTTAAAGAAGATCTAAGTATTGCCCACAAGAGCATATGCTGCAACGTCCTGCCTGTCGGCGACTACTTCAGCTTCAACCACAACAACACAAGAGCACACAACAGATTTAAACTTAATATTAACCGCTCCAAACTTGACTGTAAAAAATATGACTTCAGTAACCGAGTTGTCGAAGCGTGGAACTCATTACCGGACTCCATAGTGTCATCCCCAAACCCCCAACACTTTACCCTTAGATTATCTACGGTTGACCTAATCAGATTCCTAAGAGGTCAGTAAGGGGCGAGTACAAGTGCACTAGAGTGCCTTCCGTTCCCTGTCCTATTGCTCTCCTATATCTCCTATATCTTTCTTCTATTCCTATATCTCTTCTTCTATTCTTTCATTGATATGTTCTATTACTATATCTTCTTTTCTATTATTTCTTAGATATATTTTACTATGAGTATCTCCTCTATAATCTTCATCATGTATTTTACTATGTGTATATAGATATATACCCACTAAAACCCTCATTGTGTATTGGACAAAATAAATAAATAAATAAATGAGGGATCAATGGGTTTTGTTTTCATTAAACCAAAGAAGGCACATCTTTTATTAACCGGCAAGATCTGACTGACGCAGTGCATATGCAAACACAGTCAAATTATCCAAAGGAAATATATGATTTACTAAGTTTAATGAGCTTTTCATTAGCCGAATTTCTGACTTGCAGTGGGTGGGGGCAGAACAAAAAGAGAATCTCTTCCTTCTGATATGAGGTGTTTGAATTATCATTGCTTATATAGTTTCAGACAAGTACTAATTTTTGCTAATGCTTGTTCTTGATTGATTAGATGCCCCATTTTTCAGACAACTACCAATTTTTGCTAATGCTTGTTCTTGATTGATTAGATGCCCCGTTTTTCATACTGAGGCATAGGTGCCCATAGACAAGTAAAGGATTTTATAATTATGCAGCAAGACCAGAAAGATGTGATTTGCCAACTACTTATTATATGAGCACCTATATCAAAGCATAAAAGCACTAATTAGAAGGGCTGCTCTACTATTATGTAGTGCTTTTAGAAAATGAGCCAAAAGTTACAAAAGAATTATAAGCTTACTCCACTACGAGAATGCGTGTTCTTGCATTGGTTTTAGACTGGACTTTTGAAAACTTCAATTGCTGAGGATGGCAAAAGTCTGGAAATTGCACAACTTCTGCAATGCTAATAGAGAATGGCAGAACATGACAAAAGCCCTACTGGATCACAATTAGGTCCATTAGACAGTGGCCCACAAGCATCTAGGAAACTTACAAATAGGACATCCTTCTCCAATTATCTCTCCTATAAAATTTGGCAAGTGATTGTGAACCCGTGACGTGTCAAAAATGACCCAATCACACTATTTTGGGTGACATGCCAGCATTTGCTTACACCCAACAACTATTCTCAAAAGCACTATCCATTCTCACATGTTTTTCAGAGGCTGTGGAGACTCTCAAAGGAGCTGTGCTCTTGCACAGCCCCCAGAGCCTCTGTCCATGAATGGGGTGCGCTTTCATGTGATTTTCGGAGGCTGTGAAAGAGATTTATTCGAAGTTGCTTCAAGAACAAAGGCCTGGTGCAACCTGGAGCAGCTTTGAGTAAGCCACAGGGGCACGTCAACAAAAAGTTAACATAGTCTGAAGATTAACAGCATGCAAAAAGTCCTGGGATCTTCCCCTGGCCATGGGATAATCGCGCCATTCTCCGAGGCTCGTGTTCCTTGGAGAATGGCACAAGGCAGCCTTTTTGAGTGGCAGGAGTGGTGCTCGGACTGAAGATGACACCTAGGCCAGCCTCAGTACTGCTCCCCAGTGCGACCATGGTGGTCTATGTGGGGAGGAAAGGAAGATAAAAGAATTATTTCTCCTTTATTTTGAGAGGAAGGGATTGACACACCAGTAGAGACAAATTAGGCATTTTCTGAATTTCTGACACACTGAGGGAAGATTTGCCATCACTGTTTTTTTGGGTAGAAGTGGATTGCCACCAATGCCTGGAAACAACATTTCATTGGCTAAGCCACTGATAATTATCTGAGAATCTGTCTATTCCCTTTCTGAAACCATATAAACATTTCTTGGCATATTCCATGAGTTGATTACAAGATTCATGAAGAAGTAGTTCCTCTCATCATGATTAAATATTTGGCTAATTTCATTTGATGGCCTTGAGTACTCATACAGTATTATGGGAAACGGAAAAACACATCTTGTTAGCCCTTTCTTTCCCATAAATACTTTTATTCAACTTAGACACATCTACTCAAAGGAACCTTTTCTCTAAGTTAAAAATCCCAACCATTTGCAGGTTGTCTTCATTCACATTTTAGTTGCCTTTTTCTGCACCTCCTAAAGAAAACTGTTTCCTTATTGATTGATTGATTGATATGGGCACTCATTTAGGCAAATCAGACAAAATGCTGAGCTTGTCTGCTGGAAAGTTGTCAGCCCAAGTTCAAGACCCCAGCACTGTGTGATGAGTTGAACACATGTTCCTGTCCCAGTTCCTACCCACTTAGCAATTTGAAAGCATGCAAATGAGAGAAGATAAATAGATATCACTTTGGTGGGAAGATAACAACATTCCATGCATCTTTGGTATATAGTCATGCTGGCCACATGACCACAGAAATGTCTTTGGACAATGCTGGGTCCATTGGCTAAGAAACAGAGATTAGCACTGCCCCAGGGACGAAATGCTGCTGGTTTTCTCATGCCTGTTGGTCGTCGGAGACCTGGGAGTGTGAGGCTCCGCCTACTCTCCTGGATGCCACCTTTTGGGTTCTTTTGCCGTCTGTGCATGCACATAATGCTTGCGCATGCACAGAGGGCAAAAGAACCCAAATGGTGGTGTCCGAGCAGGTGGGTGAAGCTTCATGCTCCCTTTGTGACCCACAGGCATTAGCAAACCAGGAGCATTTCACATCTGCACTGCCCCCTAGAGTCGGATACAACTGAACAGGGGAAACCTTTACTTTTATCTTCTCCCCAAAATGATATGCAGGCATTGCACAGTGGGAGGGACCCATGTTTTCAGAGCAGTGGAGAGGTGTTTAAGGCACCTGCCCCATCCTACATCACATTTAATTTTTTTTTTTACTAACCATTGATCTTCTATATGTAGATTTTAGATAGCATTTTTTTTACTATCAATGATCTGCCATGCTTATGCATTACAAAATAAATCAAGGAAAAGAAGTCAAAGGGAAATCATATATTTGCATAACTTTTGAATTTAATTTTTTGGACATATCAGTGCACTAATTATCATTATTTCTTTTCTCCTATTTTTAATTCTCTTTTCTAAAGAGAAATTAAATTCATCTTGCTATAATGGAGAAAATTATAACCAGTTACCCTTGGTAGTTATTTGGTTTATTGTTAAGGAACTAATTATGGATGGCAGTTCTGAGATGCTGGCTGTCAGTTCTTAGTTATTTTCCACCTGGATTTGGAATAAGCAGCCTATCAGAGAGGTTGCCTGGAATCATAGACTATTTTGCGACAGCTCTTTGGAAAGAACCCCATTCTCAGTAAAGATGGATACCGGGATACCATTCCCCCTGCAGTGAAATCTACTTGCCTTCCCTACTGATTCGGAAGAGCGCAATTTGCGGGCCACTGTCATGCACACTTATTCACCCTTTGCACATGCCCAGAAAGCTTTGTGCATGCCCAGAAAGTTTTGCATATGTACAGAGGGTTAAAAAAAGAAAATGGCGGCATCTGGGTGGGTGGCCAGAGCCTCGTATTGCCGCCACTACCAGTTCTCCAAACCATTGGTGGCTGCTGCTACCGGTCCACCTGAACTGGGCCGAACTGGTAGCATTTCACCCTTTCCATACCCCCCTCCCCGAGTAATAGAGAACAAGTTCCTTCTTTATATCAAGAATGTATTTGCTAATCTTTCTTGCCATGTTTCAACACGACACAACCACAATGAGAATATCTCCGAGACCGCCTTCTGCCGCACGAATCCCAGCGACCGATTAGGTCCCACAGAGTGGGCCTTCTCCGGGTCCCGTCAACTAAACAATGTCGGTTGGCGGGCCCCAGGGGAAGAGCCTTCTCTGTGGTGGCCCCGACTCTCTGGAACCAGCTCCCCCCAGAGATTAGAACTGCCCCTATCCTCCTTGCCTTTCGTAAACTCCTTAAAACCCACCTTTGTCGTCAGGCATGGGGGAACTGAGATATCTCCCCCGGGCCTATTCAATTCAATTTATGTATGGTATGCTTGTATGCATGTTTGCTTAAATAATGGGTTTTTTAAATATTTTAAATTGTAAATTATTAGATTTGTCATGAACTGTTTTATTGTGTTGTGAGCCGCCCCGAGTCTACGGAAAGGGGCGGCATACAAATCTAATAAAATAAATAAATAAATAAATAAATAAATAAATAAATAAATGAGGTGTTGGGTATGATCCTTGGCTGCATCATGGCTTGACAGCCATGGGGCCCAATAAACATGAGCATTGTCCTCAAACACTGAGAGCCATATTTCCCAGCTGTCTACAGAGTACAAGGTTGACAGCAGAGAGATATTTTTCGGCAGACAAATAAATGTGGACAGTATTTCACAGAAAGTCATATGACTGATCTAGTGCACGAGGTTGTTGTGGTGCATATTTAAAATGTCATGTCTGCGATCAGGTATCATGATGGATGATAGCACTGCTACAGCCGTTTAATCTTTACCAAAATGTAAACAAGTACAACATCCAAATGTCTGAGCAATAAGGGAGGCATCATGACCATTATACCTTGCTCCCCCTTCTCACTTCTTTATTCTTCAACAGCTGATCTCAGGATTAAATTATTTACCAGGAGGCCAGTAAATACTTACTAATGGTCCTGAATCTGTGCATTAAAATAGACTCTCATTTCTTCTGCTCCTTGTAAAAACATCATTGCTTATCACCACTCAAAGACTGTACTCATATTCCATAATGTACGGAACATGACTTTTTAAAACTTTCTCGTATCCTTTAGGTTGCTGATAATATATAACCATGCAATAAACACTTGTATCTCTATGGATGATGCTCAGAGCACAGATTTTTTAATTACAGATAGTCCTCGACTAACAACAGTTCATTTAATGACCATTCAAAGCAATGGTGGGTTGTAAATGATTTTGCTGCTGGTCATGCTCACTACGCTTCTGCGGGCAGATGGGCGGAGCCTCCCACCACCAGTCTGAACCGGGAGCAACCTACCCGCTGGTTCAAAGTTAGAATGGCACTAAAAAAAGCAACTTATGGCTATTTTTACACTTATGACCATTGCAGCATGTGACTTATATTTGGATGTTTGATGACTGACTCACATTTATATGCGGAGAGGGGCGGCATACAAATCAAATCAAATCAAATCAAATCAAATCAAATCACATCAAATCAAATCACATCACATCAAATCACATCACATCAAATCATATCAAATCAAATCAATAAACAAACAAACAAACAAACAAACAAACAAACAAACAAACAAATAAAAGTTGCAGTTCCCCAGGAGTCAGGTGATTCCCCCTTTGAGACTTTCTGATCAGCAAAGTCAATTTATTTTTATTTATTTATTATTTAGATTTGTATGCCGCCCCTCTCCGCAGACTCGGGGCGGCTCACAGCAAGATACAGTAATTCATGACAAATCCAAATAAATTTAAAATATTTAAAAAGATTTAAAAAGAACCCCATTTACTAACAAACACACACACAAACATACCATGCATAAATTGTACATGCCCAGGGGAAGTGTTTCAGTTCCCCCATGCCTGATGACAAAGGTGGGTTTTAAGGAGGTTACGGAAGGCAGGGAGAGTAGGGGCAGTTCTAATCTCTGGGGGGAGTTGGTTCCAGAGAGTCGGGGCTGCCACAGAGAAGGCTCTTCCCCTGGGGCCCACCAACCGACATTGTTTAGTTGACGGGACCTGGAGAAGGCCCACTCTGTGGGACCTAATCGGTCGCTGGGATTTGTGCGGCAGAAGGCGGTCCCAGAGATATTCTGGTCCAGTGCCATGAAGGGCTTTAAAGGTCATAACCAACACTTTGAATTGTGACCGGAAATTGATCGGCAGCCAATGCAGACTGTGGAGTGATGGTGAAACATGGGCATACCTAGGTAAGCCCATGACTGCTCTCGCAGCTGCATTCTGCACGATCTGAAGTTTCCGAAAAGTTTTCAAAGGTAGCCCCATGTAGAGAGCATTACAGTAGTCGAACCTCGAGGTGATGAGGGCATGAGTGACTGTGAGCAATGAGTCCCGGTCCAGATACGTCCGCAACTGGTGCACCAGGCGAACCTGGGCAAACGCCCCCCTCGCCACAGCTGAAAGATGGTTTTCTAATGTGAGCTGTGGATCGAGGAGGACGCCCAAGTTGCGGACCCTCTCCGAGGGGGTCAATAATTCCCCCCCAGGGTAATGGACGGACAGATGGGATTGTCCTTGGGAGGCAAAACCCACAGCCACTCCGTCTTATCTGGGTTGAGTTTGAGTCTGTTGACACCCATCCAGGCCCCAACAGCCTCCAGACACCGGCACATCACTTCCACTGCTTCGTTGACTGGACATGGGGTGGAGATGTAAAGCTGGGTATCATCAGTGTACTGATGATACCTCATCCCATGCCCTTGGATGATCTCACCTAGCGGTTTCATGTAGATGTTAAATAGCAGGGGGGAGAGGACCCCACAAGGGAGAGACCTCGGAGTCGACCTCTGACCCCCCACTAACACCGACTGCGACCGGCCAGAGAGGTAGGAGGAGAACCACTGAAGAACAGTGCCTCCCACCCCCAACCCCTCCAGCCGGTGCAGAAGGATACCATGGTCGATGGTATCGAAAGCCGCTGAGAGGTCAAGGAGCACCAGGACAGAGGATAAACCCCTGTCCCGGGCCCGCCAGAGATCATCCATCAACGCAACCAAAGCAGTTTCTGTGCTGTAACCGGGCCTGAAACCCGACTGCTGGGGACCTAGATAATCGGCTTCTTCCAAGGACCGTTGGAGCAGGAGCGCCACCACCTTCTCAACAACCTTCCCCATAAAGGGAAGGTTGGAGACTGGACGATAGTTATTAAGTATGGCTGGGTCCAGGGAAGGCTTCTTGAGGAGGGGGCGCACGAGCGCCTCTTTATAGAGTGTTGAAAAAACTCCCCTCCCCAAGGAAGCATTGGTAATCTCCTGGACCCAGCTCCGTGTCACCTCCCTGCTGGCCGAAACCAACCAGGAGGGACACGGATCCAGTAAACAGGTGGTGGAACTCACAGCTCCAATGGCCTTGTCCACTTCATCAGGTGTCACCAGATCAAACTCTTCCCAGACAGGTGGACAAGTACGTGCCCCAGTCGCCTCGACTGACTCGTTGTCAGTCGACTCTGTTTTCCAATTGGAGTTGAGGTTGGCCCGGATCTGAGCGATTTTATCAGCGAAAAACGTATTAAAATCCTCGGCACTGTTCTGCAAGGGCTCCCCAACTCCCCCCTGGTTAAGAAGGGAGCGGGTTACCCTAAACAGAGCGGCCGGGCAGGATTCCGCTGATGCAATCAAGGCGGCATGGTACGCGCATCTTGCCGCCTTGAGCGCCACTTTGTAAGTCTTAATAAAAGCTCTTACAAGTGTTCGATCAGATTCAGACCTACTCTTCCTCCATCGCTTCTCTAGACGTCTCTTCTGGCGTTTCAACTCCCGGAGCTCCTCGTTGAACCATGGAGCTCTACGGGGTCTAGCGCCACGGAGAGGTCGCAAAGGCGCAATCCGGTAAAGAGCCTCCGCTGCAGCCTTGTTCCAGGCCTCTGCAAGAAACTCTGCCGAACTGTGGACGAGTGCCTCTGGAATAACCCCAAGCGCCGTCTGAAAGCTCTCTGGGTCAATCAGGCGTCTGGGGCGGAACATCTTAATTGGTTCCGCCTCCCTGCTGGGAAGGATTGGAGCCAGGAAGTCAAGCCGTAGTAGAAAATGATCTGACCATGACAAAGGCAATGCTTCTAAGCCCCTTAGTCTCAGACCATTACTCAATTGCTCGGAAAGGAATACCATGTCAGGTGCGTGTCCTCCCTCGTGAGTCGGACCCTGTACTACTTGAGGCAGGTCCATGGCTGTCATGGTGGCCATGAACTCCTGTGCCAACTCAGAGGTTTCGCCGAGTGACGGAAGGTTGAAGTCCCCCAGAACAATAAGTCCGGGGAACTCCACCACCAACCCGGCTACCTCCTCGAGTAGCACAGGCAGGGCTTTTGACACGCAGCTGGGAGGCAGGTACGTGAGAAATAAGCCCACCTGAACCCCTAAGTCCAACTTCATCAAGAGAGATTCGCAACCCGCAATTTCCCGAGCAATGAGTCTACGTAGGCAAAGGCTCTCCCTGGCTATAATAGCCACTCCTCACCCCCTTCCCTGGGGTCGAGGTTGATGCCATATCTGAAACACGGCTGGGCAAATTTCAGAGAGAGGAACACCTTCCTCTGGGCCCAGCCAGGTTTCAGTAATACATGCCAGGTCGGCCTCCTCATCCAGGATCAAATCCCGAATGAGGAGAGCTTTATTTACCACCGACCTGGCATTGAGCAGCAGCAACCTGAGCCCAGGGCCAGAGTTACACTCATCACCAGTACTCAAGGTTGGGCTCACGGAGCCAGAACAAGGGATCGTTATTAAGCAACGATCCCTCGTTCCCCTGGAACGGCTAAATCCATGGCCCCCGCCATATCTGCCTCTCCCCAGCAACACTGGAATATTCCGACCCTCTGCCACCCCAGAGATCGGTGCCCCTTCCCCTCCCGCCTCTCGAGCATCAGGTGGGCCAAATCTATCATTCATACTGTTACCATTCATCTCATCCATACCGTAACCCCACCCACCCCAGCCATCCCAATCATACCAACCATTCAACTCATGCACACAAGTATATCTATCCCAATCATCCATTAATTTAGAAACCCCCAATAATATTAAAAATAGATTAAATTAATAGCAATTTAAAAAAACACTAATAAAATATATCACAATATATAATATAAAATAGAAGATAAAAAAGATTATATAATTAAATAAATTAATTTTTGATAGTATAAAATCAGATCTTAATCATTATTTAATCATCAGCAATCAATCAGTCCAGGTGTGATGTTCCTTTAGGTCTTCATAGAGTCTTAAGGTCTTAAATCTACTGTCTTTTTCAACTGTCTTTTTTAATCAATCCACAAGGGGCATAGTTCTTCAATGATGGTACATAAAGATTAAAATTAAGAGGGGAGGGGAAAGGGGGGGTTGGTGGGACAACAAGCGGTAACAGACAATGGCAATGATCCCAGTGCAGATTGGTCATAATGTTCCCGAGCAATGAAAAAAAAAAAAAACCCATCATTCTCACCCCATAATCATTCTAACTGTTGTTATTCCAAGGAGGCAGGGTTATTTCAATATCTGCCAACTCCTCAGTCCCTTAGCCTCACTTTAGCCTCACCTCGGCCCCAGCAGCTCTCACCCACTGGTGCCATACGGGGGGGCCCTGAGTTGTTGCCCCTGGGTGTTCCTCATTTGCCGCATCTCCGTTGGCGTCTAAAGTTATTCTCCGCCACTAGACTCTGTTCCTTTCCACTGTCTCCCTCACCCTTTGTTGTCTCCGTCACTCCCCAGTCACCACCGTCTCGACACCGGTCCCTCTCACCCACCGGAGTCGGGCTGGGAGTTTGACTCAGCAGTGGCTCGACTCCTCTCAACTCCTCTCGGCTCCTCTCATCTCTTCCCCTCCGGTGTTTATACTTTCCGTCCGGCCCTGCCGCCATCTTCCACACCAGCTGGTCGTTTTTCAATGCCGTGCTCTCTCTCGGTTCTCTCTTGGCACCCCCTACGGCAGTGGCTCGATGGGGAAACCAGATTCACTTAACAATCATGTTACTAATTTAACAACCGCAGTGATTCATTTAACAAATGAGGCACGAAAAGTCTTAGAATGGAACAAAACTTACTTAACAGATTTCTCATCTGACAACATACATTTTGCACTCAATTGTAGTTATAAGCTGAGGATTACCCGAATTGTTATTTCTGTTCATTGAGCTTGCTTGTTTTCTTGCAGACATTTCGTTACCCTAACGAGGTAATATTATCAATGTCCTGTTGACGTTACCTAGCTGGGGTGATAAAATGTTTGCAAGAAAACAAGCAAGCTCAGAGAGCACCAAGGACCCCTCATGTCAACCCTGAGCTGCAAATTTTGGTATTTCTCTTCAGTTTCTCCCACTTTGAGAAGGAAAGAATGTCTGTTGGTGTATTTAATACAAAAGGAAGAATCTCCAGCACATTAATCAATAGCAATTTTCCTTTCTGCAAACCCGAATGGAAATAAAACACACCCGATACTTACAGCACTATCGCCAAGCTAGGATTCGCATTTATCAAATCAGGACACAAAGATCCTTCTGTGAATGTAGACATGACGATGTCACTGCATCAAATAACAATCCTACATTTGAATTCCAGATACTATAGAGTTGGCAAACATTCTGATTCTGTTCTATGCATTCACCAGCTGTAGAAACCTATGCAATTTAAATTTATTTAATGGTATGTGGGAATGACCTTGGGAGAGAGGCAGAAGAGCTGCAAACTGGACAAACATGGTGTAAAAGGTAGCTTAACTCATAGAAGGAAGGAAAGTTTGAGAAGTGTTTCAGAAAGGAACTTCCCTAGTTTTCTGCAGAATACAAGGGAAGGAGAGGAGACACCAATCTTGCAAGGTTCTGTTAAGGTGGCCTTATAATAGGCTATCTTAACAGATAATAGTTAATCTTGGTTATGCTTTTTGTCTAGAGTACCACTTAGATTTAACAATCTTTTGCTCAAATGTTAACAAGAACAGAGTTCATTTCATTTTGGGATTGTCAGGCTGAAGCCATCATGTGGAGTTAGAGACTTTGACCTGCCACAGTAGAATAGTATTAGGGGAACTGGGAGGGGTAGTTACATGAGAGGGAAAGTTAATAGCCACAACAAATTCCTTTCTTAGAGTCCAAGGTCATCTTTTGTCCTGCATCAACTGAAGTAAAGAGAAAGTCGCTGAAATCCCTGCACTTGGACTGCTCCTCGTGATGAACTTGTGGATGTGGGAATGTGGGAAGAACCTTAACCTGGGTGGGATACTGGAAGGAAGTTAGTATCGGAATGGCAATGGCATGACCAACATAGCTCTGCTAATAAATCGAACCTTGGATGAGACAATTGGACTGGAATCTGATTTATTTCTCAGATGCTATTTGGAGCACTGACAGGGGTGGGAGCAGAGGTGGATTGCTGCTAGTTTGGACCTGTTCTATAGAACTGGTAGCAGAAATTTCCCACCACTTACTGAACTGGCAGTGATGACCCACGATCCATGCATGCCCCCAAACCAGTACTCTGCTCGCCACAGATTGCCAAAAAACTCTGCATGCACAGAGGGTCATTTCCGGGAAGGGAAACCCATGCGCAAAATATGCCATTCCATTGCAATGTGAACCAGCAGGGAAGGTAAACAGAACCCACTCCTGGACGGGAGGAGACCCCCGTTTTAGATCACTAAAGATTCAGCTAAACTCCCATTTTCCATGAGAGAGAGAAGGTTTAAGAAGCTGTAAGATTTACCAGGAAGTTATAAACTTATTTCAGTTGGGCCACTCGGGTGAGAAAACTGGCTGGCTTCAGACCGGAAATGCTTGGAACAGTGCGGGCTTTGCGCTTTTCTCTATGGCAGTGTGAAGTTCCCTTGTTTTCTTCTCTGGCAGGTTCTGGGATATGGGCTGATTCAGTCTCCTGAGAACCACCGCCGCTGCTGCTGCATGGAAAGGCAGCGGCGGGAGACAGACTTATTTTCCCTTTTGCTGCCTTTCCATGGCAGGAACGGCG
Source organism: Erythrolamprus reginae (assembly GCF_031021105.1). Classification (NCBI taxonomy): domain Eukaryota; kingdom Metazoa; phylum Chordata; class Lepidosauria; order Squamata; family Dipsadidae; genus Erythrolamprus; species Erythrolamprus reginae. The sequence continues at coordinate 256,505,553 of NC_091951.1, read as the reverse complement.
GTGGCGGCACTTGGGAGCCTGAATGAGGCTGAACAAGACTGCCCTCCAGGACTTGCCAGACTTTCCTCTTTAGCTGCCTTTCCATGGCGGAAGGGACAGATCCTGGGATATGGGCTCATTCAGGCTCCCGAGCGCTGCTGCTGCCGCTGCCGAAAGGCAGCTGAGGGGGACAGGCTTATTTTCTCCTTTGCTGCCTTTCCATGGCAGGAGCGGTGGTGGCATCGCTTTGGAGCCTGAATAAGCCCACCCTCCAGGACTTGCTAGACTTTCCTCTTTGCCTGCCTTTCCATGGCGGGAGTGGCAGAACCTGGGATACAGGCTCGTTCAGGCTCCCAAGCACTGCCGCCGCCACCGCTGAGGAAAGGCAGCTGTGGGGGACAGATTTATTTTCCTCTTTGCTGCCTTTCCATGGCAGGAGCCATGGACAGCCATATTTATTTATTTATTAGATTTGTATGCCGCCCCTCTCCATAGACTCGGGGCGGCTCGTATCAATGGCAGTTTAGAAAAGAAATTTTGATTACAAATATAATTCATTGCCATACAAAAAATTAATCCATTAAATAATGAAATTAACTTCACCATTATCGGCCAGATCCATATAATTTTTATTCTGTTTAGAGTCTTCTCTTAATACATTACAGTATATGGTTGACAGTTCACATGAGCCATTGTGAAATTACACATCTATCACATTGAACTACACACAATTAAGTAAAATCACTTTAAGATATAAAATATTTTGTATTTTACTTATAACACTGAACAATAACACTAAGACAAACTATAGGTTAAGCCATCTATGCTAATATGACAATATATTTTTCATAAAAAGTTCAAATGCAGATTTAATAAGACTTTTATTAATGCAAATGACTTTACTAGGGAAGAAAGGGAATGACTTTGACTTGATTGTATTGAGCTTTTCCTTTTTTCTGATTTATGTTTTGTATCATTTAGTTTTGATTTTAATGCTATATTGATTGTTTCTTATATTTTGCTTTTGTAAACTGCAAACTTGCCCCGAGGGTACAAAAAAAAAGAGATAAGAACATGTATATGCTGAAAAATAGATAAATGCTCTTCTGAAAATTAAATTCTATCTTGCCAATTGTTCAGCCATTTGGGGAAGTTTGAGACCTATGGAAGTTGACACCATAGCTATTTCTTCCAGCAGCCTTGTCTAAGAGTAAGAAACAAAACAACCCTCCAGCCCCATGAAATATAAACTTTCTGATCTAATGTCTGAAGAAGATGCTGAGACTTTTTTAATAATTATATTTGTGTTTGTGTCCCTTCAGTTCATAAAGTGGCACAAAACTATGCTGGCATTATCTTGCCCTGCCCCTTCTACGGAGTCATTTTCTGTCTCAGCAATGAGACTAGCAAGTGATTGTCCTTATATCTAATTAATGAGCACTAAGGGAAATTTATTAAATTTATTGGCTGCCTATCTTAACACAGGGTAACTCTGGGCTGCTTACAGTCATAAAAAAAATGTATCTATATGTATACATTAAAACAGGGGTCTCTAACTTCAAGACTTGTGGACTTCAACTCCCAGAATTCCTTAGCCAGCATGGCTGGTGAGGAATTCTGGGAGTTGAAGTCTACAAGTCTTAAAGTTGGTAGGTTGGAGATCCAGGCCTTAAAACATACATAAAGTAAAACCAAACATTAAAATCTAACAACATATGGAGAGGGTGGTGGCGGAGTGGGGGGAGGTGGGATCCTTTGTCACTCGATCAACCATCACACTATTTTCCAGGGCACTGGATGGAAACTGACCAAGGAGAGATTCAACCTGGAAATAAGGAAGAAATTTCTGACAGTGAGAGCGATCAACCAGTGGAATGGCCTGCCAGCGAAGATGTGAATGCCCCATCACTCGACACATTCAAAAGGAAATTGGACTGCCAGCTGGCTGGGCTGGTGTAGGGTTTCCTGCTTGAGCAGGGGTTTGGACTTGACTACCTGCAAGGTCCCTTCCAACTCTAATAATAAATAAAATCTCTACAGCTCTGTATGCCCAACTGACAGAGCCAGGTCTTTAGGCCCTTACAAAACGAGTGGAGCATTGGGGCTAGGCTCACAGCATGCAAAATGTTTTATTTATTTATTTATTGGATTTGTATGCCGCCCCTCTCCGTAGACTCGGGGCGGCTAACAATAGTAATAAAAACAGCATATAACAATCCAATATTAAAACAATTAAAAAACCCTTATTATAAAACCAAACATACATATAAACATACCATGCATAAATTGTAGAAGCCTAGGGGGAAAAGAATATCTTAGTTCCCCCATGCCTGACGATTTGATTGATTTTATTTTTTTGGATTTGTATGCCACCCCTCTCCGTAGACTCGGGGCGGCTAACAACAGTAGTAAACAGCATATGACAATCAAATATAAACAGTTAAAAAAACCCTATTGTAAAACCAACATACATACAGACATACCATGCATAAAATTGTAAAGGCCTAGGGGGAAAGAGTATCTCAGTTCCCCCATGCCTGGCGGCAGAGGTGGGTTTTAAGAAGCTTACGAAAGGCAAGGAGGGTGGGGGCAATTCTAATCTCTGGGGGGAGTTGGTTCCAGAGGACCCGGGCCACCACAGAAAAGACTCTTCCCCTGGGTCCCGCCAAGCAACATTGTTTAGTTGACGGGACCCGGAGAAGACCCACTCTGTGGGACCTAACTGTTGTGATGTGAACCGGTGGGGAACACCCCTGAGTTAAGAGTGTGTATTTAGTAGATGCATCATCTTGTGCCTCACAAAATTTGCTTTTTATATTTAGGTTTTTGGAAACGATGACAGAGAAACAGCTGCTACTCATAAGAGAACGCTGCTTTCCCCATTACAATGATGCGTCCATCAGGGAAACCAAGCATTCTTCTTTGCTAATGAATCCATCTGTACCTTGCTCGGTAAAAAAAAGAAAGAAAGAAACAACAAAACAAGACTTAACACCTTCCTCAAAGCCATCCCCCTCCTAATTCAGTACAAACAAAAGAGCCCATTTCCTCCAGCAAATCCAACCCGAAGTGTTTGTAGCAGAATTTTAAGCAATGGCTGCCTTGCTTCTTATCTTTTTGATTTAAAAAAATACTTTCAAAATGGTACAAAGATTTCAGCAAATCAATGAAGTTGATGTTGGGCGGGGGGGATGCCCCTATGCTGCTTAAGAAGAGAAACTATAAGAGTCATAGTTATTATTTTTCAAATCCAGTGGCAATCTGATCTGAAATGTATTAGGAAAATGATCCACAATAAATGTTTTGTATAAGCAGCTAGTTTATTTATACACCTCTAGGCAAACATAACAGAATAAGGAGAAAATATAGTAGTTTGTCTAGTGGGAAAATCCCCTTTTCTTTCCAAACTAAGCAACAACAACAAAAGGTAGTTTATGGATATTTTAATTACATCTCCTGTGTCTCGGTGAACCTTGACTTGTTCTAAATCAGACCCTTTCAAGATTTTGGACAGTGCAAAATGTATTCTGCACCTTTATCATTTTCCATTGTAAATAATACCCTGCCTCCCCCACCCCAAATACCAGTAATTACACGGAGTATCATTTTGAATAAAATTGTGAAGATAGTGTTAATTAAAGAAATATTGCTGGCTGTCATCTGAACAGAAACGGGTGAGTTAATTACATGGTTCAGTAGCAAGAGGGGAAGGGAAGAGAAACTACATTAGAAAGCTTTCTTCTTACAAAAAAATCCTCTCAACTAAAGATTCAGTAATGAGCATATGGTCCTATGTTTCCGTCAGCAACTCAAATTTTTAATTTAAAGCTTCCAGAGCAGCATTAATGCAAAGTTTAGCTTCTACACCCAGCAAGGTTTGCATTTACTTGACGCATCAAAAGAGTCTGTTCCTTTTTTAAAAAAATAAATAAACATCTATCCGTTTAGGCCTTCTGGAGCCTCCAAAAGAATGTCCAGCATCTGTTTTCTACAATGTCAATAACAAGTCTATGAGAAACCTTCATATAAAACTGAAGCATGGTAAATACTCAGTTATACGTGAAGCGATGTAGGAAATGACCAGGCTGGACCAGAGGGAGGGGTCAAATGTGTCATAAGTTACGAATACTTGCATGCCTGGATTCTAAGTCCATCCCACCTTAAATGCCTTTCTTATCTCCCATTCATTTGCCTTGACCGCTAGTTAGTCAGCTTCTTGTAGACAGCTTAAGCTTGCAATAAATCTTTATACTCCTTTGAACTGACTGAATCTTCTGATTTTCCAGGCGCTGGACAGCCTCAAGCCTTATTTCCAGTGAAGGGCTACCAAAATTTTTACTATCACACTGTGGGCGTGGCATATGCAAGACACCTTGTATTTTCTTTCAACATCTTTCAGTGCAAATTGGGTGCTCTGGGATGGAGCTCCATTTTTGCTATCCCACTGCGTCAGTAGCCCACCCCTGCTTATTTCTGCTCAGAAGTGTCAAACATGTGAGTGCTCTGGTTGATCTCTACTGATGCTGCTACTGAATGTCTGTAACAGAAAAGCTTTGTGCCCCTACAGTTGCACATGCTTTGGCCTTAATCTGTGACAACACACCAGTGCTGCTGCAGACATTTGTGCTGAATCCAAAGACACTGTGCGAGTGATGTTGGCTGGATCATCATTGCCTTGCTGTTGAAGGCTAAGATATGCAGAGAAAGAATGTAGGTATTGTTCTGTTGGGCTCTCTGGTAGAATCCTCCCAAAAATTCACAGGTCCAAATTTCAGACACATACACGTTTCAAAATTCAAAATAATGTTCTTTATAATGAAAATTCACTTAAACTAAGCCCTCTTTTGGTATAGCAAAGAGCACTCGTCTCCAAACAAACTGGTAATTTGTACAAGTCCCTTATCAGTTCTGTGATACTTAGCTTGCAGCTGTGAGGTAATTCACAGTCCTTCTTCTTTCACAAAGTGAAACACACTTTGCCCTGGTTTAGTTTCAAAGCCGGGAAAAATCAGCACACAAAAGGTCAAAGTCAGTAAAGCAGTCACGAAACACAACAATCAGATAATCCTCCACAATGGCCAAACCCACAGGCTGCTATTTATAGCAGCCGCACTAATTACCACAGCCCCACCCAACCACAGGTGGCCTCATTTTCTTTGATAATAATCTCTCAGTTGTTGTTGCCTATGCATCGCTCTCCGCATGTGTGGCTGTATCATTAACTCTTGTTCGGAATCCAAGGAGGAGCTAGATAATTGATCTCCTTCTGAGCTGTCTGCCCCACTCTCCTCCTCCCTGTCACTCATGTCTTCTTGGTCAGAGGAGCCTTCATCAGCAGATTCCACCGGGGGCAAAACAGGCTTGCAGCATGTGGATGTCTCCCCCACATCCACAGTCCTTGGGGCTGGAGCTGAGCCAGAGCTAACCACAACAGGTATGGAACAGCTATGCCGTCAGTATTTGTGCCAGACTTTCTATTAAGCATCTCAGCATGTCATTTTATATCTCAGACAACTTTCTGTGTCTGAGACAGGCAATAATCAGTCCAGCTTGAGCCACACCTATTGCAGCCAAAAATTCTAATCAACACATCACACTGATATTGTGGGCAAATATAAGTATCAGCATCTTCAATTGAACTCTAATATTTAATCTGTCCAGTAGTGAAGAAAGTGCATTTTTATATTGGAAATCAAATTAAATCCATTGGATTTAACAAGGACACTTGTATGATGAGCTTTTGGGGTAGGGAGACATGGAATGGCAGCACTTTGGCAGATCGAATCTCAGTAGGCTCAAGGTTGACTCGGCCTTTCATCCTTCCAAGGTCGGTGAAATGAAGACCCAGATTGTTGGGGGCAATATGCTTGCTGTCTGTAAACCGCTTAGAGAGGGCTGTAAACAGAGGTGGGCTACTTCCTGGAAGGGAGGTGGAGTGGAGAACGCAGTGGGGAGCTCCACCCCAGAGCACCCAATTTTCACTGAAAGATGTTGAAACAAAATGCATAAGCCATGCCCACAGTGTGGTAGTAAAAAATTTTTGGTAGCCCATCACTGGCTGTAAAGTACTGTGAAGTGGTATTTACAGTGATCCCTCGTTTTTTGCGGGGGATGCGTTCCAAGACCACCCGTGAAAAATGAATTTCTGTGAAGTAGAGGAAAGATTTTTTTTATGTATTTAATGAGTATTTGGACTTTTTAAACCCACCCTTTGCATTAAACAGTCATTCTATAATGTTTCTCAGCTGGAACTACATGTGATATCCTACTAGTACAGTAGTACTGTAGAAAAGGTTTATGAATTTTTAATGGATTTAAAATTTTCAATGGATTTAATGGATTTAAGCCCCCTTTGAAAACCCGTGAAGTAGCGAATCCGTGAAAGATGAACCGCGAAGTAGCAAGGGATTACTGTAAATCTAAATGCTATTGCTATTTTATATTATAAGTTGATTAGCTAGCCTCAGTTCTTTGATTTCTGATTCTGCATGTTGTTCTTTCCAGAGCGTTATTTTCTGATAGTCTCTTCTTGTTGGATTTGATTTTTATAATGTTACAAAAATATTATTCTTTTGTTTTTTGTCTTTGTATATTTGCAACAGATAAGCAATTTTTCTTCAGTAGACTTTGCCTCACCACCACTCTTTATCATTTCACAGATTCCCTCTGTGAACAATACTGAATGAGTCAAGCCATGGCTATTAAACATAAAAGAAATATATCTGCCATCCACCTCCTTTTCAGGGACGATTAGAAGCTCCATATGAAATAGAATTGCTGCTCAAAACTATCTAGTTACAGCCAAGCTATTGCAATGGAGTTTGAATTGGACAATTTGTGCCACACTCATTCTGAACAGGGGAAAAATAGTGAAAATTTAATGGAAACAACATCAAAAAAGTCTGAATGACGAGAATCACTACAAATACCCAGACATTCTTCAAGCTGACAACAGTAAGCACCATGAAGTCAAGAAATAGCTTAGAAGTGAATACATTAAGAGAGTGAAGAAGATCTTAAAGTTCAAACTTAGTGGAGGAAATAATTGCCCAGGGTAACACCTGGGCAATTACAGATGCTAGATACACAACTGGAATAGTGAACTGAATTCAAACAGAACAAAGAACCCTGTGTCAGCATTCCAATAAACACCCTCAACAAAACAAGGTTCTGAGGATAGAAGTTTCTCAAATTTCCAATTTATTAGAAATGCCATGTTGGCAACATCTGGGAAAACTCGAATCCGAAAGCTTCCAGGTTTTCCTCACCCAAACAAAAGTTCAAGTCCCTGCCCAACACTAACATGTCCATCACACAATTCAATCAGGCACCATCCAAAACTGAAGATGCCTCCCTGTCATTTCCTCACAGCCACTGGGCACAGCGGCCTAAATAACATTCTTTCTTTCTGGAAAGAATGTTATTTAGATTACTACATATCACCTCCTCCATATAATCCCCCCTGTCGCAGGTCTGAATACAGAAAGGTAGAAGGTGGCTTCCAGGCCTGACACCCTGCATAGGAAGACCAGAAAAATAGTACTAACAATGAATCATGTCCGTCATCTATGCAGTAATGTGGACAGACTCTACTTACCAAGGAAAACAGATAGGCGTGGAACAAAAGCTGAAGGACAGTGAAGAAGATGCACTGAAGTTAGTACACCATGAAGGTTTATTGCCATGACGGCAAACCTATGGCATGCGTGCCACAAGTAGCACGTGGAGCCATATTTGAGGGCATGTGAGGCATTGCCATATGTCAGCTCCAGTGCACTGGTCAGCTGATTTTCGGCGTTAGAGAGGGCAGGGAGAGGTGTTTTTGCCCTTCCTAGGCTTCAGGAAAGCCTCCAGAGCTTCTGGATGACAAAAAATGTACCCAACAGGCCTACTAGAAGTTTGTAGACCAGAAGTTCATTTTTTGCCCTCCCCACCAGGCTTCAGGAAAGCCTCCAAACTTCCAGTAGGCCCATTGGGCTCATTTTTTTGCATCCACAGGCTCTGGAGGCTTTCCTGAAGCCTGGGGAAGACAAACAATGGCACAATGGGCCTACCGGAAATCTGGAGGTTTCAGATGTGCAGGGGTATGAGCATGGGAGTTGTGCACGGGAGGGGCATTGCATTATGGGTATGGGCATACGTATATGCACCATTGCAGATGCACACCCTTTGGCATGTGAGCAAAAAAAGGTTTGTCATCACTGGCTTATTGGATACTGGCAATAGCAAACTGGCCGACAAAAGTGACCAAATGTAGAACAGAAAATAGCAAGGCAAAATATTACATGGCCAATCCATGGATAGCAAAGTCAGATAACATGATCTGGCAATGACTAAGAACAATAAGTTTGAAGAAAGAATCATTAGGACTAATTCTAGCTGCCCAAGACCAACCCTTAAGAACAAATACATAGAGATTTGAGAAGCCAGCAACAAATGCCACCTCAGCAAAGAAGCTGAAGAAGAAGTGGACCACTTGGTTAGCTGCTACGAGAAGATCGCACAGACTGTCTACATACAATGGCATGGCGAAGTAACAACAATAGTTCATTGGAAGATCTGCAATAAATACCATTTGCTTGCAAGCAAGAAATAATGGGCTTACAAAAATAAATAAAGTAATAGAAAGTGAAGAAGCTAAAGTGTTTTGAGACTTTAAAATGGAGACATAAATGGACTTTTGAGACTTTAAAATGGAAACATAAAATGGAAACATAAAATGGGACACAACAGTCCACGTGTAATAATTGTCAAAAATAAAGACAAAAATATCTTTATTATACTGTGTGCTTAATCATAATTATCAGCTGACACTGTAGTCCACTACAGTGGTACCACATTTGGTAGTCCACTAAAAGTACCATGTTGGTAATCAGAAATTGAGCTTACAAGAGCAGCCACTAACCCGACTTAATTCTCATTTCTGATGTGCAAAACTAGATGTTATATATTGAGAATCACAGCCCTTATATTTTGAGGGATGAAAATCAGGGGAAGGCTATCCTAGAGCAATTCTGTTAGCAAATCAACAAAGTCATTGGGATTTAATCAGGCTATCTTTGAACAGGACAAACCCATTTGTAAGCATCCAGATATTGTCTGAGTTTTTCAAGGCCTGTCTATTCATAGCCAGGGTATAGCTTGAAAAAAGTTGGGGACAGAGTATGAGCAACGTTTGAAGTGTGATGCTGAAACAGGGCATAATTCTGTTGCTTTTAAGTTGGTAGTAAACTATATCCAATTGTATTAGATGAACAAAATGCCTAAGGCAAAAATCTGTATCCATAGGACAAAGTTTCAAAGAAATCAACTTTATAATATGAGTATCTTGGAGAATTCAGCCTGTTCTATTAGGCAAACTCACTGTGATATGATGGCTTCCATAAAATTAGGGTAAGTTTTTAATGAGTTTGTCCTGTTTCGTGTATTACCGTGAAGACGGGAGGATAATGGAAAGAATAACGAAAGCAAAGAGGAATCTAAAACACAGGGCACCAACCTGTGGTCTGTGGATCACTGGTAAGATGCATGAGAAAATTTTGATGGTCCATGGAGAAATATTGGCCCCTGGGCCAGAATCAATTAGCCCAGGAAGAAGAAAGGAAAGGAAAAGGAAAAGAAGGAAGAAAAGAAAAAATAGGAAAGGAAAGGAAGAAGAGGAAAGGAAAATAAAGGAGAGGAGAGGAGAGAAGATGAAAGGAAAGGTCTAAAGGATAATTCATCCCTATCACTGCTGCCTTATAATACTAGACATTGATATACCATTGTCTTAAAAAATTAAATGCCCGGCCAGCGACTCACCCTCCGGCCTGGATTTGCAGCAGGGCCAGGAAGACGCGGCTCTCGGCGCAGCCGCCATCTTGGATGGCCGGGATCTCACGAGATTTCGCGAGATCCCGGCCCTGCCCAGTCATCGGCCATGGCCGATGACATTGTCAGGGGGCGGAACCTGCCGGCCCTATAAAAAGGGCTGCGCAGGCTCGGGGCCTCCTTTTCGCCCCTGACAACGAGCAGGCAAACACCCTCCCTCCCTCCCTCCCTATCTTTCAGTGTGCTACTGGGGTCGCCCTTAGGGGGCCGAATAGGAATTTTTGGTGGTCTCGGTATTTTTCTGCGACCGTTTTTTTGCCTATTCCACACTGCGGTGTGGGATGGATGGTTAGGGAGTGCTTCACTCCCCGATTAGTTCTAATTGGCTTACCTCTGGTCATTGGGTTGGCAGGTTTGGGGCGGAAATTGGGAGGTGTTTAGCAACTGCGTGTTCTCCATTGGGCACCTTTGGGGATGATTGGCAGACTCAGAAAATAGTATAAGGGCAGACTAGATGGACCATGAGGTCTTTTTCTGCCATCAGGTTTCTATGTTTCTATGACTCTCTCCAAGGGCTCATGGTGCCTTTAAATCAATCTGAGCAATTGGGGAGAACCTGCCTTTGGGTCCCGCCCATTTCAATCCCCTTTCAGGGATTGGACGGCGAGACCTCCCACATGCATGGCATGGCTGGGATACAGGTGAGGGCATGGTCCCTTCACCTGGATCAGCATGGAGCTATGCCCATATGTTGCCCCGGAAGTTTTTATGTCATCATTTCCGCCCCGGAAGTAATTCAGTTGACCTCTGTGGGTCCATGTTAGGTTGAATTAAATTAATGATAATTTAATTAATAAAAATGACCCAGTTTTAAATCCAGCTCTGTGTTCATGTCATTATTCTGCCTCTGCTGCAATGGGTAACACTTGAAGGTTGGGGAGTTGAAACACAGCTTCCTGATATCTTCATTTCCCAACTTTAAACCTCCCCACAATTTGAAATAGTCTAAGATTAGGATTTCAGAGCAACAGAATTCAATTTGGGGGAGGGGGGTTGTTAGAGATTGGTGAGTATTTAATTTTGGAGAAAAAAATATGAATTCAAGTGACATTTGGCCACTTATTCAATTTTCATGACATCGTGCTGAGGGAAGGTCTTCTTATATTCATTTACCCAATTCCTCTTAGGCTTATTTGGAAACACCTGTTAAAACTTGTTGTCATAGATAGGCTTGGCAATTAGCCCCAGAACAGTCAGCCTTGATGCCTCTTGGCGATTACAATTGACAAGTTACGTAGTTTGATTGGCAACATTCTGGAAGTGATATATCTTTGCCTTTTTATTCCTAATGGTGACAGACAATGATTGGCCAAGGTCACCCAGCTGGTTTTCATGCCTAAAGCAAGACTACAACTCAGAGTCCTCTGCTTTTTTTAGCCTGATGCTTAACCACAATGCTGAAGTGGCTTTTGAAAGCCACATTTATTACCATTAATTTTCCACCATATTTATCACTCCGAGACCTTGCAGTACGTACATGAGATGTAAGTCAAATTATGTTCCCTGCAAGAGCAGAGAAGCACAATTGTTACATGTAGTAACTCTGAGCTCTAATATGTAGGCTAATTGAAGAATCTGACACGTAATCCCTTAGGTCTCAAGTAGGAAACGTACAGAAGAAAAATGTAGTACACAAGGAACGTTTTATTTCTTGAAGATAAAATCAAGGACATTCCTTTTCTGAGCTCCGTTTTTCTTGTCAGCTTTAATCTACTGTGATTTTCTTGTTTGTTCCTTTGAGAGGTTATGCTGTACAAATGAATTTACACCCAAACTTAAAGTTATTATGTGTATCTTTTACACGTCCTTTATAAAGAAAAACATGGCTTTTCCTGGAGAGATGAACTAATACTTCATTTTAAGCAAAATCCCCAAACCACAGTACTTTCCTTTTGGGAAATATATATTTTAATTAAGGAAAGTTCCCAGTAGATATTCCTTAAGTCTTGCACGGTTACTGCTTTATTTTTTTAAAAGAAAGGTATATTTTCAATCAGATTTGGGAAGCCTTATCATCTAAAGGCAAATACCTTTTTAATATTTATCAAACTATTATACATCGTTTTGCTAAATTCAATCTGTTGTCTACAAACGTGGGAGATAAACAAAGAACATCATTATGGACAAGGGCTATATTAAAGGTGTTAACATCTTTAACATCTTATTAAAAGTGTTAATAAAGTGAGGAGCTTCAATAAATATACATTATTGTAAAATATCTTGTCGTATTGCGTCAATATGCACAGTAAATATCTGGAGTTTTCCAAATTCTGAAGATTGCAGAAAGCTTCAACAAACTCTTCTAGCTTAATAGTTCTTTTCAAGTTATAGGATTGCAAAAGTTTATAAATTAAGATAATCTAAGACTATTTAAAAAGGTTATATTAATTTTTCGCCATAAACATTCTGTTTACAATATCAACCAGTTCTATCCAGATCAGGTGAACCGGGCGGTAACATTGACTCCAGGTTGCCCCACCCCACCTGCCTGAATATAGGCACATCACATTATTGAGGTTGTGCATGGAAGGCTTTGCGCATGTGTGGAGGAGGCACGTGAGAGCGATCACTCATGTGCACTCACATTTGCACACCAGTAGAGAAGGTAAGAGAATACCACCCACAATACACACGTGCAAATACACACACACTATGATATTTCATAATATATAAGGGCCAGTTTGGTCTAGTGCAATGGTTCTCAACCTGAGGGTCGGGACCTCTTTGGGGATCGAATGACTGTTTCACAAGGGTCGCCTAAGACCCTGGGAAAAGACAAATCTCCCATGATGTTAGGAACTAAAGCTTCTACTCTGGCGCCTTGGAACATATATTTACAATTCAACCAATCAGGTGTTTACCGTGGGGTGTCCCTCTGACCTTTCTGCCAATCAGCTTAAAGCTCGGTTGGGAGAATTGGCACTAGACTTATGGTTGGGGGTCACCGCAACATGAGGAACTGTATTAAGGGGTCACGGCATTAGAAAGGTTGAGAACCACTGGTCTAGTGGTTAAAGGACTAAGATAGAAACCAGGAAACTGAGTTCTAGTCACATTTTAGGCCTGAAAGCTGGATGGATGGTTTTGAATCAACTTGTTGAGTTTGGTACTGAAGAATCATGAGGTAGGTTTAGTGACAACAGCTCTTTATTAGTATCAGTGAAACTCCAACAATGGGCCAGCCGGTGGCTCTCCTTTAAATAGAGGACTGCCGGTTGGGAGTGTCACGCTGTGTATTGCCAGCCCCAGAGACATTCAGAGACATTCAGTAATTAAATAGTTAACTCTATGTATGTTAATTTAGCTCCGCCCACTATGATGTAAAATCCTGTCTAGATAGCCAGCATCACTTCCTCTCTTCTCGGTGAAGAAGGAGGAAAATCTCCATCTTACTTTTTAACTCTCAAGCAATGTAGACGTATAACAGAAGCCTGGGACCAGGCATAGCTGTTTATTGTTTTTATTAATAAAAGTAACTTCGTTTTGAAGTCCGTTTCTGTAACTTTATCCGTCGCCTCCAGATTTGATCTATTTGCAGCTCACGCGGGCTGTGATTGATCTCCCATAATCTGACAGGGAGAGCCAACCAGCACTCTTTACTCTACCAATCTACAGAGCGGACCTGGTTGGAAACAGTTTGCTAACATGCAAATCCTAAGAGATAACACAACTCCTCTCACAGTTCTGAACTGAAGAAGCTTCTTTTGGATGAGAAGCGAAATGTCTTCAAGGAAACACAAAGAAAGTCCAGTTGCCTTTTGAACAAAAGCTCCTTTGGGACAACCATGACCCGTCTGTCTGAGAATCATCATAGATGCTGAAAGTTCAATGTTAACTCTGGAACCTGGGATCTGCAAGCCCAAGGGCAATGTATACAGCTGAGCAAAGCCTTCATAGTTATTTTATGTGAATTAGGAAGGATATATGGCCAAAGCAGGGCAACTAAAAAAGTATAATATAAAAACAACAATAGAAACTCGAACTTTGCAGAAATGGCTTTAAAAACAAAAACAAAGCAGAAATGAAACATGTATAAAACAACCAATGTTCACAAGTTGGGAAGAAAATGTAATTGGGTATCAAACTGAAGAGAAGCAATTTACACTTTTTGCCTGGGTTTTGTTTTTTTCTGTGCTAATTCAAATGATATTCTGGTTTTTAAATAATAACATTGCCATGGGAGAGACATTATAGGAGGAAAGCTATGACAGTTCACAAGGCAAAAGAAAAAAAAATAGGAATCTGATAGCACCTTGTCTGACCAGGAAGTTTTATTAAAAGGGATAAAGGTTATGCTTCCTAATAAAATTTGTTAGCTGGAAAAGATGCTATTTCTCTCCTGATTTAAAGTCATGGGCTAATGTTTTGTCTGTGACTACGTGTTCAGATTTAGAATTATTGTGAGAAGGAGTACCTAATTTAGGGATGGAGAATCTGAGTCCCTAATATTACAGTCCCAGTAGTCTTCATTAACAGATATTCTGAGGAGAGGGTGGCTATTAAACATTTGGGTTTATTAACATCTGGAATGCTACAGTTTTCATTGCCCTGAATAACCGTATTTTTCAGAATATAAGACACACCAGAATATAAGACACATCTTATTTTTGGGGGAGGAAAATAGGGGAAACAATCTGCCTACCAGGTATTCATCTGGCTAGCGTCCTTAGTCTGGTCAGCTTCAGCAGATTATTTTATCCCCTACTTAGTGCTTAAAAAACCTTATTCAGAGAGAGTAGCAATGAAAAAAATCCTGCAAAGACTTAGGGCTGGGAAAAAAACATTCTTTGGAGAGAGTAGCGATGGGGGTGAAAAGCAAAGACTATGGGCTGGAAAAAACATTCTTTGGAGCAATTAGCAATGAAAAAAAAGCCTGCAAGCCAGTAAGAGCTGGTAAGATTGTTAGTGCCTCATTGGGGCTGGAAAAAAAAAGCTTCAAAAAAGTTACATTCAGAATATAAGACACACCCAAATTTTCAGCCTCTTTTAGGGGAAAAAGGTGTGTCTTATCCTTCAAAAAATGGCATTTTTCCCCTTGGGAGTTGTTTCCTGACCTCTGAAGGAGCTGTCAATCTTTGCCTGGGATTGCTTACTTGAGAAACAATATCTGCGGAACTGAGTTCCATTGATGGATTTCTCATTAATGGGATAAATAATTTTTCTAACTGCTGAAAATAGTAGCCATTCTAGCAGTTGCAGTCCTCCCATTGCTGGAGGGCACCTGGTTGGGAAAGCTGCAGCAGAGATGCACTTGTAGAGAAATATGCATAGACTGGATGCAAAAATCTGAAATTAGGATATTTAGTTCGAAAAAGCACTTGTAAAATATATTGGGCTATAGATTAAAATATTCCTGAATGCTGCAACTGAATTGACCTGGAATATTATTCATAGCTTCTACAGTAGGAAGTACAGAAGGGTGGGAAGGAGGGATGGGGATTAGAAAATTGGTCCATTTGTAATTAAACATTTCTACGTCTTACTGATTTCCATGGGGAAGATTAGAAAGTGGAATGTTGTATTCCGTGATCTACATTACAGTATTACCGCAGATCTCCGGAATTGCTTAAATCCTGATTACATTTTTCATGCTGAGTTGGTCTTGCCTGGTTTTTGCTTATTAGAGCAGATGATGCCCCAGTAATTGTTAGGTGAAAGACATTTAAACCATTTGTATAGGCTTTCTGATAAAAGCTGTAAGCACTTTTTCGCCTAAGAACACATCTCCTGAGAGATTCCCTGTCTGTTTCCATATGCCATGCTGTAAAGTGATCTATTATTAACAGAGAGAAAAAAATGCTGACAGAGCTTATGTTATAATGGCTGTAGGTTCCCCCCCCCCTGAATATCTATTAATAGGCTTATATTTGTTTTATATTTATCTTGAACAGCCCGAGTGCAATGCATTGATATAAATGTTTTGCTTTTCTCAAGAACCCCTTGTAAGCATCTTATAGTTGTTTTACTGTAAATCCCAAAACTGGATGTAATCAGCCATCTTTCTTTAAATCTGTAATCCTCCCCACCTTATAAAACTACACTTAAACACTTAAACCCCAGGAGAAAGGATCATGAAGTCACATTTTCCATGGGAGCTTTTCAGACCAGGAAATTTGTACCTGGAAAAGATACAACATAATGGAGACATTTTAACAGAAAAAAAGGTAAATAAAGCATCCTTAGCTAGCACCTGAAAAACCAAACAAATGCAAAATAAATTCTCAAAAACTGGGAAATGAAGATAAGAAATTGTTACTTGGCAGGCAGCAAAAATTCTCAGAAAATCAAAGGATAATGAAAATGTGACATAAATGTGATATTTTAAAAAGAATAATAATAATAATAATAATAATAATGTGTTGATCATTGATATTGCCATATCATGTGGCAGTGAAAAACAACAAGAAAAACTTTGCCGATATCATGATCTTAAAATCAAATTACAGCAACTCTGGCACAAACCAGTACAGGTGGTTCCAGTAGTAATCAGTACATTGGGTACTGTGCCAAAAGATCTCAGCCAAAAGATCTTTTGTCAATAAACATTGACATTGACAAAATCACGATCTGTCAGTTTCAAAAGGCTACCATACTTGGATCTGAGCGAATCATATGAAAATACATCACACAGTCCTAGACACTTGGGAAGTGTTCGACTTGTAATATTGTGATACGAAATCCAACATATCAATCTTGTTTGCTGTGATTACTGTTTTTTTGTGAAAATAATAATAATAATAATAATAATAATAATAATAATAATAATAATAATAATAACAACAACAACAACAATAATTGTGCAAACTCTGTAAAGAAACAGATGAAACAATCAATCACATACTCAGTTGCTGCAAAAAGATCGCACAGACTGGCTACAAGCATAGACATGATGCTGTGGCACAGATGATCCACTGGAACCTGTGCAAGAACTACCATCTACCAGTGGCAAAGAACTGGTGGGATCATAAACCCAAAAAAGTGGTTGAAAATAAGCAAGCAAAACTACTGCGTGACTTCCGACTTCACACTGACCGAATTCTGAAGCATAACACACCAGACATCCTGATTGTGGAGAAAAAGAAAGCATGGATCATCGACATCGCAATCCCAGGAGACAGCAGAATTGAGGAGAAGCAGCTAGAGAAATTAGTGAAATACGAAGATCTAAAAATCGAGCTGCAACAACTTTGGCATAAGCCAGTGAAAGTGGTCCCAGTGGTACTTGGCACGCTGGGCGCAGTGCCAAAGGATCTCAGCGGACATTTGAAAACCATCGGAATTGACAAAATCTCCATCTGTCAATTGCAAAAGGCCGCTTTACTGGGATTGGCAAACATAATTCGCCGCTACATCATGCAGTCCTAGGTGCTTGGGAAGCCCCCAACTGGTGATGAGATACGAAATCCAGCATATAGTGATCTTGTTTGCTGTATTGTATTGACATAATAATAATAATAATAATAATAATAATAATAATAATAATAATGGTGATGATGATGATGATAATATAATCCAAGCAAACAGATAGCTCATATATGAGAAGGTCATTTTGCAAATTTGCTAAATGGTCAGCTGCAGTAGAAATGAATGCCATATCAATAAAGTGTTATAGATGAAGAGAAAGTCTTCATATGAGTAAGAGTGGATGGGAATGAGAATGAAAACACATTCCAGATCCCATAAGACCTACTGCAGAAAACAAAGGAAAGAAATGTGGACTTCTTCTGATTTTTAGGCCTAGAAATTCAATGTATCTAAGGTTACTGAATTGGTCATTGTTTCTCTTTAAGAATTGTTCTACTCTTTTCAGTAGATCCTACCAAAAAGGTCAAAATGGTGGCAAGGCTGCAAAGTGAAAACTCTTCTCCAGGCAAAAAAGAGGGCATGGTTTAAATTTTGCACCTCCAGGTGGTATCTTGATCCCAACCAACTGCAGCCCTTGAGAGGCTGCTTTTATTTAAAATAAGGGTCTACGTGTTGCCCTGATAATCAGATTTTGGATATTACCTCATCTGTTTAATTAATCACTCGAGGTCTAAGGGATGTGGCTTTTCTTACGAAGTAACAGCTCCATAAGGTGCAATTAGTGCCCAGGTGAAACAATGAACTTGGAATGTAAAATAAACAGTTTCTAGTTCTGAGTGGGAACTCCCGTTCTAATTAACCATTAGAGGACGGAACAAGTAGATGTTCTTCTATGTGCAGTATTTTTTTTTAAAGATCCTTTTTGCTATTAAAGCCATACATGTCAATCAACATTAATGTTTATCAGAGAGAGTCCTTAAAAGCTCTGGAGGAATATCCCACTACACTGGGACTGTTTCATTCCTACAGACACCATGGGAGCATGATGTAATCTTCCTGAGCGTCCACGGTAACTCAGAATTCCAGACTGAATTTCTTGAGGGGAAGTTGCGTTTCCTGGAAATGTTGCAGTCATTTCATCACCAAGGATCAGCGGTGGATTGTTCCCAGTTCAGCGAAGGAGGCGCCACCCACCCGCCTGGGACGTTTCTGCACATGGTCAGAAGTGTCATGTGTGTGCATATGCAAGTGTTGTGGTTAGCTCTGGCCCAGCTCCTGCCCCAAGGACTGTGGATGTGGGGGAGACATCCACATGCTGCAGGCCTGTTTTGCCCCCCGGTGGAATCTGTTGATGAAGGCTCCTCTGACCAAGAAGACATGAGTGACAGGGAGGAGGAGAGTGTGGCAGACAGCTCAGAAGGAGATCAATTATCTAGCTAGTCCTTGGATTCAGAACAAGAGTTAATGATACAGCCACGCATGCGGAGAGCGATGCATAGGCAACAACAACTGAGAGATTATTATCAAAGAAAATGAGGCCACCTGTGGTTGGGTGGGGCTGTGGTAATTAGTGGGTTTGGCCTGTGGGTTTGGCCATTGTGGAGGATTGTGTTTCATGACTGCTTTGCTGACTTTGATCTTTGTGTGTTGATTTCCCCCCGCTTTGAAACTAAACCAGAGCAAAGTGTGTTTCACTTTGTGAAAGAAGAAGGACTGTGAATTGCCTCACAGCTGCAAGCTAAGTATCACAGAACTGATAAGGGACTTGTACAAATTACCCATTTGTTTGGAGACAAATGCTCTTTGCTATACAAAAAGAGTGCTCTGTTTATTTGCATTTTCGGTATAAAGAACATCGTTTTGAATTTTCAAACGTGTGTGTGTCTGAAATTGTATCTGTGCATTTTTGGGAGGATTCCACCAGAGAGCTCGACAGAACATGCAAGCAAACCAATAGTAATGGTATTTACAACCCATTACTATCAAGGATACATTATTTGTTTGGGGGCAAAATGTATCAAGGGGGAAACGTCCCCAGACTACTTCTATAGGTAGTCTGGATAGTCTGGAATTTTGATGGTGTTGGAAAGGGTGCTTTACGGTCTGTAAAACATTACTGGCAGGGGCGGGCTACTACCCAGATGCGGGGGGGGACGCAGTGGGGCAGAGAAAATGGAGCTCCACCCCAGAGCACCCAATTTCCACTGAAAGATGTTGAAAGAAAATGCAGGGCGTCTTGCCTAAGCCACGCCCACAGTGTGGTAGTAAAAAATTTGGTAGCCCTTCACTGATTACTGGCCATTGCTAAAAGTTGCACCACCACTCTTGCAGTCACATGATCTCAATCTGGGTGCTTGGCAACCTGGTCGCACTTAGGATGGTTGCCAAGCACCCTGTGATCATGTGATTGCGATCTGCAAAGTTCTCTGCCACAGACTTCCCAAAAAAGTCAATGGGGAAGCTGGCAGGCAGGTGCTGTCATCTGCTGAGAGGACTATCAGCCAGAGTTGAAGAAGCTTCTTGGACGAGAAGCAAAATGTCTTCAAAGAAAAAACAAAAAGTCCAGTTGCTTGTTGAAAAAAGCTCCCTTGGGAAATTCTAGTGTTTCAGAATCTGAAAATTTGCTGGTCCAAACAATGTTGTTAAAAAAATATTGTAATTGTAAATATTGTTATTGGGTTACATCTAGTAGATGATACTGAAAAAATAATTACTACCAACCTGCCTTCCATTGAGCACCTGTATTCTGTACGAGTCAAAAAGAGGTCTGTGAAAATATTTACAGACCCGTGCATTCTGGACGTAAATTGTTTCAACTCCTACCCTCAAAATGATGCTATATAGCACTGCGCACCAGAACTAGACACAAAACCAGGTTTTTTTCCTGAATGTCATCACTTTAAACAAATAATTCCCTCAACACTGACAAACTATCCACTAAGTCTGCATTAATATTACTATTAATCTTGTCATAGTTCCTTTCACCCATCTCCTTCCAT
This sequence comes from Erythrolamprus reginae, assembly GCF_031021105.1. NCBI lineage: Eukaryota > Metazoa > Chordata > Lepidosauria > Squamata > Dipsadidae > Erythrolamprus > Erythrolamprus reginae. Next base: position 256,485,400 of record NC_091951.1, on the reverse strand, counting down.
TTATGAATGTATAATTGTAACTTGTATCCTCACGATTTATATTGACTGGTTGCTAATATGATTTGATTGCTTATATGTACCCGGACTATCATTAAGTGTTGTACCTTATGATACTAGATGAATGTATCTTTTCTTTTATGTACACTGAGAGCATGTCCACCAAGACAAATTCCTTGTGTGTCCCTTCACACTTGGCCAATAAAGAATTCTATTCTATTCTATTACTATTCGGGTATGTTAAAAACACAATCTTCACTTCATACATCTATCAATATGTCTAAAGTCAATATACACGCTTTCACACCACTTTTTCATATTATCTTTCCCTCAATGTTCATACATTTGAATAAAATTCACATGTATTCACATCTCCAGATAAAGGTTTTATTGGCATAAAATATAGACGGCATTTTAGAATATATTTATTTAATCAGTCCATTCTACGACTTTCCCTCAGCATGTGGTGGCTAGTGGCAGTGTATTTATTTGCTTGTTACACTTCTTATTTAATTTTTATTTATTTGTTTGTTTTTACATTAATGCACATTTCCCCCTTTTGTTCAGGAGGTCAAGGAAAGGGAAGGGAAGGAAAAGGAAGTAAACTAATTGCACTAATCCTATTTACCATAGATTCCTTGACTTTTCCATCTTTGCAAGCCATCCTTATTTCGACCATGTTCATGTATTAAATTACTGACATAATTATGCTGTCTCAAAGTACGGTACTTCTTATTGATTTCAACAGGAATTCCTTCCAAGCAAGTATCAGATCACAATTTAATTAGTTATTTTTCTCAAACTTTCTCAAGCAAGAAAAGAAGGTCCTATCTCTTCTTATTTTTAATGTGTTGCTTTTTACAGAAAAATTATAACTTACCTTTCTAATGCACATGAAATTGGGTCAACTACATCTTGAGTTTTTATATATCTTTCATCTATTACTATTTAGGTTCTAAAAACATTCTGTAGGAATCGTAGCTATCTCTTCCAAGTCAGTAATCCAGGAATAGTATGGAAAATATAGTATTGCGCTTAGATTAAGAGAGTTGTCCATGTGCGTTCCAATTTATTTTGACATCTTGGATAATTCTCTCTCATGGGAATTTATTTATATTTATTAGCACATTCATTGTTTAGTTCTATGAAAACTTTTGATGATTTAAAATCTGGATTGTTAAGTAGAAGTATCTATGTTAGCCATTTTGGGCAACATTTCATACTGGCGAGCTGAGGTGTACAAAGTAGATGAAGTGATACTATTTATTGGGATGGTAGTACTAGTAAGTCCTTGACTTATGACCACAATTGAGCCCAAAATTTATGTTACTAAGTGAGACATTTGTTATCTTTTACCCCATTTCATGACTTTTCTTGTCACAGATAATGAATCACTTCCGTTGTTAAATTAGTAATATGGTTGTTACGTGAATCTAGCTTCCCCATTGACTTTGCTTGTCAAAAGGTTGCAAAAAGGGATCACGTGACCCCAGGACATTGCAACCATCATATATATGGGTCCACTGCCAAACATCTGAATTTTGATCACATGACCAAGGAATGCTGTGATGGTTGTAAGTGTGAAAAACGGTCAGTGATATTGTAACGTAGAACTTCATTTAGGTCACTAAATGAACTCTTGTGAGTCAAGGACTACCTGTAGTGGAGCTGAGTAAGAGTTCTCTACATTTTAACAGTGATAAGGTGATATAAATCATACATTATATTTTTAATGTATAGTATTTCCCATCTAAAAACGACCATTTACTGCACTATCAACTTTCAGCTTTTGCTGGACCAAAAAAAGAACTGCCTGAATGTTATAACAGAGTAACAGAGTTGGAAGGGACCTTGTAGGTCATCTAGTCCAACCCCCCGCCCAAGCAGGAGTCCCTACATCATTTCTGACAAATGGCAGTCCAATTTCCTCTCGAAAGTCTCAATTGTTGGTGCTCTCACAACCTCCACAGGCAACTGTTCCTCTGGTTGCTCACTTTCACTGTCAGAAGTTTTCTCCTTATTTCCAGGTTGAATTTCTCCTTGGTCAGTTTCCATTCATTATTACTTGTCTGGTTTTCTCGTGCCTTGGAAAGTAGCCTGACCCCTTCCTTTCTGTGGCAGCCCCTCAAGTATTGGAACACAGCTATCATGTCTTCCCTGGTCCTTCTCTTCGCTAGACTAGCCATGCCATTCATATAATGAAGATGTGTAGGCAAAGTCAGCATGGTTAGTTATTTAGGGAAATGAAATAGGTTTTAACAATCTGCTGTTCTTACCAAAGGTCTAAAATCTGTTTTATAAAATTAGCCATAGAAGATTGCGAATGTGTGTTACAATTAGTGAAAACTGATTTCTGATGGCTGCTGAGATATTATACTATACTGCTCAAAAAAATAAGGGGAACACTTAAACAACACAATATAACTCCAAGTAAATCAAACTTCTGTGAAATCAAACTGTCCACTTAGGAAACAACACTGATTGACAATCAATTTCACATGCTGTTGTGCACATTCAATTTTGTATAGAAGAAAGTATTCAATGAGAATATTTCATTCATTCAGATCTAGGATGTGTTATTTGAGTGTTCCATTTATTTCATTCCATTGGAATTTGGCCATAGAATGCTAGATTAGTTGAACCCTTGAACTGACTTGACAAGTAATTCTTTCATTCTAAATCCAATACCTTTTAAACAATTATTATTAAAATGTTATTTTAGTGCTCTTTGTCTATCAAACAGTCTTTCAGTAATGTTTCTTTTTAAAATCCTCAGCATAGTTCAGAAAGAATATATCTTTCATGATAGATCTCTGGGGAACAGGTCATGCAGTGAAGATAATCTGGGTGATGTCATAGATCAATAAGGGAATACTTATCTCTGTAGGCCTTTCTTAAAACTGTGTTGTTTCTTCACAGCTGCACAACTAGCCATTAAAAAAAAATCTGCAATGTAAATCTCTGAGTAGGATCCTTGCAGCCGCCTTACTTTGATTTATTAAACTAGGTATGAATTAATCATTGGGTTATAAATGCAATATTCATCTGTTATGCAAACGCAGTTAAACCAGGATAGCTCTTAATTATCTATAGTTTCCCAGTTCATCAAAAACTGAGAACTTATGTTCTTGTTTTGTTTTTGAAAAAGCCCTGACATTAATCCAATTAGAAACCCATTCTAAACTAACCTAGCTTATTTCAAAGCAGGCGATCAAGTTTCCCCACTGAGATAAAAAAGAGAAATTATGGCCAATTAAAGATTTTCTGACATAATTGCAACTCCAGCAAGCAAAGAACCTGTAGAGATGAGCAAAAGGTGTAATTATGCTTTGGCTTATTAAGCTAACACCGGATTGTCTGAATTTGGTATTTTCAGTGGTATGTTCTAGGTATACTTATTCCAATTCTAATTTTCAAATCAAAACAAATGAAATATGGAAGGAATATTACTTTTCCACAATTAAAACATGTGTCAGCCACCAGTGCAAAGCCCTTAATTTTGCCAGTGTCTTATAACACAAGGAAACTATTCAGCTCCCCAAGTAGTATGTCTCCAATATCATCCCATGATTGTACTGTTGATTTCCAGCAAGCAATAATGTATTATTCATATTTTCTCCCAGAGTTCATCAATGTCTCAGCTTATTATTCTTACCATTCCCCAGAATAATGGAGCATAGCAACGCAATTTATCTTCAACTATAGCCATGTATGTGGGTAATGTAGACTATTCAAGAATATTAGGAAGAGGAAGAAAAAAAAACACAATTGTATTTAATCACCATCATTTCCTGAGAGATTTGGGACACCATGCAGCTCTCTGCAGCTCCCCTCACATGCCAGCTTTAAAATATAACCTATCAGTAGAAATCACTGGAATCCAAAAGCTTCAGAAAATGTAAATGTAAAATAAGAATTGTCAGTAACTTTGAGAAAGTCACTATCTTACAGCCATGGCTTTTTAAATGAAAAGATGACGCTGAATAAAATATTAACAGGATGGTTTAAGTTCTGTAGTTGAGAAAGGTAATCTCACTATATCATGGATTTGTGACTTTGTCCAATCTCTGGCTTTCAAATATTTATATCATGCCTCTTTCTTTCCCAACATAAAGGACTTGGCTGGCACCATTGAAAAGCCAAGAATGCTACATTCTGACATGAATGAGTGGAAAATTGTGGGTTCCCCCCCCCCCACTTTTCCCACTTCAGACCTTTTTATCTTTTAAAACATCCTCGTTTCCATCAGTTCTAAAATGAAACGAAAATCTCTCTAGTCCACACCAAACTATTTAAATTGGCACAGCTGTTTTTATTCAGAAAGATATTAGATTTTTCTCTGAGTAGCTAATCAAGAGCATCAGTGATGGTGAACCTTTTTGGCACTGAGTGCCGAAAAAGTTGCATGGAAATGTCGCATGCATGCATGCTCATCGGGGCCATGCTCTGGAGAATCCGAACCTCTGGATTCTAGCGTGCATGCATGCTTGACAATCAGCTGGTGGCGTGCATGTGCACACCGGTTTTTGGCACTGCCACACACACAAAGGAAGAGCATTCTGGAAAAGCTGAACTTCTGGGTTATGGCATGCATGTGCACCCAACAAACAGCTGGCTGGCGTGTATGCACACACTGACTTTCAGCACTGCTGCATGCACGAAGAACAGCTGATGGTCATGCGTGCATGGAAGAGACCCAGAGGACAAACCAGCAAGGCCGCGCGGGCTGGGCGATATGGCTTCATGTGCCATTGGTTCGCCATCACGGATCTAGATATTCAGCAGCTATGCCCTTACTCTGGGACCAGACAAATGTAGCTGTCTATGTCGCACAAACGTATTGTTTATTCTCAAGTGCTTCCCATCCCATTTGTCAAGAACTGTGCAAATCTTCTTAGATTTCAACCCAAAATCAGCCCAATGATTCCTCTGCTAACCTTGATGAATACAAATGTCAGTAGAGGTACAGTGAAGGGCTACCAAAATTTTTACTACCACACTGTTGGCGTGGCTTATGCAGGACACCCTGCATTTTTTCCCCAACCTCTTTCAGTGCAAATTGGGTTTTCTGGGGTGGAGCTCCATTTTTACTATCCCACTGTGTTGACCCCTGTCCGGGCAGTAGCCCACCCCTACTGTAGAGGTACCATAATACCTTAAGAGATACAATAAACTTTCACTGGAAAATGGAGAAACAGAAGATTGCCATCAAAGTACAAGTCTCAATTCTGGATAGATTTCAGATTAAATAGTTAATCATGATAACAATGCTGTTGCATTTCTTTGTAATTGCTACAAAAATATCTGTCAACATGCTATTTAAAATGATTGTTTTAAGATCCTTCAATGTCTGAATGAGGTTAACTATTTTAGCTAAATGCATATGGATATTAATAAAATTAAATCTCTTAACATGGAGTGTGCTGGAATTTCTACCTGTGAGAAATATTAATGATAAAGAGATCAATCTACTCGTTCATAAGATTATTTCACATTAATCTTTATTAAAAAGAGACGATGCTACACAAAACTATCTAAATGACATTTTGAATATTTTGAGCCACCCTGAGTCCTCGGAGAGGGGCAGCATATAAGTTCAATTAAATAAATAAACAAACAAACAAACAAACAAACAAATTCATAAGTATGTTTTCCTTCGTATTTCTAATTAGATGTTATTGCTCAAAAAAAAGTATAATCTGATGGTAAATTTCTAAACTGTAGTTCACAGACTGCACAAAATCTTCACATCATCCAAAATAATATTATCTTGTAAATTACTTCACAAAGGTTTTTAGCTCTACCTGCCTGTTTTTAAAAGCATCTCATATTACTTTGGTTTAAATAGGAGAAAGAACATTTCTCCTTGACTATTTCAGGATAAGTGGCATGATAGACAATGTTGGTTAACGCTCCAGGATTGTAAGAAATGTAAACTTGGATTCTATTGTGACAGTGAGGGAGGGAAAAAAGAAAGAGGGGGAAAGAAAGAAAGGAAGGAAGGAACGGAGGGAGAGAAAGAGGGGGGAAGGAGGGGATAGTGATTCTATTGTGATCAAGACTCATTGTGCAGCATCTCCAAAGAATGCCTGTTGTAATACAGCAAATGTTGAACTGATGCCCTCTTCTGCTATAGCAGTTATGGTATGGCATTGGCTGGGCAGGGGGGAAACTTGCTTTCATGGCTTAAAAAAAAGATGCAGGCAGAACAAAACCGGTTATAATAGGAAATTATATAGTTCTGCCACAGCTTTTTTCCCTTTTCATCTGAAATACACCATTGTTTCTGCAATTCTAAAATGCAGATAATATGCGGAACATTTCAAAAGGATATCCCCCCCCCCCACAAGACGTGTGTGAAGCATGAACAGGTGTGGAATTCTGCTGTTAAAAAACAACAGCAGGAAAGTGGCTTTTCTTTGTACAATGCACAACCTTCCCTCTTTCACTTTTAAGGCTACCCTTTCTCTGGGTGCGACATGAAGCGTTAACAGCACAAGTACAGACTGAATGGATTGCATTGCATTAGCTCAGGTTGCATTTCGGCATTTACCTTCAGCTTCTGCTTGAGGCAACAGACAATCCAAGATAGAGGAAGGGATAGCTGAAGATCCCACATTTGACAGCTTTTTCCAACCATCCACCTCCCGACTCTCAGTGGCAAGTTTTCTTGGTTTTATCAAGAAAACAAAATCAAAGCTGCATCGCTTGTGCCTGAAATGGCAATCTCTAGAAAGCCTCCACACATCCTTATTATAGACAGAAAAGAGAAGGACGTGCTTCCCTATACATAACAGTATTTAACAATCGGATGAAATCAGCTGTACCTATGAGATCATCCCTCCTGAGAGAACGTGCTAAATGAGGCAGGCACCAAGCCTTCAAAGAGATATATCTTGGAGAACTAGTGCATAAATAAACAAAAATAATAATAATATAAATACAGTTACATTTGTTCTCTTCAAAGCATTATCCTATCATGTAAGCTAGTTGATTTATACAGGTTGGTTCTTGTAATGAGAATGATTCATCTGGAGCTCCTTATAGGTTCTGCTAAATTGCAGTAAATAAACCCCTCTCACTTGGATACCTGTAAAATGGCATATTGGATGTTAAATCCTTGCAAAGCACTGAGGGATTGAACAAGTGTAGCCTTTGAAAGCATTTGTTTATGACTCCTTTTAAGGATAATACACAGAGTTGGTTCCTGGAATGGGTAAAATCAGATTGGGAGGGGTGGCACCAACCTCAATATTGCTTTGCACGCATTACGATTCTTCTCGCCCATAATTTGATTGTGAAAGAAGAAGCAGACTACCGTGTTTCCCTGAAAATAAGACTGTCTCATATTTTTTGAACCCTGAAATAAGCACTTGGCCTTACTGCCATGGATTCAAAAGCCCGATTGGGCTTATTATCACAGGGTGTCTTATTTTGGGGGAGGGGGAAAGGGGTAAGTGTACATACCTCAGACCTGGATGGGAGGTTGTCCTCTCACAGGTCTGCCTACCTGGGTTTCAACTTTGGCATCAGGTGTGTGAGCCTAAGATAGGGGTGGAGTAGAGTGTCAGTTGCTTTTTGTAGAGAGTAAGGAAGATGATATGCAACTCAGTGACTACTCTAGTGACCAACACTGATGATGTTACCTAGTTTGGGTAATGAAATGTTTGCAAAAGAAGAACCAAGCTCAGACAGCTCCAAGGACCTCCCCACGAATTACAAATATTCTCCTTTACTGATATGCAATATTATTACCAGGATGACAAACCTCAATAGACAGATTATATTTGGAAGAAACCAGACATCTTCCTAATTCATCGAACTATCATTAAGAGGATAAAATATAAAATAATCAGATTTGCAAGACGGTAGTCAACCCCAGTATCTAGAGTAGGCCAAGAAATCAAGTCAATAGAAAGTCTAAAACTACTTTTATTAAGATTGGCTACAACAGCAGAAACTTGATGAGAAGGGATGGCCATCAGGAGTAATATTCTAGTTAACTGTGTTAATTTTTCAGGTTTTAGGCTAGATGGTTAGGCAGCTGTGCTGCTAATGCAGTTTTTCATAGTTGGCATGTGTTGCTTATCTTGGGCATCATAGGTTATAAGTTGCATCTATCTATCTATCTGTCTGTCTGTCTGTCTGTCTGTCTGTCTGTCTGTCTGTCTCTCTCTCTCTCTCTGTCTATCATCTATCTATCTATCTATCTATCTATCTATCTATCTATCTATCTATCTATCTATCTATCTATCTATCTCAATCATTTCTATTTCTTTAAGATATCTTTATCTTAATCATCTACCTTAATCATCTCTCTCTCTACCTACCTACCTATCTATCATCTCTATCATTTCTATATCTATCATTTCTATCTTTATCTATCTTAATTATCTACCTTAATCATCCATCTGTCTGTCTGTCTGTCTGTCTGTCTGTCTGTCTGTCTGTCTGTCTGTCTATCTATCTATCTATCATTTCTATCTATATATCTCAATCGTCACTGTCTCTCTCTCTCTCTCTCTCTCTATCTATCCTAGATGTATTGTAGATTGCCAAGAAAACAAAGCAATGGATCATTAAACAAATAAACCAGAGTTCACGCTTGAATCACAAAGGAGATGTCACCAGTAGCAAGAGGGATTCAGTTACAGTGGTAATGAATACACGGTTGGGAGACTTGGAAGAACAGGTTAGGAATAGATCGTCATAAAGTAATCCATATGGGATACTATTGAGGTACAAATTCATCGGCTAAGATAACCAAGATATCCCTGTCCATATGCTCAATGACTATGACGACTAGTATTCATAATCAGAAATGTTCTGCATACTTGAGGATGTTTTGGTTGTGGAGTAATTTAATGAACCAGGTTCAACATAAAAACATGTTCTTGCTTGTATTGGTCATGGTTATTCTGAAAGTTGCAGCAACTGCATCCTAGGCATCATATGTTTGTAATCTACACTAAATTAATTTAGCTCTGCAGAACTGGAAAGGATGGTTAGGAAGAATTACGTTGGGAAAGTTCTTGACTGTAATCCAATGTTAGGCAAGAGTTTGGTAGTTCAAAGGCCATATGTACTAGTTCTGGTAGGAGAAGAAGTAGGGGCAGAGTCAAAAGAGGAATCAGCCTGGAGTCATTACATTCCCATAAGAGATCTAAGCCCAACCTCTCTTGAATTCCATTAACCTTTATCTAGTGCCAAATTAATCCTGACCATAGCCAATTAGATTGCCATGCATAGGCATGAACAATACATTAGCTTAATTAGAACTTACATGTGGTTCTGATCCTTCGTGCCTGTCATATCACAATTTATCTCCTATCCAACTCTCTTGTCAATCAATAACTTACTACATTCCTGAAAAAAACTCACAGCAAACCTGATTAATCATTATCATTTGAGCAGGTGCTGTTTCACACTGTAATGTCATTTTAATCATAACACCTTCATCAAAAGTAGAATTCACTTCTGCTGCTCCATTAACATTTTTAATTAGGAAAAACAAAATGTTCCAATAGCAATGGGTAACATATTTTAAATGCTAAAAATAATAAAGTGAGAATTTCTACCATATATATCCCTAAGTAATTGTTGTCCGCCTCAAATTGTTGAAGCATTGCTTCAACATTGCTTCTTCTTTTACTGATGTTGACAGAACCTATTTATCATTCGCCTCATTAAAAATCAATCTCTGATCATTTGGGGATCTTCTGAGCTTCAAGGCTCTTGATTTTGAACCCAAAATTCAGCCCTTTAAGAGTTAAAAAACTTGTATCCTGAGGTTTTAAGTCACCTTGGACTGAATGAGAAACAGGCAGAAGGGTGGTAGAATCGCAATAGACTCTGTCTCTTTAACCTCTAGCCCAGCATTAAGCATGTAAAAGAAGCTCAAAAATTGATTTTGTTTTTTGTTTTTGCTGAAGGAAATAGATTTCTTAAAGATCATAATAAGATATGGCATCTGGATGACAGCAATTACCTTTTGCTCTCCAGATTAAACAGTCTGCACTATTTATACCCAGAGACATGTACTATAGTAGTAGGACATGTACAGAAACATACCTCAAGACCTAAAATGGTCACCTAACATCAAAAACATCATCAAAAAAGCACAACAAAGAATGTTCTTTCTGCACCAGCTCAGGAAGCTCAAATTGCCCAAGGAGCTGCTGATACAGTTCTACAGAGGAATCATTGAGTCTGTCATCTGCCCCTCTATAACTGTCTGGTTTGATGCTGCAACCCAACAGGATCGACACAGACTTCAGAGGATAATCAGAACTGCAGAAAAAACAATTGCTGCCAACCTGCCTTCCATTGAGGACCTGTATACTGCACGAGTCAAAAAGAGGGCGGGGAAAATATTTACTGACCCCTCACATCCTGGACACAAATTGTTTCAACTCCTACCCTCAAAACGTCGCTACAGAGCACTGCACACCAAGACAACTAGACACAAGAACAATTTATTTATTTATTTATTTATTATTTATTTATTACTTAGATTTGTATGCCGCCCCTCTCCGAAGACTCGGGGCGGCTTTTTCCGAACGCCATCACTCTACTAAACAAATAATTCCCTCAACACTGTCAGACTTTCTACTAAATCTGCACTTCTATTCTACTAGTTTTTCTCATCATTCCTTTCACCCATTTCCTCCCATGTTGACTGTATGACTGTAACTTGTTGCTTATATCCTAAGATTTTTATTAATATTGCTTCTTCATTGCTTATTTGACCCCTATGACAATCATTAAGTGTTGTACCACATGATTCTTGACAAATGTATATTTTATTTTATGTACGCTGAGAGCATATGCACCAAGACAAATTCCTTGTGTGTCCAATCACACTTGGCCAATAAAAATTCTATTCTATTCTATTCTATTCTATACAGTGGTAGAAAAGTCTGGCTTCCCCATTGACTTAGCTTGTCAGAAAGTCACCAAAGTTGATGTTAATGACCTGGGACATTGCAACCATCATAAATATGAGTCAGTTGCCAAGCATCTGAACTTTGATCATGTACCATGGGGATGTTGCAGCAGTCATATACTGTAGGTGAAAAACGTCATAAATTCATTTTTCATATGAAGCAAAATGTTCTTTACAAAGTATTCATTGGCGGGAGACACCTTAGGCTTAAACAGGAAAATATATGGAAAAGTGTGCAACAAAAAAGGAATTCAGAGAATGGCAATATTTGCATGTTTTGCTCCTGTGAGTAATGATAATAAAAGCAGAGATGGATTTTAGGAAAATCAATTAGGGATTTTAGGAAACATTTTTGGAGGGGAGTATGTTTGTTAAGATATGCTAATGGAGGGATAGGAATGAGACAAATGAGGGCAAAAACAGAGACTGGGCCATTCAGAGTCCAAAAATGTACAAGAATGGTGACTAGCGAATATTTGCTTAGAAAAAAGCTTGTTGCCTTAGATAGATTATTCAAGTGGTAATCTATTCATGTGTTTACTTAGAAAAGATGTGATTGAAAAAAGCATGACTGATTTGTTTATGAGGAAAATTTCAGAGCATTAGAAAAGGATAGTCTTTTCTCTCATGTCTTCAATTTCCTTTTCCTTCCTATTTCTTACTTCTTTATTATGCTTTGCACAAAATGGCTTGGCGCACAGTGTATGTTCACAGATGTAATTAATCTGGCATGCAATTTTTGAGTTTATAATTCTACCATTTAAGAGGTGATAGTTAAAATATAAATGTTCATACTGAATTTTGAGGTTTGAGTAACTGGTTGATAAAACATTCATTATAAAAATCAGGATACATGGTACTTTGTTCCTTTTATTTGCCTTTTTTTAAAAGCAGAAAATAATTCCTGTTCTCTTTTTTGTTAAGTTTTATTCTGTCAAAATTGTCCTAGCTTTAATTTTCTTCCTCAGTACATTTAATATAATGTAAGGTATTTCTGTATAAATGCACTATTGTTAAAAATGCTTAGATGGCTTGGGAAATTTCTGTAGAGATAATGGAAACCAAATTCTCTTTTCAACACATTGCAACTTTTCAATAATTTTATTGCAAGCATATTTGTTTTAAGATGAATACCGTAGCTCAGAGAGGTTACAGTAATTCTTTTTATTCAAACCACGAAATGTATAGAGCTTAAAATAATGGGTAATTTTATGCAAAAAGCAGCATAAGAGTGTGTTTCAATTTCTTTCAATTGTGCAATTTTGTATGATGGCCTGATCCCCAAATAAAACAAAATTGCTCAAAGTACACAAATTGGCAAATCTCATGAATTTTCAACGTTATTGCCTTCAGATTTTTTGAGATCATGCATATAAGGTTGGCCTCCATTCATATATTCTAGAACTCTTATGCAAGATGTCATGAGATTTTAGAATTTTCACTAGATTTTTAAAAGATTGATAAACTGCTTTGAAGTTTCCAACTGTATAAAGAGGGGGGGAGGAGACTAAAGACAGATATTTACCACATACCTCCCAGAGACCAGAGCATAGAGATTTGGCCTCCTCCAGGTCCCATCAGCTAAACAATGCAGGTTGGCGGGACTGCAGGGAGGGCCTTCTCTGTTGCTGCACCGACTTTATGGAATCAAATTCCCCCAAGGTCCATATGGCCCCCACCCTTCTGGCTTTTCGTATGGCCATGAAGACCTGGCTATGCCGGCAGGCCTGGGGGCCCTAAATCAACCACTAGCTTGTCCATGTATATGAATTGGTTTAAATGAGTAGCATGTGTGTTGTTTAAACTGTTTTTAAGTTTTAATTTGGATTTTAGAAATTGCTCGGGTTTTTTCCTTGACTTCTTTTTATTATTGTTGTTATTGTGCCTTCCTTATTATTGTTATTGTGCCTTCCTTATATCGTTGTGAGCCACCCTGAGTCCTTCGGGATTGGGCGGCATATAAGTCTAAATAAATAAATAAGTAAGTAAGTAAGTAAGTAAGTAAGTAAGTAAGTAAGTAAGTAAGTAAGTAAATAAATAAATAAACAAACAAATAAATATTAAGAAAAGAAATGTGAGAGATTTATTGAGAATGAAATTATAAATAGTGGATGGTAATTATTTTAAAAACAAAAAGTATTGTTAAGAATATTGTAAGGATGTATGAAACTCAGAAAGCAAACGCTCATGACATGAAATGTTGAAAGACCAAAAACAAAACAAAAGTATATTAAAAAGAAATAAATAAAAAAGAAACCCAGGTCTGCCTACTCATAACAAAATGCCTTCAGCCCAGTTCCCCCAGGCTGGAGCTAATGGGATTAAGAATTTACATTCCCCCACCCAAATTCTAAGGATAGGACATGTGACCTTTAGGACATAATAGGATAAACCCACCACCGTTGAAATAGTAAAAGACACAAAGGTTACATTGTACAGTCCACTGTAGTAGGGATCACAAGGCTTGTAAGCCTCACCTGGCCGCAACTGGCCTGAGGAGCCGTCCTGGAAAACGTAAGGGGACGGACCATGTCGCTTCAGTCGTGTCTGCCCAATCAGAAGGGGATACATGCCAGCAGTTTGGAGAGTGGCATCATGCTAGCCATGCCCACTCAGTCAGCCATGCCCAGTCAGTGGTGTCAACTGGCCACGCCCAGCCAGTCAGCAACACCCACCCAGTCAGCCATGCCTAGTGATTGGCAGCAAGCTAGCCATAACCACCCTGGTGGCCACACCTGCCCAACCTGCTGAGGTCAACCACAGCCCTGATTTAGCCTTCAATGCTTGAATTAGATTATAATGATATGCATGTAATAGATATGTAAATAATAGGTAAATGAGAACAGTTAGGTATAAATCATGAGATTTGGTAAATGAAAAAAACACAATAAAAATTTATTTTTTAAAAAATTGAGTTTGACACCGGTGCCCTGAAGCATCTCAATCACCAAACCCTAGAACCCTATCAAAATCCATCTTTTCATTCAGCCATTTTGTCAGCTATCCCAGAAACAAGTTGCTGTCACTGAAGTTTCTGGAAACCAAATAAACAGAGACCTTCTTTCCTTGTAGCCAGCCTCCATTTTATCTCCAGTGATTTTCTCCTGGCTTTGAAGCAGACTTGATTTTTCTTCCACAAATATTTCAGCAAAATGTCGGCTTTAACAATGGTCTTCCTTGTTCATTAAAATTAGTTTGTATTTTATTTTCTGTGATGGCACTAGACATGGCACTTCCAATACTTGTTTTTATTTTATTCTCCTATATTTTCATAAATAGTGCATCCTTTGTATTAAGTTCCAATGTGTATATGGCACATGTACATCAGTGGTGGGCTCCTACGGGTAGGGTCAGGTACGCAGTACTGGTAGCAAAATTTTGATTTTTTTTTTCTTTTTTTCCCTTCTGGGCTCTGGGTATAATTTTCCTATCACAGTAAATGATGTTGAATGTGTATAATTTTAGAAGAGCTGTGCGTGCGTACATACACTTTATATAGTAGATAATCAGGGGTGGTCTACTGCCTGGACGGGGGGGGGGGAATGCAGTGCGGTAGTGAAAATGGAGCTCTATCCCAGAACACCCAATTTGCACTGAAGTATGTTGAAACAAAATGCATAAGCCACGCCCATGGTGTGGTAGTAAAAATTTTGGTAGCCCATCACTGATGTACATATACAGGTATTGCATCTATTGCAATTCAGTTTGTCAGCTATGTAGTTTGGAAGCAAATTCCCTACTACAAGGCAACTGTGAATATTATTATTAATAATAACTAATAATAATAATAATAATAATAATAATAATAATAATAATAATAATAATAATAGGATTTGTATACTACCCGGGGTGGCTTATAACATATCAAAACAATAAACAATATACATATTTTAAAAATCCAATTAATATAGCTAAAAAACTTTAAAAACTCTAATAACATTTAAAATCATTCATTCCGAATCACGCAGCAAGACATACTACACTTGTCGACCAGAGGGTCTAGAGTCTAATAGCTCCAAGCTTGGTGGCACAGATAGGTCTTTTAACTTTTATGGAAGGCGAGGAGGGTGGGGGCAGTGCAAATCTCTGGGTGGAGCTGATTCCAGAGGGCCGGGCCTCCCACAGAGAAGGCTCTTCCCCTAGGTCCCACCAAACAACATTGTCTAGTTGACGGGACCTGGAGAAGGCCAACTCTGTGGGAGATAACCGGTCGCTGGGACTCATGTAGCAGAAGGCGGTCCCAGAAGTAATCTGATCAGATGCCACGTAGGGGTTTATAGATCATAACCAACACTTTGAATTGCATCCGGAAACCAATCGGCAGCCAATGCAGTCTTGAACCATTTATGTCTTGAACCAATCCCATTTTTGTGCATACTATCGCTTAAAATGGATAATTCTATGTATGATGATTAATGTTTAAATAACAACAAAAGTAGGACAGTTATCATTCCACTGGCAATGACCTTGGTCCACTTGACCAAGACAGGTCCACAAACATTTGATTGTTTTACTTTCACTTCATGAAACTCATCAAACCTTCTTAAAGAGAAACACTGAGAAATACTTTTCCCCCCTGGATCTATTTAATTTAGCCAGATAATGTAACTGGAAACGGGCCCACATAGAGCACTTTCTTCCTTCTCCTGATGCTGAGAAGACAGAAAGAGAAAGAAAAAAAGAAAGAGGAAGGCAGATAGAGAAAATAAAGGAAGAAAAGGAAAAGAGAAGACGGGAAAGAAGAAAAGAAAAGGAAAGAAGGGAAGGGAAGAAGAGGGAAAGGGAAGAGGGGAAAATGAAAATGAAAGGAGAAATAGGAAAAGAAATGAAACAAAGAAGAGGAAAAGAAAGAAGAGGAGAGGAAAGAAGGGAAGGGAAGGAAAGAAAGGAATGGAAGAAGAGAAAAGGAAAGGAAAGGAAAAAAGAAGAGGAAAGGAAAAGGAAAGGAAAGGGAAGAAAAGGAAAGGAAAGGAGGGAAAGGACTACAACTACAGCTCTTGAATATGGGACTGACTTTCCCAACATTATCAGTAAACCACCATCAAATAAGCTTCAATTATTTTGTAATAATTACACTAACTTTAATCATTTTATTACAATAAAAACAACCTTTAAAGATTTTGTTATGATTAAATAAGAATTTATGATTTTGTTATAATTAAGTAAGCATTTATAATTTTGTTATATTAAATGGGTTCATTTTGTATTAATAAGATGGAAGTTCTCTGAACATTATTGTAAATGTATCTTTTTAAATATAAATTCATATTAGTGGTTTGTGGGACTTATTTATTAGGGTCTGTGGGATTTAAAATTATGACCTTGGTGGTCCCCGAGGTCGAAAAGGTTGGGGACCCCTGCTGTAGAGCACTGTCCACACTCCCTTTTAGCAGTGCAAAGAAATTTGAAAGTGGTGAAGAAGAGGTCTTTCCAAGAAGCTTGATTGCCCAATTGAACTGCTTACATTTAGAAGTCAGTGATAAACTCCAGGGATCATAAAAAGGACGGGAGGTTTGTGAATCACTAATGATAACAAGTTAAGTCTACTTCTTAGTTTCACCTTGGAGATTTCACAAACCAGTTGGTGAATGAGGGAGAAACACATACATACACCAAAATGTTTCTTATTGAATGAGTAAGTGGGGGCAGAGTATCTGCAGTCTGTGATAAAAATGTCACAATAGCAATCAAATCTATGCAGTACACATTTTCAAAAAAATCCATGTGATACTTTGATTACACCATTACAATCACTATCTTGACTTTTTATAAAAAAACTGCTCCCTACAGATTTGAATTAAAGGGGAGGGATAAAATGGCAGGAGCGAGCACCCAGTGGACTGTATTAAAAAAGGCCATCTTAAAAGCCACTGGACTGTATGTAAGACAAATAACTAAAGGTAAAAGGAAGAAGAAACCGCTATGGTTTAGCAATGATGTAAGGGCTATAGTCAATGAAAAAAAGGCTGCCTATAGGAGGTATAAAGAGTCTGGAAGTATAGCTGATAGGGAGGTGTATAAAATGAGACAGAAGGAGGCGAAACAGATAATATATGCTGCTAAAGCCTCAAAAGAGGAAGAAATTGCCAAATCTGTAAAGAAGGGGGATAAAACCTTCTTCAGATATATTAATGATAAGAAGAAGAAAAACTGCGGCATCACGAAACTTAGTACCAGGAATAATACATGCATTAATGGGAATAAGGAGATCGCTGACCATTTCAATAGCTACTTCTGTTCAGTTTTCTCAAAAGACACCGTACAAAATAATACTATAGAGGGATATAGCATTGCTTCCAGCTGTACGGATTCAGCTCCAGTGATCTTAGAAGCCGATGTCTTAGAAGAACTTGAACAATTAAAGATAAATAAGGCAATGGGTCCAGATGGCATCCACCCCAGAGTTCTTAAAGAACTCAGATCTGTCATTACTACCCCCCTGACTGATTTGTTTAACCAATCCTTGTTAACAGGAGAAGTTCCTGAGGATTGGAGAATGGCCAGTGTTGTGCCTATTCACAAGAAGGGCAGTAGAGAAGAAGCTGGTAACTACAGGCCAGTTAGCTTGACATCAGTTGTAGTTAAAATGATGGAGACTCTACTCAAAAAGAGGATAAATCAGCACCTAAAAAACAATAACTTATTGGACCCAAATCAGCATGGCTTTACTGAAGGCAAATCATGTCAGACTAATCTCATTGATTTCTTTGACTATGTCACAAAGGTGTTGGATGAAGGTGGTGCCGTGGATATTGCCTACCTGGACTTCAGCAAAGCCTTTGATATGGTTCCACATAAAGAGCTGATAGATAAATTAGTGAAGATTGGACTTAATCCCTGGATAGTTCAATGGATTTGCAGCTGGCTGAAGCATAGACATCAGAGAGTTATTGTTAATGGCGAGTATTCTGAGCAGAGTCAGGTTACAAGCGGTGTGCCACAAGGGTCTGTTCTGGGTCCTATTCTTTTTAATATGTTTGTGAGTGACATAGGGGAAGGTTTGGTAGGGAAAGTTTGCCTATTTGCCGATGACTCTAAAGTGTGCAATAGGGTTGATATTCCTGGAGGGGTCTGTAATATGGTAAATGATTTAGCTTTACTAGATAAATGGTCAAAGCAATGGAAACTGCAGTTTAATGTTTCCAAATGTAAAATAATGCACTGGGGGAAAAGGAATCCTCAATCTGAGTATTGTATTGACAGTTCTGTGTTAGCAAATACTTCAAAAGAAAAGGATTTAGGGGTAATGATTTCTGACAGTCTCAAAATGGGTGAACAGTGCAGTCAGGCGGTAGGGAAAGCAAGTAGGATGCTTGGCTGCATAGCTAGAGGTATAACAAGCAGGAAGAGGGAGATTATGATCCCGCTATATAGAATGCTGGTGAGACCACATTTGGAATACTGTGTTCAGTTCTGGAGACCTCACCTACAAAAAGATATTGACAAAATTGAACGGGTCCAAAGACGGGCTACAAGAATGGTGGAAGGTCTTAAGCATAAAACGTATCAGGAAAGACTTAATGAACTCAATCTGTATAGTCTGGAGGACCGAAGGAAAAGGGGGGACATGATCGAAACATTTAAATATATTAAAGGGTTAAATAAGGTTCAGGAGGGAAGTGTTTTTAATAGGAAAGTGAACACAAGAACAAGGGGACACAATCTGAAGTTAGTTGGGGGAAAGATCAAAAGCAACATGAGAAAATATTATTTTACTGAACAAACTTCCAGCAGACGTGGTAGATAAATCCACAGTAACTGAATTTAAACATGCCTGGGATAAACATATATCCATCCTAAGATAAAATACAGAAAATAGTATAAGGGCAGACTAGATGGACCATGAGGTCTTTTTCTGCCGTCAGACTTCTATGTTTCTATGTTTCTACAGATAGACCTGGAGAACTAGCATGCTAATATTACACATACAGTGGTACCTCTACTTACAAACTTAATTCGTTCTATGACCAGGTTCTTAACTAGAAATGTTTGTAAGAAGAAGCAATTTTCCCCATAGGAATCAATGTAAAAGCAAAATGCATGCGATTGGGGAAACCACAGGGAGGGTGGAGGCCCTGTTTCCTCCCAAGAGATTCCTAGAGAGGCCCCACAGAGGCTTCTCCCCACCTTTTCCAGCCCTGTTTTCTCCTGGGAGATTCCTAGAGAGGCCCCATGGAGTCTTCTCCCTGCCTTTTCCAGTTACAGTTTCAGAGGCTCGGGTTTGTAAGTGGAAAATGGTTCTTGAGAAGAGGCAAAAAAATCTTGAACACCCGGTTCTTATCTAGAAAAGTTTGTAAGTAGAGGCATTCTTAGGTAGAGGTACCACTATACGCAGTACTTATTTTAAAAAATTCCTGGCGTGCTTCCTTTTTATTTTTTTAGCTGAAAATATTGTATCAATAGATCCCACATGACTGCAAGTGTTCAGACTGGTGATAGCTATTCCAATATTAAGGTAGAAGGCATAATGCTTACTAAGATGTTTCAAACCACACCATACAATATGTATTTCATTTTCTTGTTGTTATACACATTCAAACTAACAGCCAAAAATATTATTTACAACACTCCCCCGAGGCACTGTCCAATCACAATCAAAATGAAAAAGTACAAGCTAACAACAGTTAAAATCACACAAAAGCAATAAAATTGATAAACACCATGATAGATTTACAGTCACACTAAAAAGAGCATTTACTCCACAATAAATTCTAAGCCTATAAACCTGATACCCCATCACCTAACTTTATGTAAAATTTATAACAAAACCATCCTAACCTTTTAATTTTCTTGCCATTCTGATTCCACTTGCGAATACTTCTACCAACAGTAATCTTTATTCCACAAAGTAAAATGTTTAAAATTCATCACGAGATGATCAGATTGAATGTGCAGAAGAGTTTTTCCTTTGTTTTTTTAAAATATCTGTGTCTTGATCAAATCAAAAGAAGCCACTGATCAACGGTATCCTAATAGTGGGAGTTATACATTGTTGATGTCTTACATTGTCTTAAGTTAGCACTAAATTATTAATTACTCAGAAATGATATACATGAATATTTATTTATTTATTAGATTTGTATGCTACCCCTCTCCGAAGACTCGGAGCAGCTCGAATATGTATAAATAAGCGCTGGATGTCTTCTGAAATGATTATGACTACAGTAGTACCTCTAGATACGAGTTTAATTCATTCCAGAACGGAGCTCGTATGTTGATCAACTCGTATCTGGAACAAATGGCTTTAGACTTTGTTTTTCCCTGCGGAGATAACCAGAAGGAAGGATTCTTGCGCCACCTAGTGGAAGCTCGGCTCATATCCTGAATTTGAGCTCAGGTCTGGAACAGAAATTTCGCTCTCGTCGTGGCTCGTAACTTGGAATACTCGCATGTGGAGCAGCTCGTATCTAGAGGTACTACTGTACTTTGAAAAATCAGAATTTTTGCCCTGATTTAATTTACTTCTCAGTGATAGGATACAAGATCCAGCATTGTATTATTTGTAGGATATAAGACCCAACTGAGTATGCTCTAATGCAGCGTTTCCCAACCGGTGTGCCGCGGCACACTGGTGTGCCGCGACACACCGCCAGGTGTGCCGCCTGGGCAGGGCGCTGCGGGGCCTCTGACCTCTCCGCTCCTGCCCGATGCCGCGGTTTCTGGCGCTCTCCTGCTGGGTCCCAAAGAAGGAAGGCAGGAAGGAAGGAGAGCTCCATTCTTCGCGCCTTTTTCCCGCCTTCCTTCTTTGGGGCCCAGCAGGAGAGCGCCAGAAACCGCGGCATCGAGCAGGAACCGGGAGGTCGGAGGCACCGGCACGGCAGCGCCCGCCCAGCTGAAGGTTCCCTGTCGTCATCGGCAAGTGTCCTTTGGGACCCGGCGGGAGGGCACTGGCGGTGGGAGGGGGCGCGGCTGCAGCGGCACAGGCAGTCGCGGGGAGATGGCGGGGGGGGGGGCGGCTAAAGCGGCCCCGGGCACCGTTCCCTGTAGGCTTTTCCAGGGGCGCGGTGGGAGCCGCGGCCACCCGCCCGCCTACCGGATTTCCCTCCGCGCGGCTGGGGAGGTGGATTCGCCGCCCCCGCCAGCCCGATCTCCCTCCAGTGGCTGGTGACGTAGTTCTACCGCCCTCGCCAGCCTGATCTCCCTCCGTGGGGGGGTGGGGGGCGACGAACCGACGACCGGGGGCTGTCCGTCCGTGTTGGGTGGTGCAGGGCAGGCACAGGCAGCCCCAGGGGAGAACAAGGGAGGGAGAGAAAGGAAAGAGAGAGTAAGGGAGGGAGAGAAAATTGAATGAAGGAGGGAGAGAAAGAAAGAGTAAGAAGCAGAAAGGATAGAGAAAAAGGAAGAGAAAGGGAGGGGGAGAAAGGAAAGAGGGAGGAAGGGGGGGAGAGAAAATTGAATGCAGGAGGGAGAGAAAGAAAGAGTAAGAAGTAGAAAGGATAGAGAAAAAGGAAGAGAGGGAGGGAGAGAAAGGAAAGAGAGAAAGGGAGGGAGAGAAAATTGAATGAAGGAGGGAGAGAAAGAAAGAGTAAGAAGTAGAAAGGATAGAGATAAAGGAAGAGAAAGAGGGGGAGAAAGGAAAGAGGGAGGGAGGCGGGAGAGAAAATTGAATGAAGGAGGGAGAGAAAGAAAGAGTAAGAAGTAGAAAGGATAGAGAAAAAGGAAGAGAAAGGGAGGGAGAGAAAGGAAAGAGAGAGAAAGGGAGAGAAAGGGAGGGAGAGAAAATTGAATGAAGGAGGGAGAGAAAGAAAGAGTAAGAAGTAGAAAGGATAGAGAAAAAGGAAGAGAAAGGGAGGGGGAAAAGGGAAAGAGGGAGGAAGGGGGAGAGAAAGAAGATATGAAGGAGGGAGAAAAAGAAAGAGAGATAGGAAGGAAAGAGGGAGAGAAAGGAATGAGAGAGAAAGGGAGGGAGAGAAAGGGAATGAAAGAGGGAGAAGGGGTGAGAGATAGAAAGGATAGACAGAAAGGGAGAGAAAGGAAAGAGAGAAAGGGAGGGAGAGGAAGGAAAGAGATGAGAGAGGAAGGAGGAGACAGAAAGAGAGGAAGGAAGGAAGAGAGAAAGAAAGAGGGATGGAGAGAGAAAGGAAGGAAGAGAGAGAAAGAGGGAGGGAGAGAGAAATAGAGCGAAAGGGAGGAAGAGAGATTTTTTTTGTCCAAACTTTTTTTAGCGCCCCCCCCCCCGTTCCCCAGGATTTTGAAAATACGAAAAATGTGCCGCGGCTCCAAAAAGGTTGGGAAACACTGCTCTAATGAACGTAGCTACACCAACTTGAGAATGATTAATTCCATGGGTAGTTTTCTATTCCATTATAGTATTTCTTCTCCATACTTTATATCAATGTTTATAGTCTTCTGTTCCATGTTTGATTTTATTTTTCATTTCCTCTCTTGTTCCATTTCTTTAAAAATGTTATAAATGCATTCTTATGGCAACTCTCACTGAAAGGGTTCTGAAGAGAAGCATTTATACAACTAGGGGAAGAATCAAATCTGTTTCTCAGACGACAGTGGGAGCTTTCAAAGCTGATCAGCTGAGAATAAATTCATGTTCAACCTTGGTACGTGAAGGCACAAGAAGAGTTTTCTAAGCTCTTAAGGATACTAGGTATCTTCCCTGTGGTAATGGAAAACAGCAGGAGAAAAGGAGGAGGTTAAATAAATGCTTGCCACTGTGCCATTGTGGAGAATGAAGAGCCACAGCAAATCACTGGTGAAGGCAGTAAGGCCTCCAAGAACTTCACTACTGTAGTATTACTATAGTAGTAATAATAATAAGTTAATAATAATAGTAAGTTATAAGTAGTATTAGTAAGTTATAAGTAGTAATAGTAAGTTATAGTAGCAATAATAAGTTATAAGTAGTTAAGTCCCCTCTTTCCCTTCTCTTAGGTTACCATTGCTGCTGGTATTATCAGTGCTAGTAGCTCTTCCTGTTCTTGTCTTCCTTCTATTGCCTCACTTCTGTCACTGGTGGTAAATTACTGGTGGTTACTGGTGGTGGTAGGTTATTGGTTCATATACAAAAAGCATCAGAAGTTAACTTGATTAGTTGTGCCACTGATTGGCAAAATGCTAGCATAAATAGCCCTGAAGGACTTGGCCAAACAAAATGTTCTTTAGAAACATATTATTAGGTGTGTTTATTTGTAATAGTAGTAAAAAGAGACATGGTTTGGGGTAATGGTTAAGACATCATGCTAGAAACCAGGTGACTGTAAGTTCTAGTCTTATTATAAAGGGATAGCCAGGACACAACACAAAAAGCCAAGGAAAACTTTTTAATACACTCAAATCTACAGAAAACAGCAAGAGGATTTCACAGCTGCCTCCTCCCCACCACCAAAGGGAGGGGGGAGAAGATTAAGAGTTCCTTGGCTCCTTGTGGTGCCGGCTGCTACGGTAGCCCCCAAGCACCTCCCCTCCTGCTCTCGCCTCCTGCTCTCCCCCCGCCGCTGGCCATCCCCCCATTCATTCCAAAGTCAGGACATTTTGAAAACATTGTGGGACGCGGGACAAATGATTGAAAAGTGTGACTGTCCCGCGGAAAGCGGGATGTCTGGTCACCTTACCCTGTGTACAACTAGTCCTTGACTTTCACCCACAATTGAGCTCAAAATTTCTATTGATAAATGAGACATTTATTAAGTGAATTTTGTCCCATGTTACAACCTTTCTGGCCACAGTTGCTAAGTGAATCACTGCAGTTGTTAAGTTAGTGACATGGTTGTTAAATGAATCTGGCTTTCCCATTGACTTTACCTGTCAGACGGAGGCAAAAAGTGATCACATGACCAAGGGACATTGCAACTGTTATAAATATGAGTCGGTTTCCAAGTGTCTGAATTTTGGTCATGTGACCACAGGGAATGTGAATCCTTCGAAGAAGGAGTCAACCTATTCTCCAAAGCACAAGAAGCAATGGGTGGAACCTGAACAAGGAAAGAAGCAACTTAAAACTAAAGGGAAAATTCCTGACAGTTAGAACAAGTAATCAGTGGAACAGCTTGCCTCCAAAAGTTGTGAATGCTCCAACACTGGAAGTTTTTAAGAAGTTGGATAACCATCTCTCTGAAGTAGTATAGGATTTCGTGCCTAAGCAGGGGATGGACTAGAAGACTTCCAAGGTCCCTTCCAACTCTGTTGTTATTATGTTGCAACGATCATAAGTGTGAAAAAGAGTCTTAACTCTTTTTGACTTTGTGACTTTGAACGGTTGTTAAATAAACTGTTTTAAGTCGAGGACTACCTGTATTGACTTTGAGTTGCACGGTGAATGAATGAATGGATGAATGAATGTATTCCTCCTTCCAAAATTGTAGATTGAATTTGGGCTTTGGCAATAGACAATAACTGTACACTTTTCTGAGAGAATGAGAGGGATTGTTCATTTTTTATCTACAACCTTCTTCGTCGTGGGAGGAGCCATCATTCAAGATAGGTTGTCCTCGTCCAGTCAGATTTAGGCTGAGTGAAATCTGAATGATGGCTCCTCCTGATGAGAAGAGGCGAATCAGGTAAGACCAACGCCCCTTTTACTCTTCGTGCCAAAAATCCTGATGTTGCAGGAGATAAGGAAGACCTAATGCTAAGACCTTGGGCCATATAAACAAATCATTAATAAGAGAATGCAAGAGTTATTCCTGCTTTAGCTGTCAGGTAAAAAGAAAGACTCTTCTGAGCAAACCTTAACGGCTTGAAAGTTGGATAGCTGTCCAGGAGCTCAAAACTTGAAAGAGAACTTAGGCAGCAGGGAAAAAACCCCAGAAGCTGGAAGTGGAACCTCTGCAAAGCAGCGTGGACTTTTGAAAGGAAAATAATCTGAGGAAAAATTTGCCAGGAGGAAAGAAAGAACAATTCTGACCTATGGCTTGCCTCGCATACCTCAAGCTTTTCCAACAACACACTTGTGTGTTTAATCTCAACGCTTACTTTACTCTTCTTATGCCTTGTATTAGTAACAGTCCTTGCTTCATTGTTCTTTCTGAATTAAGAACAATCAGGCAGGGACTCTATGGTTGTCAGAGTGATGATTTATCTACATATATGGCTTTTAAATGCAAATAAACAAAAAGTAATTGTTACAAGGTATTATGTCTTGCTGTAGGCACTTGAATGAGCTGCAATGCAATTGGGATAAACTAAACAACAACAAAGCCTGATTATGGGTTTAGTAATCTTGTGAAGTGGATCTACAAGGATAAAAATATTAATCATTATGACAACTTTCGGTCAGGGTTTGAAAAATAACATAACAAGTAATAATATTAGTAATAAAGGAGAGGATTGTACACGTATTCCATTTATTTTTGCAAAACATAATGAACATGACCTTTGCTGCAAATACGTTTTTCTGTCCTAGTAAAAGTGAATTGTTTGGAGACAGGAGACAAAAACTGAGGTTTTAAAAAAAGGAATGGAAACAAATGAATGATGCGCAATCATAAATATCAGAGGACTAATGCATAAATGTTGTGAGTGCTTTTTTTTTTTTTTAAATCAAGACTTACTCCTGGTGCTGGGTAGCTTAAATGAGGCATTATTCTGTTTTGCCCTTATTAGGAAAGAATACCATTTATAAAATAATTTACCTTATGATCTGTACATGTTCTAACACAAAGAGCGAATAGTTGTCCAAATAATTGTTTGATCCATATGATTTCATTAATTGGTCAATGAACTGACATATTTGCTTCTTCAACTTTCTTAATCTAATTTATTCTTCGTCCCCCGTCTTATCCTAACCAAATGCCCCATAAAAAATGATAGTCATTTGTATAGTTTTCTTGAGCTATCGTTGTACTTTTCATATTTTGTCTTCATTATTTTATCAGCATTATGCTAAATCGTTTAATTCTTCAGATCCAACATAATAAATTTTCCAAATACACCCAGGTCAAATATCCCATATAACATAGTAAAATAATCATATATTTATTTTAAAAATTCATCCGTTGTCATTCTTTCTTGTTTTTAGTTGTTTAATAATAAATTGTATTCGATTAAAAAAATTAGCCTATCACCTTTATATATTCATTGTACTATTAAATGCTATCCTATATAAAAAACAGAAAAGCTTTACTCTTATTACATTTATTATTGATTATTATTGATTATATATATCACATTCTAAGCAGTTAATATTTCTCCACCCAATTTCATATATGACATAATAAAACTATCACAGAGGTTTTTTTATTTAATTCATTTTCATTCTCTCTAATTTTTAAATTTCCTATTTAATACTAATAGTAAATTACATTCATACTAAAGATTAATATCACCATTGTCAATTCATCATTCTATAATATAGTATCCATTTATACAAACAGAACAGAAAATCCATCTCTTAATTGATTATATGAATCACATTCTAAACAATTGACATTCTTATCAGAGTAAATTATAGGGTGTTGATGATAATAAAAAAGAAAGAAAAACAAAATCAGAGGGGGTAAGAAGAAAAAAACCCTTAGTCTAAAATTTCAACCCCCCTCATTAATTTCCTTTTAATTTCCTCAATCATTTCCTTTTTATATTTATATTGTCTCCATCCCTATTTCCCTATTTTCTTTCCTTTCTTTCTTTTACCTTTGTATTCAAAACCAGTCTTTCCTCGAAATTCTTTTTCTGTTTCCTAAGTCTCTTTTCTGTATGTATCTAGTTCCCCCCCCATACCTTTTACAACTTCGTACATCTCAAAATCCTCATCCTTTATCTGAACATAATCATTTTTAATATCATTTCTACTGTGAACCCCAGTGGAATCATTATGATTCTCCCTATTTTCATCATCATAGTCACTGTAAATCCCAGTGGAATCATTATAAGGCTCATTATATTCATCATCATAATAATTAATCAATATTTCATTGTTCATATCTTTTCTCTTTTCATCATTGTTTTCAATTTCAGTTTTCTTTTCTTCTCTCTCCAGATTTCTTTTCTTCTTCTGTTGTCCTCTCCATTTTTCTGCTTGTGTTTTCATCTTTCCATACACTCATGAACTTTAATTCCAAAAGTTCTTCTAAGATCACTAAGGTGTTCTCTTAAAAGGTCGATAAATTCTTCAAAATCAATTCTCTCTGTGACTTTAAAGTCACAAATCTCAAGTCCAAAATTAAAATGAAACTTGTTATTTTAGGAGTCAGTCCAATTCCAATTTGTTCCAGATATATAATCAATCCTTAGTCTCCCAGTCTGTCCAGCTGCTAACAATAGTATGTCCCATAGCCTTTTATACTATGTAAGTTTTCTTTTTAATAACTAACAACTCAGATCCTTCTAGTACTTTTAAAGTCAATATCCGCGCAACTTCATTTTTATCTAGCTCAGTCCAATTATTTCTTCCAAACAATAATAAATTTAAGTCTGTTTTTGGTATCCTCCATTTTCAATCTTTCACATCTTTCAAGGCCAGCTGCTGGGCAAGTATCCATAAAATATTCAACCAAAGCAATGAATCCTCCAATTGCTAGATGGTATCCTTTGTCTCCCAGCTCTGCCTTTCTTATTCAGGTTTTAATAGATCAAGTCCAATTTTCATGTACTCCAAATTGTTAAAATACAATACAAAATTTTTAGTAGTGGGGCTTTAGTTGTATATTCTTTTATTCTTGTTTATCCTTTGTACCCACATATTAAAATAGCCGCTCCTTAATTTCCGGTCCTTGTTGTTCCCCTTAAACCTTTAAAGTATTATTTTTACCTTTTCTTTGGTAATATCATTCACCTGCCTTCATTTCTTCACACCTCCAGCACTTATCATTGAGTTCTCTTCCCAGATGACTTCCAACTTACAGGTTAAACCCATTCAATTGTGCCCTCCACAGCTAGGGATGACATAGAAGTTGTCTCCCATCGCTGCTCCTTGATCTGGCTCCCTGAGGAGGGGTTGCCCCCCCAGCCCACTGGCAATCCTCCTCTTCTTCACCACCCCTTTAGGGTGGTTCTAACCTGGTTCTGAGTGAACCAGGTCTCCGAGTGACATGGGTTTTGGGGTTCCCCTATGGAACAAGAGGAAACTCTGTGACACCGCGGCGTTTGGCCATGCCTTCTCCCTCAAATGCAGATAAAATTTTTGATGGATCAAGAACACTGCTAAAACAAAAGTTCTTGACTGCTAGAGGCTTCTATTCACATATATCCTTTTGTCTGTGATAGGCAGACTATCCCTGCTCAGCAAGGGGGAGGGAGATATGGGAATCAGGATACATATTTAAGTTTCAAGTTAGCATTCCCATTTGGGCAACATACCTGAATATATATGGAAACATGGCAGACAGATTGGTTCCAGGAGATGCAAAGCTCTTAGCTGCCTTACAAAATCTGATAATTGTGACAGCTGGTGTTTTTTCATTTAAATTTTCCAAACCATCCAGCTTTCTATTATTATTTACCAAGCAGAAAAGGGTTCAAAAAGCAACATATAATATATTCTTATTACTCCCATGTTTGGCTCTGCTTTGTTATTCTATTTGGCAATTTCAAGATTCACAATCTGAAAATGGAATTTTATCAGTTGCATCAGTCATTCCCTAAACAAGACAAATAGTAGTATTTGTGATAAAACTAGTAGTATGAGCCCTTTAGATTTGTCAAATCCTGTGACACTATAGAATATAATGTGTTCTATATTTGTAGATTGAAAAGGAAATAAACTCTGATTGTTTTTTGGAAGAACAGATACTGAAGTTGAAGCTCAAATACCTTGACCAACTAATGAGAAGACAGGACTCATTGGAAAAGCTCTTGATGTTGGGAAAGACTGAAGATAAAAGGAGAAGGGAATGGCAGGGGATGAAAAGGTTAGATAATGTCATTGATACAACAAACATGAATTTGGGAAAACTCTCGGAGACAGGGGAGGCTGCTATGGTCCTTGGGGTCGCAAAGAGTCAGCTACAATATAGTGACTGAATGACAAATACATGTCAAATACTCATAAGCAGACAAAATGGTGAAATAAGACATACAGTATGATTAAAAACAAACTGGACAAAACTTCAACCTTAGAATAGTGGAGAAAATGAAGTTATCAATATCACATGGTTAAGAAATGAACTGATTTGAACTACTGAGTTGAAGATTTTGGTATCCTAGTAGAACAATGAGCACGAATACTTGCTATCCAAATACACATAACTCTGATATTTAATCACCAACGTTTATGCAATGCTTATGATATTTGCCTGATCTTGCATGAATAAACCAAATCTTTTAGAAAATGAGTAGAGGAAAGATAGAATGCAAAGCTGTAGAAGAAAACAATATTGAAATAAATTGGAAAGCTGAACTAGAATTCTAAAGTATTATTCTTTTAATCGTGCTGCGAGTTCCTACTCTTTCATAATGAGGTGGGGAAAAATAAAGATGCCAATAAAATAAATCAACTGAAACAGATTTTATTGGGTAAGGTCAGCTGCATCTTAAAGAGGGGAAAAAAGATAATAAAATATATTACTTACGATTTCTTCATGCTGTGAAACAAAATGAATAATTATGAGGTTACATAAACTGAAATGTTTGCTTAGTGGATGATTATAAACCATGTAAGCTTTTGAGGAGAAATTTAAAGACCCAGAGGAGACCAAGTGAAATGATTAGATGAGAGATCATAGCATACTCCAATCTAGGAAAGGATGTGAAATAAGAACAGCCTCCCCAAAAGTCCAGTGTTCACTATATGAACTTTGATTCAGTAAGACATTACATTGTTTCATTTGGACTCTGAGTTTCCTTCCATCAAGCAAAAGCTTCTGTTGTTCAAAAAAGTCTTACAATCAAGTAGACTAAAAGGATGAATGTGTGGAGGTGTGAAGGACAATGGCTAATTTATTCTTCGTGTTGCAGACGTTTCCCCTATTTTCCAGAACAGAATTTGCTGGAGAGCAAGGATTTAAAAACAGCGGGAGGATGTATCTTCCATGCCGTCCCATGAGTAAAATACTGATCATGGCAGGTCCTCATTACAGAAGACATGAACCCGATCCACCCTTAAACCTAGGAGAATGCATTCTACAAAGCACATAAAGCATACTTAAAAGGCACTCTTTAGTGCCTTTTAGCATTAAAGTCTTGAAGGTCCGTGGTCACCATCCATACCCACAAAAGGTATTTAAAAGGCGTCTATGGTGGAGAAATGATTGAGAACCACTATTTTACAATGTTTTTGATGTTTTGCATGACATATGAGCAATATTTCTGCATGGAAAGGACACAGGAAGAAAAGATTCAACCTCCTTCTCTCCAATGCTATAATCTTTAGCACAATCAAGGCCCACACAGCTGCTTTTTCAAAGGAAATGAAAAATGTGAATCAGGACTTTTAAAAAAAATCCATGTTTAATAGCCTGTATGTAGTCGATCCTTAAGTGGACCACTTTCAAACATAATCCTCTTTTTTGTTGGCCAGAAGCTTGACTGATTGACTGTATTGGATTCTTGATTTCTTGGTTAATTTTAGAAATTTGGATATAGTTTTGAAAACTGTCTGTGCATTTAAACAACCTCTCCTCCTTTTATCAGTGGGTCCTCTTTGGAGATTTTGAATTTTGAATTTTTATTCATTTATTTATTTGACTTCTATGCTGCCCAATGGGATTGGCTCTTGATTTAAAAGTAAATTGGCACCCTGTTATACAATCAGAAGATCTCTCTGTTCTTATTCTGTAATATTCCGCAAGCATCTATTTGATTCCCAGGCTCTGAGACTATGCTATACAAATATATAAAGAGTACTGGAGGGTTGTGAAATATATTTTGTCACTTGCCACACCACTTTGGGACCTCTTGGTTAAATGTATTGCTTGCTGCTCTGCCATGAGAAGGGTCCCTTTGACATATGATTTCCCTTTTATTATTTCCCTTTTATTGCAGCCTATAAATTAAAGAAAACCATCTATCTGTTGGAAAGACAGTTTCCATTTTAAGACAGCTTCTGTTTCTTTATGAAAAAATACCCCCCCCCCCCCGTTGTGGTTAGCTCTGGCCCAGCTCCTGCCCCACGGAATGTGGAGGTGGATGAGGGGGAAACATCCACAAGTCACAGGCCTGTTTTGCTCCCGACAGAGTCAGCTAATGAATTATCCAATGACGAAGGAAGTGTGGGTGAGATGGAAGAGAGGGGCTTGGCTGATAGCCCAGGAGGAGATTAATCTTCCTTATCTTCGTTGGATTCCGATGAGGAACTTATGACAGACCCACGCATGCGTAGAGCTATGCATAAGAGAGAACAACTTAAGACATATTATAGGAGATAAGAGAGGCCACCTGTGGTTGGGTGGTGCTCCAGTAATTAGAGCTGCTGATAAAAGAGCAGCGTGCTGGCTTAGCCATTGTGGAAGATTATCTGATTGTAGTTCGTCAAGACCGTGCCTTGCTGTATTCAAGACTTCGTTAGGATTCCCGGACTCTGGACTAAATTTCATTGTGAGTGTTTATCAGCGTTTGGACAACAGTAGCTGTGAGACAATTCCAAGTTACTGGGTTAGTAATTGGATTTATTACGGGACATCGTTTTTG
The DNA here is from genome assembly GCF_031021105.1 of Erythrolamprus reginae. Classification (NCBI taxonomy): domain Eukaryota; kingdom Metazoa; phylum Chordata; class Lepidosauria; order Squamata; family Dipsadidae; genus Erythrolamprus; species Erythrolamprus reginae. The sequence goes on along the minus strand of NC_091951.1, from coordinate 256,453,941 downwards.
GATCGTATTCCAAGTGTGCCTTGTTTGTACAAGAAATCCCTTTGAAGTTTAAAAGGGAGTTTTTTCTTCTCTTCTGTTGATAAAGAACATTTCTTTGCATTATATTCTCTCTGTGTGTCTGCTTGGATTAATTAACCTGTATTTAAGGGCGTGTGGCACACGCTGGCAGAACACCCCCCACCTCTCAAATGATACAAAACAAAGGGACTTAAACCTAGAAACTACAATGAACTCTCTGGGGCTGAATGACCAAGGCAACTTTTGTTGTACACTGTTCATGGTTCTCTTTCAGCCTTCAGGTTTTAAGGAGAATCAAAGCACAGACTTATCAAACTGATTCCCCCCAATTTTCTAAAGTTAATGCAGTGCTTTTATCTCTTCTTAAGAAATGGAGGCCAGCAAGGTTGCTGAGAATGCTACTTTCATCCGTACTAACTGCTAGTAAAAACAACATGAGGTAGATTGCGAAAGTAACTATTCAGGTCTAAGTGTTTGCATGGCAGGACATTTAAATTATTATTTTCCTGCTATTCTGTTTTATACTTTCTATTCTTAAAATTGCCCTTGCAGCATATTTTGCAAGAGACATAGTTTATAACCAAAAGTAAGATACTGTATGTGGTGCTTACAGGTATCAATTCGTTCATTAATGTCTCAACTGGCATCAATCTCACCACCTTATCTAATTTTATTATTTTAATTTTAAAACAATAAAATGAGAATAATTGGGAACAGCATCTCTGAGCTACAAAAATCTAGGTGACTGTTAGGTAGCAACAAAAAGATGTAAACTACTGTTCCCCTTATTACCTTCTTGTGGTTATCTAGCTTTTTCTAAGCTAGATATAGTGGCTCTTACCTTTGGCATCCTCAAAAAATTAAGGTGATGGAAGGCTACTGGTTTTTAGAAAGTTTTTTTTTTTTAAGTACAGGCTTCTTTTCATTGCTAATAGCTCTGGATAATGTTTTTTCCAGCCTTAACGAAGTGCTTACGATCTTCCCAGCTTGCAGGCTTTTTCATTGCTACTGTCTCCATAGAAGGTTTCTTCCATCCCTAAGTCTTTGCAGGCTTTATTTTCATTGCTACTCACTCCAAATAAGATTTTTTAAAGCACTAACCAGGGAGATAAAATAACATGCTGAATCTAACCAGACTAAGAACGCAAGCCAGATGAATACCTGGTAGGCAGATTTTTATTTATTTATTTATTTTTTATTTATTCGATTTTTATGCCGCCCTTTTCCTTAGACTCAGGGCAGCTTACAACATGTTAGCAATAGCACTTTTTAACAGAGCTAGGCTATTGCCCCCACAATCCGGGTCCTCCCCCTATTTTCCTTCCCAAAAACTAAGGTGTATCTTATACTCCAGTGCGTGTTATAACTCCGAAAAATACAGTATCTTTTCTTTTATGTACATTGAGAGCATATGCACTAAGACAAATTTCTTATGTGTCCAATCACACTTGGCCAATAAAAAATTCTATTCTATTCTATTCTATTCTACTCTACTCTACTCTATTCTAAACAGATATTGATGAGTACGTGCAAGCAAAGTGAGTGACATCTATGAGATCTCTGAGATTTTTATTACCGCCTAGAATAAGAGGGTGATAGTGACCTTGGAGTAGATCACAGCCTTTCTCTGCTCATATTTTTTTGCCTTCCATTGAGTCATGTCTGATTCTCAGAGACTACCTGGACAAATTCCTAGAGCTTTCTTGGCAAAAATTTTCAGAAGTGATTTGCCCTTGCCTTCTTCATAGGGCTGAGAGAGACTGGCCCAAAGTCACCTAGTTGGCTCCATGACTGATGGGACTAGAATTCCCAGTCTGGTTTGGTTTGTGGCCTAATGCCTTAAGTGCTGCATCAAATTGGCTTTCTCATGAGTATCATAGAAAGACAGAGTGAGGCTCTTTTTATTGCCAGTATCCTTAAGTTTTTAGGATTTCTAGATGATGTGACACATATCTAGAGTGCTGCATTTGGAAGATAAAAGATAAAGGTTTTTCTTTAATTCAAAGGTTCTCACTCATTTTTGATCAGATTCGCCTTTTATTTTACAAACGCAGCACTCTAGAAAAAATTCACAAGAAATTAGATAAGTCTAGTATGTCAAAAGAGAGGGACAAAATCTCTTTCACTATGGTGCTAATTTTTTATTTTATTTTCCGGAAGTGTTCGTTTTCCATGACCCGGAAAATCTTTCTTCATTCTGAAGTAAAGTGACACCTCAAAACTCATTTTTCTGACCTGGAGTCCTGTCTTCTTATGATTTCAGCCTATTGTACTTGGTAACCTTGATTACTGAAAATTACTGTTCCAATTGAGAAGCTACAGGTGGGCGTGAAATGTTTGATGGTTTTTGCAATCAAAATAATGTGGAATTTTTGGTGGGTGGGTGGGTGGAGTTTACTGGCCATGGAAAATCTCAAAAGGGTCACTGTATCTCAAGATACGGTTTAATTCTCTAGCCCAGCTAAATTATTGTGGAATGGAATGATTTTATTGCAATGCAACATACTATGTTTCATTACTACCAGCACTTTCAGACTGTGCTCTATTCCTCAGGAGCATATTTTGTATTCTGCAGATTTGGGCAGTAAATTACTGGCAGTAAATTACTGAAGCATCCTGTGGTGTCCTAGTTACTGCTTCAATCAAATATAATATGATGAGTGGAGATACAGGCTAGGTCTGTGCAAGCAAAAATAATAAAAAAAAGCTATGGAACAATTATTTCTCTGTGAAAGGAATAGATTACTTTTATTTATTAAATTACTTCTCCATGAATATCTGACCTGATCTTGTCTCCTCTTTCCAATTTTATGTTACTGTTGTTGATGTCATCCTACCATTTTGTTAATCTTCCTTCTGATTTTTGTTCTTATTTCATGTAGGGATAGGGCCTGGAGTGAAAATTCCCAAAGTAACTGCAAGAACCGATTTAAGAAAATTAATTCCAGGCAAACCAGCTGAGAAGACGGCAGTCCAAATGTAATATCTTAAAGCACATCACATAGGAGACTGGGTCAATGTACTCTGTCATTTTCTATAAGTTAGATTTAATACTCTTTCTTGGTAGAGCAGAATAACATTTATGTAAAAGGGCAGAGTTAAGTGAGGTTGGGAACCTATAACCTTCCAGATTTGCTGAACTCCCAAACATGAAAAAGTCATCGTGTGCAATGGGGAGTGATTCTAGGAGCTGTTGTATAGCAACTACCATGTGGATAAAAATATGCACACATTCACAAAGGTGGGAATTTTTTATAACGGACACTTGAGGTTACAGTAATGTATAGCCCTGTTTCTGCCTTTTTTTTCAATAATGATAAAATGTACTTCAAGACAGCGATATGAATATAAGGAAAGGAGTTGCAACATTCCTGGATATAATCTGTTAAAATACAGTATTCATGAACTGGGAGAGCCATGTTAACAAGGTTAGCCAATAAATAGGCATTGCAACTAAGTCAGACAATGAGAGTTAACACTTCTAAGTCTGTGCAGAGAATAGAAACTGAAAACTTAAGCGTGGTTCCAAGTTCATTCTGCTCTCTGTCCACTCTGTACTCTCAGCCCACTCTGTGCTTGTCTGCTCTGCGGAAATGAAACTAATTCCTGCTTGTGTTTACTTGAAGAAATAATTAGCTTGTGGTATTATATATATATTACTATGTTTATAAAGAAGTTTTTGAATCCAGCTGAATCAGTTATTTGTGTGTGCTTCTGGAAATGTATGTGTACAATGTATAAAACAAAAAACAGATAGCCATCTTTAGAGTAAAGGTTCCTAACAAGTGGTCACAGGAGTGTGTGGATATGTTTCAGCGTTTCTATAAACTTGGATCAGAAAAAAATACTATAATTTCCCTAAATTCTAATAGAAATGTAGCTTATCATTCAACAGTGGACCTCGACAACAAAATAATCTATAATCCCTAAAATTTAATTTTAATATATTTCACTATCTAAAATTATTAGACCCTTCAATAGAGTATTGAATTGTTACTGCTTTAATAGATTAATAAAGAAGGACATTTATCATTTTTTATTTTTAATATTCTGATAAGAGGTGACTAGATTCTGTGCAGCAGCATTGGGAATTTGTTGGAAACGTGATTAATTCCACCATAGCCATTGTATACAACTAATGTAGCATACTCTTTTGCACCATCTATAACTTTTTAAAAAACACATTTAAAGACTTGAAATCCATCCCACTCTGAAAAGGACCAAACAATAAAGACTGTACGTATGAAACTGTTAAAGCCAATATCTTTAACACATTCTTCAGCTCAGTCTTTGTAAACAGCAACAACTCATACCCAATATTTCCCAGTCATACCACAAATAATTACAATGATTACAATGATCTAATACATACTGATTTTACAGAAGACAACATTAAAAATGCACTACACAGTCTAAAACCATCTCTATCTATTGGACCTGATGGACTATGTACCTACTTCTTAAAAAAGCATACCACTGCATTAGCAGAATCTCTAAGGATAATTTTTGAAAAGTCTTTCAGAACCAGCTCCTTGCCCAACCAATGGTCAGTACTCATGGTAGTTGAAAATTACAGATCAATCTCTTTATGTTGTAGCACCTGCAAAGTCATGGGATCAATCATTAACTAATCTATTACTTTCCACCTAGAAACAAAAACTTACTCGCCAACAAACAATTTGGTTTCAGAAAAAAATTGTTCTGTAATCTGCAACTACTACACTGCAAAAACATATGAACTACACATCTTGCTCTGCGCAAAACAATAGACACAACTTACATAGACTTCTGTAAAGCCTTTGATTCAGTGGTACACAACAAACTACTCCTAAAACTAAAAGCTTATGGCATTTCTGGACTCCTACATAAATGGATAGCTGCCTTCCTGCCAAACAGATACCAAGTGGTCAAAATAGGAAGTGCTCTATCAAATCCTGTACCTGTTAACAGTAGTGTTCCCCAAGGCAGCGTTTCAGGACCAATTCTCTTTATATAAATGACCTTTGAGATCATATGACCCACACTCTGTCAAGGACCATGGAGCACTGTTCTCCCTAAGGTGCGCAGGTGCATGCTGGCACACTCACCAATGGCCTCCCATGCAGAGTTTTTGAATGCTGCACAGGAGCTGGGCGCCACTTCTTCCCGCTCGAAGGCTGCTCTCTCTCGGAGGCTAACTACACACACCAAGGAGTTGAGCATGCCTGGAGGGCAAGTATTAAAAAAAAGGCAGTGGGGGGAGCGGCCGGCTGGGATTGATGCGTCCGGAGTTGGGGGATTCCTTTGAAAACAGCGACTGGACAGACTCAGACAGAGATGGAGACAGAGAGACAGAGGGGAAGAACGGGAGGAAGTGAGACTGGGAGTGAATGTGAGAGAGAGAAAAAGTGAAAGAGAAGAATGAGAAAATGATGGAGGGAAAGAACGAGGGAGAGGAAAAAGAAACAAATGAGAGAGAAGGGTAGAGAAGGAAAAAAGAGGAAGAGGGCAGAGAGAAGGAGAGGAAGGAAGGAGGGAGGGAGGGGAGGAAGGAAGGAAGGAGAAATGGAGGGAACAAGGAAGGAAGGAAGGAATGGAGGGACGGAGGAAGGAAGGACTTTTTGGGGGGATGTACATTTTTTTGAATTTTTCTCTCAACATACATTCAAATAATACAGTGTACCATCTAATTTTCCATGAATAAAATGCAGTATTTTGTTAGTAACTAATATCAATCATCAGTCTGACCTAAGCGTAGTACATAAAATCATCTGCTACAATGTCCTACCTGTCAATGATTACATCAGCTTCAGCCACAATAATGCACAAGCAAACAACAGATACAAACTTAAGGTAAATTGCTCCAAACTCGATTGCAGAAAATATAACTTCAGCAACAGAGTGGTCAATGCCTGTGGTTTCTTCCCCTAACCCCCAAAACTTTAACCTTAGACTGTCTACTGTTGACTTCACCCCATTCCTAAGAGGTTAGTAAGAGTACTGCATATGTGCACCAATGTGCCTACCATCCCTATCCTAATGTCCCTTTTTATCTGTATCTTGTTCATGTACTTGTGTTTATACTTTTCATGTACTCATGTTTATACTTTCATCTGTCATCTTATATATACTTGACAAAATAAATAAATTAATAAACAAAAATAAATTACTATTATTTTGCATTTTAGTATTTAATTACTATGAGCTTCACAGTTTAAAGATTGATATTATAGTATAGTACCGTTATGGTGAACCTATGGCATGCACATGCTGCCTGCAGGCATATGAGCCGTTGCCCCATCTAGCTACACTGCACATTTGAGTGCACCTCCCACCAGCCAACTGACTTTTGAGTCTCTGCCACACATTTGCAGTAAGCAGGATTCATGCAGGAGACATAAGTGCATGCATGGGTGAGTGGGTGGATGGTAGGATGGTATCCGTTGTAGAAAAGTAGGGCACGTATCATAGTACTCTACCAGAGATCAGTGTTTCTGAAGAAAAGATAAAGTATGTAAGTGTTCTGTCGGGCTCTCTGGTAGAATCCTCCCAAAAATTCACAGGTACAAATTTCAGACACACACACGTTTGAAAATTCAAAACAATGTTTTTTATAATGAAAATTCACTTAAACCAAGCCCTCTTTTGGTATAGCAAACAGCACTTGTCTCCAAACAAACTGGTAATTTGTACAAGTCCCTTATCAGTTCTGTGATACTTAGCTTGCAGCTGTGAGGCAATTCACAGTCCTTCTTCTTTCACAAAGTGAAACACACTTTGCTCTGGTTTAGTTTCCAAGCGGGGAAAAATCAGCACACAAAAGGTCAAAGTCAGTAAAGCAGTCATGAAACACAACGATCAGATAATCCTCCACAATGGCCAAACCCACAGGCTGCTATTTATAGCAGCCTCACTAATTACCACAGCCCCACCCAACCACAGGTGGCCTCATTTTCTTTGATAATAATCTCTCAGTTGTTGTTGCCTATGCATCGCTCTCCGCATGCGTGGCTGTATTATTAACTCTTGTTCTGAATCCAAGGAGGAGCTAGATAATTGATCTCCTTCTGAGCTGTCTGCCACACTCTCCTCCTCCCTGTCACTCATGTCTTCTTGGTCAGAGGAGCCTTCATCAACAGAATCCACCGGGGCAAAACAGGCCTGCAGCATGTGGATGTCTCCCCTACATCCACAGTCCTTGGGGCAGGAGCTGGGCCAGAGCTAACCACAACAGTAAGATTGTTTTATGGCATTTAAAAAAAAATTTCTAGAGTTTCAGAAAATAAAGTCTCATGTTGAGATTAAAGGGGCTGGTCTTTGGGTGCAAAGAATAAGATGTGGTTGGAGTCAAAATAACCGCCAACATTTTGCTCAGAAAGAAGGTTTTATCCTGCAGTGTAAGATTGTGGTTGCATGACTCAGTGGAGTAGATCAGCAACAGATCAATACATACATCAAGCCATCCATTCCTGGGGGAACTTAATTTACAAATGTTGGCTTTGTCATGTTCTGAATAAGCATCACGTCGAGGGAAAAACCCCTCACATTCTGTCAGCATAGTTCCCTCTAAGCTGAGCAGTGAGCAATCGCTCACTTAAAAATCATCAACTCAGAGTTTTCCAAACCTGCCCAGAAACCGAGAGGGAAAGAGTGAGAGGGAAGGAGAGAGAGAGGAAGAGAGAGAAACAGATAGAAAAAAGAGAGGAAGGAAAAGAGAAAGAAAAAGAATGGGAGTAAGGAAGAGAGAAAGAAAATCAAAAGCAAATTAAAAACCCCTTAATATAAAAAACCAAACATACATACAAACATACCATACATACAATTGTAAAGGCCTAGGGGGAGAAGGAATCTTAATTCTCCCATGCCTGGCGGCAGAGGTGGGTTTTAAGTAGCTTGCGAAAGGCAAGGAGGGTGGGGGCAATTCTAATCTCTGGGGGGAGTTGGTTCCAGAGGGCCGGGGCCGCCACAGAGAAGCCTCTTCCCCTGGGTCCCGCCAAGCATGTTAGTACAGGGGATTTTCTTAAACTTATAATATTTTAATTAATTGGATTGTATTGGATTGTTTTTCACTTGTTGTGAGCCGCCCCGAGTCTTCGGAGAGGGGCGGCATACAAATCCAAATAATAAATAAATAAAATAAAAGCGGCATTGTTTAGTTGACGGTCAAAAAGGGCCCCCTTTGTGTGCGTGTGTGTGTGCGTTTGTGTGTGAATTTAATCCAGTCTTGTTTGGAGAACTGAGCTCAAGAATTCTACATCAAATGTCAAAGGATCCATTGACTCTGAGTCCACAGGAGCTCTTTCAGTTGAGATTGTCTTGTTGATTTTGGCGAGCAAAGGGCTCTTTAGCTAAGGCAGTTCCTAGCTTTCATGATCCACTGGAGCAAAAATAATAACAAAAAAAATACTGGGCAAAGGACCAATTAATAGAAGAAGGTGACAGAATGAATAAAACAGAGGAAAGGAGAAAAAAGCCACATCTTTCTCCATCCCTTTCACTTTTCCTGGCTCACACTACATGCCCTCTTTCATTTGAGACCGCTCAGCCTGGACGCCCTACAGAGCATAAATCAGGTATACTATATTTATCAGCAGTGCAGCAGGAGCAAAAGAAAATCCTTAAAAGAAGATTGCATCGTGCTGCATATTATTCACATGTCAGTTACTACAGATGAACCTTCAGAAAGCAAAAGGTGGTCAATAGGAGCCAATATTCCATTTTCTTGACAGATATTAGCTGGTTGACTGGCCAGCTCCCTACTGATCAAAATATCACAACTCTCTATTGGAAAGATTTGTAATTTCCTATAGTACAAATTCCAATTTTAGGTTAGAGAAGACATAGAAAAGCTGAGATAATTTCTCTCTCTCTCTCTCTCCCTGTGTGTGTGTGTGTGTGTGTGTGAGAGAGAGAGAGAGGGGGGGGGGGAAGGAGGGGGAGAAAATGAAAATGGAAGAAATATTATTTGATATTATTTGGTTACAAATATCTCTTGCATAAATTCCAATGCACTATACATAGAGTTGTCTTTGAAAAGAACTTGGAAAATGCAGTTAGTACAGAATGTAACTGCCCCTGGGTGGCAGCTATCACAGTCATGTGACAATTTTTGCAATGGTGCCTTGACCATCAAACAATTTCTGAGTGCTGGTTTTAACCTACCATATGTTTGGTTGCAAAGTATCTTATGCCCCTTTTCGTTATGAGACTTTTGGGGGAGAAGCTGAAACAAAATGCTCTTGTTCTTTGCAATAGAGGCAGTGCTCGCTCAGTGATGACCCCATTGCTTAGTGACCAATGCAGTCGCTAAGCAAAACATTGCATGCCTTTGACAGACTTATAGCTTCACTTCCTGTTTAGCTGTTAAATTAAAGATCACATGTCCATGACTTGCAATTTTATTGTCAACCTCTACATTGATTGTGCTTGTCGAAAGTTGGCTATCAAGTGCACAGATCTCAATCATGTGACCACAGGATACAGCAACGGTCAAAACATGCATCAGTTGCAAAGCATTTGAATCTCAGTCATGTGATCATGAAGACGTTGCTATGGTTGTAAATAAAAAAAGGTCAATCATAAAGTTACTTTTCCAGTAACTACATAACTAAAGCACATTTCTGTAACTTCAAACAGCCGCTAAATGTGGTAGTCATTAAATAAAGCCAACCTATACTCCTACCTATGTTCTTCCCCCAAATATCTGAAAGGCTGCTTATCATTGATAGATAAGTTAACAAATCTATTTCTTAGAGATTCTAAGATTTTATAGGGTGCTCACCCGCCATTGTTGGAAAAGTATGACGCAAATGTTCCTTAACTATCTGGTTTGTTATTGTTTCTTATGATTTTACAATAGTATGAGTTTATTTTTTTAATGGATGTAAACTGCTGAAAGTTGTTTCAAAGTAGTTAGTGCACAAGTCGTATAATTTTTAAAAATGCATGCACGCATACAGTAGTTATTCTAATGGTGCAGTAGATGAAATAAGGAAGATTAAGAAGCATTAGGCCCATAGAAGGTCCAGATAGGTGCCCTTTAGAAGATAGGTGATGGAGTAGAACTACAAAGCCAATATCCCAAATAAGACATTACAGGCAGGATGGGTAGAACCAGGAGGACTTTGAAAGCAGGTATGATATTCATCCATCCTTTCATCCAGAGGGGGGCTGCTAAAGTGGAATGACAACGTGTGCTCGCCCCCGTGGTTCTTAGTGCTAGTGGAGTCCAGTGCAATTTTGCTACTGCACCTGTGCAGGTAGCAGAATCACATGTGGAGACACAGGTGTGTCATTAATTCTTACAAGCAGGTATGATTAATCTTTAGTGAGATTGCTGATTATTTAAACACCAAGAGTCTGGCTAAGTGTAATTGAAACAGGAGGAACAGTATCTCCCATTTTTCTTTATTGTTTTTAATAGGGTGTCTGTTTTTCACCCAGTTTGAGCCTATTTTAAAGTTTGTGTTATGGCGTTCATGTGGTTTTCACACAACTGGGAGAAACTCACACTAACAATGTTATCATGAATGCAGGCAAATGTAAATGTTGCAAAATTAGAGGTGTAATCCTACAGCCCTGGGTCAAACAGTAACTCTTCTTACGACTGACAAAAGCTCTCTTGCAAGTCTTTAATTTAAACGATTTCTTTTAAGCTAAAGATTCTCCTCTGTTTCACACTGCATTAAATTAGTGGGGAAAGTGAGAAGCTCTCCCTAAGATCATTTATTATTTTTATAGATAAGTCAAGAGTTATTGTTATTGTTAATGGCGAGTATTCTGAGCAGAGACAGGTTACAAGCGGTGTGCCACAAGGGTCTGTTCTGGGTCCTATTCTTTTTAATATGTTTGTGAGTGACATAGGAGAAGGTTTGGTAGGGAAAGTTTGCCTATTTGCCAATGACTCTAAAGTGTACAATAGAGTTGATATTCCTGGAAGGGTCTGTAATATGGTAAATGATTTAGCTTTACTAGATAAATGGTCAAAGCAATGGAAACTGCAGTTTAATGTTTCCAAATGTAAAATAATGCACTTGGGGAAAAGGAATCCTCAATCTGAGTATTGCAATGGCAGTTCTGTGTTAGCAAAAGCTTCAGAAGAGAAGGATTTAGGGGTAGTGATTTCTGACAGTCTCAAAATGGGTGAGCAGTGTGGTCGGGCAGTAGGAAAAGCAAGTAGGATGCTTGGCTGCACAGCTAGAGGTATAACAAGCAGGAAGAGGGAGATTGTGATCCCCTTATATAGAGTGCTGGTGAGACCACATTTGGAATACTGTGTTCAGTTCTGGAGACCTCACCTACAAAAAGATATTGACAAAATTGAACGGGTTCAAAGACGGGCTACAAGAATGATGGAAGGTCTTAAGCATAAAACTTATCAGGAAAGACTTAATGAACTCAATCTGTATAGTCTGGAGGACAGAAGGAAAAGGGGGGACATGATCGAAACATTTAAATATGTTAAAGGGTTAAATAAGGTTCAGGAGGGAAGTGTTTTTAATAGGAAAGTGAACACAAGAACAAGGGGACACAATCTGAAGTTAGTTGGGGGAAAGATCAAAAGCAACGTGAGAAAATATTATTTCACTGAAAGAGTAACGTGTTTCCCCGATAGTAAGACCCCCCCCGATTGTAAGACATATGGGGGGTTTCATGGGGGTCGGCTAATATAAGCCATACCCCGAAAGTAAGACATATGTCTTACTTTTGGGGAAACACGGGGGGTATTGCCGCCGGGCCGATTGCCGAGCGGGGACGGGGCGCGGGAGGAGGCAGCGCTGCACCGGACTCCTCAGGCTGTTCCGCCCAGGATGGGGCTCCTCCCGAGCCCCTGTGCGCCCCTCCGGAGGAGCCCCATCCCGGGCGGAGCAGCCTGAGGGGTCCGGTGCGGCGCTGCCTCCTCCCACGCCCCGCCCCCGCTCAGCAATCGGCCCGGCCGCATTGCTGGCGTTCCAGGCGGGCCGCCCGGCATAAGCAGCGGTTTCGTGCCTCTCTTGCCGAGCGAGGACGGGGCGCGGGAGGAGGCAGTGCTGCACCGGACCCCTCAGGCTGCTCCGCCCGGGATGGGGCTCCTCCTGAGCCCCCGTGCGCCCCTCCGGAGGAGCCCCATCCCGGGTGGAGCGGCCTGAGGGGTCTGGTGCAGCGCTGCCTCCTCCCGCGCCCCGTCCCCGCTCGGCAATCGGCCCGGCGGCATTGCTGGCATTCCAGGCCGGCCGCCCGGCAGTCCAGGTTTCATCATTCATTTATCTCGGCTCGGAAATTATGCGGGTCTTTCAATCCTGCTGCTTCTTTTTAGCTCCTTTCCTCCTTTTTTTCGGTGCCTTTCATCAGCTGATGGACCCCAAACATTGCAGACCCTGTGCTTTTCTGACTTACCCTCGTTAAGGATGGAAGGCTGAGTCAACTTTGAGCCTTCGGGAACGCGACCCTTTTAATTTTTTTCCAATATAAGACATACCCCGAAAGAAAGACATAGGGGGGCTTTTGGGGGTAAAAAGAAAGTAAGACACTGCCTTACTATCGGGGAAACACGGTAGTAATGCTTGGAACAAACTTCCAGCAGACGTGGTTGGTAAATCCACAGTAACTGAATTTAAACATGCCTGGGATAAATATATATCCATTGTAAGATAAAATACAGGAAATAGCATAAAGGCAGACTAGATGGACCATGAGGTCTTTTTCTGCCGTCAGTCTTCTATGTTTCTATGTAAGAGGGCAAACATACCTAATGCTTATTCTACCTTCTATTTCCCCCAAAACAACAATGAGGAGAGCTGGGCTGAGAGCGACTTTGTGTTCACTTAACTTAGTGCCTTAACCGCTAGACTAAATTGACACTTTCATAATTGTTCACGTTTGATCAGTGTGAAGGGCAGCCAGAAGTTGTTCAACAAGAAGACTTGATTGCACAAAGTAGTGTTTTTTTTAAAAAGAAAACCTACAGGGTGGAAAGAAGTATCACCTTAGACCCACACCTTTGCTTGATCAAGACTGAAAGAAAAGCACAACCATTTCTTGAAAGGTACATCATGTCTGCATTTTCACACGCCTCATTAGAAGAGCAAAATAGAGAGGCAACTTTTCAAAGCATCCTTGATTTTTAAAGAAGCTTGACTTTGACATTCTTGATTAACAACGCCGCAAGTGGAAGGAGACTTCTCAGAAAAGGCGATGGAGGCTGCTCTCTCCGAAAACAAATAGCTCATTTACAGATTGCACTCTGTTAGGCTGATGCAAATTAATCCAATTGTTGATGGCAAAATGTAACTACTGCTGCATAATTTGGATGGCAGTACCAGTAAAACTTAATTTTCCTGAAAACCATATCTTCACAAATGAGGATTCCTCCCCAAAACATTTTAAACTGTCTCTAGGGATGAGAGACAAATGGTGATACAGATTATAAACTGCTCTAGAAACAAAGCTTATTTTATATTTGGTATAATTTTTTTACCAAAAGGCACCCAACATATTGCGCTGAAATTCTTGGGCATAAATTGTTAATGCTAAATTAGTTTTCTGACACCAAGCTAAATCTAAAGAGACAGAACTTCACAATCAGTTTTAACAGCTGAGACAACAAGAATTTCTTAAGTGAACAAAAATGGGACATATCCTCAACTGTGATGTAATTTTGAGATTTTATCTCTTAGCTATGCAGAGATCAAGAGACGGAACAGAATTCTGCAAAAGCTAAACTGTTATGCTGCCAACTTCACTGAGATATTTTGTGCAGTAATAATAGAACAGAGAAGAAGGCAGCCTAAACCATCAAAATCACATTCAGTCCTTAAATTCTCTCTTGGTATAATAACACAGTATGGATCGTTTGACAGAATTGATCTCTCTCTTTACCCGACCCACCCAATATCAAAAAGAATAAAGGTGGAGAAATCTTGATGTTTTCCCTTACTCAGGACCGTCTCCTGCCGCATACCTCCCAGAGACCGATAAGATCACAAAGTGTTGACCTTCTCAGGTCCCGTCGACTAAGAAATGGAGGTTGGCGGGCCACAGGGGAGAGCCTTCTCTGTGGCTGCCCAGGCTCTATAGAACCAACTCCCTCCCCCTGATGTCTGTACTGCTCCCACCCTACTGGCCTTCCAAAAGGCTGTGAAGACTTGGCTTTGCCCGCCGGCCTGGGGCCCATGAACTTTACATCTGTCTTGGCCAAATTGTATTGAATGGTATGTATATTTTGATTGGATTGTTTGAGTCATGGGTTTTTTAACTGGGGTTATTGTTTAATATTTATATTTGACTTCTTTTTTATTGTAATTGTATTTTTTTAGATTGTTGTAAGCTGCCCTGAGTCCTTTGGGATTGGGCAGCATAAAAGGCAAATGAAATAAGTAGATAAGTAAGTAAGTAAGTAAGTAAGTAAGTAAGTAAGTAAGTAAGTAAGTAAGTAAGTAAGTAAACAAGCAAGTAAATAAGTACATAAATAACTATTCATCTGGGCTAAACTGGATGGAGAGGGGTGGTTGTATATTGATTATTGAATTTATTGTTCAAGGTCATCTCACATCAATTACTCTGGGTAAACTAGACCAACTCGACAAGAAAGCTAGGACTACTTTGGACTTATTTTTTTTATTTATTTCTTTTGTCCAACACACAATGAGGATTTTAATGGGTATATATCTATATACACACAGTAAAATACATGATAAAGGTTATAGAGGAGATACTCATAGTAAAATATATCTAAGAAATAATAGAAACTAAGATATAGTAATAGAACATATCAATGAAAGAATAGAAGAAGAGATATAGAAATAGAAGAAAGGTATAGGAGATATAGGAGAGCAATAGGACAGGGGACGGAAGGCACTCTAGTGCACTTGTACCCGCCCCTTACTGACCTCTTAGGAATCTGGATAGGTCAACCGTAGATAATCTAAGGGTAAAGTGTTGGGGGTTTGGGGATGACACTATGGAGTCTGGTAATGAGTTCCAATTATGACTTAAATTATTCATGGAAACATTACAATTCCAGGCTGCTTACTCTCTTGATTCTGCCTACCCTTCTACTGTATCAGTGATGGCGAACTTATGGCATGCATGCCACAAGTGGCATGAAGAGCCATATCTGAGGATACTAAAGGTGTTGCCCTATGTCAAGCATGCATGCACGCACTGGCCAGCTGATTTTTTTACTCTTTTTACCCTCTCCAGGCTTCAGGAAATCCTCCTGAAGGCTGGGGATGGCAAAAAATAGCCCAACAGGCCAACCAGAAGTTTATTTCTGAACATCCTTGTTGGACCATTTTTTGCTCTCTCCAGAGAGGGTCTCCTGAACCTGAACCTTGGGGACATAGAAAAATGGTCCAATGGACCAGTCTGGAGGCTTCAGTGAGGCCTGAGCGCATGCAGGGGGGGCAGTGCGGGGGTTGTGCGCATGCGTGGGGGGAAGGGCATTGCATTGTGGGTGTGGGCAGGCGCATTCACACTATCACTCGCGAACACACCCTTTTGGCACCCGAGCCAAAAAAGATTCACTATCACTGTCCTATATCATCCAATCTGAATTTTAAACTGAACTTGGCTGACCAAATTATTTTCTTTTTAAACCATGGACCTGAGCCAACCTATGGAAAATATAAATTATAATAGAATTCTATGCAAATTCTCCATTGAGTTTTATAGGGGTGTGAGAATTATCTATAGAATCTAGACATCTAAGGCCTAGATAGATACAAAACACTCTTATTAGAGTATTGAACTGCCAACCTTTTGGACAGCGGACCTTGCCAGAAAATGCAAAAGAACAAAAACATGTTTACATCCTGTATCAGAGATGAAGAAATCCTATTTTCTAGGCCAAGAAACATTCGTAAAGGAAGAAAAACAACTTGATGGATTAATCTAGAGAGTTCCGAGGAACTATGATGAAATTGGATGCAAGACAACCCCATATATGGACAAATAAGTGGACAGGAAGAAGTGGGTGTAAACGAGGCATAAAAATTCTATATAAGATGATTCTTGTAGTTAGGTACTTTACCTTCTGAGGTTCACGGGTGTTCTTCCCGTGACTTCTCTAGGTCCCTGTATGATACTTTATGCTCATACTGGAATCTTTCTTTATGTTATGCTTATATTATGTTTGATATATGTTTCTATGTTATATATATCATATTGTTAATAAAGATTTTTAGCTTTTATCGTCTTGGTCTGGGGAATTTTTCTGACAACTTCACATTATATAAATAAGGGAGAAAATGGGTGGAGTATGTGCATGGAAACAAGGACAAATGTGGGCTGAAGACAACATGTATCAGTGTTGCTCAAAACAACAAAGTGTATGGTTCTTCCTTTATCTCTTCATCTATCAAGAAAAGCTGACCATATTGAGTGATGAAGTGATGAAGGATCCACAATGATCTCTTAGTTTGCTTGTTTCCTTACAGACGTTTTATTAACCAAACAAGCTAACATCATCAGTGCTAGTTTGATGCATATTGAGTTGATGAGGCTCAGTGATGGGCTGCTATGGGTATTAGGTATGCAGAACCGGTAGAAAAAATTTGATTTTTTTTCCTTTTTTCCCCTTCTGGTCTCTGGGTATGTTTTTCCTATCACAGTAAATTAGGTTGAATGTGTATAACTTTAGAAGAGCTGTGTGTATGTGCATACATATACAGTTTATATAGTAGATAATGTATATTTTTGTGTGCCTGTGTGTAATATGTATGTACACATATGGCATATATCCATAGAATTAAATAGTATATTTTTGATGTTCACTAATAGTAAATAGGGAAATTGTATCTCATTGAGGTGAGGAGACGCCAGGCATTCTAACCCTTGACGTAAGTGACGTCAAGTTGGTTACCTTTAAGCCAGTCATATGACCTTTAAGCCATCACTAGGTCACATGATCATCAAGCCACTCCCAGCTGGTCACATAGCAGGCAAGCCGCACCCATGAAATAAGCCACGCCCACAGTGTGGTAGTAAACTTTTTTGCAGCCCTTCACTGGCCAGGCTACTGTTTATTTGGCAACCCTGAGAGTGTTTATTATTATTATTATTATTATTATTATTATTATTATTATTTATTAGATTTGTATGCTGCCCCTCTCCGTAGACTCGGGGCAGCTCATAGCAATGATAAAAACAATATACAATGACAAATCTAATAGTTAGAATCTAAAATAACAATAATACATTTAAAAAGTCTAAAAAACAAGAAACCCCAATATATAAATTATTTGGCAACCCTGAGAGAAGTCAACAGGGTTGCTAGTTGAAACCTCTTCTCAGTGATGTAATCTAAAGACATTCTGAATGCTGGGCACATATGCTTTTGGTGAGCTATGTCCCCTTCAGTCTGAGCCCATCAGATTTTCACCTACCGGAATGCTCAAACTCTGGCAAACAGACATAATGCTTTGTTCTTGAATTGGACTCTTCTAACACGAGCTTTATTAGAAGCAGCAAGATGTGTTCTTGCTAGATTTTTATCCAAACCATCTCCAAGCCTATTATAGAGAAAGGCAGATAATGACTCTAATAGCAAGGAAGATTCAGAGGTAGGATGAGAAATTATTGGTTTCCGCTCATTCAATGAATCTGATATGACAGAAGGTTATTACTCCAATTTGCACCAGAAGCTGATATGGTTATCACCCCATTCTCCCATTACTTCTGTGGCTTTACAGAAGTACACATGGGTATAATTTACATTCTCTAATGGTGAGAAGCTACAGCCTGTACCCTCCAAGCAGTTATTTCTCATAATAGTTGCATTGAATTACCAGGTTGGTTCAGAACACTACTTCTAAGTATTACCATATCCCTCTGAAATTATTGTACTTTATGTTTTATGTTTGTAAAAGGTTAGAAACATGATTCTGTTGTTACCCACATTCGTTTTTTACAGAAGTAGCCAAACTCCCCCTTTCTTTCAATCATCCTTGAAAGCATCTTTAAGCAGCCTTAAGGCATTTCATGACATAAGCTTTAAATATCTCTTGGGTTTGTATCCCTCCCTAAAAATGCCCTATGAATAATTTTAAAAGTTTGCCAAACAAAGTTAAAAGATCGTCTTATTTATGTTTCTAAAGCATCATTGCAGTACAAAAGAGACTTCAAACAATTTTTTTAGGCCACACTACATCCAGTAGTGGGTTCCTACTAGTATGGATAATTGCGTGCAGCTCCGCAGCTCTGGTGTGTATGCACATGCATCCAAGTGAAGTTTGCTTTTGTGCATGTGCAGGAAGCAACATCTCATAAGGGGACACACACACATGTGAGATTTCATTGATTTGTGCTTCTGCACATGCGTGGAAGCAAAAAGATTGCTGAAATATTGCAGAAACATGCGTCTCCTCACAAGCTTTTGCTTCTTGGACATATACAGAATCAAACTTGCTCGGGTGCGCATGCTTGCGCACCGGAACCATGGAGCTACGTGCAATTATCTGTGTTAGTAGGAACCCACTACTGCAATGTACAAACATGACAATGATGGGATTCAATTTTTTTTACTACCGGTTCTGTGGGCATGGTTTGGTGGGTGTGGCTTGGTGGGCATGGCAGGGGAATGGCTGTAAAATCTCAATTCCCTCCCCACTCCAGTGAAAGGTTCCTGCAAAATCCCCATTTCCACCCAATCACCTAGGACTTGGGAGGCAGAAAATAGATGGTGGCAGAGCCAGAGGTGGTATTGATCAGTTCTCCCAACTACTCAAAATTTTTGATATCGGTTCTCCAGAACTGGTGAGAAACCCATCTTTGAAACATGGGCTATTGTATTAGAGCTGTTTTAAAGATCTGGATAATTGTGTGCAGCAAATTCTAAACCAGATGTTCACAGGAATTTCTGGCATGAGCTTTTGCCAATATATGCAATTCAAAATGAGAAGACATGTGAAACTCTGCTGGGATTGTTTATGAAATTGTTTTGCTCAAAAATGCAGAGCCATGTACCTCTGCATTTTTGAGCAAAGGCAGTTCTCAGGCAATACAGGCAGTTCTTGCTTAGAGACCACAATTGTGACTGGCAACTCCATTGCTAAGGGACATGGTTGCTAAGCAAAACATTACACTGTTTGTAGCATCACTTCCCATTCCTAGTTGTTAAGTGAGCTATGGTATATTATGAAGCAAAACAACCTGTGTCTGTGATTTATGGTTTTACTGCTGGTTTTTCCATTGATTCTGCTTGTTTGGAAGCAAATTTCAAAGCGATCACATAAACACAGGGCAGTGCAAAATGTATAAATGCTTGCTAGTTGTTAAGCACTCAAATGTTAACCATGTGACCATGGGGACACTGTGACAGTCATAAATGTATGGATTGGTCATAAAGTTACCTTTTCATGCTGTTGTAATTTTGAATGATTAAATAAATAGACCAGTTGTGAAGTAGGGCCTTTTTTGGATTTTAAGATACAGAAGATGAAAATGTGGGTGGTCTTATACTCTGAATGTAGCTTTCCCCCCAGTCCTAATGAGTTGCTAACAATCTTCCCAGCTCTCAGGATTGTTTTCATTGATACTCCCTCCGGAAAAGGTTTTTTCAGCCCTAACAATGTGCTAATGATCTTCCCGGCTTGCAGGGTTTTTCATTGCTATTCCAAAGAAGTTTTTTTTCTAGCCCTAAGTCTTTGCAGAGTTGTTTTCATTGCTACTCCCTCCGAAGATTTTTTTCCAGCCCTAATCAGGGGATAAAATAATGTGCTGAAGCTGACCATACTAAGGATGCTAGCCAGATGAATACGTGATGACCAGCCTATGAGACAGAAAATGGGCTGTGTTGAGATAAAAGGTTTATCAAGTTCTTGATGAGCTATTGTAAATACTCAAAGGCAGGCACATTATCAAATACTCAACTGTAGCAGGAGTAGCAATTAGCCATTCGCTCTTCCATTGAGAAAATAATCTTACGGAACACACAAGAGAATAAGCAATAGCTTTGGCCATAGCCCCAAATAGTTGGAGATATTTTTTAATTTCTCTGGATTCCATATTATCACTCCTCTCTCAAGAAAAAGCCAGCATGAGAAGAACAATTAGCAAAGTTATCAAATGGTTTGACATCCTACAATTAATTACATGTTTAAACATGTAGATTGAACGGAAGGCATTGTAGGATGGCTACTACATTTGGAAGGAGGATGGGTGGATCAATGGATATTGTTTTATTGGAACTGGATCCCCAACTGAATAATGCTATTTTTGAATATTATTCCATCCATGCAGTGTAGTAAGCATCTTGATAGGGATCTATGTTAGCTAGTAGCAATTTTATTAACAGGGAGAAATGAACAGGAGGTTTGTGAATGACCATAGCTAAAAGAACACATGTTAAGGACTATTTGCAATCTGATACCAGGTCTATTATGACTACTAAAATCTCATTTAGAGGAACTGAAAGCAATATTTGCCGGCGTGATAAATTTATCCCCATTGTGTTGGCTGGCTGTAGCCCATGTTTATAGAGAGCAATTTATTATTTGTTTTTTACTAGTTACTAATTTTTACCCAAATCTAGGTTGTCCTTTTGGGGAATGGTTGTTGTGCTAAATAGCATCATGGGGTTTCATTTGATGTGAAGACTGTTATGTTTCTCTATCTGTTAATTTTTCAGCTAGAATGTATCACCACAGATGGTTTTCTAATTCTAGACAAATGGCTAGACCTAAAGATAGATAAATCTCTATCTCTTCTGGTAGTTGGGAGACTGTTTTTCCTAGTAATTTAAGATTTTTCAATGTCTTTGAATGCTTTTTACTTTCAGCTGTCCCCGACAAATCTGTGACACATCAGCATGGCTTTTGGTAGACATTGTCATATCAGTAAAAAAATAGGGTAGAATCTGTGATGCCCTCAAAATAGATTGTTGCCACAGATTTATTTTCAAGCAAAATAGTGTGATCAGTCAAAATGGAATCAGAGGCAGCATAGAGGAACATAACAATTTGGAGATTAAGCTAGTGTCTGTTTCAAAATATTTTATTTCTTAAAGAATGCACAAAGTTGCATATATTTCAACAAGCTGGAGACAAAATGTATATGTGTATCCAGTAAAAGGCATAATTCTGAAGAGGTTGCTCAGAAAAATAACACATATATCTAGTATATATACCCAAACAAAATTTTGGGGAGGAGGGAGGGAGGGAAAAAGAGAGAGAGAGAGAGAGATTGACATATGATTGTTATATCAACAATCTACAATGACAACCAGGGGCTATTGATTCACAGCTTATCATAGGTTTCTTGACGGCCCCAAATGCAACAGTATTAGAATTGGACAAGACCAAATCATGCGGATTAATGTTCCTAATCCAGAGTTACATTTCTAGTAACAAGGTGATTGTAACCAACCCATTATTAAACATTTTATGAGGCACAGTATAATAGAAAACTAATTGCATGAGATTTAATGTAATCTTCCATTGATTTAACAGAACAAGGACATAATGGTTATGGAATGCTTTCGTAGTGGAAGTGTATTTGGCTTTCATTATCCCAGTATTCAGGAAAATGGTAGAATATGTCTCTCTCTCTCTCTCTCTCTCTCTCTCTCTCCCCTCTCCAGATTTTTAACCGCTAATTGGATTTTATTTTAAAAGTATTGCTATAACTACCATATTTTACAGCTAGCATTCCTTAGTGCTCTAAGTCTTCCTGAGTACTTCTATAAATAAGGGCATGAACAGAGTTTGTCTACTCTGCGTCCCGTCAGCTAAACAGTGTTGGCTGGCGGGTCCACGAGGGAGGGCCTTCTCTGTGGCTGCTCCGACTCTTTGAAACCAGCTAACTCTCAAGATCCGGATTGTCCCCACCCTACTGGCCTCCTGGAAAGCTGTAAAGACCTGACTCTTCCGGCAGGCCTGGGGCCATTGATCTAAAGGTATACCATCGAGATCCAGCCATAAATGGAATGCATTTTTTTTTGTTGGACTGAAATTGTTTTTAAATTGCTTTTAGATATTTTAATATTATCTGTATGTTTTATTTCTGGTTGTGAACCACCTAGAGTCCCTTGAGAGTTAGACGGCATACAAATTGAATGAACAAACAAACAAACAATGGTGACCTTTTTAATGTATCAATTTTAAGCAAATAAAGCAACACACAAAATATAGTTTTGTAGAATTCTCTCTGTGTGTCTGTGTGTGTGCGTGGGAATATTTGAGTGTGTGTGTGTGTGTGTGTGTGAGAGAGAGAGAGAGAGAGAGAGAGAGAGGGAGAGAGAGAAATATACCTATGCAATCTGTTATTATTTTAATCTGCTGCTACTGTTCCTTTAAATCTGACACGTTATTGCAGTAAATACGATTGTAGCTCCAGATTTGCTTCTGCTATTGTTATCAGAATTATAATCCTCAGTATCCTTTATTCACTCAGAAGGCAGGGGAAGGGGGGGGAAATCTATCTTCCAATGAGAGACCTAGATGAAGGGAGACAGATGGACTTCAGAAGTAGAATGAGCATTCGATTATGATTTTAAAAATTACATTTTGGTAATATTTATGCTGCTCTTGTGTATCAGATCTGATGTGCTTTGACACCTTTTAGAAACAGCCCAGAGCTGGAGAGAAAGGGTCAATGGAAGGACAAAGGGACAGATATCTCCAGGCAAGGAAAGGAATGATGATCTCGTGTTTAGTTAGATAAACAGGGGGCTGCTATCAGAAAACAAGCTGCAGAGGAGATGTCATAGAGATAAAAGGAGAACAGAGATAGATTTGCCAACCAAGTGACCTCCTGAGAGCACAAGGAAAAACAACCACCAGATATATCACATACTGTGAGCAATGAACTGTTCTCTACACATAAGACAGTCCCTTTTGAGTAAATCCTGTAATTATTATAATACAGTGATACCTCGTCTTACAAACGCCTCATCATACAAACTTTTCGAGATACAAACCCGGGGTTTAAGATTTTTTTGCCTCATCTTACAAACTATTTTCACCTTACAAACCCACCACTGCCGTTGGGATGCCCCGCCTCCAGACTTCTATTGCCAGCAAGGCACCCAGTTTTGCGCTGCTGGGATTCCCCTGAGGCTCCCCTCCATGGGAAACCCCACCTCCAGACTTCCGTGTTTTTGTGATGCTGCAGGGGAATCCCAGCTGGGGAATCCCAGCAGCGCAAAAATGGGCGCTTTGCTGGCAACGGAGGTCCAGAGGTGGGGTTTCCCAGCAAGGGGAGCCTCAGTGAAATCACAGCATCACAAAAACACAGAAGTCCGGAGGTGGGGTTTCGAGGACTTTGGTGTTTTTGCGATGCTGCGATTTCACTGATGCTCCCCTCGCTGGGAAACCCCACCTCCGGACTTCTGTTGCCAGCAAAGCGCCCATTTTTGCGATGCTGGGATTCCCCTGCAGCATCACAAAAACACAGACGTCCGGAGGTGGGGTTTCCCATGGAGGGGAGCCTCAGGGGAATCCCAGCAGCGCAAAAACGGGCGCTTCGGTTGGCAAAAGGGGTGAATTTTGGGCTTGCACACATTAATTGCTTTTCCATTGATTCCTATGGGAATCATTGTTTCGTCTTACAAACTTTTCACCTTAAGAACCTCATCCCGGAACCAATTAAGTTTGTAAGATGAGGTATCACTGTATAATGGAAAAGATTAAATACTCTTGTTAACTTGTTAAGGGACAGATGCAACTTAGCAAATTTGAAAAAAAATTAATTGTCTGTATGTCCATCCACAATTTAGTAACATATTTGGAGTATATTTAAGAAACTGTAGTTGTCAACACTGTATGCCCAATTACAAACACAATTGAGTCCAAAATGTATGATGTTACTAAGTGAGAAATTTGTTTAGTGGGTTTTGCCCCATTTTACGACTTTCCTTGTCGCATTTGTTAAATGAGTCACTGCAGTGGTTAAATTAATAACACGGTTGTTAAGTCAATGTGGGTTCCCCATGGATTTTGATTGTTGGAATGTTACCAAAAGGGATCACGTGACCCATGGATACTGTCATAAATTTGAGTCAGTTGTCAAGCATCCAAATATATATCATGTGGCCATGGGGATGCTTCTGTGGTTGTAAGTGTGAAAAATGGTCATAAGACACTTTCAGCAGTGCTATTGTAATTTTGAATAGTCATTAAATTAACTGTTGTAAGTCGAGGACTACATGTAGTATTTTATGGGCTCTGATGCTGGCAATCATATTTACGAGAGTGCTGAGAAATGGCAGGTAATTTGGGAAAATTTGTGTGAATGAATAGGATGGTGCTGATATTTAAAGCTGATTACATGCTAATGTGGAATTTAAAAAACCATTTTAATATTCTTATCCACAAATATTTATGCCTGTGCAATAAATACAATTGTTGTCTTGGCCATCACGAGTTGAGAAAATAGTGTCACTACAGCACACATACTAAGATGGATCGTGCATGTATGTGTATAGTATATAAGTGATAGTTATTTAATATGAATTACAGTAAATCAAGTAAACAGAATCTACCATGTGTTTATTTGATTTGATTTCACATATCCTAATGCCAAATGTTGTACAGTTAATTGCAGCATATTCAGAACTTTTTTTAACTTGCTTATTGGTGGGAGGAGGTGATATTAATTATCTCTGGATGCCGATTAAATCAGAGAGGACATAACTTTGATGATTGACATAAAGGAGGATGTCAGCACACAAAAGAGATAACAACTAATTCTGAATGCCATTGTGTAAACTGAGATCTAATAAAAAGAGGCTTCACATACTTTTAGTAAGGTTTCTTTTTAGGCTTCACTTTTAGGAAATAAACGAGCAAAGTTATTCATGGATTTCTAATAATCCAACAAGATTAGTTTGTCAGATTTTAGACATTTTTGGTAATGTGCAACCCAACATTTGGAATAAATCAGATATATAGAGCTAGTAATACATGGAGCTTTGATCAAATGTAGACACCTGCCTTCCAGAATAATCATATCCAACAATGAAGAACTCTCTATGGGAATTATTTATGTAGTTTGTGTCAACACTATAAGCCATGGTAGCCTCAGGCATAGTATTCACATCTGCATAAAGAAATGTACAATAGGGAAGGCTTAATTAATATGCCTTTATTGCACACACAAAAGATTTTCATAAAATATGGAATTCCTATTACACATTCTTTTTACAAACATAATTGTTCTTTCTTGCTAACTCACATCGCTCTTCAGTAACTAATGTTAGGTGGTAGGATTAATGGATTGGGAAAAAATTATTAATGGATTCTCAATATGGTTATATATTTTGGGAGGAGCTAATAGGCATTTGATATTGTACGCTAAGCTCCCTTCCTTTTTCCCGGTATCTGAGCTGAGTTGCATTTATGCTTGTTTCTAATATTATGATGGCATGTGTAATTTACACATTTTCTTAGACTGAATAATATCAATTATAATTTTAGCAAGCTCAGCTTTTTGCTGCTTTAATTTGAAGCCTTAACATGCTTTTGACAGTTACTCAATGTGATGTCTCTCCCTTTCTCATTTTTAAGTTGTTGTGGTTAGCTCTGGCCCAGCTCCTGCCCCAAGGACTGTGGATGTGGGGGAGACATCCACATGTTGCAGGCCTGTTTTGCCCCCCGGTGGAATCTGCTGATGAAGGCTCCTCTGACCAAGAAGACATGAGTGTGGCAGACAGCTCAGAAGGAGATAAATTATCTAGCTCCTCCTTGGATTCAGAACAAGAGTTAATGATACAGCCACACATGCGGAGAGCGATACATAGGCAATAACAACTGGGAGATTATTATCAAAGAAAATGAGGCCACCTGTGGTTGGGTGGGGCTGTGGTAATTAGTGAGGCTGCTATAAATAGCAGCCTGTGGGTTTGGCCATTGTGGAGGATTATCTGATCATTGTGTTTCATGACTGCTTTACTGACTTTGACTTTTTGTGTGCTGATTTTTCCCTGGTTTGAAACTAAACCAGAGCAAAGTGTGTTTCACTTTGTGAAAGAAGGACTTTGAATTGCCTCACAGCTGCAAGCTAAGTATCACAGGACTGATAAGGGACTTGTATAAATTACCAGTTTGTTTGGAGACGAGTGCTCTTTGCCACAACAAAAGAGCGCTTAGTTTAAGTGAATTTTCATTATAAAGAACATTGTTTTGAATTTTCAAACATGTGTGTGTCTGAAATTTGCACCTGTGAATTTTTGGGAGGATTCTACCAAAGAGACCGACAGAACATAAGTCATTACGGATAATACTACACAAGTAGTCCTTGATCTTTGACAGTTCAGTTAGTGACTGTTCAAAATTACAACAGCACTGAAAAAATGACTTATGACCATTTTTCGCATTTATAACTCTTGCAACATCCCCATGGTGACATGACCAAATTTAAAATACTTGGCCATTGACTCACATTTATGATGGTTGCAGTGTTGATCCCATTTGGTGACTTTCTGACAAGCAAAGTCAACATGGAAGCTGGATTCATTTAACAATAAATACATGAAGGCCATGTATTTTGTGTTGTAGATAAACTGGCCAACCTTTTGTCTTGTAGACAGCATGTCCCAGTCGGGCTATTAACAAAGGTGGGGGCTGCTTTCCAAGAGCATGTATCTCATTTTCTCATCCAGGGAGGTATAATATTCTGGCTTTATAAACATATCCTAGAATATTTCATTCTTCTAGGAGAAGGGTGGGTGCTAACCTCCTACAGTGGATTGGGAAGTTTGGTTATAGGAGGATTCAAAACTTGACTAAAGAAAGCATAACCAAATAAACAATGTTCTGCTCCCTTTTGTGTAAACACAATTAAACAAAGTGCTCTCTGAATCTTATCTGAACTTTGTTTATCTGCCTGGCTGAGAAAATGAAATTGTGTTTGGACAGTATTACTGCAGGGTGATGATGGGAAACTGACGGTCTTCTTTAAAAAAAATGTTAGGGGAAAAAGTTTTCAGCTTGGCCCTTGTCATCACTATTTCATTCTTTTGGGTTGTTCACGGTTTGAGGAAAGAAATGATGAACAGTTCTCTGTTTAGCAATACCCTAAATTGATAAAGTTCCTAAACCTCTCTGCTTAAAATTGGTTTATTTTGGTGTCCATTTTAATTTCCCTCAATGCAATGGAATGGAGATAGGCAATCTTTTGAATCACTGGGCATATTTAGAACTTGGAGAGCCTGTTGTGGCAGTCTTATAATACAGCTATTATGGGGGGGTGAACTCTCAACCACTCACATAAAATTGCTACCATAGCTAGTTGGCCAATCACAGTCCACTTATTTAGCAGAAGTCAAGTAGGTTCAATTGCTCTAGTCCAAAGCTCATTTCGACTATTTCACCTTCATCTTACCCTTTTCTCCCCCTCCAGATGAGCGGGCATGCTTCCAAAGAAAGAATAGGACTGCAGTAAAGCAATATTTTTTTATTTCCTGAAAATGCCTGGGAAGCATTTGTGAAGAGGCATTTTTTTTGTTTAAGTCAAGGAAATTCTGAACACTGGCACTTTGCAACAAGCCATTTACCAATACAATTAAATTTTAATTAAAATAATACAATAGGAGTTAAACAAATTAAGTTCCACTGAGGCAGAAAGTCTGATAGACCTCCCTCAAGGAAAAAAATGTATTTATAGGCATTGTGTTACCTCTCTTTACCTAGAGTTAAAACATAGCTACGAGGGTTATCTGGAAAGCAAGGTTACAAGGCACGTACACGTAGCTCTCATGGGGAATGTTTGCAGGGGAAGTTGGTATTACTATTGTGTAGCAGGAAGCCAGCTGAAGAGAATGAGCAGTACCAGTGGTCAGTAGATCATTGACTGGCATTGTGGTGAAGGTTAGAGATGAGCTTCCTCATTCTGTTTCCCTCCAAGTGCGAAGTGTAATATGCTACCTGAACGTTAGGGGCATGAACATTGCTGCAATGGGTTGTAGAAGGTGCGTGTGGAATTTGTAGAGGAGGAGTTGAGGCATTTTGTTTATGATTCTTTTTGAATTAATTAGTTTGCATTTAAAATCAGAAGTAGGTGATATTGAGGAAGTAAGGGGCTACTGAATTTTCTGAGTATTTGTCTGTTTTGCTGTTGTGAGCCGCTCCGAGTCTCCGGAGAGGGGTGGCATACAAATCTAATTAATTAATTAATTAATTAATTAAAATAATAATAATAATAATAATAATAATAATAATAATAATAATAATTTATTAGATTTGTATGCCGCCCCTCTTCGAAGACTCAGGGCGGCTCACAACAGCAAAACAGACAAATACTCAGAAAATACAGTAAAAATACAGAAAATACAATAATAATAACAACAACAACAACAACAATAACAACAACGCACACCTTTTTCATCGCTAAAAGAGGCTGATAGTTAGGATGGATCTTATACTCTGAATGTAGCATCTTTCTGCCACCCCCCCTAGCTCTAACTAGCTGCTAACAATCTTCCCAGCTCTTACCTTGCAGGCTCTTTCATTGTTGTTCATTTCCAAACTTCCGGTTGGCCCATTTTGCCATTTTTCTCCCTCCCCTGGCTTCAGGAGGCTTTCCTGAACCTTGGAGAGAGCAAAAAACAGCCCAATGGCACAACCAGAAGTCTTGAGGCTTCAGTGAGGCCTTTGCACATGCTCGGGGGGGGGGGGGAGGGGATTATTGTTGCACATGCGGGGTTAGAACACCTGCATGATGAGAGGGCATTGCATTATGGGTGTGGGCACATGTGCACATACTATCTCGCACGCATGCTTCCTTTTGGTACCTGCGCAAAAAAATGGTTCATTGATATAGGGTTTCCTGCCTGAGCAGGGACTAGAAGACCTCAAAGATCCCTTCCAATCCTGTTAGTCTAACCTGTTCGATTGTCTAAGTCAGGGGTAGGCAAAGTTGGGAGTTTTGAACTTCAACTCCCAGAATTCCTGAGCCAATCATGCTAGCTCAGGAATTCTGGGAGTTGAAGTCTACATGTCATGGAAGAGCCAACTTTGCCTACCCCTGGTCTAGGTGGCACACTTCATTGTGTATTGCTAAATCAGATTAAGAACCAGGTACCTTTTCACTTGAAATATTAGTCAACAATGAATTAAAAATGAAAAAGACATTGTAAATATAAACGCACTGATCATGAATGATGAAAAGCACCTGCAATTTTCTCAAAGTGACAGATTTAAAACCTATTCAGTTATGCTCCCAGCTTGATTCCATGCTGTCCGTTAGATAACAAATATCTTTTTTCACACTGTCCCTTGGCTTATGGATACTTTAGTGATTCCTGGTAGATAATAATAATTTCTCAACTGTGTGCCAGGGCATTTTATTGTAACATGGATAAATCATTATGTCACAAAATAGAGCAGTGAAACCATTAGGCCAAAAAGTCAATTTGCAAGGGATTTGGGCTGTTGAAAATAAAACGGCCCTGTGTTACAAGAAGATATACAGTAGCTTGTGGTAGAATGTAGCATGTGGCACAGTTTCCTTTTCTTTATAGAGGACTGGAAATAAGTCAAGAAGGAAATCAAAGTAATCATAAACCCCCACCCCCACACAAACACACACATTAAATGACATTAAACTGGCAGGAATAGCCAACACTCCAGAACACCAGCTAAGGTCCCAAAAAGATCTTGACAAACTTGAGCAATGGGGCCTATCCAACAACATGGAATTTAAGATGAAGAAAGGCAAGCAAATATACCCAGGCAGGGAAAACCAAAGGTACAAGTGAAGATTAAGCTAAATTTGGCTCAAAACCAGTAACTGTAAGAGGGACCTTGGAGTCCTAGTGGACCATCTCTTAAATGTGAGCCAGCCGTGTGTGGCACTAGCCAAAAAATCTAATATAATCCTCAGTTGTATAAACAGAGGCATAGAATCAAAATCGTATGAAGTATTAGTACCATTTTATACACCCTTAATAATACCACACCTGGGTCCAGTTTTGGTCCACCACATTACAAAAAAGTTGTTGAGACTTTGGAAAGTGATTAAAGGCCTGGAGACAAAAATATGAAAAACTGTTGCAGGAATTGGGTATGGCTAGTCTAGAATAGGGGTAGGCAAAGTTGGCTCTTCTATGACTTGTGGACTTCAACTCCTAGAATTCCTGAGCCAATCATGCTAGCTCGGGAATTCTGGGAGTTGAAGTGCACATGTCCTAGAAGAGCCAACTTTGCCTACCCCTGGTCTAGAGGAAAGAACCGGAGGTGACATAGTCCACTATTTCAGGGGCTGCCACAAAGAAGAGTTTTCCAAAGCAGCAGAAGGCAAAACAAGAAACAATGGATGGGAAAATAATCAAAGAGAGAAGCAACCTGGAATTAAGGAGAAACAGCCTAACAGTGGAAACAATTAACCAGTGGAACAGCTGGCCTTCAGAAGTTGTAGATACTTCATCACTACTGTGTTCAGTTCTGGAGACCTCACCTACAAAAAGATATTGACAAAATTGAACGGGTCCAAAGACGGGCTACAAGAATGGTGGAAGGTCTTAAGCATAAAACGTATCAGGAAAGACTTAATGAACTCAATCTGTATAGTCTGGAGGACAGAAGGAAAAGGGGGGACATGATCGAAACATTTAAATATAGGGTTAAATAAGGTTCAGTAGGGAAGTGTTTTTAATAGGAAAATGAACACAAGAACAAGGGGACACAATCTGAAGTTAGTTGGGGGAAAGATCAAAAGCAACATGAGAAAATATTATTTTACTGAAAGAGTAGTAGATCCTTGGAACAAACTTCCAGCAGACGTGGTAGATAAATCCACAGTAACTGAATTCAAACATGCCTGGGATAAACATATATCCATCCTAAGATAAAATACAGAAAATAGTATAAGGGCAGACTAGATGGACCATGAGGTCTTTTTCTGCCATCAGACTTCTATGTTTCTATGTTTCTATGACTGGAGGTTGTTTTTTTTTTTTTAAAGACTGTACCTGTCTGAAATGTTACAGGGTCTCCTGCTTGAGCAGGGGGTTGGGCCTAGAAGACCTCCAAGATCCTTTCCAGCACTATTCTGATTGATAAAATTACTTCATAGGTTCTGTTTTAACTCTAAATTGTACTTTTTCTCCTTCAGAACTCTATCACATGCCTGCTATAAAGGGCCACAAAACTAGGAGAAGTCTTATAAATAAAGAAAAAATGGTTCCTTTGTGGTTGTTCCTTTTTATAGGTTTTGAGGCAGGTCTCTTATGTAGACTGAAAACAAAGGCACAGGGTGTATCTTTAAGACAGATAATAACAGGCCTGAAGACCACTTTCCCAAAACCTTAGACTCTTTCTCTAAGAACTTTGATCCCTGCTTAAATGTCTTATTGGGATGAAATTGGCTTTTGGAAAAATAAAAAAAGGGTGAAATATATTTATGCTGGTGACCTGCTCTTCAACTCTATCTAGCCACCTCGCCTTGCAAATGGCTTCTTTTGCCTTAAGCATTGATGGAAAAAAAATGATTGATTTTTCCAGGCAAGCTTGACAATTTTTATGCTCTGACCTGTTTTCAAGACTGAGTGAGTTTCTTAAACAATAAAGAAAAAAAAACATGTGGCAAAACTCAAGGGGATGACTTCATCCTCTCATTCTGAATGTTTTTGTCATCAAACGTGAGAAAAGATGTTCTAAAGACTCACAAACTGTTCTAAAACAAGGTAAAAAGTCAGCATGCTGTAGATCTGTAGGTCAACAGTTCAAATCTCATCACCAGCTCAAGGTTGACTCAACCTTCCATCCTTCCGAGGTGGGTAAAATGAGGACCTGAATTGTGGGGGCAATATGCTGGCTTTGTTAAAAAGTGCTATTGCTAACATGTTGTAAGCCACCCTGAGTCTAAGGAAAAGGGTAGCATAAAAAAATTGAATGAATGAGTGAATAAATAATTCTAAATTTCAACAAAATTCTGACCCTATCTGTGTCTTTGAATAGGAGACCGGAACATTGTTTTGTATTCTCTTTCATATGGATGAAGCAATCTGATGGAGTTCTTGGCAGCTTAAGCATATCAATATGTTTATTTCATGTATCGGTATATGAAAATTGGAAGGCAAAAGGGTATTCCTAAAATTACATGCTTAACTATGCATTCAGAGGAGAGTTTTCAGCTAGACCACCTGTGACTCATCCGATCTTTATTTCAGAAATATTTCCTTACTTAAACTTAAAAACAGAACCACCATGGACAGATAAAAAAGCAGCAGGAGTGGACTTTACCTGCAAATTTTTATTGTGGGAAGCTGTCAGGGAAATGATTATCATCATTGTTGACTATGGATACACGGAAAGCATAGTAGCTGCCACAACTCTGCCAAATTTCAAACCCACAGGAATCATGGCCCCCAGAATTTGGCTACATTCTTTTACATTTGCCCATTTGAGATACGTTCATTCAAAAATTATTGCAACATGATACTCCTGTTTATGGAGATTCTCAGCCATCAACATAGGAGAACAAACCCATCAGACCAAGATTCAGCAGTGCATTTAAAAGAAAAAGGGCAGTCTTTTAAAGACAACAAAGTCCACACTTTGGACAAGACTGCTCGTTTGAAAGAGGGGTCAAAGAGGCCATCTATGTCATAATTGAACAACAGAGCTTTCAACAGAGCGGGAGAGATATAACATTATCTGTCTCCAGACTACAACACGGTTCTTTCAACAGTTCCAAAAAGGCTCCATGCCCATTGGCACCACTGAAGTGATCCTGATGATACAGGTAAACCTCCAGGTGGCCTCAACGACTTTCTAAAAGAATGCAAATGACTAACTGTCTGCCCCTTGAAAAAGCACCTTTAGGATAACATAAGCATTGTTTTGGCCAACTGAAGGTTGCAAACAGACAGACAAGAGTCTTTATGAGAATATGGATACAACAGCAGCTTCACAAGTGTCGTAAGAAAATTCTAATAAAAGAAGCAAAGACAAACCACAAGCAATAATTCTAACTTTAAGACCAGCGGTTTATTGTTTCTAATAACTTGGAACATAAGAAATGAATAAAATATATAAATAATAATAATAATAATAATAATAATAATAATAATAATAATAGTAATAATATAATGTCATATAATAATAAAAATAATAGATGATCCAAAGTGCAGACTCTGTAAAGAAACAGATGAAACAATCGATCACATACTCAGCTGCTGCAAAAAGATCACACAGACTGACTACAAGCATAGACATGATGCTGTGGCACAGATAATCCACTGGAACTTGTGCCAGAACTCCCATTTACCAGTGGCAAAGAACTAATGGGATCATAAGCATGAAAAAGTGGTAGAAAATGAGCAACCAAAACTACTGTGGGACTTCCGACTTCAGACTAAGCAAATTCTGAAGCATAACACACCAGACATCCTGATTGTGGAGAAAAAGAAAGTATGGATCATCGACATCGCAATCCCAGGGGACAGCAGAATTGAGGAGAAGCAGATAGAGAAATTAGTGAAATACAAAGATCTAAAAATTGAGAAATTAGTGAAATACGAAGATCTAAAAATCGAGCTGCAATTACTCTGGCATAAGCCAGTGAAAGTGGTCCCAGTGGTACTTGGCATGCTGGGCGCAGTGCCAAAGGATCTCAGTGGACATTTGAAAACCTTCGGAATTGATAAAATCTCCATCTGTCAATTGCAAAAGGCCGCTTTACTGGGATAGGCAAACATAATTCGCCGCTACATCATGCAGTCCTAGGTGCTTGGGAAGCGCCCGACTGGTGGGGAAATACAAAATCCAGCATAGTGATCTTGTTTGCTGTGTTGTATTGACATAATAATAATGATAAAGATAATGATAATAATAATTTATTAGATTTGTATGCCGCCCCTCTAAAACATATAATAGCAGTAATACACTTACATTATCAAACCCAGAGGTCTTCAAACTTGGCAACTTTAGGACTTGTGGACTTCAACTCCCAGAATTATCCAGCCAGCATAGTTGACTTGAGAATACTAGGAGTTGAAGTCCACAAGTCTTAAAGTTGCCAAGTTTGAGGATCCTTGATCAAACCACTGCAATGAACTCCAGTGGCATAGCAGTCCTTCCAAGGATGGCTATTGGGCAAAGGACCTCATCCTTATCTCAAGCCACATTTTTTATACTACCACTTTTACTGACATACACATTTGAGAATTTCACTTCCTTGTTCTTTCTTACTGACCGTCACTTTTTGTAAACACCAATGTGCACTTGAGGCTCTCAGCCGTTTGTTATTTTTAGTTCCTTATTTCCCAGTTTCATTCTTCCTGTTCTAAATGCATCCTCACAAGTACATATTTTGCAAAAACATATCACACAAGTCAGTTTATTAGAAATATCTCTAGCACATTTTGCAATTATGTTAGTTTAAAACTTTGGTTCATGAAAGCCCACAAGCCTCCATCTAGACCATATTATCTGCAACTTTCCAATGGATATATCCCTCATCTCTGTTCTGTCGGGCTCTCTGGTAGACTCCTCCCAAAAATTCACAGGTACAAATTTCAGACACACACACGTTTGAAAATTCAAAACAATGTTCTTTATAATGAAAATTCACTTAAACTAAGCCCTCTTTTGGTATAGCAAAGAGCACTCGTCTCCAAACAAACTGGTAATTTGTACAAGTCCCTTATCAGTTCTGTGATACTTAGCTTGCAGCTGTGAGGCAATTCACAGTCCTTCTTCTTTCACAAAGTGAAACACACTTTGCTCTGGTTTAGTTTCAAAGGGGGAAAAGTCAGCACACAAAAGGTCAAAGTCAGTAAAGCAGTCACGAAACACAACGATCAGATAATCCTCCACAATGGCCAAACCCACAGGCTGCTATTTATAGCAGCCTCACTAATTACCACAGCCCCACCCAACCACAGGTGGCCTCATTTCTTTGATAATAATCTCTCAGTTGTTGTTGCCTATGCATCGCTCTCTTGATCTGAATCCAAGAAGGAGCTATATAATTTATCTCCTTCT
The DNA here is from genome assembly GCF_031021105.1 of Erythrolamprus reginae. Classification (NCBI taxonomy): domain Eukaryota; kingdom Metazoa; phylum Chordata; class Lepidosauria; order Squamata; family Dipsadidae; genus Erythrolamprus; species Erythrolamprus reginae. Next base: position 256,419,043 of record NC_091951.1, on the reverse strand, counting down.
GAGCTGTCTGCCACACTCTCCTCCTCCCTGTCACTCATGTCTTTTTGGTCAGAGGAGCCTTCATCAGCAGATTCCACCGGAGCAAAACAGGCCTGCAGCATGTGGATGTCTCCCCCACATCCACAGTCCTTGGGGCAGGAGCTGGGCCAGAGCTAACCACAACAATCTCTAACAAAGAAATATTGGAAAATAGGAGTGACCACAGAGAAATATTGACCCCCTCCCCTCCTCAGTAACAATCTATTCATGTGTACTGTAATAATTAGAGATGCTGGTATGGTTTTTGAATAACCCCATGGTTTGCAAGAGGTAAAATTGGCCCCCTGCTCTCTAATTCATTGAGTTTTTCCCTGTTGCCTTTCTCAGTCCATCCATTAGGTAGCTTGAGTCATATAGTTTTCTTTTTCTATTCATTTGATTGGGCCATTGGAACTTATAAAAGAGAGATGTCTTACGTCAACTTTTCACAGAGCGTAAACTTGGAGAGAAAGCTAGAGAATCGCTGCTGGCCATGATCCCAAATATCTCCTCCATCAGCAGTTACAGGCAGAGGTGAAATGCTAATGGTTCGAACCAGTTTGGCCAAACCGGTAGTAAAAAATGTTTAATACACATTTTTGTAACCCAGCCATCAACAAATCAGTTATCAGTGTATGAGAAAGAACATATTTAGTACATAATGCTGGTATATATAGCAATATGGATTTGCTTACTATTGTTTTGTTTGTTTATACTGGCTGTATCCCACACACAGAGCACAATATATTGTAAAATATTAAACCATATTATAAATGCCTAAACTTTATTAAATTCCCTTTATGATTTAAACAATTAATAATCAACTACAATAATGTATGTTTAATAGCTTAGCAATAAGGCCAAACCTTCTTTAATTAAAAATTTAATTTAAATCTGAAAGGCGTAATCATCAAACTATTTTAAAGCTGGATTTGGAGATCCTTTTCAATGAAACTTATAAACTGATATTGGAATTGTAGAATGAGCTTATGGAGAATGTGAGATTATATAAGGCAGAAGATACATCCTGAATCCTACTTCAAATTAAAGTAAACGTGATCCGTCATTGTCTGTGGCTACAATATATACAGTAGTCTAAACCAGGGGTCTCAAACCCCTGGTCTGCAGTCTGGTGTCAGGCTGCAACCCATTCAGAACTGGGCCACGGAATTGGTAGGGGAGCATGTGCATGAAGCTATGCACGTTAGCAAAAACTTCAGAAGAGAAGGATTTAGGGGTAGTGATTTTTGACAGTCTCAAAATGGGTGAACAGTGCAGTCAGGCGGTAGGGAAAGCAAGTAAAATGCTTGGCTGCATAGCTAGAGGCATAACAAACAGTAAGAGGGAGATTGTGATCCTGTTATATAGAGCACTGGTGAGACCGCATTTGGAATACTGTGTTCAGTTCTGGAGACCTCACCTACAAAAAGATATTGATAAAATTGAACAGGTCCAAAGGCGGGCTACAAAAATGGTAGAAGGTCTTAAGCATAAAACTTATCAGGAAAGACTTAATGAACTCAATCCGTATAGTCTGGAAGACAGAAGGGAAAGGGGGGACATGATTGAAACGTCTAAATATGTAAAAGGGTTAAATAAGGTTCAGGAGGGAAGTGTTTTCAATAGGAAAGTGAACACAAGAACAAGGGGCACAATCTGAGGTTAGTTGCAGGAAAGATTAGAAGCAATGTGAGAAAATATTATTTTACTGAAAGAGTAGTAGATGCTTGGAACAAACCAAGCAGTAGTAGATGCTTGGAATTTAAACATATTTCCATCCTATGATAAAATACAGGAAATAGTATAAGGGCAGACTAGATGAACCATGAAGGTTTTTTTCTGCCGCCAATCTTCTATGTTTCTATGTTTCTAAGATACATTTGTGGAACCGAAGCTGCATTTGTGAAACCATCTCCTCTCCTCCCACCGCCGCTTCCGCCAGTTCACCAAGCAAGAAAGGTCTGAGACTGCTGTTCTAAAATAAAATTACAACGGACTCTATTTTAAAAGTAATAAACCCCAGAGGCACAAATCTGTCCTGATCCCTTTATATCTTTTACTTGAAATGAGCTATCCTAAGGATCAAGAAATAGGTCAAAAGCACTTGCAAAGATCAGTATTTGTCAACCTCAACAAATTTAATGTATGTGCTATATAATTAGAATAGAATTCTGTGAATTGAAGTCTATGCATCTTGAAGTTGCTTATATATTTTATTTATGTAGCGCAGTGATGGCAAACCAGTGGTGCCACTGGTGGCACGCAGAGCCATATCTGCTGGCACGCGAGCCGTTGACCTAGCTCAGCTCCAACGTGCATGTGTGTGCTGGCCAGCTGATTTTTGGCTTGCACAGAGGCACTGGGAGGGTGTTTTTGGCTTTCAGAGAGCCCCCGGCTCCAGGGAAGTCTTTGGAGCCCGGGGACAGCAAAACACAAGCCTACTGGGCCCACCAGAAGTTGGGAAAGAAGCTGTTTCCAGCCTCCCCAGGCACTGAATTATGAGTGTGGGCACTTGCACATGGACAATAGTACACACCCACACTCTTTCGGCACCTAAAGAAAAAAAGTTTCGCCATCACTGATGTAATGTATGGCATTGGGAGGTCATGCAATCACTGATGTAAAATACTAATGAAACATATTGTAGATACAAACACAAACATGAATTTAGGTAAAGCATGTGTGTGTGTGTATGAATATGTATGTGTGTGTACATATACACACATCAATCAATAATCTGGTTCCTCAATTTACCAATCATGGGAGGATGGAAGGCTCAGCCAACCTTGAATGGAGCCTGCAATACTCCATTCTAACCACTGTGCCAACTTTAGATAGATAGATGGATGGATGGATGGATGGATGGATGGATGGATGGATGGATGGATGGATGGATGGATAGATAGCTCGATAGATAGCTCGATAGATAGCTCGATAGATAGCTCGATAGATAGATAGATAGATAGATAGATAGATAGATAGATAGATAGATAGATAGATAGATAGATAGATATGTAGATATAAATATATGGACAATAAAATAGATGAAATAAAATATTAAATAAAGTAAAACCATGATAAAATCACCATAATATGGCACTATAGAGTCACAATAGGATAGATGTTATAGTTCAGTGTTGATGAAGTTGCTGACGATGAGAAAGGCAGAAAGTCAAAAGTAGCAAGGCAGGAGGAAGGATTTTCTCCCCTAATTTTTTAACAGAACTCAAGGCAAGTATATAAATATTAATTTGACAACATCTTTAGTCCTCTTTGCAGATGGTAATAAAAGCCCAATAGCCGCTGAAAAAGCCTAGGAACAGAGGAAGAAAGCAACAGATTCTTGTTTCAAAGAAATTTCACTTTTTAGGTGCCTGTTTTTTCTAAAATCACCTGCCTACTGCCCCCTGGTGGCAGCTTCTCACAATATCTATAGCTGAGTATTTAGGCCACCAAAAAGATTGCTGTCTATAGAAATGAAACATGCCTGCCTTAAATCCTCAACCTTTTGAATAGAGAAACTCAACCAGATAATTGGTTTATATGCTCCTAACTGCTCCCTCCCACCCAGCCTTTTAATCTGTAACAATTCAGAGAAATTCATAGGAATATGTACTGATATCATTTCCTTGCCACAGTTAATTCTGTCCTAATGATATTGCAACACCCACTGGCACACAGACTTTTATATTCAGTAATGAAGGAATTATGTGGTATTGCCCATGAGTTTTTTAAAAAAAATTTAAATTTCAAGTTCAAAAATTGCTAGGTTTATGTCTCAGTGGAAACTTCACACTTAAAAGTAATTCATGGGGGGAGGATTTATTCAGGGTTGAAAGAAAACAACAATGAAGGGGGGGCATTTTTTAACATGCTCAAAGTGAAATGTAAGATTACATTTCAAAGTTAAAAACTCAGGAAGCCATTTAACCATCCATTGTGGGATTTTTCCTGCATCTTATTAAAAATCATACTACTCCATTCAGAGTCTTGCTTTATTTAAAGTTGGGTAATAAACATTTAACTTCCTGGCATCAACCAAACACAGCAGCACAATATCCTTGCCCTATCAACTTATGTCCTATTTTGTGTTTTGTAGGTAGGGTGCCAGACAATTAGTGCCTGTAGGTCTCTTCTAGAGTGCGATAAAAGAATATGCATTTTGAAAGCTTATTTTATAATGTTGCGCCGTACAGAGAAATTATCTTGTTACTGATTCTCATTCCATTTAATGAAAGCAAATTTATTTTCAGAATTGTGTGAAGGCAAAGAGAGGGAGAAAAAAAATGGCAATGTTTCCAAGATTGGAATGTAGGGTCAGCAAGATGGTGCTCTGATCAAATAATCATTTTCTTCCTTTAATATTAGATAGATAGATAGATAGATAGATAGATAGATAGATAGATAGATAGATAGATAGATAGATAGAGACAGACAGACAGACAGACAGACAGATGTGATGTTGAGACTCTAGAAAGAGTCTCAACAAAGATGAGAAACAATGATGATTAGGGGACTGGAGGCTAAGACATTTGTTTGTTTGTTTGTTTGTTTAATCAAACATACAGTATATATAAACATGGGCATGAGTACAAATAAATGGGGACAGTAGGACAGGGACGGTAGACACGCTCGTGCACTTATGCACACCCTCTTACAGACCTCTTAGAAATGGGGTGAGGTCCACGGTAGTTAATAATAATCATAATAATTTATTAGATTTCTATGCTGCCCCTCTCTGAAGACTCAGGGTGGCTCACTACAACAATAACAATACAATATAATACAAATCTAATATTAAAAAGAACAAGTTAAAAACCATTATTACTAAAAGCAATCAATGCTTTATTATTACTAAAAGCAATCAATTATTACTAAAAGCAATCAATGCTATACAATCACACCACACTCAAATGCTACAAGTCAGAAGGGTGTATGTGTGTTAGTTTAAAGGTTAAAGATATGGGGGGTTTAGGTTGTAACAACAGAGTCAGTCAGTCCATTCCAGGCATTGACCAATCTGTTTCTGCAGTTTATCTTGAGTTTGTATCTATTGTTTGACCATGTTGAAGTTGAAGTAGTCATTGACAGGTAGGACATTGTAGCAAGCAATTTTGTGTACTACGCTTAAGTCAGACTATAGGTGGTGTACTTCTAGGTTTTCCAAGACCAAAATTTCAAGCCTGGTGGATACAGTGTGGATTCCAGGCAGATGAGTTGTAACTGAGAATTGGTCTGGCAAAGGTTTTGTATGCCCTGGTTAGCAGTTCAATGTTACCAGAAAAGAAGCTTGTCAAAATTAGGTGAACAACTCTTAATGCCTTCTTGGTAATGATGTTACAGTGAGCTGTGAGGCTTAAATCAATTGGGATGAGTACTGCTAGGATCTTGACAGTCGTCTACAATATGAATATATGAAGAACGATTGCACGAATTGGGCGTGTCAAATGAAATGAAAAAGAAGGATTAGGAATAACATGATAAGCAGTGTTCCAATATCTAAAGAAGGAGCCAAGTTATTCTTCAAGGCTAGACAGGAAGCAATGGATGGAAATTAATCAAGGAGAAGAGCAATTTAGAATTAAGGATAAATTTCCTGACAGAACAATTAATACAGGTAGTCCTCAATATACAATTACAATTGGGGCAACAATTTCCATTGCTAGGGAAGGAGATTGTTAAATGTCAGAGTTGATTTTATGGTTTTTTTTGTCATGGTCGTTAAGTAAATCAGCTTTCCCCACTGACTTTGCTTGTCAGAAGCAGTTGAGAAGGTCGCTAATGGTGATCATGCGACCCTAGGACATTGCAACTATTGTAAATAAATCCTTGTTGTCAAGCCTCCAAATGATCATATAGAAACATAGAAACATAGAAGACTGACGGCAGAAAAAGACCTCATGATCCATCTAGTCTGCCCTTATACTATTTTCTGTATTTTATCTTAGGATGGATATATGTTTATCACAGGCATGTTTAAATTCAGTTACCAACCACGTCTGCTGGAAGTTTGTTCCAAGGATCTACTACTCTTTCAGTAAAATTATATTTTCTCACGTTGCTTTTGATCTTTCCCCCAACTAACTTCAGATTGTGTCCCCTTGTTCTTGTGTTCACTTTCCTATTAAAAACACTTCCCTCCTGAACCTTATTTAACCCTTTAACATATTTAAATGTTTCGATCATGTCCCCCTTTTCCTTCTGTCCTCCAGACTATACAGATTGAATTCATTAAGTCTTTCCTGATAAGTTTTATGCTTAAGACCTTCCACCATTCTTGTAGCCTGTCTTTGGACCCGTTCAATTTTGTCAATATCTTTTTGTAGGTGAGGTCTCCAGAACTGAACACAGCATTCCAAATGTGATCTCACCACAAGAATACAGTGGGATCATAATCTCCCTCTTCCTGCTTGTTATACCTCTAGCTATGCAGCCAAGCATCCTACTTGCTTTCCCTACCGCCTGACTGCACTGTTCACCCATTTTGAGACTGTCAGAAATCACTACCCCTAAATCCTTCTCTTTTGAAGTTTTTGCTAACACAGAACTGCCAATACAATACTCAGATTGAGGATTCCTTTTCCCCAAGTGCATTATTTTACATTTGGAAACATTACACTTTTTCAGTGCTGTTGTAACTTTGAACAGTCTCTTAACAAATGATTGAAAATTGAGGACTAACTGAAACTGTGGCTTGCAAGATTCTGTTGCATATTTCAAGCTATATGCATATTTTTTTCATGCTACAAGCTTTGTGTTTACTAGGCTGAACATGCCCATACGGAGCATATCATATTTTAACTTTGTTTGCGAATAATCTTCGCAGAATTCTCTAACTGCCCAGGGTATTTTGTTAAAGCATTTCCTTTGCAAAATAGAAAATATTGTACAAAAATAGTTCCACTGAAAATAAATGTAAATAAAGCTGACAAGCATTCTGAAAAAGAAAAAAAACCCCAAAGCTTAAATTGTGTAAGAATAAATTTAAATTATATTGAATCTATTCACAGACAAAATGATGATTTCTGATAAACAGTGTCAATCCAGGTTAAAAAACTCAAAACAAAAGAAAATGAAATGAAATTCAATCATTCATTCCTTGGGCTCCAGATTGTATCATTTAATTTTATTTATTCCATTGAGATATGTTTATGCTCCAGTCAAGTTAGAAACAAAAATATTGCATTTATATTTAGAAACTTTTGGAAGCATCTGAATTTTTATCAGGTTATATATACTATTTGTCCATTTAGTTTAGCACTGTCTAGAAATAGGTCAGTGGACACTGCTCTTCTGACAAACTACTTCTGCTCTTTCTAATAACCACAAAGAATAATGACTCATAAACTTTCAATACCACAAGCGATCTTAAGTAAATATTGTAGTTTTCAAGGGGTGGACAGTGAAAAAAACATCTAATCTGTGGGGTTGTTATTATTTTTTGCAGTACATTTTATACACAAGGCAGCATTTTCAATCTAGAATGCAAAGCAATTCTTTGGAACTAATCATACTGCTAGGAGCTGTTAAGACAGTTAAATGGCTAACTGAAAATTAGCCAGGGGGAATCATGATATTTGTGGCCTGAAGGATTTTTTCTGTTTTTTTTTTTAATAAGAACAATTATAATAACTTTGCATAGTTTGTGATTAACTTAGACAAGCTCTTAAACTTGAAATATGTTTCACTGGGCTACAGAATTTTGTTCAACATGTTATGGTTTATTTAAATAGCATGTTGGACAAAATTCTGTTGTCCAATGGAGCATATTTCAAGATTTAGAGCTTTGTCCTAATTAATCACAAACTATGCAAAATTCAGGGATGGAATAATAATAACTTTTTTTCAACAAATAGGGCAATAATTTGGAATGGTAATCAAATGGGTCTTTTTAAAATCAAACATATTTTCAAATACCCAGTTCTCTAAATCTGGTTGATCAACTTAACGTATTCCAGATGTATTAGAAAATTTCCATTAACCACAGCCTCATGGTCAGTATTGGCTAGCAACACTGAGATATGAGATAGCCTATATAGGGTAAACTAGCATTAATAAAGGGTGAGCAATATGGGAGAATAACTATACAATACTTGGTTCACACACTTGTTTTCAATACTGGGGGGAAGATAACAACCAGACGTGGGTTGACTCATCCGTCAGCCAATGAGGACTGGGCCTGCTGCTACCACCCGCCGGGGAACCACCTGTCCTTCCCCTCAGCCCAGACAACCTTACTGTCCTCCTGTGCAGATGCAGACTATTCAAGGCCCCAAGGTGACCACAGGGAGGAAGTGGTTGTTCCAGGACTGCTTCTCTAGGGGCAAACCTAACAAGTGGCCCTTTCAAGGAAGACGGGGACATACTACAAACTACTCCTAAAACTCAAATCCTATGGCATCTCAGGACTCCTCCACAACTGGATTACTGCATTCCTGTCAAGCAGGCAACAAATTGTCAAAATTGGTAGCACCATCTCCACGCCCGCCCCTGTCATAAGCGGCGTTCCCCAGGGAAGCGTACTAGGTCCTACTCGCTTCATTCTCTACATCAATGATCTCTGTGACCATATCAAAAGCAACTGTGTTCTTTTTGCCGATGATGTGAAACTTTTCAACACCACTGATAACACACTCACTCTCCAAAAAGACCTGGACTTTGTCTCAGACTGGTCTAACACCTGGCAACTTCAAATATCAACCAACAAATGCTCTACCCTCCCCATTGGCAAAAAGAATCCTAACCGCACATACGAACTGAATAAACAATCTCTCACTACCAATCCACATTCTGTAAAGGACCTTGGAATTCTAATATCGAATGACCTAAGTGCTAAAGCCCACTGCAACAATACTATTGCCAAAAAAGCCTCTAGAGTTGTTAACCTGATCCTACGCAGCTTCTGCTCAGGCAACCTCACTCTACTCACAAGAGCCTACAAAACTTTTGCCAGACCCATCCTAGACTACTGCTCATCTGTCTGAAACCCATACCACATCTCAGACATCAACACCCTTGAAAATGTCCAAAGATATTTTACCAGAAGAGCCCTTCACTCCTCCACTCGAAACAGAATATCCTACAAAAATAGACTAACAATCCTAGGCCTAGAAAGCCTACAACTACGATGCCTAAAACATGATTTGAGTATTGCCCACAAGATCATATGCTGCAATGTCTTACCAGTCAATGACTACTTCAGCTTCAACCGCAATAACACAAGAGCACGCAACAGATTCAAACTTAATACGAACCGCTCCAAACTTGACTGTAAAAAATATGATTTCAACAATTGAGTAATCGAAGCATGGAACTCATTACTGGACTCAATTGTGTCAACCCCTAACCATCAACACTTCTTCCTTAGACTCTCCACGATTGACCTCTCCAGGTTCCTAAGAGGCCAGTAAGGGGCGTACATAAGTGCACTGGTGTGCCTTTCATCCCCTGTCCAATTGTCTTTCCTTTCTTTCACCTATCTTATATATTCTCCTTCTTTCATATATCCTCTCCTCTAGGTTTCACCCTCTTTTATATTATCACGTGTCTATTTTCTTCCTATGTATTTATGTATTGGACAAATGAATAAATAAATAAATACTGCCTGTTGCACAAAGTGAGTTGGCAGATGATGAAGACCCTCCCATCGGTGGGCGACTTTCCTTATTCGCCGATTGATGGGGGGGGGGGGAGAAATCACGTCTGATGTATGGGTCAGGGAGATGGTGAAATTTGGCCTCTCCCTAGAGTTTATCTCCACTCCCCCGAACCTCTTCCTTTGTTGCCTGGCATCCAATAATACCACAAAAAGGCGTCTCTTGTGAGGAGTAATTGACCACATGCTGGAGATTTGAGCTATTTAGTAGGCACCAGATTCCCAAGCCGGGTAAGGCTTCTATTCCATTCTTTTTGTGGTTTTGAAGTCTTGGGGGTGGGGGTGGGGGTGGAGAATGATTCTTGACCTCAAAAGGCTGAACCGTCATATTCAATACTGATGGTTCAAAATGCACTCACTTCAGTCCATCTTGGCATGAGTTTGGAGGGCGTCCTCCTAGCTTCTATAGACTTAACGGAGGCCTATCTCCACATTCCCATTCACCCTAACTATCAGCAATACCTCAGGTTTTGCTATATAGGGCCCTGCCCATTGGACTCTCCTCAGCCCCCAGAGTGCTGACTAAGGTGTTGGCAGCTTTGGCGGCTCACCCGAGGACACTCCCCATGTGTGTCCACTGTTACCCGGATGATATCCTCCTTCTGGCTTCCTCTGGGGCTCAAGCCATTCATGATATCCAGGTAACCACTGACACCTTGAGACACCAAGGTGTTCTCTATCACCAATGCTCTGAGGGTTAGAAGCCTTGTCACAGAGTTTAGGCTTTATGATGCCTGGACTCATCCTTTTTGGCTGCCTTGCTAAGTTTTGGCCTGGTGTCTTTGGGAGAAGGGGAGCTGGATGGCTTATTAGATGACTCCCCTTCCCCATTGTCAATTGACTAAGGGGACACCATTGGGGTCTGATCCTGATTAGGTAGAAAAGCCATAAGTAAGACTTGTGCTTTCCCCCCTTTCTTTCTCTTTTCCCTTTTTAAAAAAAGTAAAATGGCGGCAGAGAGAGAGTGTGATTAAGTGCCCAAAATGGCCACCGCTATGGTGACAGTTATAAAGGATGCAAAAACATTGCAAGTCTTCTCTGCTCCTCAGTCAGCTAAGCTCAGGGTGAGGGCCCTCCTGGGCAAGCGAGCACCCTGGGAGAGAAAGCATTGAATTTGGCTTCAGAACAAGTACCCCAAGCAGCAATGCTCAATGCAGTTAAAAAGCACGCCCTGAGTTACCGCCAAACAGCTCAGTGGCTGTTATTGACAGCCACCGGCCAGGGAAGTGCAAGGTAGCCACTGCTGTAGCCGAAGCACTGCAAGAAGTTCAGGCCGGGGCAAGAAAAACAACCGGACACCAAGAGGAAAGCAATTTGTTGTGAGACCTCTCGCAATGATCAAAAAGTCTTAAAGGCACCAGGATTATCTCTTCTGGCTGTTCCCACACAGAGCCTGGCCACTTTTTCTCTCTCTAGTTAAGCTAGTGGCCAGCTGGAATGGCCTGGGGCTAGATAATTCTATCTGCCCTGTCTCCCCAAAAGAGCTGCTTTTCCTGCTTGTGAAGAGCTGCAAAGGGGCTTTTTTTTTTTTTTTTGGTCCTAAGGAAAACAAATGGAGACACACACTTAACAGGAAGGAAAACGGTAACCAGGAAGATAGGTGAGGTTGAGAAGGAGATAATAACCAGAGGATTTGACTCACACATCCTAACTGAAGCGAGGACTGAGTGGGAAAATGGCTACCGGGCAGAAAAGATATTGAAAAACAGGCTCACTTCTGATTGGCTGACAGATGAGTCAACCCACGTCTGGCTGTTATCTCCTCCCCACTATGGAAAACAAGTGTGTGAACTTTTCCATAAACATCATTGCCTTCATTTACATCTTCATTTATCATGCCATCCCAAGATCACCAAGACACTAAATTGGATATACTGTACTAAACAGTGAATAAAATAAATAGACATATTGCTCTTGAGTAAAAATGGTATATACAAAATATGCCCCCATTTTGGTGGAGAGGTATGAATGTTGTCTGGTGGTGAGCACTAATCACTGAGCACATTGTTATATGTTGTGTGAATGTTCTATATTGTAAAATCAATAAAATATATATTTTAAAAAACAGTGAATAAAGCAAGAAGTTATAGTTAGGGAATGGGGTAGCAAGTGTCCAAATGGAGTCAGAGACGTTGATATAAACAATTTTATAAAAAATAAAGTATTAAACATCTATACAGAGAGCAAACAAGATAATCAGGCACATCAGGAGCATCCTGAGGTAAAACCACCGAACACATAGGACACAGAAGAAAAAGGCAGGAAAAAGCAAAACTCCGCCTTCTAGATGCACAGCAACCAATCACAGCACAGATTCCCACATGCAGGAACCGGTACTCCTGCATAGTAAACCGATAAACTATAACTGTGTGTTCTGTGGGTTTTATAATCCCCTGCTCCAGCTACTTAATTCAAATATCTTAATACTGTAGCCTAATACTGTAGCCTAACTGACCACTGCATTGCTACAAACCGTATGAAACATTTACCATTGTATTGCGCTAGTATGCATTCTTTAGTTATGCTTTCCTATATTAGGAGCTTGCATAAAACTAAGAATTGGGGAGCAACAGGCTTTGCAGTATTTTAAACTTACTACACTAGCATGCAATTCCAAAACAATGAGCAATATCTACATAACCAGTGATGATTAGCAAATAAAGCAATTATAGTGAATGCTTTCAGCATCAGAGATAATTGGCAGGAGAGGAAAGGGTTGTATAGCAGCCATTATTTTGATTATTTGGTTCCCCTCAATCTTTCCTAATGCAGCACTATAAAATTAAAATAAGAAGCTTGGAACTTGAGACTTTCAAGCGTATCAAAAGCAAATCTTTCTATGTTCACAGAAAGTCAATGCAAAGTCAATGTAAAAAGGATAGAACTTTGAATTGTCTTAAACATGCCACTACTTTCTATTGTATTAAAAGCAATTATTCATACATTCTCCTAGGCTAGGGGTCAGCAAACTTAAACACTCAAAGAGCCATTTGGACCCATTTCCCACAGAAAAAACAACACCAGGAGCCACAAAACCAGTGAAGGGCTGCCAAAATTTTTACTACCACACTGTGGGCGTGGCTTATGCAGGACGCCCTGCATTTTTTTTCAACATCTTTCAGTGTTTTGGGGTCGAGCTCCATTTTTGCTACCCCATGCGCACCCCCCCCCCCGGGCAGCAGCCCACCCCCGCACAAAATCAAGGTGGGTGTGGCCAACTCAACATCACTCACTCCCACCCAGTCACATGACTCCCTAGCCATGCCTACCCAGCCGGTCATCTATCTCTCTCCCCCTCTGTCTCTATCTCTCTTTGTCTTCCCCTCTCCCTCTTCCTGCATCTCTCTATGGTTCTCTCTCCCTTTCCCACTTTAGCTGCCCCCTCTCTCTGTATCTCTCCCTCCCCACTTTGTATATCACCGGCCTTCCCTCCTTCCTTCCCTTCTCCTCTCTCTCTCTTGACAGGAACCTTTGGCTGCACGCAGCATGCAAGAAATCTTTCTCTCTTCCAAACTCCGCCAGAAATGAGACTTTGTGAGACTCATTGCACCGGCACAGCCCTTTGGAGCGAAAGGGGAGAAAGATTTCTTGGATTCAGTGTGCAGCCAAAAGGTTTCTTCTCCTGATGCTGTGTCTTAAGTGCACCCCCCCCCCTCTGAGAAAGAGTGAGAGGGGCATGTTTGGAAGAGACATGGAAGTGCGTGCTTGGCTGCTTCTGCCAATGAACCTGGCTAGAAGTTTGGCTGTCAGCTTAGCTTCCTCAGGAAGCCTGCAAGAGTTTCTTCTCCCACCTGCTTTCCTCGAGAGCCAGAGGCGGTAGAGGATCAATGGACACAACACCAAGGGATGCGATAAAGCTACAAGTCCCATGTATCACGCACATCTCGCCGAAAACAAAATGACTTGAATCTTTCTCACTGAATAGTGACTGCCACTGTCACCATTTACTGAGCTGAATGTGATGCTTATGCTTTCTTTAAATGTGTAAATAAAACCATGCCAACGTATGAAATTTCCTTTCATAGTAATCCTGTGGCTGCTGAATGAAGTATTGCTGGCTAATTCTTCAATTCTATTGGGAAAATAGAATCTAAATCCCATTGAGCAACCTTAGAGACTTCACTGTTTATATGCTTTCCAATTCTCACAGCTAATTAAAAAAAGCATACAGTAGTACCTCTACCTAAGAACGCCTCTACTTATGAAATTTTCTAGATAAGAACCGGGTGTTCAAGATTTTTTTGCCTCTTCTCAAGAACCATTTTCCACTTACAAACCCGAGCCTTCGAAACTGTAACCAGAAAAGGCAGGGAGAAGGCATGGGGCCTCTTTAGGAATTACCTGGGAGGAAACAGGGCCGGAAAAGACGGGGAGAAGCCTCCGTGGGGCCTCTCTAGGAATCTCCTGGGAGGAAACAGGGCTGGAAAGGATGGGGAGAAGCCTCCATGGGGCCTCTCTCGAGGAATCTCCTGGGAGGAAACAGGGCCTTCACCCTCCCTGTGGTTTTCCCAATTGCACACATTACAGTCATACCTTGTCTTACGAACCTAATTGGTTCCAGGGGGAGGTTCGTAAGACGAAAGGTTCGTAAGACGAAACATTGTTTCCCATAGGAAACAATGTAAAGTCAATTAATCCGTGCAACCAAAAAAAACCCTGGCGTTCGGCGACTACTGGGAAGCGCGCGGCTGTTTCAAAAGGTGACAGCTGGCCTGGGGGGCTTCCCAGCAACCTCCTGAACCCCGAACCCGGAAGTTCGGCAAAAGTTCGGGGTTCGGGAGGTTGCTGGGAAGCCCCCCAGGCCGGCTGTCACCTTTTAAAACAGCCACGTGGCTTCCCAGCAGCTTCCCGAAGCCGAACGCCGAACCCGAACTTACGCATTCGGCGTTCGGAGACAGCTGGGAAGCCGCACAGCTGTTTTAAAAGGTCACAGCCGGGCTGGGGGGCTTCCCAGCACCCCCCTGAACCCCGAAGCCGGAAGTTCGGCAAAAGTTCGGGGTTCGGGGGGGTGCTGGGAAGCCCCCCAGTGCGGCTGTCACCTTTTAAAACAGCCGCGCGGCTTCCCAGCTGTCTCCTGAAGCCGAACGCCAAACCTGAACTTCTGCATTCGGAGACAGCTGGGAAGCCGCGCGGCTGTTTTAAAAGGTGACAGCCGGGCTGGGGGGCTTCCCAGCAACCTCCCGAACCAAACCCGGGGTTCAGAAAATTTTTGCCTCTTCTTACGAACTTTTTTCAAGTTACGAACCGGCGTTCGGGAGGCTGCTGGGAAGCCCCGCCGCCCGGCTGTCACCTTTTAAAACAGCCGCCCGGCTTCCCAGCAGTTTCCGAACGCCGGTTCGTAACTCGAAAAAAGTTCGTAAGAAGAGGCAAAATTTTTCTGAACCCTGGGTTCGTATCACAAGTTGTTCGTAAAACGAGGGGTTCGTATCTTGAGGTACCACTGTATTTGCTTTTACATTGATTCCTATGGGGAAAATAGCTTCTCCTTACAAACTTTTCTACTTAAGAACCTGGTCACGGAATGAATTAAGTTCGTAAGTAGAGGTACCACTGTACACTAATCCAGAGAGTTCTAAAGATGAATATACAATTGAAACTGGAGGCTTTTGGGGAGGGGGCTGATGGACAAAAGTTGGTGGGGAGTCATAAGGCTTTGTTTTTGTACATAGTAACTGTAACACATTACTACACGCACAAAGGTGGAGAGATTCAATAATACCCACATTGGAGGAATGGATGAAGATAATGGAATTTGCTAAGATAGCCAAATGTACTTCTTTGATCAGAGAAAAGACTGCATCTATGTTTATTGCAGACTGGAAACCCCAAATAACTTTTGCATAAAAGAGAAAAAAATGAATTTTTGATTTATGGTTTTAATGATTAGAAAAAAATAAGAATTATATCAAGGATTAAATTTAGAATTGTACTTAATAACTACCAGAAAGCTACTATTTTGTATCAAGGGTGAAATCGTACCAGTTCGGCTCAGTTCGGTAGTAGTGGCCGTTGGTTTGGAGAATAGCTAGTGGTGGCAGTGCAAGGCTCCGCCCACTATCCCAGACATCGCCATTTTTTAACCCTCTGTGCATGCACAAAGCCTGTGCATGTGCAGAGGGTGAAAAAGTATATGCGACAGTGGTACGTGCTTACCAAGGGGGGAAGGTAAGGGTAGGGTAGGAAAAGTAAGTAAATTTCACCACTGCTTTGAATATTGTTTTCTTTCTTTTTGCACATTTAACTCATTTCTCCTTTTTCTTTACCCTATTTTAATTATTCGTTTTTATCTTCTTAAAAAAACATTTAAATATCTATTTATATGTATGCCAGAGCTAATTAAATAGCCTTGAAAAATCTGGTCAACGACCCTGAAACATTAGTTTGAAATCCACAGTACCATTAAGAAAATGCAAAGTTACAAGGGCACACCATTGTACATAATGCCGAGAACAGCTCGCTGTGTTACAGTAATGATGCCAACATGCTCTTACGAGTCATTCTTGTGTTTGAAAATGTTTTGTTGGGATAACTACGTTAGGTAGCTTTGAGACAGACATAATAAAGTTCAGAACATTGGAACAATCTAGAAAAACATATATGTGTTGGAGTGCATTATGAAAATGCATTATGAAGATAAATTATTGAGTGAATGTTAATGGAATGTTTTAATTTTTAGGATGTTTTAAAAGTCTTTTAATTATTATTAATTGGAACAAATTGTTTTATTATGCATTCTTTATTTGTTGTGAGCTGCCCCAAATCCATGAAGAGAGGCGTGATACAAATCCAATGAATGAATGAATGAATGAATGAATGAATGAATGAATGAATCAATCAATCAATCAATCAATCAATCAATATTTTGCAAAAGTACTTTTACAGCACATCTATACTTATCACCCATAAGAGATATTTGGTGTACCTGAAGGGCAAATGCAAAATACATATTTTTGCCAAGTGAAATGGTAGAATTCATAACTTTATCATGTGAATCAGCAGAAAATTAATGTCATAGCTTAATATTTGCATTTACTGAAATATTTTTTTTAAAAAAAACAACCCAAAATAAGATAGCATTGAAGGCAATGCTAAACCTTTCTGTTTCTTCTGGAAGTTCGTACACAAGCTTCCACTTTGAATCTAAAGTAATAAAGACCAAAATTCTGCAATATTAGAAGCAGTGGGCTTCTAGCTGGAACGCTAAATTGGGCTCGCCGCTGTGGCTCGTGAGTGCTTGCGGGGCCAGCGTGACTTTGCTTCTGCACCTATGGAGGTAACAAAATTGTGCATGGAGTTGCAGGTGCGCCCGTGTTTTGGCGAGGTTTTTTTTGCTTCCGCGCATGTCAAAACACCTGCAGCTCTGTGTGCAATTTTGCTACCTCCACAGGTGCAGAAGCAAAATCCCGCTGTCCCCACAAACACACACAAGTTGCGGTGGGGAGCCCAGATGAATATTAGTTTATACTAATTTGACTTACGTTTAGAGTTAACATTAGATTTCTTCTCTGAAGAATTTTGCAATTCTTCATATCTATCTTTTGCACACATTGGTTTTTCAGAAAACAGGAAATAATAGCTGGCTTCAGCTTTTGTGCCGAAACCTTTACTTTAATAATTAGGGTTTATTTAAAGTAGACAATTGATTGGGTTTACGCTCCTGAGGACACAGGGCTTAGGGCAGTATACATATTACAACAAGGATAGAGGTGACATATTACACACACACACACACATGACAATCTTTTAAAGAAGACCAGGTCCATGACAGCATCTGGCATCACTGAACAATTGCCCTATTAGAAAAAAAGACTATCTTACAAGGCATTTGGTTGTTGGGTTGGTTTTTTTTTGCTGTGTTGCACTTTTTATAACGTTATTATGTCATTATTGTATTACTATGTGATGTGTTCATTTATTACTGTCAACTGCCCAAGAATTGGTTGAAGCTGGAAGGGTATTAAGTAAATAAATAAAACCAGCAAGGCCCATTAAGATAGCTCTCCCAAATGGCTATTATGTGCATGCTTCTTCAGATCTGAAGCTGGCACTAAAGAAAAAATATTTATTTATTTATTTGTTTGTTTGTTTGTTCATTTGTTGTATTTCTATGCCACCCAACTCCTGAAGGATTCTGGGAGGTTTACAACAGGATATAAAATACATTTAAAAATATCATAAAAGAATGAAGAAGAAACAGTTAAAAAATCACATACATAAAAATCATTCAAGGCCGGACTTTGTAAAATAGCAAGATCAACGCCCCCAAGCCGTTGATCTCAGATTTCAGTCAGATTTATTCTTCATCTGTGGGTTTGTTTGGTTGGTTTTTTTTGACTCAGGCATAATTGGCTAGGTTTGCCCATAACTATCATCTATAATTCACAGTGTTCATACAACATGCTGTGACAGAGGAAGTCTGACACATGCTAAGTCTACAGCAAATAAACCAGTGGCGCAGTGTGATATGTGAATCCAAATATTTTGTTTTTGTGGTTTATCATCTGAGTAGTCCTCAGAGACTCACATGGTTTAATCTCATTAGATCTATGGTGCAATCTGGCATTGGATATATCTAGAATAGTTTCTCTTTCATCTGTGCTTGCGAGGACTCTGGGCCAAAATGGGGAAGTGGTGCAGCTGTCACTTTAGGAAGAGTAAACACAACTGTTTTAAAACCTACTGGTTGATCTCAGCATAGCTAGCTACTAAAGTATACAGTTGTCAGGGATGCTGGTGCCATTCAGCAAGTTGATTGCAGCACTTCAAACCAGCTTTAAATGTTAAGAATTTTTCAGAGCTCATTTGCAATAGTCTAAAAAAAAAAAGCTTCAGTTAATGTGTACCCATCAACTGTAATTAAGGAGTGTTCTTTTGACAGATTTGGCAACCATACTATGAATATATTAATAAAATGGGGAAGCAACTATTGAGAATGAGATTGCAAAGAGATTCTTTTAAATCCTTAGAAGTAGCACAAGTTGGAACTACTTTTGACTTTCTTTGTAATGTTTGCAGCTAAGATAGAGAGAGACAAGTGCCACACTTTGTCTCAAAAGAAGCAAAAGAAAAGAAGCAAAGATACTGTTCACTGCTACATTTTGAACTTAAAGCCTAGGACACAAGTCAGCAAAGTGCGGCTCGTGAGCCACATGTGGCTCTTTGGCCCCTTGAGTGTGGCTCTTCCACAGAAGCCAAGTTTCCAGTACTATGCAAGTGTTGTCATGTTTTGTTTTCGACGAGATGCGCATCCTACATGGGACTTGTAGCATTATTTTATTCCTTGGTGTTGTGTCCATTGATCAATATTTTTAGAGCAAGAAGGTGGTAAAATTAACCAGATTAATAGATTAATTTATTGTGTCTTGCTGTGGTTTCCCATTGAACAGGTTTTAATTGGGGAGGACAGAAGATGTTGGGGGAACCATTACTGAACTTGCAGTATTTTGGGGGGGGGTTGTTAACTATGAGGAACAGTGGTTCTATCCCATTTTTAAAAAGTATGTTCTTAACGACCATAACTGTTGGAAAACTTGAGAAAAGCAAGAAGGTTACCTCTCCTAATATTCCTGTAATAATTCAGAATTAATTTCAAGATGTAAGCATAATACCCAATATATGAAATACTGGCTGATATTAATATTAAAAGCACTTCCAAAATAAACTTCTGGCAATGTTATGAGATAACTTATTCAAACAGCAAT
This sequence comes from Erythrolamprus reginae, assembly GCF_031021105.1. NCBI lineage: Eukaryota > Metazoa > Chordata > Lepidosauria > Squamata > Dipsadidae > Erythrolamprus > Erythrolamprus reginae. Next base: position 256,399,669 of record NC_091951.1, on the reverse strand, counting down.
TTCCATTTCATTCTATATTAATATCAAAAACAAGATAATTTCAATTTTATGAATATACAGAATGAATCTATCTATCTATCTATCTATCTATCTATCTATCTATCTATCTATCTATCTATCTATCTATCTATCTATCTATCTATCCATCCATCCATCCATCCATCCATCTATCACAGTGGCTCAGTGGCTAAGACCTGTGCTTCTTGATCAGAAAGATCAGCAGTTTGATGGTTCAAATCCCTAAGGCCACACCATGGAGTGAGCTCCCGTTACTTGCCCCAGCTCCTGCAAACCTAGCAGTTTGAAAGCATGTAATAATGCAAGTAGAAAAATAGGGACAACTTTGGTGGGAAGGTAATAGCGTTCTGTGCACCTTTGGTATTTAGTCATGCCAGCTATATGACTCTTTGGCTTAGAAACAGAGATGAGCATTGCCCCCTAGAGTTAGAAACAATAGCACGTATGTGCGAGGGGAATATAGAACATAGAAGATTGATGACAGAAAAAGACCTCATGGTCCATCTAGCCCGCCCTTATACTATTTCCTGTATTTTATCTTAGGATGGATATATGTTTGAATTCAGTTACTGTGGATTTACCAACCACGTCTGCTGGAAGTTTGTTCCAAGGATCTACTACTCTTTCAGTAAAATAATATTTCTTCACGTTACTTTTAATCTTTCCCCCAACTAACCTCAGATTGTGCCCCTTGTTTTTGTCTTCACTTTCCTATTAGAAACACTTCCCTCCTGAACCTTATTTAACCCTTTAACATATTTAAATGTTTCGATCATGCCCCCTTTCTCTTCTGTCCTCCAGACTATACAGATTGAGTTCATTAAGTCTTTCCTGATAAGTTTTATGCTTAAGCCCTTCTACCATTTTTGTAGCCCTGTCTTTGGACCCGTTCAATTTTATCAATATCTTTTTGTAGGTGAGGTCTCCAGAACTGAACACAGTATTCCAAATGTGGTCTCACCAGCACTCTATACAGAGGGATCACAATCTCCCTCTTCCTGCTTGTTATACCTCTAGCTATGCAGCGAAGCATTCTACTTGCTTTCCCTACCACCTGACTGCACTGTTCACCCATTTTGAGACTGTCTGAAATCACTATCCCTAAATCCTTCTCTTCTGAAGTTTTTGCTAACACAAAACTACCAATACAATACTCAGATTGAGGATTCCTTTCCCCCAAGTGCATTATTTTACATTTGGAAACATTAAACTGAAGTTTCCATTGCTTTGATTATTTATCTAGTAAAGCTAAATCATTTGCCATATTAAAGACACCTCCAGGAACCCTATTGCACACTTTAGAGTCATGAGCAAATAGGCAAACCTTCCCCTATGTCACTCACAAAGATATTAAAAGGAATAGGACCCAGAACAGACCCTTGTGGCACACTGCTTGTAACCAGGCTCTGCTCAGAATACTCGCCATTAACAACAACCCTCTGATATCTACGCTTCAGCCAGCTGAAAATCCAGGGATTAAGTCCAATCTTTACTAACTTATCTATCAGCTTTTTATGTGGAACCGTATCAAAGACTTTGCTGAAGTCCAAATAGGCAATATCCACAGCACCACCTTCATCCAACACTCTCTCTCTGTCTGTCTGTCTGTCTGTCCGTCCGTCCGTCCGTCCGTCCATCCATCCATCCATCATCATCATCCATCTATATATCTAAAGATAGTAATAAATCCTTTGGTGAAAATAATTTGACCTTACAGCATCAAATTTGTTTCTAACTGGAAAATTGAATTTATCTTCTATAAAGCTTAAGGAAATTTGGGATCCAGTCAACTGGTGAGAAAGGACAATCTTAAATCTCCTAAAGACATTCCAAATATCAAAATTTGAATCTATTGGTCTTATTTATTTTATTAAAAATAGGTGTTATACCTAATTTTTTGTAGCAGTTGTATGAGCAATGCCATGAGACATAATTCAGTGGAATTCATTTTTGTTTAACATTAAATATCAGTGTTATTTCAAAGGAAGATTCAGCTCAATCACATTTATGATTTCTGGTGACTACTTCAATCAATACCCCTTCCAGTTCTAATTGTGCACTGGTCATCTCTGACAGTTTGTGAACAAATATATAAATGGACATTTTTACCTGTGTTTCAGATTAGCTTTCAACTACTAATCCATTTTTGCATATCAGATGTCAGAATATGTGGAGACTCAATGCTAAGATGAACTGATATCAGCTGAGTTTGTGTGCAAGTGGACAGGTGGGGCTGAACAAATTCTTGCAAAGTGATTCCTGGAATATGTGGGGAGGTGAGTATGAGGCCCATATTATATGGCTCATTAATGAGGGGAGGCTTTAGCAGATTGGTGGGTCTCTAAGCGAAGGGCTACAAAACATTTTACTACCACACTGTGGGCGTGGCTTATGCAGGACACCCTGCATTTTCTTTCAACATTTTTCAGTGCAAATAGGGTGCTCTGGGATGGAGCTCCACTTTCGCTATCCCATTGAGTTCCCCCCTGTCCAGGCAGTAGCCCACTCCTGGTCTCTATGGACTACTGATGGCCTACAGACCACACACTTAGAAATGTAATTTGATTTCAGCTAAGGCTTACATCCAACCAGAATATAATTTATGGCTTACTGTGTGTGTGAACCCAACCAAATGGGGCTTTATAAACAAGCTGTGGTTCAACAATCATGGCTTACAATGATCTGAATATATTTAATGCATTTGAATAATGCTCAGCTGGAGGAACTGTGATTCCTGTTTGCATAATATACTCAATTCCATGATATGCGAAGGGGATGAAGAAAGTCTGTTGACTTATGTCTTAGTTCTGCAGCTGTGGGAATTATTCTGAAGAATTACTAATCTTAACAAAACCAGTTTCAATAAATATCTTTCTATCTCAATGTACGATATCATCCAGAGAGTAGAAGAATTGAAATGGAAATGTACTGGTCCCCTAGAAAGAAGAACTGACGGCTGGTGAACAAAGGCAGTCATAGAATGGATCCCACTTTGATAAAAAGCATCCACGAAAGAGATCTAAAACAAAATGGATCGACGACATCAGCAAGTATTGCGGGCCCAATTGGCAAAAGAAAACTCAGGACTGTATAGGTTGTAAATGCATTGAAGAGGCCTTCATCCTGCAGTGGCTAAACAAAGGCTAGAATGATGACGATAATAATCTCAGTGCATAAAAGAATCTTTTGCTAAAACCAGGAACACTGAGAAGTTATTTTCTCACCACAATTCAAGCATATCATGCCTTATTTAATGAAGGTATTATATGTTTGAATGGCTCTGCACATTCTCTTCTCCCTTCCTTTTCTAAGGTCACATAAATGTCGGTTCACCTGAACAATGCCTACTATGGCTTATATGTGCAGTCAAAGTTCAAAAAGTCTATACTTCCTCTAGCATCTGTGAAGGAAATGTGTAAATTGGTCCACACTGCTTGCGCTCATTGCTGACCCCTTAAAGCAAACATCTAGTAAGTGGGGGAAATATTCCGGGTAAAAATCAAGAGTCTGAGGCTTTAAAATAGCGACTGCATGTACAATGGCAGAGAGCAACTCAGGGGAGAAATCAGTAGGATCAATGTTAAGCAGGGAGAATTGATTTCTGCCCACCAAGCTTGGTGGAGAGTCTAGTTTGTTTAATTTGCTTTTCTTGTTTTTCCAAAGATTCCACAAATAAAGAACAGCTTGATATATTCATATTTCAATACGGCTAAGAGGCATTGACAGAAGCAGGCTACTTAGATGTTTTACTGCCCTTTGATTTCATGGTTGAATATTTGCATTAGTGCACATGAAACATGTTGATTGGAAGCTACCAAAAGAAAAAGAAAAAAAGGACATGAGAGGAATATGTTGTACAGAAACACAACATATTGGTTTGCTATACTGTTTCTAGATACTTAACAAACTGCTGGTTTAAGTCTATATTGGACTTAGAGGAGGCGGGGAAAATTATTTTTGTGGGTGAGATATTACAATATCGACAGGACGAAAAGCTATTCTCCCCTTGAAATATAACTAAAACTCTTGTCTGAATATAAGAATTGCTGATTCCCTAGCCATGAAATACCAGTTAAAAAACATGAAATTCCATTTAAAAAACAGACAAAACATACACAATAAATGTCACTACTTCCTTCTCAGCACAACATTTTTAAATTTTACCTGTACGACTTCAGGCTATATTTCCCATACATAAATAAAGGTGAGGAAACATTTCCTATTACTATTGTGGTTATTCTCCAATGCTGAAATTTCAGAGGATAAAGCATCCTTGCTTCTATCATTTTTATAATTACACGTATATTAACAATATACTCATATGTTAACAATAATATGAATATTCTTAATATTCATTATCAGGTTGTTCAACATTTGACACTGCCTAAACTGTGTAAACTGAAATTGGAAAAGTACTGAAGCTGAGGTAATAAACACAATACAGAAGTGGTGATAAAATGAGATTTCTACCTGTGATAACTGACCTATGATAGCTCATTTACACATCTCATATTTTGTAAATGAGAAGCACACGGATGTGAATCTTCCTAGTCCAGTTTTATACATCTATCACAGTTGGGGGATTGCGGTTGATAAAACTGTTTTGATCATCACTAGTGCTGTATTCCAGTCTCAAGTTTTAAAATAAATTACCATATTTTTGGAATATAAGACGCACCTAGATTTTAGAGATGGAAAACAAGGAAAAAAGTATTCTGAACCAAATGGTGTAGTAATATATTATTTAATAAAATACCATGTAGCAGAATACTTTTTACAACCATGTACACTTTTCAAAAACTTCAAACTTGACAGTTTTAAGATTTGTGTACTTCAACTCCCAGAATTCCTCCTCCAGTCATGCTAGATGGGGTAATTAGAAAACAAAATCAGCCCCATTTTTGTGAAAAACAAACAAACATACAAAGACAAACTAATGAAAACCTTTTTGTTATACCAATCTAATACATGGCATTATTAGATACAGGATTACTGGATGTGACCAAGCCTCTCTTTGCCTTAAAATGGTATTTCATGGCTAGGGAATCAGCAATTCTTATATTCAGACAAGAGTTTTAGTTATATTTCAATTAGGTCATGGCTTTCACATACTACAAATCTGCAGTTATTTAAAACCATAAAAATAAACAGGGGAGACTCTTATAAGACAGTAAATATTTGTTTTCTGCAGAGCAGTGCTACATTGCAGCTTATATGTATAGGAAATTAATTTTCCTAAAGGTGAGGTTTGGTGCCAAGATCTCAGTGTTACAAAAATCTTGTCATATTAAATGATGTGATTATAACAATAAGGCCAATTTTTAGTAACTCTGTAACTCAGACAGGCATTTATATAAACACAAACAAAACCAGTTACGATCACCACTATTGCCTTTTTCAGCAGGTATTATTTCAGTTAAAATTAAATGCCAGCATGAATAACCTTTCCATCAAACCACAGTTCATATTTGATGACAACTATTCAATGTAAGTCTTAGATTCCACTTAGATTTCTCTGTCGAGTACTCAGAATAGATTTCTATCGATTGTCAAACATATCCAGTTCATCATTCCCGCTATGGATTAATTTTTTTCTGCTATTGTCTGCAGCATTTTCTTTATACCTTATCCATGCTAAAAGAAGATACATATCAAGCAACGGATGACAAATTCTACTTATTTGTTCTTTATTTATTCATACCATTTAGTATATCCTGTCTTTGTTCTAAACAGTTAACATGGCTTCCATGGAGATCTTCTTTCATTTTACTCAGCATTCTTGTAAAATAGTTTGGATTGAAAAGGAAAGCAAGTGGAATTTTCATAGCTATGAAATGTTCGTGGGAGAAACTAAATCCAAAACAGGAGGAAGCAAATGCAGGATGGCGTTTCTGCTTCCACCACAGTGGCTGCGTGTTGTGGTTAGCTCTGGCCCAGCTCCTGCCCCAAGGAATGTGCAGGTGGATGTGGGGGAAACATCCACATGCCGCAGGCCTGTTTTGCTCCCGATGGAATCTGCCGACGAAGCCTCCTCTGACCAAGGAAGTGTGCGTGACAGGGAAGAGGGGAGTTTGGCAGCCCAGGAGGAGATCAATCATCTGCATCATCCTTGGATTCTGAACAATAATTAATGACACATCCACGCATGCGTAGAGTGATGCATAGGAGACAACAACTGAAGGATTATTACAAGAGAAAATGAGGCCACCTGTGATTGGGTGGGGCTGCTGTAATTAGCGCTACAGATAAAAAGAACAGCGTGCTGGTTTAGCCTTGTGGCAGTTTGTCTGATTCATTGTTTCATCAAGATCGTTGTGGACTCTCTGGACTTTAGAATTGGACTCTATTTCCCAGTTATTGGGTGAGCAATTGGATTGCATTTAACCTGTGCCTTGTGTGTACCAGAAAATCCCTTTCACATTTAAAAAGGGAGCTGTTTCTGTTTTTCTGTTTATAAAAACTTTTGGGTTTTCCTTTTATCATGTGGTGTGTATCTTCCTGGACTAATTACCCTGTAATTAAGGGCGGTTGAAACATGCCGGCAGAACACTGTGGACAAAAGGTGAAAGGTCAATGTGTGGAAATGGAAGAGGACAGTTGGGCACGGATTTGGGTCTGCCAAAAATGTTAGGTGGATGATAGTAAGGTGGGGCAGTTGAAGCACCCATGTGATTGTGTAAATAGGCTGCCAAGCATCTAAATTTGATCACTCCAACAGCTGGGCATGGATCACAAGTCTATTTTTTCAGGATGATTGTAAGTTCAAATGGTTGCTGAATGGTCATATGTTTAAGACTAATTGTATATTAGATCCAAGTATAAACTGGTAATAACATTTAGGCAGTTGTGAATTCCTCCTTGTGAGAGGAAGTGGTCCTGCCAGTACTTAAGGGAGGAAGTCCACCTTCCTGAGAAAATTTGATGTTTCTACAAGAAGCCATTAATGGATTGGCATCAATTTTTGTCCAGCCCCCCAACCTTATTTTCAGAAGATATTTATGAGAAGGTGCTCAAGCTATAGCTTCAGAGAACTTTGAAGGAATATAAGACTTGACCCACCCTAATTTACATAAAAATAAAGGGAGAGTGGAGGAAAACGTATTCATACTTGCAAAATTCTATTACAGTACCTATAAAAGAACCGGGATGGCGCACCAGGTAGAGTGCTGTACTGCAGTCCACTGAAGCTGTTCAAATCTCATCACCGGCTCAAAGTTGACTCAGCCTTCCATCCTTCCCAGTGTGTAAAATGAGGACCCAGATTGTGGGAGCAATATGCTGGCTCTGTTAAAAAAGTGCTATTGCTAACATGTTGTAATCCACCCTGAGTCTATGGAGAAGGGCGGCATACAAATTGAATAAATAAAATAAAATAAATAACCTTATAATTAACATAGTATTAGTATTTGTAATTTTGGCTTCTGAGTCCGGGCTACCTTAATGGACTAATAATGAAATAGATTACTTGAACCCTTTCCAGGCAGGCTTCAGACCCAGGAATGGCATTTAGCCTGAGAAAGGAGAGGCCCCTACCCATTTGCATTATAATTTGGGTGATCCTGAGGGTACAATTCCCTCCCAGGGATGAAATCCAACAGATTTCATGGCTGGCCCCAGAGTGGGATGGGAATGGAGATTTTGCAATATCCTTCCTCCAGAGGTGGGGAGGGAATGGGGATTTTGCAGTATCCTTCCCCTGGAGTGGGAAGGGAATTGGGATTTTACAGTATCCTTCCCCTGCCATGCTCCCCAAGCAGGGGTGGACTGATGCCTGGACCGGGGTGGGGGGGACAATGGGGTAGTGAAAATGGAGCTCCAACCCAGAGCACCCAATTTGCATTGAAAAATGTTGAAGGAAAATGCAGGGCGTCTTGCATAAGCCATGGCCACAGTGTGGTAGTAAAAAATTGGGTAGCCCTTCACTGCCCCCAAGCGATGCCCAGCAAGCCACGCCCATAGAACCAGTAGTAAAAAAAATGGATTTCACTACTGCCTCCTCCCCAAGTGGCCTCAACAAGTTTCAGAGAGCTAATGACCGACCTTCGGAGTGCTAACAAACAAATTACTTCAAAGAATATAAATCCCTCCATTCTCCAACAGTTAGTCAGAACTGAAAAAACTTCTTGGATAATAAGATTAATATTTTCAAGGAAAAAACCCCAACAACTAAGGAAGTCCAGTAGCTGTTTGGGACAACCATAATCTGGATGACTGAGAATCTCCACATACAGTCTCTCTTTTCTGCACAGATAGCCCGTTATGACCACAAAGAGGTTCAGAATTTCCACTACTAAGCTTAGTTACCATATTTTTCCGAGTAAAAGACACTCTCCCCCCCACACACTAAAAGAGGCTGAATATTTGGGTGTGTCCAATACTCCAAATGTAGCTCTCTATTTTTTTGGAAGCTTTTTTTTCTAGCCCGTAATGTGATACTAATGATTTTCCAGCTTTTCCCAGCTTGCAGGCTTGTTTTCATTGCTACTCCCTCTGAAAAAGGTTTTTTTAGCCCTAACGACATACTAACAATCTTCCAGGCTTGCAGGATTTTTCCATTGCTACTCTGAAGAGGTTTTTTCCAGTTCTAAGTCTTTGCAGGCTTGTTTTCATTGCTACTCCCTCAGAAGATTTTTTTCAGCCCTAACCAGGCGATAAAATAATGTGCTAAAACTGACTAGACCAAGGATGCCAGCCAGATGAATACTTGGTATACTTTCCTTCTGCAAAACTAAGGTGAGTCTTATACTCTGGTGCATCTTACATTCTGAAAAATGCAGTAATTGAGTTGTGCCCCATTGTACCACATTTTTGCTTCAACTGTGAAGTGAAACATATGGACCTGAAGCGAAACATGTGGACCTGAAGTGTATGCAACTTCTCCCATTGACTTTGCTTGTTGGAAGCCATCTGGAAGCTCGCAAGTGGCAATCATGGGAATCCGGATGCAGCAACTGTCCTAAATGCATGTTGGTTGCCAAGTGTCTGAATTTTGATCACGTAACCATGGGGATGCTTCAACACCCATAAGTGCATGAGGACTGGAAATTAGTGACTAACTTCAGATTGTGTCCCCTTGTTCTTGTGTTCACTTTCCTATTAAAAACACTTCCCTCCTGGACCTTATTTAACCCTTTGACATATTTAAATGTTTCGATCATGTCCCCCTTTTCCTTCTGTCCTCCAGACTATACAGATTGAGTTCATTAAGTCTTTCCTGATACTTTTTATGCTTAAGACCTTTCACCATTCTTGTAGCCCGTCTTTGGACCCGTTCAATTTTGTCAATATCTTTTTGTAGGTGAGGTCTCCAGAACTGAACACAGTATTCCAAATGTGGTCTCACCAGCACTCTACATAGCGGGATCATAATCTCCCTCTCCATCTTCCTGCTTGTTATACTTCTATATAGTGCTTCACAGTGCTTTTACAGCCCTCTCTAAATGGTTTATGGAGTCAGGATATTGCTCCCAACAATCTGGGTCCTCATTTTACTGAGCTCAGAAAAATGAAAGGCTGAGTCAACCTTGGGCCAGTTAGAATCAAACTCCTGACAATGAACTGCATTCTAACCTTTGTGCCATCATGGCTCCATCAGGAGTTCCCTATTTTATTTTTTACTAGTAATAAGGAGTAATAAACAGAGAAGAATGCTCACCAATTTCTATATCAGCCAAGATCTTTGGCTGATTGTCCATCCCTCAACATGAAGATGAATTCTTAACTTTACTCAGAAGTGAGTGTTCATTGTTATTTTCAAGCTATTGCTTCCAAATGTAAAATAATGCACTTTGGGAAAAGGAATGCTCAATCTGAGTATGGTAGTGGCAGTTCTGTATTAGCAAAAACTTCAGAAGAGAAAGATTTAGGGGTAGTGATTTCTGACAGTCTCAAAATGGGTGAACAGTGCAGTCAGATGGTAGGGAAAGCAAGTAGAATGCTTGGCTGCATAGCTAGAGGTATAACAAGCAGGAAGAGGGAGATTGTGATCCCGCTGTATAGAGCGCTAGTGAGACAACATTTGGAATACCGTGTTCAGTGCTGGAGACTTCACCTACAAAAAGATATTGATAAAATTGAACGGGTCCAAAGACAGGGCTACAAGAATGGTGGAAGGTCTTAAGCATAAAACGTATCAGGAAAGACTTAATGAACTCAATCTGTATAGTCTGGAGGACAGAAGGAAAAGGGGGGACATGATCGAAACATTTAAATATGTTAAAGGGTTAAATAAGGTTCAGGAGGAAAGTGTTTTTAATAGGAATGTGAACGCAAGAACAAGAGGGGTTAGTTGAAGTTAGTTGGGGGAAAGATCAGAAGCAACATGAGAAAATATTATTTTATTGAAAGAGTAGTAGATGCTTGGAACAAATTTCCAGCAGATGTGGTTGGTATATCCACAGTAACTGAATTTAAGCATACCTGGGATAAACATATATCCATCCTAAGATAAAATACAGGAAATAGTATAAGGGCAGCCTAGATGGACCGTGAGGTCTTTTTCTGTCATCAATCTTCTATGTTTCTATTCCTTGAACTCCTATCCTTCCTCACTTCCGCCCCCCAAAAAGGAAAGATAGAATAACTCCAGGTTGCATAAACATCCTCTTCCACACTTTCAAAGAAATAATGATTGGTAAATTAAGAGTCCAGCAACAAATACATTTTCTATTATCAGAAATGACAGCCGACTGGATAATCTTCCAGTCTACTGAAATTTACAGATCAGTTCTTTTGCTTCTCTGAAGGTTTTGTCAATAATATGCCATATCTCCAATCAGGCACTTTTCTTATAGAGCTTAAAAGACTCTGTAGGGGCTTGGAAACAACCTGTGGTTTTACCATTCAATACAACAAAAACTCTTGCCTGTACAAGTAAAACATAACAGCAGAGTCCAAACAAATGCTTTATTGATCTACATGCAAAAAATCAAGAGTGCGGTTAAGTAAGTCACTGAGAAAGAAAGAAAGCAAAAAAAGAAAGAAAGAAAGAGCTCCCATTGTTGGCATCCCTGCTACTAAGTGACACAAATCTTTATAATCTAAGTAATTTCTACCCTCCCTGCCTAGCAGAACACTTTGTTGGAAAAGCAATGGCAGGGGATCACCCTAAGGAGCCAATGAAGTGTCAAGAGCAGCGCAAGATTGCTAAATATACACTAAAGGGATCACAAAGGGTGCAATTGATCATACCAATACAGGAGAGGAAAGAGATCTTTAGGAGCCCAAATGTGGAGTCTCATGAAACGCATAATGAGCTGGTATCTCCATTCCCAAGTCAGAAAAGATAGCTACACTGAATGGTAATATGGAAATTCCTTGAACACTGTATCTATACATAGCCTTATCATTTAGTGCAGTGGTCCTCAACCTTTCTAATGCCATGAACCGTTAATACAATTCCTCATGTTGTGGTGACACCCAACCCTAGGTCTAGCCCCAATTCTCCCAACAGAGGTTTAAGCTGATTGGCAGGAAGTTCAGAGGGACACCCCCCACTATAAATGCCTGATTTATCGGATTGTAAAAATATGTTCCAAGGCATCAGAATAGAAGCTTTAGTTCCTAACACAGGGATGGGCCCAAACCGGAATGGCAGGAATGGTGGGAACACCATTCTGGTGGCGGAAATGGAGTGCGTAGCCTCACTCCATTGCCGCGGGGCATGCATGCGCCATGCACGTGCAAACGGTGCGATTCTGGTAAAAATTACCTGGTTTTTTGCTTCTGCGCATGCGTGGAAGCAAAGAAATTGGCAGTTTTTGCCCAAATCTCACTGAAACAAGGACCTCCGTGTGAGATTTTGGCTGCTGCAGCCAAATCTTGCTATGGTGCCTAGAGTAACAGCTGGGGCTAGCAGCAACAGCGGCCTGTCTGAGCTCCGGCCGCATGGTCTGCTCTCTGCTCTCCCCTGCCGCAGGCATCTGTCAGCGCACATGGGAGAGCAGAGAGCAGGCTGCACGGCTGGAACTCAGGGGCTCCATGCCTGCTCCCCATGGCCCATCAACCATGAGATCGCGGAACAGCAAGGTAAGGGCCATGATGCGGTGGAGGGGTGAGCAGATGGAGCTGGTGGTCACGGCGGAGCGGGCAGGCCACTCGTGGCAGTAACAGGAGATGGGGGCAGGGGGCAGGGTGGTGGGGGCTTGCGGCATGGTGGAGGGGCAAGCCAACAGAGCTGCCATGGGCAGGCCACTCATGGCAACACTGCCAAGAGCGGTCCCAAGCAGGCAACTGGGTGGGAGCATACTGGCAGCTCTTACCTTGTTTTGCCAGTGATGTAAGAGCTACCAGCAGCTCTTCTGTGTAGTTTTCAACACGTCGGGGGCTCGTGGCATGGCATGGTGGAGGGGCGAGCTGATGGAGCTGCCGCTCGCATCGGAGCAGACAGGCCTCTTGTGATGGCAGGGGCTTGGTTGACTGAGCCTACCATCCTTCCAAGGTCAGTAAAATGAGGAGCCAGATTGTTTGGGGCAATATGCTGATTCTGTAAACCACTTAGAGAAGCATTGTGAAATGGTCAATAATTCTAAGTGCTATTGCTATTGCTGTGGGAATCGTGGGTTCTTCACCCAAGATGATTTAGGAATGCATCTGTTGTGACCGGTTAGTTGCTGGCCCCTCCAGCACGCAAATCAGAAGAGGAGTGTGCATGGTAGTAAGGTTCAGCATCAAAGCAACCTGAGAGTGAGGGGAAGTGGGAATGGAGTTGGCAGAAAGAGAAAGATAGAGGCGGAGCTTGAGCTGTTGGTCATCTCACAGATGGAGAATCAACAGCCCTCAGATGCACAGAAGCCAGAGAAGAGGAGAGCAGTGGAAATCTATGAGCTGATCCTTGGGAAGAAAGAGCCACTGCTGCTAGCAAAGTCCCACCCTAGTTCTGGGGATAAAAGACAGGGGTGAAGATAAATACATATTGCAGACGGCTATTCATCTTGCAGCCATATGGACCTGTTAGCCTGTGGTGAGAGAAAAACGTTTTGACAGAGCTGCCTAACTGAAGGAATCTTTGAGTTAACTTCAGAGGGATTATCATATTTAGGGAGCCAGGTCAGAACAGCAACAGAATCTCTTATCCCAGCTCACCAGCAGGAAAATGTTTCTACCTATACATTTGTGGCATGCTGAATTCTTTGCATTTGCAAAGATTGATAGTTTTGTGCCCTTTCCCTTGGGCAATGGATTATTTTCCATAGATGCATGCCTTGGCATTGATGACTCAGAGAAATCACTGTGGGGGAGGGGGGCACTATTTCCAGAGATGTATAACTTGGATTATTATTTTGTACCACATACACCCTATTGTTTGTATTGGTCTTGACGCATTTTAACATGATGCTCTGTGCAGTCTGATGTAAACATAAATCTCCGAGCATTGTATGAATTATAGGTTAGGGTGTTAGTGCTTTACAACCCGAGTTGACAGATTTTTGTTTGGTTTTAAATGGGGAACTGATGATAACATTTTGTCACCATCTGTTGACAGCCTGTTCAATAGCCTGTTCAGGATATTTATCAGCAACGGTGGATATTCTTTTATCACTCCAGAAAAGAAAAATGTGGCTTTTGAAGTTTGCTGTTATCAAGTTCATCTTTAATACTATATCTGTAAGCAGCTCTTATTCCCATTCATTCATTTATTCCTATCTGTCTAGACTGCCCCTCCATGGCCGTTTACAAAGCTATAATTTGATTGTTATCTTTATCTTCCATAGGCATGGTTTATTTGTGACATTTTTGTTTTGTTTTGCAGAATGGGGCCTTTGTAACAAATGGAGAATCTGAATGCTTATATTCTTTTTCCATCCAAGCCCAATAACCCTTCGAGATACATTGCAAGGACACCTCTTTTTATCTGCAACAAACGAACACTTCAGCATGGAACATAGTTATGCATCGCATAATATTATCATCTTGACACAGTTAAACTAAGGTGTGTAGCAATACCATCAGAGACAAAGGCAAAAAGGCCTATCCCACCCCTTCAAAAAAAACCCAAAAACCCAGCAGTCAACAGCAGCACAAAAACTAGATCTGAATTTCTTTGCCAAAGCTTTTGTCATGGTTTTTGTTCTTATTACCTACCACAAGGTAACAATATAGATTTTTGAATGGAGCTTATAGGAAAACAAGAGAAGCTTTTATCTGTTATCCTCTTATTGTTCTCAAGGTGGAGCAGACATGATGAAAAGGAATGGAAAGCAGTAATTAACCCACACAATAATGTAGGGCAGACTTTCTCCATCTAGCTGACATAGCCTGTCTCAATGGGCAGCACCATTCCAGAGTTCCAAGCTTTGATTTTAGACCTTTGACAACGTACATGATCTGATCCCTTTATTCTGAAACATACCGAGAAGGAAGTTACTTGTTTCAGAGCCTCAGTGTGTGGGAGAGATATCACTGAAGCAAAAAAGTGTTGACTGAAAAGTTTCAAAATAATATTTTTTCTTTTAGCTTGACTAGTTGGCTTCAGAGGAAGTGGATGGGTTTCCTATCACCCACACCTATCAATGCCTTAGTGAATTTGAATCATTACATACTGTCAATGGCGCTAAATAATAAAACTAAATAATAAAAACCAGTATTTAAATCAGTTTTCTTTCATATCTTCTAGGATTCTGCAAGACAAACATGTTCAGTTCTGTAGCAGCTGTTTGCTGTTTTATAGTTGATAAACCCATGTAGGGTGTTGTGGTTAGCTCTGGCCCAGCTCCTGCCCCAAGGACTGTGGATGTGGGGGAGACATCCACATGCTGCAGGCCTGTTTTGCCCCTGGTGGAATCTGAAGATGAAGGCTCCTCTAACCAAGAAGACATGAGTGACAGGGAGGAGGAGAGTGTGGCAGACAGCTCAGAAGGAGATCAATTATCTAGCTCCTCCTTGGATTCAGAACAAGAGTTAATGATACAGCCACGCATGCGGAGAGCGATGCATAGGCAACAACAACTGAGAGATTATTATAAAAGAAAATGAGGCCACCTGTGGTTGGGTGGGGCTGTGGTAATTAGTGAGGCTGCTATAAATAGCAGCCTGTGGGTTTGGCCATTGTGGAGGATTATCTGATCGTTGTGTTTCGTGACTGCTTTACTGACTTTGACTTTTTGTGTGCTGATTTTTCCCCGCTTTGAAACTAAACCAGAGCAAAGTGTGTTTCACTTTGTGAAAGAAGAAGGACTGTGAATTGCCTCACAGCTGCAAGCTAAGTATCACAGAACCGATAAGGGACTTGTACAAATTACCAGTTGGTTTGGAGACGAGTGCTCTTTGCTATACCAAAAGAGGGCTTAGGTTAAGTGAATTTTCATTATAAAGAACATTGTTTTGAATTTTAAAACGTGTGTGTGTCTGAAATTTGTACCTGTGAATTTTTGGGAGGAGTCTACCAGAGAGCCCGACAGAACATAGGGCTAGGTTTCTACCAGTATGTTTGAGAACACCACACCGGTAGTAAAAATTGAGCTGCGCATAAGTGGAAGCAAAAAAAATTGCCAAAATCTCACGGACGCGTCCGTCCCCTTGCAATATTTTGCATGCAGAAAAGCAAAATCTCACTGGGACATAACCATCTAAAGCTGTGCGCGCAGCACAATGGTAGCAGCAATAGGAGGAAACTGCCCCTTAGGTCCCCTTGAACTCAGAGATCAAAAGGCATGTCACCAATGAATTCGCAGCACATTGGTATTCTTAGGAGGGGCTGACTTTTTCAGTCCATCTTTTCTGTCCATATTATATCCATGGGAAAATCCCATTGCCGAGTGAACACACTTAGTGTTAGGTTCCTATGAACTCTGAGAGCAAAACAGACATTGCCAAAGAATTTGAAGCACATTGATATACTTAGGAAAAGGGGCTGAGTTTTTCATCGCATCTTTTCTACCTGTCCGTGTTACATACCTAGAAAAACCTCACTGATAGGTAACCCACTTAAGGTTATGGTTCGGTCCCCATTAATTGGGAGATAAAAAGGGATGTCACTAATGAATTTGCAGCCCATTGTTATGCTTAGGAGGGAGCTGAGTTTTCCAGCCCACCTTTTCTACATGTCCCTGTTACGTACATGGCAAAATCCCATTAGACAATAAATCCAGTTAGAGTTAGGTTTAGAACACAGTGAACATGGTGATCAAAATGGAAGTCGCCAATGAAATCGTAGCACATCAGTATTAGCGACATTAATTTTGCTCTCCAAATTCACTGCAACTTAAACCTAGACAATAGGAACCAAACTCTAACCTTAGGTGGCTTTACCCAGCAATGGAGAGGTAGAAAAGGTTGGATGAAAAACTGAGCCCCCTCCTAAGCATACCAATGGGCTGCAAATTAATTGCTGACATCCACTTTCCTTTCTGACTTCATGGGGACCTAACCCTAACCCTTAGAGGGTTAGGGTTAGGTCCCAGTGACCTCCGAGGGGAAAATGGATGTCGCCAATGAATTTGCCGTCTATCCCCTGCAGGATGAATAGTCTGGAGGACAGAAGAAAAAGGGGGGACATGATCGAAACATTTAAATATGTTAAAGGGTTAAATAAGTTAAATATGGTTAGGAGGGGGCTGAGTTTTTCAGCACACTATTTCTACCTTTCCATCGGAAAATCACATTGGAGGGGAAACCCACTTAGAGTTAGGGTTAGGTCCCCATAAACCCGGAGAGCAAAGTGGACGTCGCCAATTAAATCATAGTGCATCGGTATAATGAGGTGGGGGCTCCGTTTTTCAGTCCACCTTTTCTAACTGTCCATGTTAAATATATGGGAAATCCAAGGAGAGAATCAGTTCTGATGTACAATGGGAAATCTCTGAATAGGATTACTTAAATATATTATACTGCATTTCTGGGCCCTTTTTGCCTTATCTGATGCTCCCTGAAAATGGAATGATTCTAGGTATTGCAGTAACTTCCAAAGGGAGGAAGAAAGGATGGCAGGAAGGGAGGGAGGATTTTGATGCACATCAAAGTGCTTATTATCATTTTGGCCACTGTCTATCCTCTGCAGGATGAATAGTCTGGAGGACAGAAGGAAAAGGGGGGACATGATCGAAACATTTAAATATGTCAAAGGGTTAAATAAGGTTCAGGAGGGAAGTGTTTTTAATAGGAAAGTCAACACAAGAACAAGGGGACACAATCTGAGGTTAGTTGGGGAAAGATCAAAAGCAACCTGATTATTTTACTGAAAGAGTAGTAGATACTTGGAACAAACTTCCAGCAGACGTGGTTGGTAAATCCACAGTAGCTGAATTTAAACATGCCTGGGATAAACATATATCCATCCTCAGATAAAATACACAAAATAGTATAAGGGCAGACAAGATGGACCATGAGGTCTTTTTCTGCCGTTAATCTACTATCTTTCTATGAAGGCCTCTTCCGCATGTTTTCAACCAATATGGTCCTGAACTTTCTTTTGCCAATTGGGCCCACATCAATAATAATAATAATAATAATAATAATAATTATTATTATTATTATTATTATTATTATTATTATTATTATTATTATTGATGTGGGCCCAATTGGCAAAAGAAAGTTCAGGACCATATTGGTTGAAATTATTATTATTATTATTATTATTATTATTATTATTATTATTATTATTATTATTATTATTAATTAGATTTGTATGCCTCCCCTCTCCGAGAACCATAATTGCTAATGTCATCAGTTGGTCTTGTTTGACGTGTTGTTCATGGATGCTTAGCGTATAGGAGAGAAATATGATCTGTAGCATTAAGAAATTTCTCACTATGGGGAATTAAGAGCTTACATCTATCTGGGCCTAATCTATTTTATTAATAATTGTCCACTGATTCACTAATAGCTGAAATAATAGTTGCATCTCTTTTTATTTCTATACTATAATCATCAGATCATCATCAAATACAAATAGTTGCATCTCTTTTTATTTCTACACTATGCTGAATTTCATAAAATTATAAAATTATTCCTTGTATGCTTCTAAACTTTTCTGTTAGGTTTTAAACCAAACAATCAATTTGTTCTATCCCATAATGTCAGTATAAGGAATCTCAGCCAAATTATGTACAATTTTGAGTGAGGTTGCAGTATTCTCATTACATGTAGCAAACCTGCAGTATTTTGGTCAATAAAAATTATATATTACTTCTTTTTTTAATTATTTGGTAGTTTTTTGCCAATTCATGCTTTGGATAGGACAGGTCTGAGATTGGGTTACAGTGGGAAATGATATTATCAAGTGAAAAACTATTCCTACAGCTTTGATATTACTTCAGATTAAGTGGAAGGAATCCTTTAACAGAGATGTAGAATCATCCTCATAAACAATAACAATAATTGTCACAATCTGATTGAAATGCAATGGACCAGTAAAATACTTATTTAAAACGAACAGAGCTTAATAGAGTATCATCATCTGAAGCTCAACAGTATTAAATATGCTGAACAAATTATACATCAAATATTTAATGAGATGAAAAACATAAATGTTTTAAATCTATTTTTCCTATTACGTTAAAAAGAAACTATAATTAGGCACTTTACTGATTATAACATTGGTTTTTTAAAATGCTGCATTTAAAAAAACAACAACAAAAAACTTGTTACTACTCACAAAGTAAGTAACTAAGTGCCAAAGCCTACTGCAACAACATCGCTAAGAAGGCCTCAAGAGTTGTTAATCTAATCCTACGTAGCTTCTACTCTGGAAATCTCACACTACTTACCAGAGCTTACAAAACTTTCGCCAGACCCATCCTCAAATACAGCTCATTTGTTTGGAACCCATATCGCATCTCAGACATTTACACCCTTGAAAATGTTCAAAGATACTTCACAAGAAGAGCCCTTCATTCCTCCACTCGAAACAGAATACCCTACGAAACTAGACTTACAATCCTGGGTCTTGAAAGCTTAGAACTACGACACCTTAAACAGGATCTAAGTATTGCCCACAAGATCATATGTTGCAATGTCCTGCCTGTCAAAGACTACTTCAGCTTCAACCACAACAACACAAGAGCACACAACAAATTCAAGCTTAACATTAACCGCTCAAAACTTGACTGTAAAAAATATGACTTTAGTAATCGGGTTGTTGAAGCGTGGAACTCATTACTGGACACCATAGTATCATCCCCTAACCCCCAACATTTTACCCTTAGACTATCCACGGTTGACCTCTCCAGATTCCTAAGAGGTCAGTAAGGGGCGTACATAAGCGCACTAGAGTGCCTTCCGTCCCCTGTTCTATAGTCTATATCTCGTATTTCTTCTCTACTATATCCTCTATAACCTTCATTGTGTATTATTGTGTATTGGACAAAATAAATAAATAAATAAAAATAAATAAAATAAACAAACTTCTGTTGAAGCAGAATTTTAGCACAATTCCTTCCAAATATTATTACGAAAAACAGAAAAGCAATATAACCTGTAGCTAATGATGCTGTCACCAACATTATAATGTTGGCATGTAAACCAGGGAAGCATGTCTCAAATTGAGGATCACATGCAACATGTGATCCTCAATTTGCAGCTCTTTTCCTAACTCATCCCTTGCTATTATGGAGGCTCCTGTTCACAATGGAAGGGATGGAGGAGGTTTTCTTCTTCAAGTCATTGTAATTCTATCATCATCTAGGTGGGATTAGGAAGAGCGAGTCTAGTCCATTTTTCACAACATTAATTACGTGGTTCTTACTCCACTTCATTTTGGTGAACTTCACATGTTCACATGTACTAACCATATCAAGGCTTCTACCATTAATATGCATATACATCGACTTATAAGTTATAACACCCTTGAAAATGTCCAAAGATACTTCACCCTTCACTTGTTCATCATTATAGAGCTGTGGTGGCGCAGTGGTTAGAATGCAGTATTGCAGGCTAATTCTGCCAACTGCCAACAGTTTGATTCTCAATGGCTCAGGGTTATTTCAGCCTTTCATCCTTCTGAGGTCAGTAAAACAAGGCCCCAGACTGCTGGGGGCAATATGCTGATTGTGTAAACCACTGAGAGAGGGCTTTAAAACACTGTGAAGCAGTATACTGTATAGGTTTAAGTGCTATTGCTATCATATGCCACTTCTCCATTTGGTCACACTCAATTTCTACACTTTGATGTCTATATCAGTCTTTCAATCATCCCCAGCTTCTCTCCTCCGTGATCAATTAAGGCTTGTGGTCCAGGATATTGACAGAAAAGCTCCCACCCGGGGATCAATTTGTTGCAGAGTTATCCTCTATTTGGAAAAGCAAATCCCCACACCACACCCCCACTTATAATTACACATTGTTTGACTAGGGGAAGTCAAACTTTACATAGTATCAAGTACATTGTCTGCAGCTGCTCTTTTTTCATGTCATTGAATATGGGAGTACCCATTAAAATCATCTGGTAAGATTAAAAGAAGTAACAAGCAGAAATATGACTCCACTGTGGGCATAATTATAAGCCAAATGGACAATGCTCTTCTAAATCAATTGTCTAAGTTCTCAATGGGGCAGATTACAGCAGGAATGACAGATGTCAATGACCTCGATACAATGCCGAGAAATTGACTCATCTAGGAGTGGATGGTCCTACAGATTGCGAGTATTACATGCTGAAAAATTCATTTTTTCCACTTGTGGAAGCAAAAAGGTGAGATCGACTATCCTGGATCTGTTCCTGACCACTGTAGAAGTTATTGGATTGAAATGGAGAGGTATTTAGTGATAATATCTTGTTAAAACATGATAACTGTGGAACCATGTTAGAGAAGGCCATGGGGCAGGGCCTTCTCTGTGGCAGAGAAAGGTGAATGCAGCTCATTTAGGTGACTCAGCTTTTTAAAAATTTACCTCTCCAAAAATTAAGGTGCATCTTATATTCCAAAAAATACGGTAAATAAGTAAATAAGTAAGTAAGTAAGTAAGTAAGTAACCAACTAAGTAACCTACTAAGTAACTAACTAACTTGCAAAACAAAATCCAAAGGATATATTATTATTGTTGTTGTTGTTGTTGTTATTATTATTATTATTATTATTATCCTCATCCTCATCAATATTTATTAGACTTGTATGACGCCCTTCTTCGGCAGTGACTTCCAAATATCTAAAATATTTCAGATACAAGAATAATGCAGGTTTGTTCTCTGATGAAACACAGCCAAATTATATCATGGGATATTCAGGCTAAAAATTAACAAGGATTTCCTGAGAATAAGAGTTGCATGATTTACAGTGGAAACATGGGTTGATACCCTCTCTTTGAGGGTTTCAAACAGGGAGAAGATGTTTATTTTCTATCCTTAAATGAAATAAAATGCTTAACAAATAGATTTGCAACAGAACAGAATATTCCCACTTGTTGCAGGCATTTCTTCCTAAGAGGCTAACTTTTGCAAATGTCAAGAGATTTTAGAAAAAAGATTACTTTGAGGGGCATTTGCAGATAAGATTTGCAGTTTGGAACTTAATGAATAAATGTGAATTCAAGACTGATATTTTTGTTTGAAGTTCAAATGGCTTTTCAAGGTAAATTAAATGAAAGGTGTTTCTTTTTTTCTTGAAATTTAAAGATAATCTAGTGCAGTATAACATAATCCAAAAGGAGATAGTACCGCTCTCTTGAAGTTCAGTAGCTTTTTATCAGTTGCCCATCTCTTCTTCCACACATCTATAGTCTATGTTCTTTGATAAAAGCAGCCAAAGATGAAAGAATAGAGTGATATGTGTTTATTTTGCACCAGGCAAAGGAAATACACCATGGTAATTGACAATGAAAAGGGAAAGCTATTTTATATTTTGATGCAGCTGATACTTTCCAGACATACTTCAAAATCCTATGGGATGGCATGTATTGTTTGTTGCTATCACATCTACCTTTAAATGAAAAATCTGGCTACTGAAGATGGAAGATAAGCAATTCTTCTCCTTTATCTTCTAGGTTGGAGATCTGAACAGCCATCTTACCAAATGATAGAAATGGTCTTAACAGGGGTTATGACTGTTTGCCTCTTCCACTTGGTCACGCCTGGTTGGTTCCCAGGGTTCCACCCCCAACCATTTGACACTACCCTTTCTCCTTAACTGAAATGGCCCTAGCCCTTTGGCCCAGCCACTACACCCCAGCCCCTCCCATCCCAGCTTCTTTGTCCCAGCCCATTTGCCAAACAGGCTCAAAAGCCCGTTCACCCTGGGATTTTTGTATGCACCGGAAACCTCTCCACCAACCAATCGGAGGAAGGGAAGAGACCCTGCCCCTCCCACACAGTTATTTTTAGAGATCCATGCCCTTTTTGGAGGTGTTTATGGTTTGATGAGATCGATAAAAGGAAGCCTGTTTCTCTAGGCAAGGTGTGTGTGCATGTGTGTATGGAGGAAATTGGACACGTTTCACTGGCATATTAATATAATGCAGAGGTCTCACTTTTTATACATAAAAAACATAAGTGTTCCAAGATGTAAATATATAGCCTCAAAAAGCAACACACATAAACACTCATAAGCAAGGCCTGATATAGACTCAAATTCATAATTTAAAAAGCAACTTTTCCTCAGAGCTATTTTTAAAAGCTCTTACAGAGATCTATTTGATTAACCAATTGGTTGAGCGACTGCAATTGAATTGAATCCCTGAAACATTAAAAACAGAGGAGAAATGCTACTGGTTCGGCCCGGTTTGGAGAACTAGTAGCGATGGCAGCATAAGGCTCTGCCCACACACCTGGATGTCACCATTTTCTTTTTTTTAATCCTCTGCGTATGCACAGTGTGTACAATGGTGGCGCGCACATGCAAAGCGCACACATCCAAACCAATAGGGAAGGTAAGTAGATTTCAATGCTGATTACACCAGATGTTATAGAACTAGAATAAGTAACAACACATGGACATTTGGAAGTTAGGAAGTTTGTTACAAGCAATTATAAGGGTTGTATACTAATGTTGATATGTTTGGGCCCTTCCTTATTCGTTTTATAGTTTTATTTAAAAAGTAGCTGGGTTATACCTTACTGCCCAAGGTACTAGAAATAACCACTGTCTAGCCAATATGTAATACAGTGATCCCTTGCCATTTCATGGTTCACCTTTCGCGCCTTTGGTGCATCGCGGGTTGCTGAAGGAGCCGGTAGTGAGCATGGGTGGTGGCGGCTGCTGTGCTGCTGCCGCTAGTACAGCTGTCCTAGCACGGAGAGCCAAAGAGGAGGGGATGCTGAAAGCGAAGAAGGGGGTTTGCCAATAACTGTTTTTTTGTCCATGGTGGGAAATGGCTGCAGGGGCTGCAGCGGCAGGTGCTTTGGGATGGATGCATGCTGAGGTGAGGAAGGGGCAGTGAGCCAACCAGGAAATCTTCTTCCCCCACACCATCTTCAGGGCAAGAGGGGGAGGCTCGACTGGTGCAGGACGCAGGGGCGCCATTTTTTCAGACATCTTTTCCTGGTGTCTGAGGCCTCACCTCCTCTCCCAGCTTCTTGGCTGTTCCCTAATAGGGGGAAGTGGGGGTGATGGCTCCCTGGTTTTGCCCGAGTCAGAACTTCTCCCCTAACCCGAGCAGTAATGAATGGAGGGTAGGCTACTTTAAAGGGTTGCAGCTAAGTTAGCCGGTTCTGGTGGCAGTGGCCTGGGGCTAACTCAGCAGCATGTCTGCCTTGAACCTGCCAAAGCGACGCTTTGCTATTGAGTGCGGAGCGGAGTATCCGGGAGCCCCTCGCAAGGATTCGCTGAGAGAGAGAGGCAAAGGCAGAGAGACAAGAGGTAAAGACAGGGGGGGAAAGTGAGGGACAATGTGTGGGGGGGAGAGAAAAAAAAATCCTACTTCACGGGTTTTCATTTATCGCGGGTGGTCCTGGAACGTAACACCCACGATAAACGAGGGATCACTGTATAAGTTTTTGTCATTGTGCCAAGAATTCCCAGCAGACACAGCTTAAAATATATTAATAAATATATGGAGGCTCTAAGTCACATGTGTCAAACTCACCGCATCATGCTGACGTGATTTTTCATGATTTTTCCCCATTCACATAGGGTGGGTGGGCATGGCCTGCATGTGACACATCTGGTCATGGGCCACCAGTTTGACACCTCTGCTCTAAACTAACATATACAACATCCTAACATAGGCATGGGTTATTTGTATCAATAGTATTGTAGTATAGCGATGAGATTTTTGGAGCATGCTGAATAACCTTGGCTAGTAGTTTAGAAGTCACTGTCTCTCAGCCCTACATAATTTATTTTATAGTTGCTGAAATATAAATTTATGTGAGATCCTTGTAAGACTTCTTGAGAACAGGTAAACATGCAATTAAAAAATCAGAATAAACTAAAAGTAGTAAAAATGGTATTTAACAAGGGGCCCTTTAAAAATGAGGGAAAAAATATAAAGTATATTTTTTTTATAAATTTGTGAACTGCATTTGTCCTTTAAAGGCATATTCCTTTTCGTACCTCTGAATAATAACAAAAATAAAATAAGCAGTTAACATTTGTTAAGGCAACAGTGAAACAAAATGGCATAGCTCACTGAAAAAAATGAGGTATTACAAAAACCACACAGGTTGAGAAGAGTTATTTAGGTTTGCAGCCATGTGGGATCAAAAGATCTCCATCCATTTTTACAATTAAAAATGGATGTATAACCCCCCCCCAAAAAAAGGGGGGGCAGAATCCCAGTAAAATTCAATTACAGTGGTACCTCGACATACGAGTTTAATTTGTTCCAGACCTGAGCTCGTAAGTCGATCAACTCGCATCTCGAACGAATGCCTTTAGACTTTGTTTTCCGTGCCAAGATAATCAGAAGCAAGGAGATTCTTGCACCACCTAGTGGAAGCTCGACTCGTATCCCGAATTTGAGCTCAGGTGTCAAACAGAAATTTCGCTCACGTCACGGCTCGTAACTTGGAATACTCGCATGTGGAGCAGCTCGTATCTAGAGGTACCACTGTATACTATTTTTCCTCAATGCATAAATAAAGCTATTCTTTAGGACAGTGTTTTTCAACCAGTGTGCCGTGGCACACTAGTGTGCCGCGAGACATGGTCAGGTGTGCCGCGAAGCTCAGCAAGAGAGAGAAAGAGAGAGAAAAAAAGCAAGACAGAGAGAGAGAGAAAGAGAGAGAGAAAGAAAGCAAGAGAGAGAGAGAAAGAAAGCAAGAGAGAGAGAAAGAGAGAGAGAGAAAGAGAGAGAGAGAGAGAAAGCAAGAGAGAGAAAGAGGCAGGGAAGGAGGGAGAGATAGAAAGAGAGCAAAAAAGAGAGTAAGGAAGGAAGTGAGAAAGAAAGAGGGATGGACAGAGAGGGGGAGGAAGGAAGAGAGAGAAAGGGGAGAGAAATAGAGCAAAAGGGAGGAAGAGAGATATATAATTTTTTGTCCAAACTTTTTTTAGCCCCCGCACTCCCCCCCCCTGCTCAATGTGCCCCATGATTTTGTATATGTAAAAAATGTGCCGCAGCTCAAAAAAGGTTGAAAATCACTGCTTTAGGAAACACCTACTAGAGCCATATTAAAAATAGCTTTGGAGTATGGACCTTCATGGAGTTCTGTGGGATCTATGGCCTAGAGAAAAAGGAATTAAGCATTTTTTTTCAAGTCTACAATAACGAAACATTTAGTAGTGACTCAGACAAACACCTATCTAATTAACAACTGTAAGGAGGAAGAGATACAGCAATAATCATATTGTCAAGAATCTGTTTACTACAGCCAATCTCAATAAAAGCAGCTTTAGCCTTTCTATGGAGTAGGTTTCCTTGATTTGTTGATTGCTTCTACCTCACACCATGAGTTGAACAATCTAGGAAGATGAGCATTTATCTTGGCCAAGAATCACATTAGCATTAAGGGGCGTACATAAGTGCACTGGTGTGCCTTTTGTCCCCTGTCCAATTGTCTTTCCTTTCTCTCACTTATCATATATACAGTAGTCCCTCACCTATCGCTGGTGTTACTTTCCAGACCTGGCCACGATAGGTGAAATCCGCGATGGGGAATTTATCGACTGATAGTACTTATTTAAGTATTTATATTGTAATTGTTTGGTAAGTTTTCATTGTTTTAAGTGTTTATAAACCCTTCCCACACAGTATTTATTTTAGATACAGTATTTAAATACAGTATTTACAATTTTAGATATATATATATATATTTGAAAAACCTGCCGATCGAGTTCGGCGGGCTGTTTAAATCTGCCGATCAACTTCCTCAGAAACCCACGATGAAGTGAAGCCACAGTAGGTGAAGCGCGGTATAGCGAGGGACTACTGTATTTTCTTTCTTTCATATACCCTCTCCTCTAAGTTCACTTTACCCTTATATATATTACTACATGTCTATTTTTCTTCCTATGTATTTGTGTATTGCAGTGTTTCCCAACCTTTTTTGAGCCGCGGCACATTATTCATATTTTCAAAATCCTGGGGAACACTGAACGGGGGTGGGGGTGGGGGGGTGGCTAAAGAAAAGTTTTGACAAAAAAAAATCTTCCTCCATTTCGCTCTATTTCTCCCTCACTCTTTCTCTCTCTTCCTTCGCTTCTTTCTCTCTCTCCATCCCTCTTTCTTTCTTCCTCTCTTTTTTGCTCTTTCTCTCTCCCTCCTTCCCTCCCTATATGTCTTTCTCTCTCCCTTGCTCTCTCTGCCTCTCTTGTTATCTCTCTTTCATTCTCTCTCTTTCTTTCTTTCTCTCTTTCTCTCTCTCTCTGTCTCTCTTTCTCTGTCTCTCTTTCTCTCTCTCTTGCTAGCTCTCTTTCTCTTTCTCTGTCTCTCTCTCTCTCTCTGCCTCTCTTGCTATGTCTCTCTTGCTCTCTCTCTCTCTGCCTCTCTTGCTATGTCTCTCTTGCTCTGTCTCTCTTTCTCTCTCTTCCTTTCTTCTCTGCGGAGGCCGGCAAAGGTTTTTCTTATTTTAAATGTTCCGGGTGGCAGGGGGATGCGGAGCCCGCACGCACACACACCCGACATTCCAAATTCTGCCTCAGCTGTGAGAAGAACGCCTGCCCCGCCTGTCCTGCAGCCCTTTCGCTGACAGCCTGGGACAAAATGAATTCATTTTGAATTCAAGGAGAAGGGGCATTTATAACTGGCTGTTACAGACAATTTTATTAGCAGTTTGTTTTCAAACACAGACCAATCAGATTAGGCTGGGGCAGGATTAGAGTGGGAAGTATAAAAGGCAGGAAAAAGCCATTTTAATTTGCACTTCAGATCACAGAGAAGGAGAAGAAGGTAGTGCTGTTTACTTTTTGCATTTGCATTTTTTGAATTCAAGGAGAAGGGGCATTTATAACTGGCTGTTACAGACAATTTTATTAGCAGTTTGTTTTCAAACACAGACCAATCAGATTAGGCTGGGGCAGGATTAGAGTGGGAAGTATAAAAGGCAGGAAAAAGCCATTTTAATTTGCACTTCAGATCACAGAGAAGGAGAAGAAGGTAGTGCTGTTTACTTTTTGCATTTGCATTTTTTGAATTCAAGGAGAAGGGGCATTTATAACTGGCTATTACAGACAATTTTATTAGCAGTTTGTTTTCAAACACAGACCAATCAGATTAGGCTGGGGCAGGATTAGACTGGGAAGTATAAAAGGCAGGAAAAAGCCATTTTAATTTGCACTTCAGATCACAGAGAAGGAGAAGAAGGTAGTGCTGTTTACTTTTTGCATTTGCATTTTTTGAATTCAAGGAGAAGGGGCATTTATAACTGGCTGTTACAGACAATTTTATTAGCAGTTTGTTTTCAAACACAGACCAATCAGATTAGGCTGGGGCAGGATTAGACTGGGAAGTATAAAAGGCAGGAAAAAGCCATTTTAATTTGCACTTCAGATCACAGAGAAGGAGAAGAAGGTAGTGGCCCGTGCGCCTAACGGCGCGCGAATCATATAACTATAAACCAAAATCAGCAAAGTTTGGTAGCAATAGGGATTGTTGATTTTCCTGCTAAGTACTTGTATTTCAATACATTGTTAAGATGACTGGCTTGGTGCAGTGTAACATTTGTTTGGCTGTTGTCTTCCGTAGTACCTTGTGGAACTTGGGGTACTGCCCTCTTTGCATAAGGACATCTAGGTTAGATGGCGAGATCTCTAGATTGCAGTCCTTAGTTTGTAGCTTGCAGTCAGAAGTGGAAAGATTGTCCCAGCCACGTGCTGTAATGAAGCCATGTGTCCAGCCTCCACTTCCACAGCGCCCCCCGAGGAGGAGGGCTGTGTGGACAACTGTCGGTTCAGGAAGATTGCGTGCAGTTGAGCAAAAACATAGCAATTTTGGTCTCTCTGTATCGAATTCCTATAGTGTTCTTGCGGATTTAAATAGTAAGGATGTTGGAGATATTAGCAAGGTCCCTCAGGCAGAGAATGAGGGGATGTTCAAAGGGGAAGTTGTCGTAAATGTCACCAAACCATCAAGTACAGTTAGTAGAAATAAAAAGAGGACACATTTTCTTGTGGGTGATTCGACCGTTAGAGGTGTTGATTTGGGACAGAGCAAGGATGTGGTTAAGGTGCTGAGGTGTCTCCCAGGGGCCACTGCCAGCAGGGACAGGAGGCGGATTACAAACATTGTTAAGACTGTGAGTAAAGGTAATAACGTTGATGTGGTGGTGCATCTTGGCACAAATGATTTGTCCCAGAGAAATGTTAATGTAGTAAAAAGAGATTTTCAATGTCTAAGTGTGGAGCTGGGTAAAATAACTGATTCAGTGACTTTCTCAGAGGTGTTACCGGTTTGTGGCCAAGAGGATAAAACAACGTGTATCAGAGAGTTTAATGTGTGGTTAAGGCAGTGGTGTAAAGCTGAAGGTTTTGGCTATGTAAGTCATGATGTCAGTAGGTGGTCTAATAGGGAGTTGTTTAAGAGGGATGGTTTGCATCCATCATACAGAGGTACCCAGGTGCTCGGTGAGGAATTCAGAACTTTTTTGGACAGGCATTTAAACTAGGTAAAGGGGACAGAGATGTAACTGATGTGGGTGATTTCTGTCCCCGACCAATGAGGATAAAGCAGTTTTTGGAAGCTTATGAAAAGGGAGCTGCAAATAATATAGATGTAGTTGTTGATGATAAGGGGCAAACTAATAACGAAAATAATGTTCTTCGGGTAATGTGCACAAATGCTCGAAGCTTGAGCAACAAGCTCTGTGAATTAATGGCCATAATATCTAGAGATAATTTGGACCTGGTTGCCATAACTGAGACATGGTTTAAGGATTCTAATGAATGGGAAATATCCATACCAGGATATACACTGTATAGGAAGGATAGAATAGAGAGAAGGGGAGGTGGAGTAGCCATTTATATTAAAGAAAGTCTAAAAACAACAGTAATTCAAAATACGTGTCAAGATCTAGAGACTCTCTGGATTTGCATGCAAAATAAAGAAGGTTCTGTCATTAGAATTGGGGTGATCTATAGGCCTCCAGGGCAATCCGAGGAATATGACAACAAGATGGTGGATGAAATTACCCAAATGGCAGTAAAGGGAGATATTGTGGTTATGGGTGATTTCAACATGCCTGATGTTGACTGGAATATCCCCAGTGCCCTTACATGCAAAAGTAAGAATATAGTAGAGGCCTTTACAGGAGCAGCTTTGGCACAGCTGGTTAAGACACCAACTAGAGGGGAGAATATTCTAGATTTAGTTTTTACGAATGGGAATTGGGTTTCAGATGTCAAGGTGGGAGAAAATTTAGGTTGCAGTGACCATCTATGTTTGTGGTTTGATGTAAAAACTCATTGTGAGCAATCCTATAATGCAACCAAAGTATTGGATTTCAGAAAAACAAATTTTAATGCAATGGGAGAATATTTAGATAATGAATTAAAGGGGAGGGATAAAATGGCAGGAGCGAGCATCCAGTGGACTGTATTAAAAAAGGCCATCTTAAAAGCCACTGGACTGTATGTAAGACAAATAACTAAAGGTAAAAGGAAGAAGAAACCGCTATGGTTTAGCAATGATGTAAGGGCTATAGTCAATGAAAAAAAGGCTGCCTATAGGAGGTATAAAGAGTCTGGAAGTATAGCTGATAGGGAGGTATATAAAATGAGACAGAAGGAGGCGAAACAGATAATATATGCTGCTAAAGCCTCAAAAGAGGAAGAAATTGCCAAATCTGTAAAGAAGGGGGATAAAACCTTCTTCAGATATATTAATGATAAGAAGAAGAAAAACTGCGGCATCACGAAGCTTAGTACCGGGAATAATACATGCATTAATGGGAATAAGGAGATCGCTGACCATTTCAATAGCTACTTCTGTTCAGTTTTCTCAAAAGACACCTTACAAAATAATACTATAGAGGGATATAGCATTGCTTCCAGCTGTACGGATTCAGCTCCAGTGATCTTAGAAGCCGATGTCTTAGAAGAACTTGAACGATTAAAGATAAATAAGGCAATGGGTCCAGATGGCATCCACCCCAGAGTTCTTAAAGAACTCAGATCTGTCATTGCTACCCCCCTGACTGATTTGTTTAACCAATCCTTGTTAACAGGAGAAGTTCCTGAGGATTGGAGAATGGCCAGTATTGTGCCTATTCACAAGAAGGGCAGTAGAGAAGAAGCTGGTAACTACAGGCCAGTTAGCTTGACATCAGTTGTAGTTAAAATGATGGAGACTCTACTCAAAAAGAGGATAAATCAGCACCTAAAAAACAATAACTTATTAGACCCAAATCAGCATGGCTTTACTGAAGGCAAATCATGTCAGACTAATCTCATTGATTTCTTTGACTATGTCACAAAGGTGTTGGATGAAGGTGGTGCCGTGGATATTGCCTACCTGGACTTCAGCAAAGCCTTTGATACGGTTCCACATAAAGAGCTGATAGATAAATTAGTGAAGATTGGACTTAATCCCTGGATAGTTCAATGGATTTTCAGCTGGCTGAAGCGTAGACATCAGAGAGTTATTGTTAATGGCGAGTATTCTGAGCAGAGTCAGGTTACAAGCGGTGTGCCACAAGGATCTGTTCTGGGTCCTATTCTTTTTAATATATTTGTGAGTGACATAGGGGAAGGTTTGGTAGGGAAAGTTTGCCTATTTGCCGATGACTCTAAAGTGTGCAATAGGGTTGATATTCCTGGAGGCGTCTGTAATATGGTAAATGATTTAGCTTTACTAGATAAATGGTCTAAGCAATGGAAACTGCAGTTTAATGTTTCCAAATGTAAAATAATGCACTTGGGGAAAAGGAATCCTCAATCTGAGTATTGTATTGGCAGTTCAGTGTTGGCAAATACTTCAAAAGAAAAGCATTTAGGGGTAGTGATTTCTGACAGTCTCAAAATGAGTGAACAGTGCAGTCAGGCGGTAGGGAAAGCAAGTAGGATGCTTGGCTGCATAGCTAGAGGTATAACAAGCAGGAAGAGGGAGATTATGATCCCACTATATAGAATGCTGGTGAGACCACATTTGGAATACTGTGTTCAGTTCTGGAGACCTCACCTACAAAAAGATATTGACAAAATTGAACGGGTCCAAAGACGGGCTACAAGAATGGTGGAAGGTCTTAAGCATAAAACGTATCAGGAAAGACTTAATGAACTCAATCTGTATAGTCTGGAGGACAGAAGGAAAAGGGGGGACATGATCGAAACATTTAAATATATTAAAGGGTTAAATAAGGTCCAGGAGGGAAGTGTTTTTAATAGGAAAGTGAACACAAGAACAAGGGGACACAATCTGAAGTTAGTTGGGGGAAAGATCAAAAGCAACATGAGAAAATATTATTTTACTGAAAGAGTAGTAGATCCTTGGAACAAACTTCCAGCAGTTGTGGTAGATAAATCCACAGTAACTGAATTTAAACATGCCTGGGATAAACATATATCCATCCTAAGATAAAATACAGAAAATAGTATAAGGGCAGACTAGATGGACCATGAGGTCTTTTTCTGCCGTCAGACTTCTATGTTTCTATGTTTCTAAAAGCGCTCCGTGAAGGGACTGCAAGAGGGGCCGGGCGGGCATTAGCAGCCGGATGAGGAGGACGAGAAGCCGCTGCAGCCACCCCCAATCCCCCCCCCTTCCCTGGGTGCCTTCCAAAGGCCCCTGGAAAAAGGCAGGAGGTAGCAACAAGGCGCGAGGACAAGCAGGCAGCTTGGCGGAGGGGAAGCGCTGAGGGGCTCTCCTCCTTCCCCACCCCCGCGCTTCTCTCCCGCCCTGGCTTTTGCTTTGCCCGCAGATTTCCCCGCAGTTCAAAAGGAGGCAAGAGGTGGCCTGGATGAAATTGCGGGGAAATCATGGGGCGAAGCGAAAGCCAGGGCAGGAGAGAAGCGCGGGGGTGGGGAAGGAGGAGAGCCCCTCAGCGCTTCCCCTCCGCCAAGCTGCCTGCTTGTCCTCGCGCCTCGTTGCTACCTCATGCTGCTCTCACCATGGCTGCGCGCAGTTCCGGTGCCCCTGGCTGAAGGTCGTCCTGTGGCTGGTCTTGGGCTTTAGGGTGGCTTCCTGGTTCCCTCTCCTCCCTCTGCCTGTGTCTACCGCCAGCGCCTCATTCCTCGGAGCTGCCGCTTCCTTCCAGGCAGCCCAGCCACGCTGCCGTAGAAAGTGCAGAGGTTATTGCCGCCGTCTCTGCCTCCACTCAGGGAGCCACCGTGGTTGAGCTGAGGGAGAGGAAAAGGCGCGGTGACCACGGTGGTTCCCTAAGTGGAGGCAGAAGCGGTGGCAATAACCTCTGTGCTTTCTACGGCAGCGTGGCTGAGCTGGACGGAGGGAAGCGGCAGCTCCCACTCGAGGAACCCATGACAACGGGCGACGGCTTGGTGGGAGGCGACGGCGGGAGACACAGGCGGTGGGAGGAGAGTGAACCAGGAAGCAACTGTGAAGCCCAAGACCACCCACAGGACGACACTCAGGCAGGGGCGCCGGCAGCGCCCCGCCCAGCTTGAGCTTCTCGCGGCACACCTGGCCATGTCTCGCGGCACACTACTGTGCCGCGGCACACCGGTTGGGAAACGCTGGTGTATTGGACAAATGAATGAATAAATAAAATAAATAGCAAACTAAGAAATCAAACTGGATTTTGTGACAAAAGCTGTGAGTTACACCACGGACCATCTTATTGAAAACTGTTCCTCCTTCATATTTATTTTCACTGATCCACTAACCCAGTGGTTCTCAACCTGGGGGTCAGGGCTCCTTTGGGGGTTGAACAACCGTTTCCCAGGGATTGCCTAAGATCATGGGAAAAGACAAATTTCCTATGGTGTTAGGAACTAAAGCTTCTATTCTGGCACCTTGGAACATATTTTTACAATCTGACCAATCAGGCGTTTACAGTGAGGGTGTCCCTCTGACCTTTTTAAAAAAATATTATTTATTTATTTATTTATTTGTCAAACAAGTATAGTATTATAGTACATATTAACATAACATAACGTAAGTAGAATGTAGTAATAGAAAGGATAATAATACAATAGGACAGGGACATTAGGCACAAAAGTGCAC
Source organism: Erythrolamprus reginae (assembly GCF_031021105.1). Taxonomy (NCBI): domain Eukaryota; kingdom Metazoa; phylum Chordata; class Lepidosauria; order Squamata; family Dipsadidae; genus Erythrolamprus; species Erythrolamprus reginae. The sequence continues at coordinate 256,366,231 of NC_091951.1, read as the reverse complement.
TTATGCACCTTCCTGCCAATCAGCTTAAAGCTCTGTTGGGGGATTTTGTGTTAGACTTATGGTTGTGGGTCACCACAACATGAGGAACTGTATTAAGGGGTCATGACATTAGAAAGGTTGAGAACCACTGTACTAACCATATCAAGGCTTATAGCATTAATATACATATACACCGACTTATAAGTTCATTTAGCGACTGTTTTAAGTTACGACAACACTGAAAAAAGTGACTTATGACTGTTTTTCACACTTATAACACTTATAACGGTTATAAGTCCAGGGTCTCCAGGGTCACATGATCAAAGTTCAGATGCTTGGCAACTGGCTGACATTTATGATAATTGAAGTGTCTCAGGGTCATGTGATAATCTTTTGCGACCTTCTGACAAACAATCAACCAGGAAGCCAGATTCACTTTATGAACATGGTACTAAGCTAACAAATGCAGTGACTCAATTAACAAATTTGGCCAAGCGAGGTTTTAAAGTGGAGCAAAATTCACTTAAGAACTGTCTTACTCAGCAACAGAAATGTTGGGCTCAATTGTGGTTATAGGTCTAGGGCTACTACAGAGCCGGTATTCAGCAGGTTCGGACTGGTTCAGGAGTACCAGTAGCAGAAATTTTGAGTAGTTTGGAGAACCGGCAAATACCACCTCTGGCTGGCCTCACCCTCCCACCCCCACCTTTCCCTGACCTATATTCCCTTGTTTTTTTAACCTCAGCTGATTTGCTGTGCCACAATTGAGCCAAACAACAGCTCAGTCACCAGTGCTGACACAGAGGGCAGTCTTTGATTGTTGCATGTGCGAAGTGCAGATTAGGCACACATGCAAAGCGCTCTCTCATAGACCTGGTAGGAAAAGATTTGGAACCCCACCACTGGACTACTTATATTTAGACAGAATTTACTTTTTATCACACATTTCTCCCAAGGCTTGAGCTAGGAAGATGGAAATTGTTTTATCCTTCAAATAAAGTGAGGAAAAGTTTATATACACAAACAAATTGTTTTGAAAAAAGAAAATGAAGCAGATTTTGATTTATTTCACTTCTTCCTTATTCTTCAAATTAACCTTTTCAGCATTTTGACACATTGGTTTATATTCAATTCAGTTTTACCCCCATGTAAAATTCCAAGCAGACATAACAAGAGACGATAACAGCACCAACCTAAAATTAAATCTTCAAAGAAATGTTGCTGAAATGACTTTATTGAATATGTTTGTCACCTGTAGACCGATAATAATTTTGTGCTGTAAAAAGAAGTAACTATTGATATATGAAAGCACTATTCTGAGCCAAAACATGTAATTATACCCATTATTTTCTACTCCTCTCTTCTGTCTCTTCCACTGCCAAAATATATACATTACAAGCTTCTCGTGTCAAGAAACCGCTCCTTTCTATTAATCTGTAAAATACTAGGCACTTTGATATGCCAATGAAATGAATAGCACTATTTTTTTTAAAAAAGGTGGCTATGCATATGATCCGATCTATATCTATGCAGATATCAGTTCCATTGAGATCAATGTGGCTTACTCTGCAGAATAAAGGCAGAGAAAATTGTAGTCTAAGAAATGGATACATATTTCATGTTATCTAAAACAAGTTTTAAGTTACTTAAAACCTTTGGGAAGATGCATTTTAAAGAAAAAATACTATTTAATTGGCAATACTGCAATAAGAAGGCCAAATTGACACTGCTTTTTTTTAATTAAAAATGCAACAGCACACCCTCATGTTTCTAATTAAATTTAGCATTTTCATGAAAACAATTTTTGTACTACTTTACTGTTAACAAAGGACTGTTTTTTAAAAACTTTAAAAGGGTGCTTTGTTCAAAGTTCAATCAATCACATTTTCTAGCTATTATGGATGACTTCAATAGTACTCTGGATGCCATATTTATTTGCAAGTGGTTTACTCCAATGGTTAATAAGCAGGCTTAATGCTCACTAAACTAGTTGTCCATTTATAGACTGTTGTGAAGAAATGCAGCTCTTGCTATACTGCCTTATGAATACTTCTGCTGACTAACATCAAATTGTGGAAAATAGAGTTGTGGCTATGTATTTATAGTTTCAGTAGCTTTTTCATCTGGCAGTTCCATTTCTTCCTTTGTTGTCTGACATGTGAAAGTGCTTTAAGTCAGCAGACACCAAAATGAAACAGTTGAAATCCAATAAAAATCTAGAGTCCAAAAAGATGGAGTAGAATACAAAACAAGAAAAGACAAGAGAAAAAAGCAAAATCAATTGCCTTAACTGCTCCCCAATCTTGGGACAGATCCCTATATTTGTAATACTTTTCTAATGATAGTAATGTGCACCATATCAACAGTAGAGAACTTCGCGTTTCTGGGTTCTATAATCTCCCAGGCCTTGGAATGGATACCTAACAACAAAAACATAATTAAAAAAGCAAAACAAAGAATGTTCCTCTGGTGCTAACTAAGAAAGCTCAGACTGCCCAAGGAGCTGTTAATAGAATTCTACAAAGGAATTATAGTCTGCTTTGGCACAGCAACCAAACAGGACAGACACAGACTTCAATGGATAGATAGGATTGTAGAAAAAATAACTGAAATCAGCCTGCCTTCCACTGAAGACCTGTTTACTGCACAGGTCAGAAAGAAAATTGAGAAAATATCTACATCCCCACCCATGCAGCCCCTCCTTCCCAGGAGTCTCCACGTGGCCTGCATGGAGACAATGTGAAGGCAAAAAATGGGCTTCCCCAAAGCCCAGAAATGAGCTGTTTCCGGCCTCTGGAGGGCCTCCGGGTGGACAGGGGAGGCCATTTTCACCCTACAGGCTCCAGGAAAGTCTTCTGAAAAAGCAGGTCTACTGGAAGTATGGAAATGGTCCATTTTTGGGCTCCGAAGGCTTTAGGGAGGTTTGCTAGGCCCAAAACAGGGTAGAGGGCTTCATCTGTGCATGCACAGGGGGCAAGTTAGCGTGGGGGAGTCACACACACATGTACATGGGGTGGGGTAGCAAGGGGGATCATCTGTGCATGTGGGGGGCGGGGCACATGGAGGGGCATTACATTATTGGTGTTAGCCAGGGATGGGTTCTTCTGGTTCAGACTGGTTCACCTAAACCGGTAGCAACCCTCTGGTGACATCAAGATGTCACCAACCCGGTTCTGTTGAAGCCAGTCTGTGGGAACCGCTATCTTTTTTTTGAAGTTTTTAAAAAAATTCTTCTGAGCATGTGCAGAAGCTGAGTTTCCAGTACTGTGCATGCACTCGCCATCTTGTTTTTGGCTTTTTAAAAAAAATCAGATTTGTTTGGCACTGAGCATGCCCACGAGGCACACCCATGTGGTGCAGGAAGAAGTGAACCAGCAGCGAGGTAAGTTAGAACCCACCCCTGATATGGGCATGCGTGCAAGCGATACCGCGCGTGTGCTTTCGGAACCCAAGGAAGAAAAGGTTAGCCCTCACTGCTCTAAGATGCAGTCTTAGAAACATTCAGTAAAATAAAATATTGTACTGCTATCGTATTTCCTCTTTTGGTAGGCCAGGAATAAATAACTTGTTTGAGAGCTTACTCATTCTATCATTCTCATTTATGATGTAATAGAAACATCACTGAGATTTACTAAATTACTCATTATATCTAAACTAGGAAATGGTTTTAATCCCTAAATATCATGATGATCTGATACGGGTTTTATATTCTGATTTTTATCTTAAAATTATATCACCACTTCTCTGTATGGATTTAATAGGAAATTCAAGTTTAACAAGAAAGAGAAGGTGAGAAGATAAGAGGAAATACAAAAGCATAACACTTGGTCTCCATTTAATAAAAAAAGGATTATTACATAAAAATGACTTACTTGTGTAGATAACTATAAAGTGAGTTAGAAACTGTATCTTTAAAGTATATATATTTTAAAAATATAGTTATCCCTTCTGAGCAAAGGTTAATATTTTATAATGAAAAATTATTCAGTGATATGAGCCAGCATATTTCTTTATTAACTTCTCAAGAACAAAGCTAAAACAACAGAAAATACATTCATTCATTCATACATACATATATATATATTAGACTTCTATGCCGCCCTTCTCAACTGACTCAATTTTAATATTAATTTTAATATTTATATCCTACTGTGTAGTCACAGATTTCTTGACAAAGTACTGTATTTTTCAGAGTATAACATGTACCTTTCCCCCCTAAAAGAGGGTGGAAATATTGGTGTGTCTTATACATCGAATACAGCCATTTTTAGACTCCAGAAGCCCCATCCACATGTCCCATTTTTCAAAATAATGGGGTGGACAGAGGGTCTGGGAAATCTTAAGGGAGCTCCTGGGTACTAGGGGAAGGCAAAAATGTCCCAATTTTTTGGGGAAAAAAAATGGGCAAAAAATGGCACTTAAAAAAAAAAATGGCATTTTGTCTTCCTCCAACCCCCAGGAGCTCTCTGCTGCCTCCCAAACCCTCTGTCCATCCCATTTTTTACAAAAACAGGTGAAAAACAGGCCCATTTTTGCAAAAAATGGGGCATGCAGAGGGTTTGGGATGCTAGGAAGGAAAAATTTTTTTTTCTTACTTACCTCTTTGAAATCTTGGTATATCCTATACAGTGATCCCCCGATCATTGCGAGGGTTCCGTTCCAGGACCCCCCGCAACGAGCGGGTTTTAGCTAAGTAGCGCTGCGGAAGTAAAAACACCATCTGCGCATGCGCAGATGGTGTTTTTACTTCCGCAGCGCTAGCGAGGAGCCGAAGATTGGGGGCCGCGCGGCTGTTTTAAAACGTCGCCGCCGGCATGGGGGGCTTGCCAGCACCCCCCGGACCCCCAACCCGGGTTTGGGGGGCTGCTAGGAAGCCGCCCATGCCGGCGGTGACGTTTTAAAACAGCCGTGTGGCTTTCCAATGAGTCCCGAAGACAAACGTCAAACTTCCGCGTTTGTCTTCGGGACTCATTGGAAAGCCGTGCGGCTGTTTTAAAACGTCGCCGCCGGCATGGGCGGCTTGCCAGCACCCCCCCGGACCCCCAACCTGGGTTTGGGGGGCTGCTAGGAAGCCGCCGATGCCGGCGGCGACGTTTTAAAACAGCCGCGCGGCTTTCCAATGAGTCCCGAAGACAAATGTCAAACTTCCGCGTTTGTCTTCGGGACTCATTGGAAAGCCGCGCAGCTGTTTTAAAACGTCGCCGCCGGCATGGGCGGCTTGCCAGCACCCCCCCTGAACCCGGGTGAGCAGCGAGCGAACGGCGGGTGGCCGGGCGAAGGGCGGGCGAGCGGGTGCTGGGGAGGGCTTCTCGCCCTCCCGCCAGCAAGAGGGGGAGCGAACGGCGTGGGCAGGCTGCGGACAAGCCGTTCGCTCGGGCCGCTTCCCAGCTGAGTACTCAGCTGGGAAGCGGCCCGAGCGAACGGCGTGGGCGGGAGAAGGGCGCGCGAGCCGCGGGCAGGCAGGCTGCGGACAAGCCATTCGCTCGGGCCGCTTCCCAGCTGAGTACTCAGCTGGGAAGCGGCCCGAGCGAAGCGGCAGCAGCGAGGAGTTTGCGTGGGCGGTGGGGAAACTCCTCGCTGATGCCCGCCAAGAGGGGGAATACCTAGGGAAGCCGCCCAGCAGCTGATCTGCCCGGCGCCATCTACGCATGCGTGCCCATAGAAAAAAAGGGCACGCATGCGCAGATGGTGTTTTGACTTCCGGGTTCAAAAATCGCAAATTAGCCTGTTCGCAATGGTCGGGAACGCAATAACCGGGGGATCACTGTACACTGATGCATCTTATAATGTGAAAAATATGGTCCCACCAATAAAACATATCAAATTATAAATAAATCTATGAAACTATAATAAATCATAAAAATGATTATAGCTAGTAACTCTCCAGCACTGAATGGACAGAAACCATTAAAATTGTACAGCAGGAGAAAAAAAGGCAGCACCTGGAGGCAATGTTCCCTCTAAGCTGCTTAGTGCGCTGCAGCGCAGGCAAATCCTAAGGACAGGCCAGAGTTTTCCAAGCTGGCACGGAGCCGGCAGTTTCTCCCTGACCGACAGCTGATCCGCCCTTCCCATGCTGTCGGCGGGGAGAAAGTCACAGCTTTCTTGGCTCTGCCATCGCGCGCTCCCTGCGACCGCCTCCCCTGCGACCGCCTATTCAAAGGCAGAAGATTGGGAGGGGGGCTGATGGAGGCCAGCCCCCTCACACCGATCAAGGCCGCCCCGTGGGTTTTCTTGAGCACCACGGGACGCCCTTCTGCTTCCCCTCAGCTGCTGCTACGCTTACCTGCCCTGGCTCTGATACACACCCGCGTGGCATCGGAGGAGGCGTTAGCCTCCTCCCCCGCCGCCACACTGGGGGCTGTCCCCTGGAGCAACGGGCTCGGGATCAGCCCTGAGCTCCGCCTCCTCCCCAGCTGCCATGCTTGGAGCTACCCCCTGGAGCCGTGGGCAATGGGCCCGGGATCGGCCCTGAGCTCCGCCTCCTCCCCAGCTGCTGCACTGTGAACTGCCCCCTGAAGACGGGGGGCTATGGGCCTGGGCTCGGCCCTGAGCTCCACCTCATCCCCAGCCGCCACACTGGGAGCTGCCCCCTGGAACCAGGTGCGATGGGCCTAGGCTCAGCCTACTCCGCCCTGAACTCCGTCTCCTCCCTCGCCACCATGCTGGCCAGAAAAGCATCAAGGCTTCTGAGGTGAGCTGCGCAGTGGCGACGGGAGGCAGAGCCAAGGGGAGGGCGCGTCGGGCAGCAAAGCTGGCTTTCTGGGAAAGCGGCGTGATTTTCAAATGCGCTGCTTTTCTGCCCCTCTTTCCTGGGCAGGGGGGGAGGCAGCCACCTCCCCCCCACAGCACCAGGCTCAAGTCCTGCGCCGGTCAGCAAAGCCGGCTGTCCACTGGAAAAGTGGAGAGAGAGAAAGAAAAGAGAAGGGAAAGAGAGGGAGGGAAAAAGAGGTGGAGAGGAAGGAAGGAGGGTGGGGAGAGAGGGAAGAAGGGAAGGAAGGGAGAGAAAAGGGAGAAAGAAGGAGAGGGAGAGAGAAAGGGAGGAAGAGAGGAAGGAAGGAAGGAAGGAAGGAAGGGAAAAATATAAAGGGAGGGAGGGAGAAAGAGAGGGAGGGAGGGGAACAGGGGAAGGAAGAGAAAGAGAAAGAGAAAAAAGTGGAAGGAAGAGAGAAGGAAAGAAAGAAAGGGGGGGGAGAGAGAGAAAGAAAATCAAAATCTAGTTTGAAACTAACTCAACTATTTAAGTGGCATTTTGATACTTAGCAGAGTTGTCCCATTCTGAGATCACTGTTACAGACACACAGTATTTTATTTTGAAATTCTCTGAGGCAAAATATGGTGGGTTTTTTAAAAACCAAAATGTCTTTACTCTAGATTAAGATCAGAAAAACAATATCAATCATCCAATTTCTTAATATGCTTTAATTTTCATGTCTCTCAGCTGCGTAAAAACCTTTGGTAACTTATAATTAAAAAGAAAAATAACAAATATCAAAAGAAAAATGCAGGCTACTGAAAAACAACATGGTTTCTTCCCTTTGGCAAGAGTGGTAGAAATTTGAGGAGGGATGATTGATTATTAAATATAGATTGACTATGGAATGATGGTAAAAGATATATTTAAATGTTGTTTAATATTAGGATGTATTAATTCGTAATTTGTTTTGTTTTATTATTAATTTCTTTTAATAATAGGATAAATAAGGGGTTTATTTATTTATTTTGACTTCTATGCCGCCCACTCCCAAAGGGACTGCTGCTCAGACACTATACTTTTCTGCGCACACCGAAAAAAATTTAGAGGGAACACTGCCTGAAGGCAGAGTCAAGAAAGCGTCAGTCTGGACCCACTATCTATTTAAGTCAATCAATCAATTCTCACAAACTATTTAGGTCTAACCCCCTTTCTTTTTGTTAACTTTTATCTAGAACCAATTCAGTATGGACTGTTAACTGGGACTGAACATGTAGTCCTGATTCTTTGTGCCTGATAGGATTGGAGATAAATATAAAATAGATACCTTTTTTTTTTTAATTTACAGATCTTTCTGTACTGGGTGTATTACAGTTGAGAAATCCTTCCGTTCCATTTCTATAAATTATGCCATGATTAGAGCTTTTTTTTAAAAAAAAACCATACATAGATACATACATAGATACATAGATACATAGATACATATCAGGGTTGGGTTCTGAATTACCTCACTGCTGGTTCACTTCCTGCCATGATGGATGTGGGCTTTGCGTGGCCATATGCAAATGTGCAGTGCTGAAAACCCAGCTTCTGCACATATGCAGAAACAAAAAACCAGCTTCTGCTCATGCGCAGAAGTGGAAAACAAGATGGCGGTGCCTATTGTGCCACTGAGAGAGATGGTCCAGAGGCATGGCCAGCCAGCCATCGCTGCTGGTTAGGCAAGCAGGGGGAGTTTCCACTACCGGTTCTATAGAACCAGTCCGAATCAGCAGGAATCCATCCTCTGATATATACATACTGTACATACAATTGATTGATTGATTGTTATTTTTCAAGTAATAAAATTTGATGCCTTGTCTCCCAAAAAGCCATGTTTTTTTAATTAAATTCTATTGTGTATTTATCCAAGAGTGGCAACTTAAATGGCGCACAGTCGTCTGTATGTAGACGTGATATAGACTTGTGTAAGGCAATCGCTTTCAACAGCCAGTGGTTGTTAAAATATATTATTAGCCTAAGAGCGAAGAGACCCAGGTCCCAATTTATCCTCAGCAAACTTAACTACAGGGCTCACTGGAAAAAAAATAAGATAAGAAAGTATTGCATGTGTCTTCTTGAATTAAAGATGGGACATAAATCTCATACATAAATTACAATGCTACCATTTTTACTTTAAATCTGTTCCCTAATTATTCTTAGCATAATTCTGCACGTTGAACTATCTAGTATGACAATTTTTTTTCCATTGCTGAATTATATACCAATCAGACTCCATAAGTGTGTATTTGAAGTTAGGGGATTTGCCTCAATGTACACTATTGTTAGATTTAGTTCAAATAATTTCCCCATGTCCTGATAAAAAAAGATATTTCTGGAACTTTTCACATTACTTTGGATTTATTACCCTGAACAATTTTGTATTATCTATAAACAGGGCTTATCTCTCAGCAAAGATGGCTTATGAAGAAGTTAAAAAAGCACTAGTAATATCTCAAGAAAAGAACAGCTGAGCAACTTAATGTCATTACTTTGTCTTTTGGTATAGCATTATGTTTGAATCCGATCAATATGTGGAATAATGGTTACAACACTTTTTTCTTAACTTCTGCTCAATTGTATTGTACTCATATTATTGGATACTAATGGACATGTCCCTGAAATTTTCTTGGCAAGGTTTTTCAGAAGTGGTTTGCCATTGCCTCCTTCCTAGGGCTGAGTGAGTGATGGTCCAAAGTCATCTAGATGGCTTCATGCTCAAGGCAAAACTAGAACTCACAGTCTCCCAGTTTCTAGCCCGATACCTTCACGATTATACCAAACTGGCTCTCAATTAATGTAAATCCTACTTCCATCCAATGAGAATTTTGGTTACTTATTTCACCTCTTTGTATGCTCTTTTATAACCAGTTAGACAGGTCCTTTTATTCCATGAAAATTTAGTTTACTGAAATTTCAATGCATCTCAGTTTCCCTTTTCTTTTACTTTATTTATAGCATGTAGACATCACCATCACCTGTAGCAGACCTCATCAGCTACAGGTAGAACTCACTTAATGACTGCCCTGTTTAATGACTGTCTGAAGTTACAACAGAGCTTAAATTTTATGAGCAGTCCTTAAACTATAAAGACAATGTTTGACCATTGTACTGTCTCTATGATCACATGATTGATATTTAGGCAGCTCCCAACTGGTGGGAGTTTATAACCATTGTGTGATCACTATCTGTACATTCGTCAACTGCAGTTGTGTCAAACTCAAGGGCCAGGGCCAGATCTGACTTGCAGTGTGCTTAGATCAGGCACCCACCCACTCCTATAAACAGCGAAGGACCATTCCATGGTGCCTCTGGTAGCAGAGGGTTGCAGGCCGTTGTAGCCTAAAATGGAGCTCAAGAGCTTGTTTTCAATGGCAGGGCGCTTGGGCCACCACAGGCAATCCCAACATAAGTGACATTGAGCTGGCCATGCGCAGCCCGGCCCCTCAAGGTCAAATACAACCTTGTGTGGCCCTCAATGAAATCAAGTTTGACACCCCTGGTCAAGTGCATTCAACAAGCAGAGTCAATGGATAAGCCAGAAGTAAAATCCCAAGTTGCAGTCATAGAATGTTTTGCTTAACAACTGCATTGCTTAGCAACAGAATTTCTGGTCTTAATTAATTAAAGTACAGTATTTATTTATTGGATTTGTATGTATAATTGTGGTCACTAAGAGAGGACTACTTGTATACTGAACCTTAGCATGCATATACTATATCTGTGCATAACTATTGATGGAGGAGGAGGAGAGAGCAGAATTCTATCAATTCTTGATATCTGCATTAATACCTAACATAATTTTTTCTCTTACCAGCCTGTACTGTGCACAATTGTGAAAGAGATAATGAGCTGCAAGTGTTAACAGCTTGAAGGAATTAGGTATTAGACAAAAAGATAATATCCATTTATAGTCTGATAAGAACACAGTCCTTAAAAACAGATATTTTTGCCTTAGGGCAAAATAATTGCAATAATATGAGATAAATAGTAAAAAAAGTCTTATCATTCTAAACAGAATTTTTTTAAAAAAACATTAGACTGAGTTAGAAAAAGAATATATTCTGATTTCTTTTGGATCATCTGGAGACATTAATTACAAAATATTCTCTTGTAGCACAAGCTTTTTGAATATGCTTTTTGGGTGGAGGGCTTCCTCCAGTCCATAGGAATATCTGCACATATTTAACGCGTTGGTGTAATGTTAATTGCTTGCTTGCTATACATGTAACATAGAGTTTTATCAGGTTAGCAGCCCTATGGACTGTATAAGAGTTGGAATATTATTTTTTTAATTAAGAACTGAAATAAGAGAATACAGGGGAAGCTCACATAGGTTCATAAACAGATTGAGAAATCCTGACCATTCGATACATATAGCCAGACATGTTACATGATCCATGCTTGAATCCATAATTCCTCAGTTCAAATACGTCTTTCACAAGCTCTTCAAAAATTTAAGTGTAGGATACATGACTACCCAAGATGCTCTTTTGTCTCAAATGTGGAGTTAGTTCTAAATCAGCCATTTCCAGCACTTTAATCAATGAACAGCAATTACTCCTACTTTATGATTTCTACTATTTGGTGCTTTTTCAGATACAATGATTACCTGATGTTATATTTTCTGTGCAGTTTCAAATCCAAACTGCAATCTCTCCTTTCTAGCAATTTCACAGCTAGTTAAATATTGTTTTCAAAGGATTTAAAGGTAAAATGCACTACAGTTGAACTTTTAACCTTCAAGCAGTTATGGCATTATTTTCCCTTTTCTAACCAGGCACAATATTTTAAACATCACATCATGTTGAATATCTTTGGGAATTATATAATCTCCCCTCTCCTCAATTATTTTAGGGTAAACTGAAGATAAAAATGGGCATTGCAATTTAATTGTTGGATGATCAACTCAAATATGGGTAAAAACTGAATACAGGCACTGTCTTTTCTAAAGTCTTCCTCCTTAATTTCTTAAAATTGCAAAGGAACAATCCTGGGTATCTATCATTGGGGGTGTGTTAGGGACATAAGAACTTGAATCCAAGTACAGTAGTCCCTTGCTATATCGCGCTTCACCTACTGCGGCTTCACTTCATCGTGGGTTTTCAAGAAATATTAATGAGAAAAATCATTTGTGGATCTTCGCTGGTTCGCGGGTTTCTGAGGAAGTCGATCGGCAGATTTCAACAGCCCGCGGAACTCAATCGGCAGGTTTTTCAAAAAAAATATATCTAAAATTGTAAATACTGTATTTAAATACTGTATCTAAAATAAATACTGTGTGGGAAGGGTTTATAAACACTTAAAACAATGAAAACTTACCAAACAATTACAATATAAATACTTAAATAAGTACTATCAGTCGATAAATTCCCCATCGTGGATTTCACCTATCGCGGCCGGGTCTGGAACGTAACACCAGCGATAGGTGAGGTCTTACTGTAATATGCTTTTTAGGATCAATTGTAGCATCAAAGGATTGTTAAACAACTAGTTGTACATTGCAGATTATCTATTATTTTGAAATTTTCAGAATTGCCAAACATTAACAAGAACATTGATAATTGTGTTATTTACAACTGTCTTGAATCAACCTTACCCTTTGAAATTCAGGTGCATTATTATACAGTCAAGTATCTTTTATTTTATTTAATTACCTGAGCACGCCGTGAGTTGTAGAATCCAGCATGCTTAAAATGCAAGATGTTACACTTGAAATACATGTCATATCTAAGTATGCATTTTGCTTAAAGCAGCTCACAATTGCATTTCCCCCCCTTTGGTACGTTTCTCAAAGCTTGTAAGAAGAAAGATGGTAATATCATATTAGCTTTGTTTGGTTTAATGCTGATTGCCAAAATAGAAAGATGGGGTGTGTTAATATATGAATAATGCCATCTTCAGTGCTGCTTAGCTTTAAAATGACAAGTGTTAAATTATGAAGAAACAATTTTGTTTACTAATTATCACTCACTGATTCCTTTCTCCTTTGCTTTAACAACATATATTACACTAATATAATTTATTATTTACATATCTAGTTTTGAAGTTAGATTATATACCCCCAAAATAGAATGTACTTGATCTTCAACACAAATATATCTAGATTATTTGTTAAAATTAATTAAAGGTAAAATGCCCTGAGGATATTTTATTTACTTCTGTGTACTTCAGCTTGATGTTATTGTTACTAATTCATAGGTATCTACCTCCACACTATTAACTGGTTTGCAGTATTGGCTTTGCGGAGTGGTCGCTTCTCTTCTGCAATGGTTGTTCTTCTGTCCTCAGATAGCTGGCAGCCTTGGTGGATCAGAATGCACAATGTTGGTCATTCTTGTGCAAGCGTTTCCAAGGAGGTGATGTTGGTATTGAGGGACTTGAAGGAGACTTTCAATGTGTCTCTGTATCACTTCCTTTGTTCCCCATGCATTTGCTTTCCTTTAGACAGCTCACCATAGAGGAGCTGTTTAGAGATGTGATGGTCTATCATCCTAGCAACATAGAAACATAGAAGACTGACGGCAGAAAAAGACCTCAAGGTTCATCTAGTCTGCCCTTATACTATTTCCTGTATTTTATCTTAGAATGGATATATGTTTATCCCAGGCATGTTTAAATTCAGTTACTGTGGATTTACCAACCATGTCTGCTGGAAGTTTGTTCCAAGGATCTACTACTCTTTCAGTGAAGTAATATTTTCTCACATTGCTTTTGATCTTTTCCCCAACTAACTTCAGATTGTGTCCCCTTGTTCTTGTGTTCACTTTCCTATTAAAAACACTTCCCTCCTGAACCTTATTTAACCCTTTAACATATTTAAATGTTTCGATCATGTCCCCCTTTTCCTTCTGTCCTCCAGACTATACAGATGGAGTTCATTAAGTCTTTCCTGATAGGTTTTATGCTTAAGATCTTCCACCATTCTTGTAGCCCGTCTTTGGACCCGTTCAATTTTGTCAATATCTTTTTGTAGGTGAGGTCTCCAGAACTGAACATGGCCTGCCCAGCGTGTCTGGGCTTTCATCAGCAGGGTGGGAATTGATGGCAGGTCTGCTCTGGAGAGCACTTCTGTGTCTGGCAACTTATCCTGACAATGGATCCTTAGAATTCTATGGAGGCAGGTCATGTGGAAGTATGAACTGTGACAATGTCACCCACAAAATGAGGCAGAACATTTCATGACCGTATAGGCCTTACAAACCATTTGCGGACACATTGTGGACAGCCCACAACCTGTTAAATATCAACATCATTGTTTAACATGTTGGACAAACAAACATCATTAACTGGTTAATTGCTGGTGGGAGATTTAATATACGATAAGAACCAGAACAAGCCAATGGAATAAACCAATGACCGCTAAGAATTTTAAAATCAAATTTATCCAGCCAATTTTGGCTCATTGATTAGAACTAACGGAGACAAATTGCTGCAAATATACACTGCTAAAAAATAATAATAATAATAAAGGGAACACTTAAAAACAGAATATAACTTTAAATAAATCAAACTTCTGTGAAATCAAACTGTCCACTGAGGAAGCAACACTGATTGGCAATCAATTTCACATGCTATTGTACAAATTGAATAGTTGTACAAATGAAATATTCCATGAGAATATTTCATTCATTCAGATCTAGGATGTGTTATTTGAATGTTCCTTTTATTTTTTTGTGCAGTATATATATCCCACTTTAGGGAAAGAGTATAGCCATCTTGGTCCCATGGCAACAGAAAGGATCTTTGAACAAGGCTAAGAAAATAAGATGATCACTGCCTCTAGTGTCTGACAAAACTGGATGGGGGAATCTTTACCATTAAATAATAAGGTATTATGCACTGTATTAGTGACTTCTAGAGAGCCTCCCACCCCAATTTTTGAGGCTTGGGAATCCAAGCGGAGGAGAAACTGGGTCGCAGGAGTGTGAGCTTGACTTATTGCGAGTGGGGACCAACCATTTGTGCAACACAATTCCAGGGATGGGCTCCTACGGTCAGGAATGCAGTTCCGGTAGCAAAATTTGGAGCTCCACGCCAGAGCACCCAATTTGCACTGAAAGAAGTTGAAACAAAATGCATAAGCCACGCCCACAGTGTGGTAGTAAAACTTTTGTTAGCCCATCTCGTCCCTATTCTAATTAGGCCATGGCCTGATAGTAGGCTGCAACCGGAGGATTGGGCATCCCTGTTTTTGAACACTTAAGGAGCTCCTTCTCATTTTCTCAGATTATTTGATCAGTTTCCCCCACAAATTGAAGAACCAAATATCAAATTACCAAGGATGCTTGAACTTTTCACTTTGCTTGCTTACAGAGAATTCGGTTTATTACTTGAAGTCCCTATTTATAAAGCTAAGCATCAATCTGAGGATGAACCACTCCATTTCTACCCTTTGTAGAGATGGAACAAAGCACCTCCACAGATTGAAACACCTCATCAAAGCTCATTGCAGCTAATCCACACAGGCTTCAGTTATCTCAAAGGATTAGAATTGAGAGCAAAAAATATAAAAAAACAAAATTGTATAAATGCAAGTGTGAATTAATTTTGCAGTTAAAAGTTAGAAATGTCAGAATTAATCTACTTATATTTTTAAATTATGTTTTGCTTCTTTTCAAATGCCCTATTTGACTGAATAGTATGTGTGTGGGGTTTTTCCTTACTAAAAATTAAAATTCTTTACTAAGGAAATTCCTTAATAATTTCCTTACATCAGGAAATTAATATGGGAGTAAGTGCATTTGCAAATATCTTGCTTTTAATCTAACATTTTAATTTACAAGTAGGTGAAGGTTTTTTTTTCCATTTGTAAAACTATTTTTAAATAGTTGAAAATAGTTTTAAACCCAAAAAGGTTTGTTCTTCTATGATCTAATTGCTCAATGTTTCAATATATTATTCTAATGCACAATATTATTTAAACATACTTAATAATACCATTATTAAATCTCTAGTTTTCCCATGTTATTATTGCTTTTGTTTCACTATATAAAGGATTATACTATATATACAAATGTCCCCCCCAGTCTCTTATTTCTATCTAATCATGCCACCATTCTAAAAAAGGAGGGAAAGAAAGAGGGGAAAAAAGTAAATTAAAACAACAACAAAAAAGAAATCTTTTCACTTCTATCCACCATCTCTTGTTCGCTTTAGTACTTTAATTACTATTCTTTTTTTTTACTTGTTAGAACAATTAATCAGTGGGCCAATTTGCCTCCAAAAATTGTGTATGCTCCAACACTGGAAGTTTTAAAGAAGAGATTGGACAACCATTTGTCTGAAATGACATAGCGTTTTCTGCCTGGGATTGGACTAGATCAGTGGTCCCCAAACTACGGCCTGCGGGCCGCATGTGGCCCACTGAGGCCATTTATCCGGCCGGCGGGTGAGTGACACAACACAGTGTTCCATCTAATTTTCTATGAATAAAATGCGGTATTTTGTTAGTAACTAATATCAATCATAAAAAAAGTTGCAAAAGTTTTTTTTTCTAATTTTGTCATCCAGTTACATTCATTTTCTTTTAATTAAATTTCCTCCTTAATGTTCCTTCAAAAAGTACACCAATTATATTTCTAACTTATTAACCATTATGACAAAGTGCTTCCTTCTCTCTTTATACATTTTTCTATAAGCCAAGAAAACCTACAATCAGACATTAACAAAAGAAAATTAAAAACAAAACATAAACATATATGAATTTCAGACTTCTTCCCCCCCTCTAAATAGTACATTCCCATTTTGTTTTTTTCTTTAAAATAAGGTATGTGCAGTGTGCGTAGGGATTTAGTTTTTTTAAATAGTCCGGCCCTCCACCAGTCCGAGGGACAGTGAACTGGCCCCCTGCGTAAAAAGTTTGGGGACCCTGGACTAGATGATCTCCAACTCTGTTATTCTGTTAAATCAGCTAATTTGCTGATCAATGGGATAACAGATGTTGCAGCCAGAACTCTTTCCTACCATGCAGCTCATAATATATCACCTATTATGTAGATACTTAATGTTAACCTTAATTTTGATTTTACTATTGAAACAGCTGCTTTGGATGTCAAGGAATTTTAGGCTACGTTTCAAATCCTTTGTTTCTTCAATGACAAGAGATCCCAAAAGGCATTCTTAAAGTATTTCAAGTATATTAAAATATTTTTCAACATTAAAGGATTTTTTCAATAGACCATAACTGTTCATTTGGAAACTGCTATTATTTCAAATATGTTGTTTGGGGATTTCTTTAAAAGTATATTATTTGCTTGGCAGACCGTGAACTGTAGCACAAATGGAGATTTAAAAAAAATCATTTTCTAAAAAAATGTATATGCAACTCAATTGTATGGCGTGGCCTAATATACTTCTTTTCCTGTTTATATTGGTATGAGGAATGTCTCTTATTATTAGGGCAATTCCACCCATAGGTATCTTCTTTATTATATGCTATCAGCCCTCCATTTTTGGTGAAGCCAAGCTTCTATGTACTGGAGTAAATCTTACTGTATATCTTTGTCATTTGTTGGAACTGCATTTCAAGTAAGAGGGAAAAGAGCACATCCTTCACCCTCAAAATCCCAATTACCTTCAGTCTCCAAAGACTATGATATTGTGCTCTTGAAAGAGTTCTTAGAACAGCATCTAGTGTGGCTAAAAAGGCTAATCCAAGAATGGCAATCCCTTCCACACTAAGGGCAGATCCATTCTGTCCCCGGCCTGTCCCCTCCCCGAGCCCTGGATTTTGCTGGTTGTGGGACTGCCTCAGCTAGCCGAACAAGTATCTCCTCAAAATGGAGAAGGCCATGCTGCACATTTAACCTCCAAGCTGAATGATTAGAGGTCACAGTTTCCAAGCTGTTAATGTCCATTCCCAAGGCCTTTAAATCTTTCTTACAGATAGCTTATATTGCAGCTGTGGCATCCCTCTGGGGCACTTTCCCGGAATCCATCCATTATCCATTCTCACAACATGTCCAAGCCAGAGAAGACGTCGCTGGCTCTAAATCCCAACTAAAGGGTGGAAAATGTCCTTGATGGTGCATCAAGCTTCATCTACTGTAACGCTCTCTACATGGAGCTACCTTTGAAAAGTGTTCGGAAACTTCAGATCGTGCAGAATGTAGCTGCAAGATCAATCATGGGCTTCCCTAAATATGCCCATGCCACACCAACACTCCGCAGTCTGCATTGGTTGCTGATCAGTTTCCGGTCACAATTCAAAGTGTTGGTTATGACCTATAAAGCCCTTCATGGCACTGGACCAGATTATCTCAGGGACCGCCTTCTGCTGCACAAATCCCAGCAACCAGTTAGGTCCCACAGAGTGGGCCTTCTCCGGGTCCTGTCAACTAAACAATGCTGCTTGGCGGGACCCAGGGGAAGAGCCTTCTCTGTGGTGGCCCCGGCCCTCTGGAACCAACTCCCCCCAGAGATTAGAATTGCCCCCACCCTCCTCGCCTTTCGTAAGCTACTTAAAATCCACCTCTGCCGTCAGGCATGGGGGAACTAAGATACTCTTTCCCCCTAGGCCTTTACAATTTTATGCATGGTATGTCTGAATGTATGTTTGGTTTTTACTTTAATGGGTTTTTAATTGTTTTTACTATTGGATTATTGTGTATACTGTTCTATTATTGTTGTTAGCCGCCCCGAGTCTCCGGAGAAGGGCGGCATACAAATCCAATAAATCAAATCAAATCAAATCAATCTATGGCCCATCATGTGGTTAATAAGGAGAACTGTGTGTGACACTAAAGAATCATATTGTTTTCCCACTCTGTAGCAATGTAGAACTCGTAACAATCTTGGTTCAGTTCAGACCTCAAATTGGAAATGAATCTTTAACTCCTTCATTAATATTGAGGCAATTTTTGTCCCTCTTCTCTAATCTTGATTTTGAGATTTTCTTGGATAATCTTCTATTACACTTTACTTTTGTTCAATTGACCAAAGCAGGAAAGCCTGGAATTATGCTCTACGTTACAAATAGGTAGTTTTCATTTTCTTAGGACCTGGAACTAGCTGTCTCACCGGTTATTTTAAATTACTTCTCATGCGAAGCCTAGTCATTGGTCTTGCAAATTGGGGCTAAGGGAATGAAGAGTTGTCCATTTCTGAGCTACGGTATTTTAGAAATAGGGACTTTCCAAAGATGGGTAATGTTATACCCACAGTGAATCAATTGAAAAGCAATAGGACACAGAGAATTAGAAGATAGGCAGGAAATGGAAAGCATGTAAAAGAAAGTATAATCTAACTAAGCAACAGTAGTCAGGAATTTAAGAAAAATGATGAGTCTAATCATTATAGACTGATCAGGTTGTGATCAGGTTGTTATGGGAGCAAAATTGGCAGGCATATTGCGAGTTCTGCTACACCATCCAGTGGGGATCATCATTAGCCCAGAAAACTTCCATCTGAGGCCAACACATTAACTTATCAAAGCAGGATTAAATGATGGAGACCATCCTTAGGAACCTTACTGGTGGGAATATTTGTTTATGTTACTTTCTAAACTAGCCTCAAAGTGAAATACTCTAAAAATGAGGACGTGTTGTTCTCTATTTTCTTCCTCTCAGATGGAATAGATGATATAATTATCTCCCTTGGCATCAGCAAAGCTCTATATCCCATCTTTTAATTATTTTTCAAAGTTTCATTAAATAAGGATCCAGCATGCTGAAAAACACCAGCCTCAAGCATAACTTTCATTAGAAGAATGCCTTGGGGATACACGTAAGCCCTACATATTGCATTGCAGATTAAAAATGATGATGGCTTCAACCCAGTTCCTTGTTTGGAAATATGTCTACCTGCCCAGAAAAAAAAAGTGCTCAGGTAGGCTGGCTTGATAAAGAATTGGAAGCTATGATGGGAAGAAACTTTATTTTCCCTTTTGGTAAATAAGTAGACAAATTCCTTCCTGTGGCAACAGTTTAATAGGTGAACCAAAAATGTATCCCTGAAATTCTAAATATATCTCTGGCATCAAAAGGGTGCCTGTCCCGGTTATGAGTGAAAGCTGCAAAAGAAATTTCAAACAGCATTAACTAGCATTAAAAACCTAAAAGTACAACTGTAACATAAGGAGACGACAGGCCCTATACCAGAGATGGCGAACCTTTTTTCCTTGAGTGCTGAAAGAGCATGTGTGCGCACTATGGTGTATGTGTGAGTACCACAAACAATTACCACACCTGGGAAGGGCGAAAACGGCCTTCTCTGCTTCCCCAGAGGTTCTCTGGAGGCCAGATATGGCTCATTTCCCAACTTCTGGTGGGCCCGGTAGGCCCATTTTGACCCTCCCCAGGCTTCCCTGGAATCTGGGGAGGGCAAAAATGCTCTCTCTATCCCCCTGGATTTATTTATTTATTGGATTTGTATGCCGCCCCTCTCTGCAGACTTGGGGCGGCTAACAACAGTAATAAAAAAAAGCATGTAAATCCAATACTAAAACAACTAAAAAACCCTTATTCTAAAACCAAACATACATACAAACAAACATACCATGCATAAATTGTAAAGGCCTAGGGGGAAAGAATATCTCAGTTCCCCCATGCCTGATGGCAGAGGTGGGTTTTAAGGAGCTTACGAAAGGCAAGGAGGGTGGGGGCAATTCTAATCTCCGGGGGGGAGTTGGTTCCAGAGGGCTGGGGCCGCCACAGAGAAGGCTCTTCCCCTGGACCCCCCCAAACGACATTGTTTAGTTGATGGGACCCGGAGAAGACCCACTCTGTGGGATCTAACTTGTCGCTGGGATTCGTGCAGCAGAAGGTGATCCCTGAGATAATCTGGTCCGGTGCTATGAAGAGCTTTATAGGTCATAACCAACACTTTGAATTGTGACCGGAAACTGATCGGCAACCAATGCAGACTGCGTAGTGTTGGTGTTACATGGGCATTTTTGGGAAAATGCTTGCTCTCGCAGCTGCATTCTGCACGATCTGAAGTTTCCAAACACTTTTCAAAGGTAGCCCAATGTAGAGAGCGTTACAGTAGTCGAGCCTTGAGGTGATGAGGGAATGAGTGACTGTGAGCAGTGACTCCCAGTCCAAATAGGGCCGCAACTGGTACACCAGGTGAACCTGGGCAAACGCCCCCCTCGCCACAGCCGAAAGATGTTTCTCTAATGTGAGCTGTGGATCGAGGAGGACGCCCAAGTTGCGGACCCTCTCTGAAGGGGGCAATGACTAAACCCCCCGGGTGATGGACGGACAAATAGAATTGTCCTTGGGAGGCAAAATCCACAGCCACTCTGTCTTATCACGGTTGATGCCCTCTGGATGTTGAAAATGCCCTACCAGAACCTTCATGTAAGCCGAAAATCAGCTGGCCGGCATGCACATGTGCATTGGAGCTAAACTAAGGCAACAGTTTGTGTGCCGGCAGATACGGCTCCATGTGCCACTTGTGAAACACGTGCCATAGGTTGCCATAACTGCCTATACTATTATCTGAAATCCTTAGAAACCTGGCTAGAGAAAATCCACTTTTCTGGTGCTTGATTGTTCTTTTGTGCTCAGATGCAGATTTTCAAGATGGCATTTTAAATGTTCCAAAATGACACTGATTTAACCACTGCCATAGTGTTTGGAAGCAATCTAATTAGCGGCACAAAGACTGAGCAAGGGAGAGGGAACCACTAGTGAAGAACAGGCCAACTCAAATCTTCTGAATTTCAGAACTGAAGTGAAGATTTGTCAAACAAAACATTACCCATCCAAACTCAGTAACGGAACAGTGGTTGATTGGCAGGGCCAACAAATCTACATAGTGTTAACATGGTACTTCAGTTAATTTTATGGGACAATGCGTCTAAATTCTGGAGATTCGCTGAGTCTGAAGCAACTTTTCCACCTTGCCTGCCAAGCTTCTTTGAAAACTGTAATATAATGATTAATGGACATGATAAAACAATGAATAGAAGCTGTAAGACCTAAAAGGGGAAAAAAAGGTCAGTAGAAAAATAAAGTGGCGAAGATCCTGCCTGCTTTTTAATTGAAACATATTTTGAGAAAGAGATGAAATTTCATTTCAGCCAAACATTTACTGGGGGAATTTTAAAGACAGATGGGTGATAGATTATTGACTTGAACTGAGCTGATTTGGCCCACTGGCAGAAAGACAGACAGACAGACAGACAAACAAACAAACAAACAAACAAATCCAACTCACTAACAAAAAAGAAAGAAAGAAAGAAAATCAATTTGCAACCAGACTCTAAATTAATTTGCTTCTTATTTAGTTAGGTTTCTTTCCAGATAACAATCTACAGTACTGTACTTTATCTTTTACAATATAGTAGTCTTTCCTCTTTTGTAGCAAATTACTTGGATCAAATTATGCCTGTGATTCTGAAAGCAAGAAAGCTTAAAATGTTTGGCACTGAAACAAAAGACTGTCTTGGCAAACCATATCACTTTTATGAATCCCTTTCATATTCCAGGAAAGAAGTATGCTTCAGGAGATGGGTGTGTTTAGCACACACACACACCATTACCCAGTATGTGGTATGTGGAAAGCAAGGCTGCTACTTTGAGAAATGCATTTTTATATGCTACTTTTTATGTATTTAATGGAGTTTGAGAACCAAATTTGTAGTTGCAGGTAATGGCCAATTGATTTTCCGCAATGACTACGCCTTCTTGCTTAAGACGGACAAATGTCTGCTCATTGAGTAGAAGAGGGATAGACACAGTAGATGCCTTAGGAAAATCCCAGTGTTCGGTTGACCACAGTAGAAAGCTATCCTTACTTCCACCTTTCCCGAACATTTAATTAGTTGTAGATTTTGGGGAGTTCAAAGCTGCCATCTTTATTTTTGCCATGCAATGTCTAAGCTCCCCCCAAAAGATACCACCAGAGAACAAACATCAGAGCTGCCACCAGCAGATACGTAGGTTGTGACTATCAGATATGTCTTCCTCACTCTAATGCAGTGTTTCCCAACCTTGGCAACATGAAGATATTTGGACTTCAACTCCCAGAATTCCCCAGCCAGCATTTGCTGGCTGGGGAATTCTGGGAGTTGAAATCCAGATATCTTCAAGTTGCCAAGGTTGGGAAACACTGCTCTAATAGGTATCACTAGTGGTATGAGCCATTGTTGGTGACCAGATTGAATGAGTTGATTGTCTTGCTTTCCTTCTCCCTGGATACACACAAAAAGACTATTCAGCAATATAAGGCCATCAAAACTCGGTTCTACACTGAGTTACTGGCAAAATAAGGGATGCCACCGTTCTTTGTGGGACATGAATGAATAAATATGGAACCAAAAGAAGAAAGACCCATGAATCATCCTAAGAAGGAAGTCGTATTCTATTAATGTTTAAAATAAGGTTGTTTTGAGCAGCTAGTTGATTTTACTCTTCTGGGCCTCCCACCTTTCATTATTTATGTTTTACTCAATTCTCAGCCTAACAGTTATACAGGTAGTCCTTGACTTCCAACCAAAACTAGGACCAGAACTTTTGTTGTTAAACATTGAGATTATTGAGTTATTGTCAGAGTATATTCATGAATTGGAAAAGGGCATAGCAACAAGGTCAGCTAATGGGGGCTGTTTGCTGATTCAGACAGGTAGGAGCCTGGGCGTGGTTTAGGGCCACTGAATTATGTATATATGAGTGCTTCTGTGATTCTATAGCCTCTTTATTATATTAGCCTCTGTTTTATATATTTTATTTATTTTTTTACTTACTTACTTACTTACTTATTTGACTTTTATGCCACCCCTCTCTGAGGACTCGGGGTGGCTCACAACATATAATAAAACAATGCATAACATCCTAAATCCAATTAGAAACATAGAAACATAGAAGACTGACGGCAGAAAAAGACCTCATGGTCCATCTAGTCTGCCCTTATACTATTTCCTGTATTTTATCTTACAATGGATATATGTTTATCCCAGGCATGTTTAAATTCAGTTACTGTGGATTTACCAACCACGTCTGCTGGAAGTTTGTTCCAAGGATTTACTACTCTTTCAGTAAAATAATATTTTCTCATGTTGCTTTTGATCTTTCCCCCAACTAACTTCAGATTGTGTCCCCTTGTTCTTGTGTTTACTTTCCTATTAAAAACACTTCCCTCCTGAACCTTATTTAACCCTTTAACATATTTAAATGTTTCGATCATGTCCCCCCTTTTCCTTCTGTCCTCCAGACTATACAGATTGAGTTCATTAAGTCTTTCCTGATAAGTTTTATGCTTAAGACCTTCCACCATTCTTGTAGCCCGTCTTTGGACACGTTCAATTTTGTCAATATCTTTTTGTAGGTGAGGTCTTCAGAACTGAACACAGTACTCCAAATGTGGTCTCACCAGCGGTCTATATAAGGGGATCACAATCTCCCTCTTCCTGCTTGTTATACCTCTAGCTATGCAGCCAAGCATTCTACTTGCTTTTCCTACCGCCCGACCACACTGCTCACCTATTTTGAGACTGTCAGAAATCACTACCCCTAAATCCTTCTCTTCTGAAGTTTTTGCTAACACAGAACTGCCAATGCAATGCTCAGATTGAGGATTCCTTTTCCCCAAGTGCATTATTTTACATTTGGAAACATTAATTAATTAAATATGAAATCTGAAACCTCTAAAAAAGCCCAAACCATAAAAAACAATCATTCCCATTCGATCAACTTTCTCTCACACATTCATTGGCCAGGGGCCAAGGATCTAATGACCCCAAGCCTGGTGGCATTAATGAATCTTAAGACTCTTATGGAAGGCAAGGAGGATGGGGGCAGTACAAATCTCGGGGGGGGGGGAGCTGATTCCAGACGGCCGGTGCCCCCACAGAGAAGAATATTGCTTCTGTAAATATTTGGTATTTATATAAAGAAGTTTCTTCATATATAATTTTAATCCTGCTTAATAGTCTGCTTCTGTGTGCTGTAACAAACTCTGACAGTTATGACCTTTATGTGCCATGGATGTTGTCGAAGTTGTTAAATTTGACTTCCCCCATTGTCTTCACTTGTCAGAAGTTGGCTGGAAGGTCACAAATGGTGATTATCTGATGCACAGAACCATCTCAATTACATGCTGTGATGATTAAGCATCCAAATTCTGATTGTGGGACTTGGGACACATTGTAGCAGATGTAATTGTGAAGAATTGGCCATAAGGTAGGGGGTTTTTTTAGCACTGTCATAACTTTGACTGGCCATTAAACAAATGGTCATAAGTGAAGGGGTACCTACTCAAAGGACACTTTACAATTTGTAACTTTTCAAATAGGCTAGAACTGCATATCCTAGAACAATGATGGCGAACCTTTTTTCCCTTAGGTGCCGAAAGTTGCATGAGAGCACTATCGCATGTGCGCAAGTGCCCACACTCATAATGCAATGCTCCTCCCACGCATCCCACACTCTGCATATGTGTGTGTGACCCGCTGCACATGCTCGCAAGACCCCCCCTTGTTTTGGCCTCACATCCCAAAACAGTGGTGGAAGAGGGAGAAAGCATGGGATAAGAAAAGACGGAGAATCAATCTGCTTTTCATTTCTACATCTGCTTCTAATTGGCCAATCTAGCTGCTGCCTACCATTCTTTCATATCCTACTTCTGGAATGCCTTCATGCTGATCGTTCCTGACTTCTAGACATGGTATCTTGACATAGAAGTACAGGCTTGGAAGGCAAGAATTACTTATGTTCGACTCAGATTTTAGCAATGATAATAAATAATAAACTTTATTTATTAATACAGTACATACCCTGTTTCCCCGAAAATAAGACGTACCCCAAAAGTAAGGCATGTCAGAGGTTTTGCAGAATTTGCTAATATAAGGCACCTCCTGAAAATAAGGCGTAGTCAAGTTTACATACGGTACGGTGGAAAAACATACGGTACCATTCAAAGCTGTTCATAGCGGTACCGTAATAATGTGGCATCCTCTGCTGTCCCCTTCCATCGCTTTGTACCATCCAGTACAGCAGACACAGTCTGCTGCTGTCTCACCACCATTACAGTCTCCACTACAGTGCATAGACTGTAGTTCCTCTGGTGGCCGGAAGCTGCAATAGTGGGAGTATACTGTTGTACCATATAAGTGCCGTCGTTTGTGTGTGTAGGTGCCATACTGACAGGTACCATACCGTAATCAGTGTACCGTACGGTACACTTTCTTTGGGGATGTCACCTTTTCTGCCTGTGAATTTGTCTTATTTGAGAAATATAAGGCACCCCCCGAAAATAAGACGTAGCACAATTTTTGGAGCAAAAATTAATATAAGACAGTGTCTTATTTTCGGGGAAACACGGTAGTAAGAAAGCAGGAGTCTAAGTCATCCTGAAATGTATCATCCTGCCTATTATACAAATTCTGGGAACTATGATTTTATGATTTTACTGATCTTCTATATTGCTAGAGTTATGGTGTAGAAAACAAAAGAGCTTTGAATATGATCAGTTCTATTCATACATTTCATTTTTCATCGTCTATAGTAAAAATTATACACTGAAGAAATCAGAATTGGCTCTGATTCTTGTTCAAAGGAACAGGATTCGGATAGCCTCTGATCGAGGAAAATTTTGAAAGAAATTTAAGATAATTTTGAAAAAAGCATGGGTTTTTTTCTGGCTATAACTGTTTATTAAAATGTTCAGATTTTTTCCTGATATGGATTGCTGCAAAATAGATTCAGCATCAGAGCTCAGACCAACAGACCAACTACCAACCCGAGCTACTAATATTCAAATACATTTCAGATACAGCATTAGCAAACCGTGACACAATCCTTAAACTGAGGGAAATGCTGCAGATGGCACTGTCAGCCATCAGAGAGAAGACAAAATCCTAGTAACTGTCCAACAGTTAGGCAAGATTGCTTTAAAAGCAATTAAATTAGAGGAGCAGGTGGTTAGCCTTACCACCTCACATAAATCCCAGATCACATAGAACAAATATATGAATTCTGCATGTACCAGCTTGATTGATTTGACCTTTTTTTAAGCATTTGTGATGTAGAGCAGGGGTCTTTAACTTGGTTCTGCCACATGGGCTGGGCTAACAATTCTCATAATCCCTGAGCAATACTGGGAGTTAAAATTCAATATTTTCCCTAAGAACAAAAAATGGAGCATGCTATAAGGAAAGGTGGACAACTGTAGCATTTTTAGGTTTTGAACTGCCACCTCTGAAATTACCTGTTTTTGCCATGTTTGTTACATCTGGTAGCAACCAATGTTGAGTTGTCAGTTGAATGTCAAGCACTTAAATTTCATTGATGCTGATGATGAGCACTGATGATGTTACCTAATTTGGTAATTAAATGTCTGCAAGAAAAGCACCTTGGTTCAGAGAGCTCCAAGGACCCCATTTAAATTTTAGGTAATCATTTCTCAACAGATTTTCCAGATTAAAGGGAAATAGGTGTCAGGTTTGTAAAGAGTAAAAGAACAAAGATTTCATTGTTTAAAGCAAAAACTTGCAATAAAGAAAACCTAAATAAAATGCATTAATATAGTTAGGTAAAAATGATTGCAACTAATTTTTTAAACAAAAAATTGAAACTTGATCGGATGGAACCAAATTGTCTAGTCCAGGAGTCCCAAACTTGGCAATTTTAAGTCTTGTGGACTTCAATTCCCAGAATTCTCCAGCTATGTATAGTGAAGTTGAAGTCCACAAGTCTTAAAGTCGCCAAGTTTAAAGACCTCTGGTCTAGTTTTCCTTACTCAGAGTCCAGTCAAAGCTGGAACATTTCATCAAGCCATTTTCTGGCAACAAGTATACTGTACAAGTATTTTTTCAAGGACGTGATTTTTTTTTTTTAGAAAATCACAAATCAGGCACATGAAATCCAAATTCCTTATACATAGATACATAGACCAAATTCAGATATGGCTTCAGTTCACATATATTTTCTTATAGTAAAAGATACATTCCAAAACATATGAAACTAGCCTAGTTCACCTCTACTGAGGGCCTTTCAGTGGGTTAAGACTTACAATGCTCAGAAGCTCATACCTGGAGAAGGATGGCATATAAATCTGCTAAACAAACAAACAAACAAAACAAAACAAAGTGAAATAAAATAAATACAGTCCTTGGATATTTGGAGAAGTAAATGAAAACTGAACTGAATTTAATTAGGAGAATATGATATGAGATTACCTTACATTAGTTTATATTACATAAACATTTATAGCTTCAGTCAGAGGACTCCTGGTAAATGATAACAAAAAAAAGGGAAACAAGACAAAACAATACATAAATTCTAACACTCTCTTGCAAGATTGATATCTGAAACAATTAATGTGGTAGGGACAGGGGTGGGTAGCAGGCAGGATGGGGTGGAATGAAGTTCCATCGACGGAAATGAAGTTGCATGTGCAGCTCCAGCTGACTAGTGGCAGTCACTTCCTGGATTACCGGTCTCGGCTCAGCTCTCCTCCCCCCCCCCCGCTGCTGCTGCTACATCTGTGCTCCTTGCTTTTTTCTTCTTTCCTCCTTCCTGGCCTCGGACGAACTTCCCTCTCTCCTGCCCGGCTCCCCTCCAGCCTCATGCAGCCACCTCCCGAGACCAGGAAGGAGGAAAGAGTAAAAAAGCGAGGAGCATGCAGCAGCAGCAGCAGGAAAGAAAAGAAGAGTCACGCTACACCGAGACATGTCAAAGTGATCTGAGTCTTTTTCCCCTCGCGAAGCCCTCAGCCTGCCTGCACCTGAGATGAAAAGATATTGTGCGACAATAATAACCTTGTAACTCTCCCTCGGCTTTCTGATATTTTTAAATTCCTCCTCTCCAGTCCTCCTCCTCGGAAAGTGGCAGAGAGACCAGAACCGGCAGGAGTTGCGGGGGGAGGATTTTCCTCCCCCTCTTTTCTGAACAGCTGATCGGCACCTAGCTACCCAACCTGAGGCAGGGGGCGATCCAGGAAGAAAAGCGCGGGAAACACGAAGCAAATTGTTACCCCAGTGAGCAACACTGGCAAACTTGTAAGCCAAGGACTTAACAGTTCACTTGAACAATGATGATCATTCAAGCCACTCCTACCTGGTCACATGGCCAGCAAGCCACTCATACCCAGTCACATGAGCATCAAGACACACCCACAAAATAAGCCACACCCACAGTGCGGCAGTAAAAATTTTGGCTGCCTATTACTGGGTAGGGACCTCTCTATGTAAAAAGGTGTGGGGCAAACAAATAGTTCCATGTGCCAAAATGAAAAATCTGGACAAATCAAAGGAAGAAGAAAAAAAAATATTAACTGTTCCTGCCTCTTTAAGGCCTCAAAGAACAAAACTTTCAAATAAGTTTTCTTAAAGCTTCAATCTGTCCAATGATTAAACCAAATTGCAATACCTTGCTAAAGAAATAAGCTAGTTTGTGTCAAGTTTGGAGTGCCAGACTGAGCAATATAATGGGATAATTTGTAAATAGTCATTTTTCTGATCAGCTCTTGAGGGAATACTTCAATTCTCTCTCGAGAAAATGAGGTCCTTCAAGGCTAGGCATCTTTGACAGGGAGGATTTACAGATTGGGAGGATTTACAGAATTGATCAAAGTACAACAACAGGTTATTCTCTTTTACTGTATCCCCCAACTTCTGTTTCTGGCTGTTGTTTCTTTCCCCCTCTTTTTTATTATTTTTATTTTTCTATCTTCCTCTCTCAGCCCTCTCCCTCACAGGCTTTAAGCTCAACAGGTCCTGAGTCGGCAAATATTCACCACTTGCTGATGATTCCATTCCTCACTACAATCAAATAGGGTTAAAAGCAGCGGTGGGCTACTAGCTGGAATGCTAAATTGGTCTTGCCGCTGCAGCTTGTGAGTGCTAGCAGGGCCAGCAAGATTTTGCTTCTGCACTTATGGAGGTAGCAAAATCATGCACAGAGCCGCAGGTGTGCCCATGTTTAGGCATGCACGGAAACTCAGGTGCACCTGCGGTTCCATGCACAATTTTGCTACCTCCATAGCTGCAGAAGAAAAATTGTGCTGGCCCCGCAGGCACTTACGAGCCGTGGTGGCGAGCGCAATTTAGTGTTCCGGCTAGTAGCCCACTGCTGGTTAAAAGCTCTATGGAAGGGGACTGCATTGTTACTTTTCAAATACTATAAGGGTGGAGACTTGTGGACCTCCAAGAATAGAGAATGGTAGATAGATATTATGGTGGCATAATAGAAAGGGCATGTTAGTTGATCCATATCTTGTAGACTGACAGAGACCCTTAGGGGGCTTTCTTAAAAGGTTCTTATTGGATGGCAATGTTTGCAGATTTTCTTCTAGGCCTGCTAGGTGATATAGTTTTTCACTGGTAGTGGCTCTGGTTTTTTTCATTCTCTATCCCACTTTTAGAAACTTTTATTTTCCCCCAAACTCTGAATACCGGCTTTTCTCTTTTGCTCGTCTTTGCTAAATGGAGAAGTAGCTTTGCTGCCCATCCAATAGTGGTTGGCTTCGGTTGTTTATTCTCTTAGCATACGAAGTTATTGGAGTGAAGGGAAGGGCCTTTGATTTTGGGCACTTTCACAAAGTTGGCTTATGAGAGTCAACAGATACCAACCAACCAACCAACCAACCAACCAACCAACCAACCAACCAACCAACCAACCAACCAACCAACCAACCAACCAATCAATTAAACCTGAGTTGTAATCTAAGAAGAAAAGGGGTTGTATCCTTAGATACCATCACTTAAAGAAATAAGTGTAATTATCAGCAAAGTTAATAACAAAAAATTCACATCCAAAAGGACTGGATTACTCTGATTTTAGGAGGCTACTTTCATTGGGCGCTTATTTGTAGCTGAGTAAGATCCTACCAGTATAAGTACTTGAAGAACTTTTCTTAACCAAGGTCCAGTCAAACAGTACATGCATACTAATATCTCCTTTTTCACTTCAAGAATATAAACTTGGGAAGAAAGCAGTTTGATGAATTGGTAATAGGCAAATTAGGAAATAAACACACCTGGATAATTTGAAACCTGGCCATAATTTTTTTTTAAAAAATATAGTTTTTTTCTTCTTCTTAATTGTGCTACCATTAGAAGGAATAAACATTTAATTTTAGAAGATAACATACCTACTTAGATAAATGCTTCTTTATTACAATCAAATAAAAATTGTTTTGGGGTCAATACAATGTAATGGATTATATGTTATTTGTGTCTGAGAAAGTTTTATGGCTATTCATGGGTATCATAAAATGTTAGCCATATTTAGAAATACAAGTTCAATATATAACATATTTCGTAACTTCAAAACACTGAAAATCCTAGCCTAACAATGCAATACAGTAACCACTACAACAAAATACAATTTATTTATCTGGCTTTTGACAAATTCTATGTACACACCTTCCATTTATACTATGGTTTTCCACCAATATAAAAGTAACTAATAGCCTACTGCATAAAGGTTATTTACCCCAAATTAAGCATTTTAAGTTCAACCATCAATTATCTCTATTAAAGAGAAAATTAAAATTGTGGTAAACCTTCATTCTGAGTCATTTTTTTTTTGTCTGGATCATATCCTTAATATTGTAGGCAGCTTTAAGTTGCACTTAACTTTTGGCTCACACACATTATTTAATTTTGCAATTATTTTCCAAGAATCTTTAAAATACTAAGAAAAGTAGTAGATTAGTAGAATTCCACATCTGACCCCAAAATTTCATCAATAGTGATGGGCGAACCCAACGGTGTTTGGGTTTGGCAAGTTCGGACGAACTTCACACAAAGTTCGGCCGAACCTGAACGGTCCATGGCACCAAAGCTCCGCCCCCGGAATCCCATCGTTTTTTATTTTAACGGAATTTTTATTTTTTTTAATTTTTATTTTTATGAAAAATGATGCCGCAGTGGCGCCGCAAGCAAAGGGAGGTCCTTTCATGTAAAAATAATTTTTACGTGAAAAGACCTCCCTTTGCTTGCAGCGCCACTGCGTCCTTTTTCCTAAAAATAATTTTCTTTTTACATGAAAAGACCTCCCTTTGAAGGAGCTGGGGAATCCCTCCCACAAAGAGATTCCAAGGGCGGAGTTTTGACATCACGTATACCGGCAGGTTGCTAAGGATGCCAAGGTGATCACTTCCTGGATTCCATGGGTCCGGCATGCCGAACACCACAAAATTCGGTACAGACCCGAATTGTGCGGGTTTGGTTCGCCCAACACTATTCACCAATAGAAACATTTTTAAATATCGTGCAGTGGATTCAAATTTTTAAAAAAATCAGCACTGTAACCTAGGGTATTTACTAAGAAATAGAATACAGGTTAAAAATTCTCAAAGTAGATACAAGGGGAAAATAACAAGACAGGCAGAAAGTAGAGTATATAAGCAGGTAAAATGAAATATAGGCTAATATAAAAACAAATATCTCACTTTTAAAATAGTGAAGCAGAAAGCATGTATCCCGCATTTAAGCTCGTAATGCAAAATGCAGCCCAGGTGGCTAAATCTTTAGAAGCTTCATATATATAATTCTGGTCCCTCCAAAAAAGGAAAGAAACTGCATGATTTAATCCCCTAGGAATATGACTATTCTTACACATTATATTATGTAAATGTAAGTTACCACCATAAGGAACAAACTTATGGTTCAGCTAAGCATCTGCTGGATTTTAAGCATTCTAAGAAACAGGATAAAAACTCCCCTATTTTGGAGAGAGAGTTCAAACTATAATGAGCTCTGAATCAAGATGTGTTGGCAATTTTTCAGCAAGGGTGGAGGGCTAGTGTTAGATTAGTGTATCCTCAAATCAGAATAAAGGGATCCAGGTATGGTATATCTGCAGTGATTGGATGAATCAGGAAGCAGAAACAGATTCTAGCATTTGTAACTAATGATCTGGGGGAGAAATTTGTGACCGTTTCTTATTTTCTTGGTTGGGGGAAATCACAGTAAAATAAAAGGTGGTAGTTTCAGTTCTCTTCCTTGCATCATTTGTGCTAGGACGCACTGCCAGCTCTGACATTTAAAACCAAGAATGACACAGACTGTCATCAATGCATAATTTCTTTTAAGTGACAGGGAACAGTAGCTACCACCACAATTTGAGCGGTTGTTGGCTAAACAAATTGATTCTCACCCTGACAGGAAAAGATGAAGAAGGAATAACAAGCTGGTCCCACTCATTATGATACACACAAATGAAGTCAGCGAGCTGCAAAGATCTTTCTTCCTGTCCTTGAACATATTTGAAATGCTCTCATCAAAACCTCTCTCCCCGAGAATAGAGTGGGAGGTTGGACCATTCTCTGTTTTCCTACATATCTCTGTTATTTCAACAGCGCCACATTATTCCCAAATAACGATAACCAATTATCTACAAAAGACTGTATAATACAGTCTTGATACTCTCTAACTGTAATATGTACAGCACTGGCAAAAAAGGGAATAGCTCTTGATCTCCCTACTCCTGAGATGTTTACCTATTTCAGGCAGATATTCCTGGAATTCTAGAATCCCAGGTGTGCCCACAAGAGAACCACTTAGTATTGTAATTAAGGTAGAATGCTATATATTCAAACATTATCTCAGCACTTCTCCACCAATACTACATTGTACAAACAGACCTTACTTGGAGACCTATAAATTTATTTATTTATTTATTTATTTATTACTTAGATTTGTATGCCGCCCCTCTCCGAAGACTCGGGGCGGCATACAATTTGTAGCTCTACCTACCTTTCTCCCAACATGAAAATAGCCTGGAGATAATGTCATTATCAGTGTTCATATTAATTTACTATGTTTCCCAAAAATTAACAAATGCTGTTAAATACTCCTGATGTGAACTCACAACTTATTCTCTAATTTTCAAAAATAAATAAACAAATAAACGAAATAAAATAAACACAAATCTTTTCCGCGAGGGTACAACTATTGTGTGGTAAGCTTAGAAAGATTATTTCAGAAACCCCTCTTAAGGAATTATTTAATATCCAAAGAAAAGGAAATGAGGGAGGATGGACTCAGAGAAGCACTAAAAAAAGGAAATGCAGAAGACAGATAAGAATTAGAGCTCGTAGTTTTCTAAAACTGATTATTTGATCATGGTATATTTGAACTGATTCTTTTTGGCTCTGGTATTTGTATAAAGGAGACTGGCAAAGGATATAGAAATAATACAGAAGTAGTTACTTTGTATGCAAACTATCTAATCTGGCTAAAATCCAATACAATAAATAAAACTAAATAGTCCAAATGAATATTTACTTTGTCATTATATGAGACAGTAAACAGAAGAATTGTCACCATGTTATTGTTATATTGATATTTTATGAGTACATCTATTGTAATTCAACCTTTTTATGTAATTAAACATTTCTGTATCTGTATTCTGTAACAACAATTGCTTGTTTTAGATTTTGAATTTACCAATACAAAACTTTTTTTTCTTGCCAAACCAGCTGTTTCATATACTAAGAAATAAAACTGGAATATAGTTCTTTCTGAAGCCTTATAAAGTTGCCAGGAAGAGATGCCAGAGGGCTTACCTGTTACACTTTCTTCAAAAGTCCAGTCCTTGCTGCCAACCATGCAAAGCTTTTGGCCACTGGTTAAAAGCAAAATGGAGTGTTCGACCATGATAATCCCGACTTGTTATGGGTGATAGATTCCTTCAGGGCAGCAAGTTCTAGCTTCTTGAAATATATCCTATAAAATATCAAGAAATTGTCATATTAATATATGTAAATGTATGTATGTATGTATGTATGTATGTATGTATGTATGTATGTATGTATGCATGTATGTTTTTATGTATGTATGTATGTATGTATGTATGTATGTATGTATGTATGTATGCATGCATGCATGTATGCATGTATGTATGTATACACACACACACAGACACTCCCTTAATCCAAGAAGAACTTTAGATATTTTTATGGACAATGTAACAACTTCAATTAATCAAAGACAATCAAAACAGGCCCCAAGTCACCTCAACAATCTTCCTTCTAGGACTTTAAGTGGACTATCTATTGACTTCTTCAGGGGCAGTATACCTCAGTCAATTCAATTGCACAACTTTATTCAACAGGTATCTCAAGTAATCATTGCAGCAGCTCTTTATATAGTTTTCTGATCCATCTATCTGTAAGACTGATTAGGCTACTTTAATAAAATAACAGAGTTGAGAGGAACATTCTAGTCCAATTCCCTGCTCAAGCAGGAAACTATTTCATTTCAGACAAATGGTTGCAATCTCTTTTTTAAAAACCTTCAGTGTTCACAACTTAAAAAAAGACCACCAGATATATAGCACTTTATTATTTTCAACACCAGGGCTATAATTTTTGCATATCTTAATCTCAGTCAATACAAAAAATACAAGGAATACAGTACTTTAGTTTTCTGAAATGAAATTTGAACCCATAAGGATAAGCTTTGAATTAATTAAAACTAAATAATCCGAGTTCTTCAATCAACTTAAATAAGTTCTATATTGTGGATGGAGAACAATATTATTATGAAGCATGCGTTCGTTCTAACCTTTTAATTAATTAACAAGGGTTTAATTTTAAAAAATAATAATTAAAAGCTTATCAAAATGTGTCCAATGTTTACTGTAAGATGGAAACAAGTACCAGTTAGGGATGCAGTAATATAGGTTGGCAAATTTATATCCAAGCAAGTTTTCCCTCACAAAATTTCAAAATCATGAAATCTGAAGTGAAAAATCTATGGTTGATATAATTAAACCCAAATTTCTGAGAAATATAGAGAAGCAAAAGGAGATTTATTTAAAAAGAAAACAAACACAATACAGGTGCTCCTTGCTTGCCAACTTCCTCATTTAGTGACCATTCATTCACTAACATTACAACAGTTGAAAAAAAAAACCTCTGAAGACAATCTTTGCATTTATGGCCATTGCAACTTCCCACGATAATCTGATTATTAGTTGTGAATTTATAACTGGCTTTCAACAAACAGAATGAATAGAGAATGAAGAACTGAAATTACAGCTCCTACCCTGTGTTGTGTCATTATAGGACCATATTGATTAATGCTAGAAGCAGAAGCGAGGTTTTAAGTCAGCCGGAGTCAGATGTTTCACTTAATGACCTCAATGGGGTTGCCAGTTCCTGATTGTAATCAATAAGCAAAGAATACTTGTAAAATATTTACAATGATACCTCATCTTACGAATGCCCCTTCATACAAACTTTTCGTGATACGAACCCGGGGCTACAGGAGAGGCGGGACGGGTGTTCCCGAAGCGCTCAGAGAAAGCGCCCTCACAGCCGCTTCACTGTAAGCTCTTTCACCGAACCAGCCCCTTCGCAGCCGCCCCTCTGCTCCAGCCCCGCCCTCCCAAAGGGTGGGGCTGCCACATCCTGGCAGATTCCATCCCTCTGACCAGGACAAGAGGATAGTGGCAGCAGCAGTGGTTTCTCTTTGAGAAGCAGCAGCAGTGCCGGGAATGTCACATCCACCCCCCACCCCTGCTGCCACCCATCCCTGAACAAGGATCCGAATGCTGGCAGTAATGGGCAAAAGGGGTGAGTTTTGGGCTTGCACGCATTATTCACTTTTCCAGTGATTCCTATGGGAAACATTGTTTTATCTTACAAACTTTTCACTTTACGAACCGGAATCAATTAAGTTCGTAAGACGAGGTATTACTGTAGTTGCATGAAGAAGGAAAATTGGATTAGCATATAGGATAAAACAAAAGAAGGGGCAATGAAATTCTCTATGGTTGTTTCAGAATTGCTCCCATATGAGCAAGATAGCCCATTCTGTGTCAGATTACCTTATTTCGTCTTCCTCTCCTGTTTTAGTTCTGGGATAATTTAGAAAGATCCTTCACAGAAAGGCAGCATATTAAAAAGAGGGGAAAAAATTGTCCATGGGGCTTGGAGATTTCCGCATTAGCAGAAGCCTTTTATTAGGCTTAGGTGATTTAATGTAATCAATTTCTTAACAAAGTCCTAAAGAGGCTCGGTTAAAATAATGATTGAAAGCAGCCGAGTAGAAATCCAGACACTTACAATCCTAGGTTTAGAAAGCTTAGAACTACGTTGCCTTAAACATGACCTAGGCATAGCCCATAAAATCACTGGCTACAATGTCCTTCCTGTCAACGACTACTTCAGCTTCAACCACAACAACACACAAGCACACAACAGATACAAATTTAAAGTAAACTGCTCCAAACTCGACTGCAGGAAATACGACTTTAGTAACTGAGTAGTTAATACATGGAACTCACTACCTGATTCTGTAGTATCATTACCTAATCCCAAAACTTTACTCTTAGACTATCCACTGTTGACCTCTCCCGATTCCTAAGAGGTCAGTAAGGGGCATGCATAAGTGTACCAGTGTGCCTTCCGACTTCTGATCTAATGTTTCTCTGTTACTAATATCATGTATATAAACATTGTTATATCTTTGTATACTACCAATACATACTTGACAAAATAAAATAAATAAATAAAATATATCAGTAACAAAACTGCAGATACCAGATTGACTTGTAATATAACCATCAATACTGAAATGGAGTCAAAAAATGTAATACACATCTTTTCTTATCTCCTACCCCTTTCTGAATTCTTTGTCTGAATACTGAATAAAAGCCAGCAGGAAACATTTACATGGCTAGTCTAAAAGTTCACCCAGAAACCCGACAAACAATAATTTCTCTTTGTCAGAATAAAACACATGATGTTCAGTTACAATCTTGGCATTTCTCTTATCCTGGAAATGTGGCCCACCGTGGAACATATTACAGCAAACAAATTCCCACAAAGAAAACATTTCATTTCATTTTCTTTACTTATTCCTCACTGATAATTTCCCCTTGTAGAATAAAACAAAAGGAAAAACTGTTATCAGAATATAAGTAACTTCAGATTTCCACCCTTTCTTTAAAACTTTGGGTATTGTTTCTTTTTCTGTTTGTTTTTGGCATTCAAATAATAAAAAGCATATAAAAATAAAATGATTTAGTATAAAGTGATTGCAAAAACACAGAGTCACACAGAGTAAAATTTGCTAAGAGATTCGCTAAGAATCAAGTCTTTGTAGTTTGTATGTACAGTGATACCTCGTCTTACAAATGCCTCGTCATACAAACTTTTCGAGATACAAACCTGGGGTTTAAGATTTTTTTGCCTCTTCTTCCAAACTATTTTCACCTTACAAACCCAAGCCGCCACCACTGGGATGCCCCGCCTCCGGACTTCTGTTGCCAGCGAAGCACCCGTTTTGCACTGCTGGGATTTCCCTGAGGCTCCCCTCCATGGGAAACACCACCTCTGGACTTCCGTGTTTTTGCAATGCTGCAGGGTATTCCCAGCAGCGCAAAAACGGGCGCTTCGCTGGCAACGGAAGTCCGGAGGTGGGGTTTCTCAGCAAGGGGAGCCTCAGCAAAATCGCAGCATCACAAAAACACGGAAGTCCGGCGGTGAGGTTTCAAGGACTTCCGTGTTTTTGCGATGCTGCAATTTCGCTGAGGCTCCCCTCGTTGGGAAACCCCACCTCCGGACTTCCGTTGCCAGCGAAGCACCCATTTTTGCGCTGCTGGGATTCTCATGCAGCATCACAAAAACACGGAAGTCCGGAGGTGGGGTTTCTCAGCAAGGGGAGCCTCAGCAAAATCGCAGCATCACAAAAACACGGAAGTCCGGCGGTGAGGTTTCAAGGACTTCCGTGTTTTTGCGATGCTGCAATTTCGCTGAGGCTCCCCTCGTTGGGAAACCCCACCTCCGGACTTCCGTTGCCAGCGAAGCACCCATTTTTGCGCTGCTGGGATTCTCATGCAGCATCACAAAAACACGGAAGTCCAGAGGTGGGATTTCCCATGGAGGGGAGCCTCAGGGAAATCCCAGCAGCGCAAAAATGGGCACTTCGGCTGGCAAAAGGGGTGAGTTTTGGGCTTGCACACATTAATCGCTTTTCCATTGATTCCTATGGGAAACATTGTTTCGTCTTACAAACTTTTCACCTTACAAACCTCATCCCGGAACCAATTAAGTTCATAAGATAAGGTATCACTGTACAGTCATTGTCCCCTTCCCTTCCCCCTGGATTGAAGACTTATTGATCTTTGTCAAAAGAATGATGAGGAAAATCATAAGCAAATACTTTTTCATATGGTGAATATGAAATTTCATAATTCGTCTCTACATGTCAGCATTCTAGATTCCAGTCTCAAAGTCAATATCTCTTAGAAACTCATCAAAATGAACCTTCAAACAGGTTTGCAATCGAGAAAAAGTAATGGTGTCTATGCAAACTTCTGGATGTGGTGTTGTTATCAGTAGTGAGCAGATTTGCTTCTTTTGCATTTTTTTAGCAGTCTCCCCCCTGCCACACCTCTATGAGTGGAAAACCCCTGGTAATGATTGTATCAACATATCATTATTTATTTTAAAAAATGCTAAAATAGTTGTGTTAAGCTGTGGATAGTCTCGGTACACCTATTTTAGTAAGATAGACACACATTAAACATATGTGTGGAAAAAAAGGGGGTGGAAATGAAAAAAAGATGGTTTTCCTTGAGGGACTTTATTGACTTGTAAATGATGCTAACCTTTTGTTGTTTTTATAAAGCATGGCTGATTGCCATAAGGATATTTTCTGCTCCTAGTTAAAAAGGCTGATTAAAATGAAAAGTTTGGACATTCCCACCCCCCTCCCCTTTGGAGGATCATGCCAATAGCTTGTAAAAGAAAATATTTGAGCATTACTTTACCACGGAAAATCTGCGCATGCAAGCGAAGCAAGCAGGGGAAGAGCCTTCTCTGGTGGCGGCCATGGCCCTCTGGAACCAACTCCCCCCAGAGATTAGAATTGCCCCCACCCTCCTTGCCTTTCGTAA
Organism: Erythrolamprus reginae; assembly: GCF_031021105.1. Taxonomy (NCBI): domain Eukaryota; kingdom Metazoa; phylum Chordata; class Lepidosauria; order Squamata; family Dipsadidae; genus Erythrolamprus; species Erythrolamprus reginae. The sequence goes on along the minus strand of NC_091951.1, from coordinate 256,326,715 downwards.
ACTACTTAAAACCCACCTCTGCTGCCGGGCATGGGGGAATTAAGATTCCTTTTCCCCCTAGGCCTTTACAATTTTATGCATGGTATGTTTGTACGTATGTTTGGTTTTTTATATTAAGGGGTTTTTAATTCATTTTTAGTATTGGATTACTATTGTACACTGTTTTATGATTGCTGTTAGCCGCCGTGAGTCTTCGGAGAGGGGTGGCATATAAATAAATAAAAAAATAAAATAAAATAAAAAAATTAAATAAATAAATTAAACAAATAAACAAACAAACAAATAAATAAATAAATAAATGAATGAATGAATGAAACCCATTATTGATGTGAAGGAATAAAACAGGGGTTGCTATCTGCATTTGGAAAAAATTTGCTGCAGGCGGATAGAAATTCTTCCCACCCACCTCCTTTTCCCGAGGATTGGCTTAGCTCTTCTCTTCTCCCAAAGAGCAGTTTACCAACCCAGAAACCAGGTGGGAAAAAATCTTAAACCCCAGGTTTGTATCTCGAAAAGTTTTTAAGATCTTGTTTTTCTGTAATTTTTTTTTTTTTTGCTTTTGTTTCGGATGGTTAAGCGAGTAAAATAGGTCCAATTAGGCCTTTAGTCTGACACTAGAAAAAGTGCAGATAAGACCAACAAGACAAATAGGGGATTGAGGCCCAAAACATATGAAGAACAGTTGCAGCAATTGAATAGGTCTGATTCAATGAAAATATGATCTAGAGGCGGTTGTCAATCTATTCTCCAAAACACCTCAAGGGAGGACAAGAAGTAAAGGATGGAAACCAATCAAGGAGACAACCAATCTGGAAATAAGGAGAAATTTCCTGTTAACACAATTAATCAGCAGAATGACCTGCCTCCAGAAATTGTGGATTGATGCTCGAGGTGTTTAAGGAGAGATTGGACAATCATTAGTCTTAAAAACTATATAATGTCCTGCTTGAGCTGGGTGTTGGGCTACAAGACCTCCAACTCTGTTATTCTGTTCCTCAGATGACAACTCTTCCCGGGGTGAAATTCAACATTTTCCCCTACTGGTTCTGTGGATGTGGCTTGGTGGGCATTGCAGGGGAAGGATACTACAAAATCTCCATTCCCATCCCACTCTGGGGCCAGCCATAGGTGGTATTTGGTGGTTCTCTGAACTACTCAAAGTTTCTGCTCTTGGTTCTCCAGAACCTGGCAGAACCTGCTATATTTCATCCCTGTCCTTTTTTCTTGCTCCAAAGTATAATATAAATAAAATATTAATTAAAGACACTTTTATGGAGTGTAAGTGCCCTGCATGCCAACAAAACCCAGTGTGGCTTTTGAAGTGGCAGGGACTGTGGACCTTATATGCGATGCCAATATGGCAACCAAAAGTATTCCAGTTGTAAGCCAGTTGCTTCATGGAATTTCCAAAGCATCAGATAACTGTTGTTTCAGCAATGCAGTGTTGTGAGGCTATATGCCTGTCTCATCTGATAATGGCTGAATTCTACAGATCATTTCCTGCAAATAATTTATAATTCAACTATTTCACCACTTCCAAAGTGAAAAATAGAAAAATAAGGATGGTAGGCAACTGCTCCTTTCAAGTGGTGCCTATTTCATTTCTCACAAAAAAGAAAAAAAAGTAGAGACAGTGAATACATAACAACAAAGACATTTCAAACAACTTTATATTAACAATGTAAATATCTCCTTACCTTACAACCTACAAGGGAAGACTGTTACATGAAAGCCAACCCAACATAGTTTGATTGCTGGATTTGAACCCAGTTAAAGCAGACTGATGAGATTCCCTTAACCCTTACAGTTATGGATGTGCATCAGATTTGGTCCATGAGAGACTGCAGGCTGACGGTCTCCTAGAAAACACGCTTCTTTGTATCATGGCAAAAGCAAATAACCTTGCAGCTTGCAAAGTTATATTTCCAGTGATTCCACACAATATCATGTCTCTGCTGTATTTAACTGCTGGAGCTGTTAAGTAAAATCTGCTGTTGCCAACCTAGATACTGACTTAATGGGTGACAGAAAAATGACTCACTGTCATTATTTGAGGCTAAAACTCATATCGAGGGTACAGAAGGATATAAAATCTAGATTTCTGTAGATTACTCAGTGGCTGAATAATTTACATAGTGACTGGACAAAACACTAGAGAATTTGCTCTCGGAAACAGCCTTGATTTCATGAAAAGGATGTGCGTTGTACAGGACTGCTTTTACATAAGCTTTCATTTCTTTGACACCCCTTCCCCCATTTTCTTAATTCTCAAGCTATTTGCAAAGGAAGAAACAAATCTAACTGCCATGCTTGAAACTGAAATTAATATGAAATGCAATCTGCTTAAGACCAGCACCTGCCTTGCTTAGTTATTTTGGTACTATGCACTTTGCTACTCGGACATGACAAGACAGGCAACCAACAATCTCCTGTAACATTTTTTAAAAGCTGCAGTGAAGGTGAAGGTTTATTTATCAAGGATTTATCCCAACCTATAGATGGGATAGAGCGTAACAAACTAAAGGTAAATATCTCTCCCTCCCATCTCCCCCTACAAAAGCCAACTGAGAACTGTTTGGAAGTTGGGCTGATCGGTTGAACATCACCCAGAGAGCTTCCATGAGTGACGTAAGTAGGGCCATTTAAATTGTACTTTTGAATAAGTACAGTGATACCTTGTCTTATGAACTTAATTGATTTCGGGATGAGGTTTGTAAGGTGAAAAGTTCGTAAGACGAAACATCTGAGTCTCTTTTTCAAACTGCTGAAGCCAGATGGAATGGCCACCACCTCAATAATAATAATAATAATAATAATAATAATAATAATAATAATAATAATAATGATGATGATAATAATAATGATAATAATAATGATAATAATAATGATAATAATAATAATAATTTATTAGATTTGTATGCCGCCCCTCTCCAAAGACTTGGGGCGGCTCACAACAATAATAAAAACAATATTATAGCGAAACAAATCTAATATTTAAAAAGAAACATATAAAACCCTATCATATTTAAAAACCAAACAACACATACATACCAAACATAAAATATAAAGAGCCTGGGGGAAAGGTGTCTCAATTCCCCCATGCCTGGCGGTATAGATGGGCCTTGAGTAGTTTACGAAAGACAAGGAGGGTGGGGGCAGTTCTAATCTCCGGGGGGAATTGATTCCAGAGGGCCGGGGCCGCCACAGAGAAGGCTCTTCCCCTGGGGCCCGCCAAATGACATTGTTTAGTCGACGGGACTTGGAGAAGGCCAACTCTGTGGGACCTTATCGGTCACTGGGATTCATGTGGTAGCAGGCGGTTCCGGAGGTACTCTGGTCCAATGCCATGTAGGGCTTTAAAGGTCATAACCAACACTTTGAATTGTGACCGGAAACTGATCGGCAGCCAATGGCTCTTAAGCAAGCGGCAACCAATATCAGAGGAGCTATGTGAGCTTGAGCTTCAGTGCCTGTCCTGGACCCCTCAGCAATTAGCCAAAACTAGATGGGAATGAGCATCAACCCTGGCAGCAGAAATGGAACATGGGGAAGAGATGATCGGCAAGGCGTGCCAATTTGTAGAAGAAACAGTCATAGAAGGTAAGCAAAGCCTGCTAATAAGTCCATGCCTTCACCCAATAGTCTGAGCTGCTATGGGCACAGGGAGCTTATTGCTCCAATGACAGGCCAGGCAAGTCCTGCATGTCTGATGTTCAAAGGGCTTAGATTAACAGCCATGACAGGAGCCAAAGCTCATCTGTCAAAAATGCCTGAGCGCCCCAAAGGACAGAGAGGGACAAAGTCCAGAAAAACAGTCCATATTTGAAGCCAAGAAATCAGAAACCAGCATTCAGGAAGGATGATCTGGATAGCCACGTCCGTCCAGTCTGAGGACCGAGTCGAAGCTGGGTCCTAGGAGGGCAGATTTGGCAAAAAGTAACAGACTGGGTCCTCATTCTGAGTGGACAAGGACAACCCATCCTGAATGCTGGCTCCACCTATGATGGAGAACGGAAATAAGCAATCCAGTTTGGAAAGATCTATGAGAAACTAAAAAAGACTGTAATAAAAATACTGGATGGATTAAAAAAAATGAAGTTAGTAAAAATCAAATGTCAGACCAAATAACAAAAGCAGAAAATCTAGTTTTCACTAAAAACTAGGCATCTCCTACCCATGATCCATCCACTCAGAAATGTTTCTATCAATTCATCAATGGAGAGACTACAATAAACCAGTCAACAGGTGATAAAAAGGAAATAGTACAATTCTAGACAGAGCTATGGGGCAACTCAAAGAAATACAACAAGAATGCCGTTTGAATAAACGAGATAGAGAAGGGAAGGGGCTGAAATGAAAGAACTTGTAATAATAGCAGAACTGTTTTATTTATTTTTTTATTTATTTAGTTATTTAGTTATTCATTTGTCCAATACACAATACATATGGAAGAGAATAGACATGAAGTAATATATATAAAGATAATATGTAAAAATAGAGGAGAAGATATATGAAAGGAAGAAAATATATATGATATATGAGATAAAGGAAAGACAATTGGACAGCGGACGAAAGGCACACTAGTGCACTTATGTATGTCCCTTACTGACCTCTTAGGAACCTGGAGAGGTCAATTGTGGATAGTCTAAGGGAGAAATGTTGGGGGTTAGGGGTTGACACTACTGAGTCCAGTAATGAGTTCCAACCCGGAACCCAACCCGGCGCAGTGGTTAGAATGCAGTATATTGCAGACTAACTCTGCAGCTTGGAATTTGATTCTGATGGGCTCAAGGTTGACTTCCATTCTTTGGTAAAATGAGGACCTAGATTGTTGGGAGCAATATGCTGACTCTGTAGGGTGAACTGTGAAGCACAGTGGGGCAGGCAGTATAGCAGTCTTACTTGCTATTGTTGCTATTTACTGTCTACGCTATTTATTTATTTTACTTATTCATTAGTCCAATACATAAATACATAGGAAGAAAAATAGACATGTAGTAATATAAATAATGGTAAAAGAGAACTTATACGAGAGGATATATGAAAGGAAGAATATATATATGAAAAGCGAGAGAAAGGAAGACAATTGGACAGGGGATGAAAGGCACACTAGTGCACTTATGTACGCCCCTTACTGGCCTCTTAGGAACCTGGAGAGGTCAATTGTGGATAGTCTAAGGGAGAAATGTTGGGGGTTAGGGGTTGACACTATTGAGTCCGGTAATGAGTTCCACGCTTCGACAATTCGATTGTTAAAGTCATATTTTTTATAGTCAAGTTTGGAGCGGTTAATATTAAGTTTGAATCTGTTGCGTGCTCTTGTGTTGTTGCGGTTGAAGCTGAAGTAATTGTTGACTGGTAGGACGTTGCAGCATATGATCTTGTGGCCAATACTTAAACCGTGTTTTAGGTGCCGTAGTTCTAAGCTTTCTAGACCCAGGATTGTTAGTCTATTTTCGTAGGGTATTCTGTTTCGAGTGGAGGAGTGAAGGGCTCTTCTGGTGAAATATCTTTGGACGTTGGAGACAAAGGCAAGGAAGATCAAGAATTGATCAACACCCACACTAGTAGAGAGTTGCTACCGGTACAGATAAGGATGCCGCACTGGTAGAAAAAATTGAGCTGCGTGCACAGCTTCGTGTCTCCAGCATGCATGCGCTTCTGAATGAAATTTTGCTTCTGTGCATGCACAGAAAGCAAAATCTTGCAAGGGGAGAGAGAGATTTTGGCTTCTTGCGTGCATGCACGCGTCCCCTCACAAGATTTTGCTTCCTGAGCATGTGCAGAAGCAAAATCTTGCTCAGACACATGTGCACACTGGAGACACAAAGCTGCGCACACAGAGCACTGGTAGCAGCAGGAGCGGCAACCGCTGCCTGACCCATACATTGCCTTTCCCAGATCCTTGGGAAAGACTCAATAGGTAGAGAAAAATGCCAAATCCAATCTAAATGTCTGGCTGACAGTGTGACCAACTAGAATAATTTTACCTAAGGTGTTTGGAACCAAAAGGAAGAAAGTCAGAAAAACAGAAAGTTTTTATTTCACCCAAAATGGATAGTTGAATTCAAACTTGGTCTGAATGTGCAATGCAGAGATGGAGGCGGGTTTTTGGTGTTTTTTTAATGCTTGTCACTTTCATTCCTTCTCATTTCCCCCTCTTTTTTATCTGGAGTACACAATGAATCTAAAAGCTGACATTGATCCAAGTGTGAGAGAAGAAGATAGTAGGAGTTGCAGAGATAGACCAGGCAGGGATACATTTGGTTTGCCTCTTTTTCTATGAGGGAAAAAAAAATGAGGTACTGAATGGACATCTTAATTTGGCCATTGACAGGTAATGATTGATGACACTTTCATCAATCAGAAATAACTGGATTAATTTTCCTCCAATCTTTCAGGAAGGCCAAAATAGTGATTTCCAAGTCAAAGTATTGTCCTGAGCACTCGGTTAGTCTCATTGGGTCTCATTGACCCATCCTTTTTTTACCTTTTTAAAGTCTTCCTCTCACCCATTTTTAGTCTCACTATTTGCAATATGGAGTCAACTTACTAACTCAACTTACAAGAGATAAGATCAATAGATAATCTTGACTATCTGAAAGCACTGTAGAAACCTTCTTCCTTTCCTCCTCCTCCTTCTTCATAAAACACTCACAAAGCAGGGCAACCTAGACATGACAGTCTGTGGTATAAGATCCAATTCTTATTACTGAATTGATGATTTTATTAGATTCTAAAGGTCACAAACATTATATTAAGTGTACAAAGGAAATACATTAATTGCACAACTTATAGCATTCATGTTATTCCTTTCACTTGCCTCTCGTTAAAAAAAAATATCAGTAGGAGATTTAAAAAAACCCAATCAAATACATCTTTCCAACGAATTTAATTAGAAATTTAAAAATAAAAATGCCCTATTTACTCTTTTGGCTTCAAGATAAATAGAGTCAGCTATTTAGGCACAAGCAGGAGATATATAAACTTTATTTGTCTTAGAAACACAGAGATAATTTCTTCTTTGATCTTTTAGAATCAAACCATCTCATCCCTCAAAAGGAAATACTAAAAGAATCTTTGTTATTCCTTTCTGATTGGAAAATGCCATGTTCACATATGTGTATGTCCCAAAAAGCAGTGAATTTGGGAATGATAACATCACAGGGATGAAAGGAACAATGATTGGATGTACATTTTTTTTTGCAATTAAGCCAGTTATAATAATGATTGGCAGCAGTAATTTAGATCTATACTGTATTGTGCAGAGAAAGTCATGCTTTTTCATAGGGAAAATAATGCACAATTTAAATAGATAATATGCTAATTCAACAAAAATAAACAGAGATAATAACACCAATTAAGGGAATTGTGGATAATTATATGTAAAGTGATGCACAATAACAATTTGAACCTGAACTGCAAACAGTCTAGGTAGGCAATCTGAGAATTCTAGGGCTGAAAGTAGCTTCAAAATCCTGGGTTTTATAACCTCCTAACTGACAAAAATGGATTCATTTTAAAACAGGATAGCACTACCACTAGCACTTCGAGCTACAGTATTGTTCTGTCTGGGTCACTCCAGAAGCCAATACCAACCCAAAAAGAGAAGCCAGACACACTGGTAAAAGGCAAAGGCAGTTTTATAAAATTCAAGAAAAACACAGGTAACAGAAAATGTCCTTACAAACAGGAAAATGCTGTATCTTCAGATATATCCACGAAGGCAAAAGTCCATGCAGCAATACAGAATTCTTGCTGCCAAGCCGAGGCTGTAGATAGCAGACCTACACCTCCCACGGGTCTTCCAAAGCTGCTGGGCCACAAGCCAGGAACAGAGACGCCGAGAAACAAGACAGGATAATGCAACTCCAAACTGATAACACTCCACATGGCTTCAAGGGCTTGCCTGCCTTTTAAACCCTGCCAAGGAGGACCACACCCAAGCCCAGCTGTTCCTAATTCAGTGCTGATAATACTTCTTTAATTGCTCCTTTCTCTGATCTGAACGTCTCTGTCGCATGTCAATGACGGTTTGTGCATCATCACCTAATGACTCCAAGCTACTGGCTGGGGAGAGCCCCCCCCCCCCCCGGGGCTCTCATGCTGTTCTCCTTCATCCCATTCCTGACTTTCCTCTCCCCCGTCCGACTGTTCAGCCCCCTCCTGTTCGCTGTCATCCTCCTCCGGGCATGGAGCCAGCAGAGACACAGCCGGTCCCTGAGCAGCCTCAGGCTGAACCACAACAAGTATTACAGCCTTACAGCTTCCTCTAAGTGGTTTGCCTCCAGTAATCTGGTTACTCATTTTACCCACCTCCGAAGGATGGAAGACTGAATCAATCTTGGGCCAGTCAGCATCAAACTGCTGGCAGTGGGCAGAGTTAGCCTGCAATACTGCATTCTAACCACTGAACCACCACAGTTCTTCTGGATACAAATAAAACAAAGAAAGTTCCACCAAGCTTATTTCCTCATCTTATATGTAAAACCATATTACTTGGCAGCTAGGCTATTGTAGAATTTATATTTGGGTATATTTTCTGCTTCAAACAGTTGGAAAAGAGTAGCTGGAAAAACTAAAAGCAAAGACCAACAGGCTGTACAAATATTCATCCAACCCTAGAATGAAACAAGCAATCCCAGCTGTGTTTCTCAACATCAGCAACTTCAAGATGTGTCCAACTTTTAGAATTCCTGATTCTGGCTAGGGAATTTTGGGAATTGAATTCCATGCATCTTGAGGTTGCTGAGATGGAGAAACACTGAACTAGAAGCAATCTTGATGAATTTATGACTTTTCTGCTATGGGAATTGGGAAAAGAACCACCAGGTTGGAGAGACCAAAGCTCGTGTTGCTCCTGTGAATTCACTTCATTGGGAAAAAAAAGTGAGACCAAATTAAAAAGTGAGCACTGGGAATACATATTTTTCTTCTTCTTCTTTAATCGTTGGGAAGGACCAAAGGGAGACATTGACTTACTTCACCTACTTCAAAGAAGATGACTGAAGGGAATCTGTTTTGTTGCTTTAACTAAAAACCCCTTGACCAACTAAAAACTCACACTCTCACAGTGATGAGGAACTCTCCCATCGCTTCTAGATCTTTCTAGGAATAATCCATGGGATCACAGAACTTCCCACTGTCTCCAGTTCAACCACAGAATAAAACAGCCCTATGAGTTGCAGCAGGTAAAAGTAAAACAAGGTTATGTGAATGCACATAAAAACAAGCAGAATTTGATCCTACTATTTTGGAAGTCATCTTGACTTTCCCCCCTCCTTCTAGACATTGTGTGGCCATCTCTGAGCAAGAAAGCAAACATACAAAGTTTTATTCCCTCCCCTTAAAGACCTCCTTTGCCAAGTTATCTTGACCCCCCTCTTGTAATTTCTGAAAACATTCTACATATACTTTGACAAAGATAGCAATAGTGCTTAGAATTATATAGCTGCCCTGAGTCTGCGGAGAGGGGCGGCATACAAATCCAATAAATAATAATAATAATAATAATAATAATAATAATAATAATAATAATTATTATTATTATTATATACCATTCCATAGTGCTTTTACAGCCCTCTCCAGAGTCAGCATATTGTCCCCAACAATCTGGTTCGTCATTTTACCCACCTCAGAAAGATGGAGGGCTGAGTCAACCTTGACCCGGTGAGATTTGAACTGCCAAACTATAGCTAGCAGTCAGCTGAAGTAGGCTGCAGTACTGCACTCTAACCACTGCGTCATCTCGGCTCTTGGGATGGGAAAACCCCCAACACCACCCCACCCAGGCTAAAGACATTTCTATATCTTGCAGACAGGATTTTGCCCAGCATGATATGATAAAAAATATACATAATTATATATTCCAGTATTTCAACCTTAGCACCTTTGAGAAATGATCACATTCCCATAAAACCAGACAAAAGACACATCTGGAGAGACTTACACTGGGAAAGGATGCTCTAAAGCAGTATTTTTCAAACTCGGCAACTGAGGTGTAGACTTCCACTTCCAGAATTCCCCAGTTGCATGCTGGTTGGGGTGTTCTGGAGTTGAAGTTCACACCTCTGAAAGGTGCTGGATAAATGTAACTGGAAGAGGTAGTGGTGAAATCTATTTATCTTCCCTACTGATTCGTAAGGGCATGATTTGCGCTCATGTGCTTGCGGTGCTTACACATCTCTATTGTGTATGCTTTTTTACCCTCTGGATATTTATTTATTTATTTATTTGATTTGTATGCCGCCCCTCTCTGGAGATTCGGGGCGGCTAACAGCAACAATAAAACAGTGTACAATAGTAATTCAATACTAAAAATGATTAAAAACCCATTAATATAAAAACCAAACATACATACATACATACCATGCATAGAATTGTAAAGGCCTAGGGGGAAAGAGGATCTCAATTCCCCCATTCCTGACGGCAGAGGTGGGTTTTAAGTAGCTTATGAAAGGCAAGGAGGGTGGGGGCAATTCTAATTTCTGGGGGGAGTTGGTTCCAGAGGGCTGGGGCCGCCACAGAGAAGGCTCTTCCCCTGGGTCCTGCCAAACGACATTGTTTAGTTGACGGGACCCGGAGAAGATCCACTCTGTGGGACCTAACTGGTCGCTGGGATTTGTGCAGCAGAAGGCGGTCCCTAAGATAATCTGGTCCGGTGCCATGAAGGGCTTTATAGGTCATAACCAACACTTTGAATTGTGACCAGAAACTGATCGGCAACCAATGCAGACTGCAGAGTGTTGGTGTAACATGGGCATATTTGGGAAAGCCCATGATTGCTCTCGCAGCTGCATTCTGCACGATCTGAAGTGTCCGAACATTTTTCAAAAGTAGCCCCACTTAGGGTCGCAACTGGTACACAAGGCGAACCTGGGCAAATGTCCCCCTCGCCACAGCTGAAAGATGTTTCTCTAATGTGAGCTGTGGATCGAGGAGGATGCCCAAGTTGCGAACCTTCTCTGAGTGGGTCAGTGATTCTCCCCCCCAGGGTAATGGATGGACAGATGGAATTGTCCTTGGGAGGCAAGACCCACAGCCACTCCGTCTTGTCTGGGTTGAGTTTGAGTTTGTTGACACTCATCCAGGCCCCAACATCCTCCAGGCACCGGCACATCACTTCCACTGCTTTGTTGGCTGGACATGGATATGTGCAGGCTTTGCGCATGTGCAGAGGATTAAAAAAAGAAAATGGTGATGTCTGGGCAGCTGGGAAGAGCTTTGCACTGCCCCCACTACTGGTTTTCCGAACCACTAGCAGCAGCTGCTATCAGTACCCCCGAACCGGGCCAAACCGGTATCATCATACCCCTGGTAAGAGGCTATATAGTTCACATTGCACTTTGGGGAAGGCAGGCTCAGTACGTACTCTATATCCTTTCATGAATTCCCACGTTACATTATTTAGAAACAATATAGCATATATGAATCTAATTATTTTACTATAATTGTTTTACGTATTCTGCTGTTGTAAATCTGCTCTGTAAAAAGAACAAACCACCCTTCTTGCATTCTAAAATAGGGCAGAAAATGAGTTGTGCTCCACTGAGCACAATGGAAAGATCACACTATGTCAGAGTTAGTTGAACTATTTATAAAAAAATGAAATTTCCTGAAGTCCTCAAGAAAAAACAATTAGTGGTGTAATAATGAAAGCATACTCTTCACAATTATTATGGGGTAATCATCATGCTTGTTTTGTGACTGATGAAGAAAGATGCTGAATGGAAATTTAATCACTGATTTCCTATCCTAGAGTGAGGTGCCTAATGAGATCACATAATTACAACCCAATGAATTTGTATCTTTAGTTGATGCACAACTCTGATTACCTAAGAAAGGAGTTGCATAATCTTCCAAAGAATCAATGAAAGTGCTTTGAACATATACAGTGATCAGAATACGCTACCTGGGAAAGCGAAAAAGCACAGGAAAAAAGAAACCCGCCTATGTGTTGCTTAATTTAAAAGAATATAAAGATAATCCTCACTTAAGCATCTTTAAGGCATGGCATGGTGGCTCAGAAGTTAAGATGCGGGGCTTGTTGGCTGGAAAGCTAGCAGTCCAGGTTCAAGTCCTAAGCTCCAGCGTGAGTCTCAATCCTTACTCCAGCTCCTGCCCACTTAGCAGTTCAAAAGCATGCAAATGCATGTAGATCAGTAGTGGGTTCTAAATTAGTTTGCTACCAGTTCGACGACATGCATAAAAGCATCCCGGGCAGGTGGGTGGAGCCTCCCACTCTGCCGCTACACGGTTCAGAAAACTGGGCTGAACCGAGGGCAACCCACTGCTGCTATAGATTAATAAGTGTCATTTTGGTAGGAAAGTAACAGTATTCCATGACATCATGCTGGCCAGCATGACTGCAGAAATGTCTTTGGATAGTACTGGCTCTTGAAACAGACATGAGCACCGCCTCCGATAGCCTGCAATGCCTAGGGGACTAAAATTCACAGGGACACCTCTGTGGGGCCTCTCTGGGAATCTAATGGGAGGAAACAGGGCCAGAAAAGGTGAGGAGAAGCCTCCGTGGGGCCTCTCTAGGAATCTCCTGGAAGGAAACGGCCCCCCCACCCTCCATGTGGTTTCTCCAATGGCACACATTATTTGCTTTTACATTGATTCCTATGGGAAAAATTTCTTCCTCTTACAAACCTTTCTACTTAAGAATCTGGTCACTGAACGAATTAAGTTCATAAGTAGAGGTACCACTGTAATTAACATAAACAAAGAGAAAAATATAAACAAAGAAAGAAAAAGTAAAACCAAAAGTGCAGAGGGGGGGGGAAGAATGACAAAGAAATGACTTCAAACTATCTTTTAGAACAGGTATGAATATAAATTTAAATTAGAATCTTAGTCTATGGTTACAACATAACTTTCATTTTTTAAATGATCTGTTCTATAACTTCATTTAACAATGCAGTTGCCGTTTGTGAGGCAATGAAGTTGAATTGATGTCTGGGTTTTGTAAAAGTAATTCCAGCTAGGTAGAAACTCCATGTAATCACAATTTTGCTCACAACCATCCTTCTGAAAATAATTGAGCTACCCTTTGGGGGTTCAAAAGATGTGCTGATATCCAGAGGCAGCTTCACTCCATCCAGGCCCTTATCTTAGAAAAGTAAATGCTGAGACAGTGCACAAAATGAAATAAGCAAATGGCAAGCAACGTGTGGAGATGGACAGCTCTTACAGAGGAGCCGGTATCAGTCAACTGCCAGGACCACAAACTACCTTGAGCAGCATATCCTGCTGGGATTCCCGCCTGGAGCTTTGTAGCAATTATAAAAGCATTACATATCCTGAGGTAACATCTCATCATAACTGGTGCAATAACTTGGAAAAAAGGCAAAAGCTGTATGCTACATTTTATAGACTTTGAGACTTTTATTTGAACTGAGTATTAAAAGACTGAATATTAAAAATGCATTTATGTGGAAACACCACCCTGGCCTTCAATACATCCTGGCCATCAAAACTCTCTATCCTGCATATCTGTCCACGAACACGCAAGAGGAAACAAATTCGATCTAAGCAAGGCCACAGTTGTAACCCAGGTGTATGTGTATGTACAAACTGTGTATGTGTATGTACACACACACAAGCACAACTCTTCTAAAATTATACACATTCATCTTATTTACTGTGATAAGAAAAACGCACCCAGAGCCCAGAAGGGGGAAAAAAGAAAAAAAAATCAATTTTTTTCTACCGGTTCTGCATACCTGGCCGTACCCGTAGGAGCTCATCACTGCCTATGGGCAGACAGTGTAAAACAAAATAAAACAAGATGTATTTGTGTTTTCCACTCTATGAGAAACATCAATTCCAACTTGCAATAAACAAATGAATAATAAAACCACCGCATTCATAAAGTTGCTTACGGCAGTCTAGCATGATACATTCAATCAATTACAAAAGCATAGGTTATATCAGAATGTTTAACTGATCTATCTATCCTACTTTCAGCTACTATAGAAATATGGTTAAAACTACAATTTTTCCTATTAGAATCTACCAATAAATGCAGCCCCCTAGACTCATAGGAAAGAGCTTGGCTGTATTATTAAATCGTAGTTGTAAATTGTTATCTTTTGTGACCTTTTCAGCAATAACCAATAACTCATTTGGATTTTTAGCTCTAACAATGAAATTTCCACTACTGTAAATTGTTTAATTGCACACATTTATCACCCAGCTGGTACCAGTAATCAGTTTGTTAAGGAATTTAATTTCAAGGCTTCTGGCACTATAAGAGTCAGCTCTTCTCCTGGTGATTTAGGGAATGTTAACATTCCAGACAAATCTTTCTTTTTTGGTACATAGATATATTTACTGTTATCGTCTATATTACCGTATTTTTCAGAGTATAAGACACACCAGACTATAAGACACACCTTAGTTTTGGGGGAGGAAAATAAGGAAAAGAATCTGCTTATCAGGTATTCATCTGGCTAGTGTCCTTAGTCTGGTCAGCTTCAGTACATTACTTTATCCCCTATTTAAGGGCTTAAATTTTTTTATTCTGAGAGAGTAACAATGAAAAAGCTTGCAAGCCAGTAAGAGCTGGGAACTTCGTTAGACCTGGAAAGAAACAGTCTGAGCAAGTAGAGTAATGGAAAAACCCGTGTAAAGACTTAGGCCTTGGAAAGTTTCAAGTTTAATCAGATTTGTATGCCGCCCCTCTCTGCAGACTCGGGGCGGCTCACAGCAATAGCAATACAATGTAAGACAAATCCAATATTTAAACTACTTTAAAAAACACCACAAATTAAAACCAATCATACACACTAGCGTACCATGCATAAATTTTATAAGCCTAGGGGGAAGGAACATGTCAATTCCCCCATGCCTGACGACAGAGGTGGGTTTTAAGGAGCTTACGAAAGGCTAGGAGGGTGGGGGCAACTCTGATATCTGGGGGGAGTTGGTTCCAAAGGGTCGGGACCGCCACAGAGAAGGCTCTTCCCCTGGGTCCCGCCAAACGACATTGTTTAGTTGACGGGACCCGGAGAAGGCCAACTCTGTGGGACCTAACTGGTCGCTGGGATTCGTGCGGCAGAAGGCGGTCCCGGAGATATTCTGGTCCATTGCCATGAAGGGCTTTATAGGTCATAACCAACACTTTGAATTGTGACCGGAAACTGATCGGCAACCAATGCAGACTGCGGAAACATTCTTCTTTGCAGATAGTAACAATGAAAGAGCTTGCAAGCTGGAAAAAGCTGGGAACATTGTTAGCACCTGGTTAGGGCAAGAAAGAAATATTGGAGGAAATATATTCTAAAGTAACAATGAAAGAGCTTTCAAGCTGGTAAGAGCTGGGAACATCGTTAGCACCTGGTTAGGGCTGGAAAGAAACTTACTCAGAGCAAGTTAGAGTGATGGAAAAAAAACCTGCAAAGACTTAGGGCTTGGAAAACATTCTTCACAGAGAGACACAATGAAAGAGCCTGCAAGGTAAAAGCTGGGAAGATCATTAGCAGCTAGTTAGGGCTGAAAATAAAAATAAAAATAAAATAAAAGCTACATTCAGAGTATAAAACACACCCTAATTATCAGCCTCTTTTAGGGAGGAAAAAGGTGTGTCTTATACACCGAAAAATATGGTAAGTCTTTGCAGTTTTTTTTTATTATTCTAACTTGCTAAGGATGAATCAGCTACCCCCCAGAGATTTGCACTGCCCCCCTCCTCACCTTCCATAAGAGTTTGAAGACTCATTTGTGCCTTGAGGCTTGGGGCCATTAGATTCTAGCCCCCTGGCCGATGAATGAAATGTATGTGTGCTTGATCGAAAGGGAATGATTGATTTTTAAGACATTTGGGTTTTAGACTAGCTAGTTAAAATTAATTGGATTTAGGATATTTTATATTGCTTTTATATGTTGTGAGCTGCTCAGAGTCCCTGGAGAAGGGTGGCATATAAATCCAATAAATAATAATAATTTTATTGCTTTGGGCCCAGTGTTTGAGTGTGTCAAGGTACATCTGGATTCTGAAACTGCCCTCCGGGGTGTTTGCCACTCCCAACAATTTGATATCATCTACAAATTTGGTTAGTTCTCCTGCTATTCCCTCATCTAGGTCATTTATGAAGATATTAAACAGACTAGGACTGAACCTTGTGATACCCCACTGCTTACTTCTCTCAATGTGGACTTGGAGCCATTGAGGACTACTCACTGGGTATGTTTGGTCAGCCAGTTGTTAATCCATCTGGTTGTGTAGCTCTCTATCTCTCTTTTTTCTAGCTTATGAAGAAATAGGTTGTGGTCTACTTTGTCAAATGTTTGCTGAAGTCCAGGTATATTATGTCTGATGCATTTCTTGGGCTACTGATTTGGTCACAGTGTTGAAGAATGAAATGAGGTTGATTGGCAAATCCATGTTGGCTGTTGGTTATTGCTTGGTTTGTTTTTAGATGATGGGAGATCTGCTTTCTAATTATTTTTTCCAGTATTTTCCCAGTTATTGATATTAGGCTGATTGGTCTGTAGTTTCCTGGATCTGGTTTCTTTTTCTTTTTTCTTTTTGGCCTTTTTTTGTAGATGGGGACCACAACAGCTCTTTTCCAGTCCAGGTAGTTCTCCTGTATTCCAAGATTTGTGAAAAATATGTGAAGACTGATGCAAAGAACATGATAAGTAGCTCTGCTTTGTCTGTGTTATCTATTTATTGTTGGGGGCAATATGCTAACTCTATAAACCAGAGTTGGTCTAATTTACTGGAAAGGAAGACTAGGGTGACATGATAGCAATGTTTCAATATCTAAGGGGCTTCCACAAAGAAGATGGGGTCGACTTATTCTTCAAAGCACCTGAAGACAAGACAAGAAGCACTGGATGGAAACTAATCAAGGAGAGAAGCAATATAGAATTAAGGAGAATTTACTGACAGTGCAAACAGTTAACCAGTGGAATGACTTGCCTTCAAAAGTTGTGGGTGCTTCATTACTGGAGGTCTTTAAGAAGAGATTGGACCATTTGTCTGAAATGGTGTGTGATTTCCTGCTTGAGAGATGGTTGACCTGGAGGACCTCGAAAGTCCCTTCCAACTCTGTTATTCTGTTAAACAGGTTTATTATTGACTATTATTTTATTTATTTTTTATTTATTTATTTATTTTTTATTAATAGAGTTGAAAGGGACCGTTAGGTCATCGAGTCCAATCCCCTGCCTGAGCAGGAAACCCTACAGCACCCCAGCCAAATGGAAGTCCAATCTCCTCTTGAAGGTGTCCAGAGTTGGGGAGTTCACCACCTCCCCTGGCAGGCAGTTCCATTGGTTGATCGCTCTGACCGTCAGGAAGTTCTTCCTTATTTCCAGGTTGAATCTCTCCTTGGTCAGCTTCCAACTATTGTTCCTCGTCCGGCCCTCTGGTGCCCTGGGGAATAAAGAGACCCCCTCCTCACCGTGGCAACCCCTCAAGTATCTGTAAACTGCTATCATGTCCCCTCTAGACCTTCTTTTTTCTAGGCTGTCCATGCCCAGTTCTCTCAATCTCTCTTCGTAAGTCTTGGTTTCGAGTCCCCTAATCATTTTGGTTGCTCTTTTTTGCACCTTCTCCAGAGTTTCGATGTCTTTTTTGTAGTGAGGTGACCAAAATTGGATGCAGTACTCCAGGTGGGGTCTGACCAGGGCATAGTAGAGTGGTATTAATACTTCCCTGGTCTTGGAGCGTATTCCTCTGTTGATGCAGCTTAGGATTGAGTTGGCTTTTTTGGCTGCTGCTGCACATTGCTGACTCATGTTTAGTTGATTGTCCACCAAGACTCCAAGATCTCTTTCGCAGTCACTACTGCTGAGTGGGGTATCTACCAGGCTGTATGTATGTCTAGGGTTCTTTTTGCCGAGGTGGAGGACTCTGCATTTGTCGGTGTTGAACCTCATTTTGTTGGTATGGGCCCACTGTGATAGTCTGTCTAGGTCTTCTTGTACTCTGAGCCTGTCCTCAAGGGTGTTGGCTACCCCCGCCAGCTTGGTGTCATCTGCAAATTTTATTAGTTCCCCTTTTATTCCCTCGTCCAGGTCGTTGATGAAGATGTTAAAGAGTACAGGACCCAGGACAGAGCCCTGTGGTACTCCACTGTCTACTTTTTTCCATGTGGATTTGGTGCCGTTGAGGACAACTCGTTGGGTGCGGTTGATCAGCCAACTGTTTATCCATCTACATGTGTAGTAATCTACTCCATTTTTTTCTAGTTTGTGGATTAGGAGATTGTGGTCGACTTTATCGAAAGCCTTACTGAAATCCAAGTATATGAGGTCCACTGAGTTGCGTTGGTCAACTGACTTGGTTATGGTGTTGAAAAATGATATGAGATTGGTTTGGCATGATTTGTTTCTGATGAATCCGTGCTGGCTATTGGATATGATCTTGTTTGTTTCTAGGAAGTGGTTAAGTTGTTTTTTGATTATTTTCTCCAGTATTTTTCCAGGTATAGAGGTCAGACTGATTGGTCTGTAGTTACCTGGGTCGGTCTTTTTGCCTTTTTTGTGGATGGGGACTACGTCAGCTCGCTTCCAGTCTTCCGGTAGGTCTCCAGTGATCCAGGATATTTGGTAGATGAGGAGGAGTGGTTCCGCTATGGTGTCTGCCAATTCTTTTAGGACTTTGGGGTGAAGTCCGTCTGGCCCTTGTGATTTGTATTCGTTGAGTTCCCTCAGGTAGTCCCTCACTGTGCTTTTGTCTATGTTGAGTTCGGTTCTGGGGCAGTTTGTTGCAGTTAAATTGCAGATTGGTTGGAGGGAGGTTCCCTTTTGTGTGAAGACTGATGCAAAGTAGGCGTTGAGTAGCTGTGCTTGGTCATTGCTGTCTGTGATTTCTCTACCCTCTTCGTTTTTTAGTGTGACGATTGTTTCTTTTTTATAGCACAAAATAAACCATAATAAAACAATGAATATCAGAATTAAGAAAGGGAGAGTGCAAGATAAAGAAAAAAGGGGGAGAGAAAAAAGGTGTTGACTTCCAATTGTTTCTAACACAGTAAATAAACAATTATCACAATTAAGTCTTCAGCTTTTTATCTTACCTATAATTATTACAAGTTTGTTCTATAACTGCATAATTATTAAATCTTCTAACCAAATTCTAAATTTATTTATGTTTTCTATTTTATGCATTAAAAAAAACCAGAAGCTATATCCTAACAGAAATAGGACCAAAAAGATTATCTTGTGTCAGGCATAAGAACCCAGAAACAGGGTTGGTGAAATGAGTATAAGATTATACCATGTATCTCTAAACAAGAATATAATTTGACAGTAGATAAGAATCAACAAAATTGGTGGGAGATAAGAATCAACAGAATTCAAGAAGGTCTGAACTCCAAATAGATGTCTTGCTTGACCCCTCGTTCAAATTCAGCTTTGTTTAAAATAGTTTATATTGCCATCTTAATCAAATGCATGTTTTTCTTCTTCTTTCTCCTACCCCCACCCGTTGTGAGAAAGAATATACGTTTCTATTTACATTTATTTATTTATTCATTCATTCATTCATTCATTTTTAAACATGTTTTATTTTCAGTTTTCTTTTCACACCATACATATTTTGTGGATAGTACATTGACTGAGTCAAATCATTTGTAAACAATGCTAACAATAATACTATTATTATAGTTTTGCAGACTGGTCAGTTGGCCATCTTCAGTGTCCTGGGCCTCATCAATAATGAGGAAGAGAAGTATAGATTGATATGGACTTTCTTGAAAGTTCCTAATTGAAGGCTTTTGGTTGACAAAATGGAGAATCAGAAGTCTCTGAAAGATGAGGAAAGCCAGCAAGCTGTCAACTGTGGTCGAGTCTTTAAGGACAATGGGTTGAAGTAGAAGCACACACAGATGACTGATGCACACAGATTTCCAGAAGTACACACAGATGACTGATTTAACTGAATTCATTAACTTCTTTATACAAATGTATATAGATGAAGTAAAATTTACAATATCAATATACTGTAGATTCTTCTTTTCAGCAGCATACAAGCACAGAGAGGAGCCACACCCAGTCTTAAGCTTAAGTTCCAGTTTTGATTCTCTGCACAGACTCAGAAGTGGTTAACTCCAATTGGCTGACTTAGTTGCTAAGTCTATTAATTGGCTAGCCTTGTTAACATGGCTCTCCTTATTCATAAATATCTTAACATAACTACCTTATTTTCTCATCATATTGGATTTGCAATTATTTCACAGTTTTAAATGAGGTCTTCCAAACAAGTTAGTAAAACTATATTGTAAGTAAAACTTTATGCCAAAACGGAGCAAAAACTAATTAGCAGAACATAAGAATATAAAACAAATTTAACAAAATTTAGCAAAAAGCTAAATAAGGATTTACTTTAAATACGGTTTAAAGTGGTTTAAGAGACCAGATGAATTTGGAATATTATATCTTTTGCTAATATTTTTTTAAATAAGTAAAAAAAAGCCATTTCTAGGGAAACACAGATTGTTTAGTCTATCAGGAAATATATTATTGGCACGAGCTTAAAACAATGCAAATGAAACCTGACAATTCATGAACATAGAAATGGCCAGAGGTTATAGACAAGGAAAATGACAGACCTTGAAGGATTGATCCTTGAGCCATTTCAAATAATTTTTGAAGAATTAGCAGAGAAACATATGATTAATTTGACAACAATAATTTTTGCACCTCTAAATTTTATATATATAAAAAGAAGTGAACAATGTGGTAGATACCAAAATGGAAGTATATATAGACAGACAAGATGAAGAAAGAATGCAAATTCTATCTGATGAAGAAACATTGGAAAATATAGAAAATGAGAATTGGATATGACAGTCAGAGTAGACATATAAAGAACAAATCAAGAGATGCAACATATTGTGAACCAGGGCTTGCTTTTGGATTCACTAAAGAGGGTTTCTAAAACTATGAAGAAAATTTGAATTGAGTTTCAATTCTACAAAACCAACATCCTGAAATAAAGTCATCCATCCATCTACCCATTCTAATCTCTGGGGAAGATATACTTACAAATAATTATTTTAAATACTGGGGGCCATTCAGTTTAGTAATTTTATGTTTTAACCTTGCTGTTGTGTTCGCATTTACTACACACTACTACTGTTTCAGGTGTAACGGAATGTAACAATCAGCGTGTAGAAAAAATAAAACAAAACAAAAAAGAAAATCACACTCAGAGTAAGAACCCGTCAAATGAGGAAAAGTCAATTAATCACAAGTTTGAGATCTGCATGACAAATAATCTACAGGTCTCAAATTTCATTTCGGGTCATATTGATACCGAGCAGAACAGCAAGGTTAAGATGATATCTTCACTTGGTATATAGCTATTGTATATTATTACATTTATCTATCTATCTATCTATCTATCTATCTATCTATCTATCTATCTATCTATCTATCTATCTATCTATCTATCTATCTATCTATCTATCTATCTATCTATTAGTAAGACACCCCCGATTGTAAGACGTATCGGGGGTTTCAGGGGGGTCGGCTAATATAAGCCGTACCCCGAAAGTAAGACATATGTCTTACTTTCGGGGAAACACGGGGGTATTGCCGCCTCCCTCTCATCTAGCTGCGCGCCGCCTCCTGCCCACGCCTGCGCCGTCCCCCTCTCCATACGTCGCCGCGTCTGCCACCTCCCTCTGATCTTAATGAGCGCCGCCTCCTGCCCACTTCCACGCCGCCCCCCCTCCATACGTCACCGCGTCTGCCGCCTCCGTCTGTTCAGGTTGTTAATAAATGTTAATTTTATGGTTAAAACAAAAAATTTGACAATTTTTTTCCAATATAAGACATACCCCGAAAGTAAGACATAGTGGGGCTTTTGGGGATAAAAAGAAAGTAAGACACTCTCTTACTTTCGGGGAAACACGGTATCTACCTACCTACCTACCTACCTATTAGATTTGTATACCGCCCTTCTCCATAGACTCCAGATTATTATATACAATATATACAGATATATAGTGGCATATTTGGGTCTTTTCCCATGTAAGGGTGATAGACTGGCCAGGAGTCTATCAACCTTATATGGGAAAAGACCTGAATATACAAGACCTACATACCTATACCCATGAAAATCTATGAAAACATATATGCACATACAATATACAATACTGTATATTGTACCATCACATCCAGTTTGCATTTTATCCTTTTCTTCAGTTAATATTTTCATGAAAATACTAGTACTGAAACTATTACTGGAATTGCTGACACAACATTGACATGGCACTACAAATAAGCAAAACCTTCATTATCATAAATAACAAAGAGATTTCAGCTGAAGTAAAGTTATTAGAGGATGTAAAACATTTCAATCTGATTTGAATCTTGCAATTAACTGAAAGAAATGAGATAGATACTTTGGTGGCCTTTAATATGAGTGGTCCAAGTTCTCCAAACTTTCTTAGCACTCAAAAATCTGTTTAAGAAGCACAATTTAATCCCTGGTAAGGTCATTAGCTTGTATGAAGCTCTAGTACAGACAGACCCGCTGGAATAACCTATTTCATTTTACACCTTCAGAAATCTCAAAAATATTACCAGAATGCATCTACGCACCATTATAGCTTATTTATTTGTTTTTTACTCCCATTTGCCTTTCGTCTCCTGTCCTATAGTCTCTCCTATATCTCATATTTCTTCTCTCCTATATCCCCTATAACCTTCATTGTGTATTATTGTGTATTGGAATAGATAGATAGATAGATAGATAGATAGATAGATAGATAGATAGATAGATGAATGAATGATTAAATAAATGAATGAATGAATGATTAAATAAATAAATAAATGAATAAATAAATAAATAAATAAAATATTTTTTTATAAATAACTCAAGGTGGCCAACATACCTAATACTGTACTTCTTCCTTCTTCTATTTTCTCCATGACAACAATTATGTGAGATGAGCTGGGCTGAGAAAGAATGACTGACTCAATGTTACCTAAGCCAGCTTTCACATCTAGGGTAGGACTAGAACTCAGCATCCATTGGTTTTTAGCCTTGTGAGAATACTCTCACAACAACAGTGATAGCAATGCTATGTGTTTTTTTCTCCTGCTACCTTCAGACCTGCTACAGTAAGTGCTTTCCATTAACATTTGTCCTGTCTTTCATTATGTTGCTGGAAAGTTTATGTTGTGGAGTAAAAAAAAAATCTAGAGTAAAATGTAAGAGGACGAAGAACATTATCCCTATCATTTGGAGCATTGTGAAATTGCCAAGGCAAAAGTATATGCAGTGGTTATTACTTGTATCAACATGGTCCCACTAGTGGTGGGATTGAAAAAAAAATAGCAACTGGTTCGCTGCCAGGTTGATGAGTGGGCGTGGCCATGGGGACGTGGCATACTCAGCCTCTTGCACCATGGTGGGTGGGGCATTTTCGCCTTCCTCAGGCTCCAGAGGTTTTCCTCAAGCCTCCAGGAGGGCAAAAACGGCTTCCCACAAGCACTGGAAGCTCTCTGGAGGCCAGAAACAGGTCTATTTCCAAGTTTCTGGTAAGTGGTTTTTCACCCTCCCAGAGCCTCTGCATGGGCCCTGCACTTACCTGGCATTCAAAACAGGCCAAAACAACCAGCTTAAAATTAACATCTGGTTTTCCTGAACAAGTCTGAACCAGCTGAATCCCACTCCAGATAAAAGCATTGCTAACAAATAATTATTGTCTTATATTTTCCTCAAACTTTCTCTTTCCCATCCTCAGTCTTCACAAGAACAGAAACCAATAATTATAGGGTAGGTTATTATAGATACAGTATAATTTAGAAGAAGTGCACAATACAAACACATAGCTGATTAAATAAACCCCGGCAAGAAATAGATGAAACTACTCTCATATATTAGCTGTGTCTATTAAAGTTCAAGTCAATTTATGACATATAAACTTGGCTGCAAATGTAATCATTTTCGATAGGTTGGTTATGGAAGAAATCATTATCTACTTCTAAAATTAATATCTGGGTAACAAGTCATGAAAAATGATGAACATTAAGTGTTTTAATATTATATGTTAGAAGTCCAAAGATACATTATCCAATCATTTATGTATCTCTCTTTACATTTCAGAATCTGTGATGCCCAAAAGTGAACTTGAGTATGTACAATGAAACTTTTAATTCTTTTCTCTCTATTTCCCAACTTAGAACAGGATAGGAGTTTGAAATTTCTTTCAGTCATGTGACACAGATATTACTTCAGAAAATATTACTCTTCATCCAGTGAAGGGCTATCAAATTTTTTACTACAACACTGTGGGCGTGGCTTATGCAGGACACCCTGCATTTTCTTTCAAAATCTTTCAGTGCAGATTGAGTGCTTTGGAGTGGAGCTCCATTTTTGCTACCCCACTGCGTTCCTCCCCGTCCGGCCAGCAGCCCACCCCTGCCTTTGTTTCAAATTCCATTAGATGAATGTATGTTTTTGATCAGCACTACTTTAATTTAATGCTAGCCTTTATTTATGCAATCAAATGATTTTTATGGCTGCTTATCTTATGGCAATGTGAAACTTAAAAAAACAATTTATACAATACAAATTATAAACGGCTGCGATCATAAACAGCAGTTGCAACTATAGTAAAAAAAAGATAGCAGAGCTTATTGAAGTATGATTTCTGATTTAGCCGTGGTAATCTTGCTAGTATAAAAACTATAGCATATTAAGGTGCCACAGTAGCATTCACTAATTCCCGTCTTTTATTTGTAGCACACTGTACTAGCTTTTTCATCCTCTTAAAAATTAAGTGGTATGATTAAGCTGAGCTTGCTGTATTCAAAACCTTGTCTCATTCAAATCTGATTGTTTTGGAAGGCCATCATACTGTGGTCTAAACAGGAATGGTGTCATTTCTTATTTATTTATTTATTTATTTAGTCCAATACACAATGAGGGTTTTAGTGGGTATATATATATTATATACACATAGAAAAATACATGATGAAGGTTATAGAGGAGATACTTATAGTAAAATATATCTAAGAAAGAATAGAAAATAAGATTTATTAATAGAAGTTTATATATTAGATACATATATTAATAGAACATATCAATGAAAGAATAGAAGAAGAGATATAGGAATAGAAGAAAGGTATAGGAGATATAGGAGAGTAATAGGACAGGGACAGAAGGCACGCTAATGCACTTGTACTCGCCCCTTACTGACCTCTTAGGAATCTGGATAGGTCAACTGTAGATAATCTAAGGGTAAAGTGTTGGGGGTTTGGGGATGACACAATGGAGTCTGGTAATGAGTTCCACGCTTCGACAACTCGGTTACTGAAGTCATATTTTTTACAGTCAAGTTTGGAGCGCTTAATATTAAGTTTAAACCTGTTGTGTGCTTTTGTGTTATTGTGGTTGAAGCTGAAGTAGTCGCCGACAGGCAGGACGTTGCAGCATATGATCTTGTGGGCAATATTT
This sequence comes from Erythrolamprus reginae, assembly GCF_031021105.1. Classification (NCBI taxonomy): domain Eukaryota; kingdom Metazoa; phylum Chordata; class Lepidosauria; order Squamata; family Dipsadidae; genus Erythrolamprus; species Erythrolamprus reginae. Next base: position 256,301,283 of record NC_091951.1, on the reverse strand, counting down.
AGATCTTGTTTAAGGCGTCTTAGTTCTAGGCTTTCTAGGCCCAGGATTGAAAGTCTAGTCTCGTAGGGTATTCTATTTCGAGTGGACGAGTGAAGGGTGAAGTATCTTTGGACATTTTCAAGGGTGTTAATGTCTGAGATGTGATATGTGTTCCAAACAGATGAGCTGTATTCGAGGATGGGTCTGGCAAATGTTTTGTAAGCTCTGGTAAGTAGTGTGAGATTGCCAGAGCAGAAGCTACATAGGATTAGGTTTACAACTCTTGAAGCCTTCTTGGCTATGTTGTTGCAGTGGCCTTTGGCACTTCAATCTTTTGTTATTAGTATACCGAGGTCTTTAACCGAGCGGGGATTATCTGTGATAATTTGATTATTCAGTTCGTATTTGGAGTTCAGATACTTCTTCCCAATGTGTAGGACAGAGCATTTGCTAGTTGAGATTTGGAGTTGCCATATGTTAGACCACTCAGAAACAGAGTTCAGGTCTTTTTGGAGAGTAGTTGTGTTATCGGTGGTGTTGAAGAGTTTTACATCGTCTGTGAAGAGGACACAGTTGCTTGTGATGTAATCGCAAAGGTCATTGATGTAGAGAATGAAGAGCGTTGGTCCCAGTACACTACCTTGGGTAACACCGCTTTTAACTGGGACGGGGGTGGATATGGTACTTCCTATTTCGACCACTTGTTGTCTGTTTGACAGGAATGCTGTAATCCAGCTATGGAGGGATCCTGAGATGCCATAGGATTTGAGTTTTAAGAGTAGTTTGTCGTGGACCACTGAATCAAAGGCTTTGCAGAAGTCGATATAAATTGCATCTATGGATTTCCCTTGATCTAGATGAGTGGTCCATATATTTTTGCAGTGGAGGAGCTGCAGGTTGCAGGATAGTTTTTTTCTGTAACCAAATTGTTTGTTAGAGAGTAAATTATTAGTTTCTAGATGGAGAGTAATTGATTTGTTTATAATTGATTCCATGACTTTGCATGGGATGCAGCATAGTGAAATTGGTCTGTAGTTATCGACAAGAGAGGGGTCTCCTTTTTTGAAGATGGGGATGACCATTGCTTTCGACCATAGCTTAGGAAGTGTGTTGGTTCTGAAGGATTTTTCAAAAATTATGCTTAGTGGTTCAGCTATGGCAGAAGAGAGCTTTTTTAGGAAGTAAGCACATAGACCATCTGGTCTGACTGATAGAGAAGGTTTAAGGTCAGAATGCTGGCAAATTTTGTGCCAGTAACATGATTACAAGAGATCATATAACGGCAAATTATGATAGTAAGCTCTTGGTTTTTATAATTAGTTTATTTTATTATTGATAAATTGGTCCAGTTAAGCCCTGAGAGGGGCGGCATACAAATCCAATAAATTATTATTATTATTATTATTATTATTATTATTATTATTATTATTGTTATCTGATTTTCTGGGTGTACATTTGTGTTTGCTTATTTATGCTATAGTCTTGGAATAAAAGTATCATCACTGCATTGCTGCAGTTATATTTGTAAGGTACATGGCTTTGAATTATGTTGTATATATGATATGTATTCTTTTGTATATTTATGTGTGAATGATGTCATTACTTTCAGAGGACAATCTCTGATCTATATGAATATCAAGTGTATATCTGTATACAGGGGTGGGCTACTGCCTGGATGGGGGGGGATGCAGTGGGGTAGCGAAAATGGAGCTCTACCCCAGAGCATCGAATTTGCACTGAAGTATGTTGAAAGAAAATGCATAAGCCACACCCACAGTGTGGTAGTAAAAATTTTGGTAGCCCTTCACTGTCTGTCTGTATGTTTGAATAAAAAAAACAAAAAACCAATTTCTTCCTCAATCTCACATCTTTTGACAGACACCTGGAAGTTTGAGTATTTTGTATAGTATCTTAGCTATTTCTAATACTGCCTTCTTCTGTAAAGAGAGCTTTTAACCTAATGGTATGGTAGATATCAGCTGTGATTTGAATGCCAGTCTACTATGTCAAAAGCGGTGCTCTAATCACTAGACCAGTGTTTCCCAACCTTGGCAACTTGAAGATATCTGGACTTCAACTCCCAGAATTCCCCAGCCAGCGAATGCTGGCCTGGGAATTCTGGGAGTTGAAGTCCAGATATCTTCAAGTTGCCAAGGTTGGGAAACACTGCACTAGACTATTCAGCTGCTTCATAACAGAGAGAGGGGGGAGGGGGAGGGAGGGGAGGGAGATAGAGGGAAAGAGGGAAAGAGAGAGAGACAAAGAGAAAGATGCATAGAGATGTGAGTATGTGAATTATTCTGGGGATTATCAACATCCCTTTCTTAGCAGTTCTTTAAAATGCTTTTAAAAATCAGTTGTGGCTAAAAGTGATACTATGCATTTGACAGTGACATTGGTAATCTTTAAACATGATTCTCCCCCTCTTTAGCTTTTTAAAAAAAATAACATCACAGTCTCTGACTGACAAAGCAATAGCTAGAAAAGAAGCCCTTGTACAGCTGTCAGAATGTGACAGAGGATGCCTGACGGAGCAATTAATCACAATGCTTTTCCGTGAGTAGCTCTCTTTGGGGACAGTCACTAATACACACAAATGTACACATGCTTACTTATATCACCCCCATACCAAAAGGAAAAAAAAAAGGAAAAAGACTGATACTATTGTTGGCTCATAAAATTGAGGACCAACTGAGCATAGTATGAAGTGCATTTTTACTCCTGTAGGAATAATAAAGTAAAACATGTTTAAAGGAACAGCAGATTTTTGATACAGGTGAATAAAACCACCTTGGTACTACTAACTCCATCTGTAATAGGTTTTTGCTAGAAAACAGAATATAGGCCGCTCCTAATATTGCTCAGCTGAGGAAAATTCTCTTCAAAGTAATAATCACAACTGGTTTGTGAGCATTTTGGTTGGTGAAGGCTGGAAACAGTGCAGATTTAAATGGCATTTGATCATAGCTTGGAGAATAAGGCGTTTTGGATAAATAGCAATAGTAATAACACTTAGTCTTGTACACTGTTTCACAGTGCTTTACAGCCCTCTCTAAACTGTTTACAAAGTCAGCATCTTGCCCCCAACAATCTGAGTCCTCATTTTACCAACCTCAGAAGGATGGAAGGCAAGCAAAGTCAATGGGGAAGCCATTGGGGAAGCTGTTGCATGTGCAACATTACACCATAGTAATAGAGGCACAATAATCCACCACATGAAGAAATAAGTAGGGAAAACTCAAAATGAGGAGGGAACTGAACTGCCATTGAAGCTATGTCTCCAACTTTCTCTTTCTGACTTCCTTCAGAAAAAGGTCTTCAGGAGAGCTGCAGGAGACCTATACTCATAGTCTGGATGAATAGAGATGTCACTGAGTGTGAAGACCTTGAATTACAGAATATACCTGCATTGAAACTCATGAAAGCAAAGATCTCACCTTGAATTTGTTGGAAGTGTCGAAAGAAAACGGGTACTTACTATCACATGTGGTGGATGTACTCAATGGTTAAAAAAAATTGGAAAAAAATTAAAAACATGATGGAGGAAATTATAGGAGAAAAAATATCTCTGAAACCAGAACTCTTCCTCCTCAGAATAATTAGACAGAAACTTACAAAAAACGATAGACATTTAATATTACACATAACAACAGCGGCAAGAATAATATACGCACAAGCTTGGAAACAGGAATCCATCCCAACAATGTTTAATCTAATAGCTAAAATTTATGAAGTCGTAGAAATGACTAAACTCACATATGAATTACAGGACAAGGATATGGAGGACTTTCACAAAACTTGGGACAGATGGCATATCTGGATTGCAAAAAACAATTAAAAGAAAAGAAAAATGGGAACTAAAAATTAAATTTAGAGAGAAAAATCAAATTGATACGAAGAGGAAATATTATTAATACAAAGCATTTCTATACCATTGAGAAAATGAAATAAAATAGATATATTAACAGGAAAACCAATAGGATGTACAGTGATACCCCGGTTATTGCGTTCCCGACCATTGCGAACAGGATAATTTGCGATTTTTCAACCCGGAAGTCAAAACACCATCTGCGCATGCTGCCTTTTTTTTTTCTATGGGCACGCATGCGTAGATGGCGCCCGGCAGATCAGCTGCTGGGCGGCTTCCCTGGGTCTTCCCCCTCTTGCTGGCATCAGCGAGGAGTTTCCCCACCGCCCACGCAAACTCCTCGCTGCCGCTCGCCCGCCCTTCGCCCGCCCACGCCGTTCGCTCCCCCTCTTGCTGGCGGGAGGGCAAGAAGCCCTCCCCAGCACCCGCTCGCACGCCCTTCGCCGCTCGCCCGCCCTTCGCCCTGGCCCGGAGCAGCTGACAGAGGTAGACGGATGATCCATCGCCGCTTCTTCCCAGCAGAGAAATTCCAGCCCCCACCTAGTCCCGCCCGATCCTCCTCCCTGAGGCAGCTCGCCCTCCCATGGCCGCTTCCTCCACCCTCCATCGTAAACCCTCGCCACCGCAGCCAACGCGCGCTGCGATCTTCAAGCCCGGCTCCTTTCGGCCCAGCATCCCAGGCCAAGCAGCTGCCTTACGTGACTGAGCCTGGCTCGCCCGGAAGATCGTAGCGTGCGTTGGCTGCAGCGGCGAGGGAAGCCAAGCCGGCAGCAATGTCGCCGCCGCTGCAGCCAACGCGCGCTACGATCTTCCGGGCGAGCCAGGCTCAGTGACGGAAGGCAGCCGCTTGGCCCGGGATGCTGGGCCGAGAGGAGCCGGGCTTGATCCGCTGAGCCTGGCTGGCCCGGAAGATGGCAGCGCGTGTTGCTTGCGCCGGTGAGGGAAGCCAAGCCGGCCAGGCTCAGCGGATCAAGCCCGGCTCCTCTCGGCCCAGCATCCTGGGCCAAGCGGCTGCCTTCCGTCACTGAGCCTGGCTCGCCCGGAAGATCATAGCGTGCGTTGGCTGCGCTGGCGAGGGAAGCCAAGCCGGCAGCAACGTCGCCGCCGGCATGGGCGGCTTGCCAGCACCCCCCGGTCCCCCAACCCGGGTTTGGGGGGCTGCTAGGAAGCCGCCCATGCCGGCGGCGACGTTTTAAAACAGGAACCCCAATCTTCGGCTCCTCGCTAGCGCTGCGGGAGTAAAAACACCATCTGCGCATGCGCAGATGGTGTTTTTACTTCCACAGCGCTACTTCGCGAAAACCCGCTCGTTGCGGGGGGTCCTGGAACGGAACCCTCGCAATGATCGGGGGATCACTGTATATATATGTAATAACTATTAAAGGGAAATATTCTTTTTTACTATGTATGAGCTGCAAACCAATTACGCCGCTATTTAGGTGGTGTCGACACTAAGCTATGATACCAAATATTCAATGTATAAAGCAAGATGATTTATTTTTTTTTGTTGTATGTTATATGTATATATCGTTGTTCTGTTTTCTCTTTGTTTTCTTTCTGTTTTAATGTACATATTTAATAAAGTATTTTTTTTAAAAAGAACTTGTGCAGGCTGAACCAAAGTAGGAGTGGGAGTTGAAGAAGTTAACATAAACTTTCTAATAGTAAAACCAATTCAGCCAATTGCCTACTGCCTACTGAGTGGTAGACTTCCCTTCACTGGATATGTTTGAAGCATAAATAGAGCGGTATCCATTGGAGATTCATTAACAAGATTTCTTGGACTGAACAAAAATGGCCCTTTCCTATCTTGTAATTTTATTATTCTCTGCTCTGAACCTTAGAAAAGATCTAGAGGTCCTTGTGTAAATCAAATTTTTGGCTATGACCAATCCATGCAATTGTAAGCAAATTTGCTTAAAGGAAATTAAAGTGGTTTCAAGAAAAAATTAGTATTGCAGATGAAAGATGTAATCAAATTCTTAACAGTTTTCACTATCATCCTTTGAAAATTACATTCCATAGTCATTTTCTATTCTGCTTATGCTCATAATGATGTTATTTGAACATGTTCAAAGCTGAAAGCCCTATTCATCAATAGCTGTATTATTCTACATCTCTGCAAAATTAGGGGAGAACAGAGAAGAAAAGAAATCTGGATTAATTTGCAATACTAATTAGGCTGAACCACGGTTTAATTCAGTCTATGTCATTTATTTATTCATAAGAATTTGAGATTTCAAGATAAATCTAGGTCTTTTTTAAAAAATTCAGAAAATTGTCTTGGAGACAGTGAAAGGGTTCTCACCCTGTGGATTAAGGTGGATTTTGCACATTTCCCCCCAGGAAAAAAAGAAGTTTACTGTATGTGGAATAAGGTTTATGACAATTTAGGGCATTATTTACAAATTGGATGACTGTTCTCAAAGAGCCCTCTCACCCTATGGGATTAAAATGGAGTTGCATATCTCACCCCCAGAAAAAAATACAAAGTATATATTATATTAAAACAGATGGAATGGGGTTTATGACAACTTATGTGGAGTAGGAAAATAATAATGCAGAAGACATAAAAAGGGTGGCAGCTGTTACTGAAGTAATAATGACTATTTAAATAGGGGGAATGCAAGTTAATGTAGACTGATTAGATGAAACAGATTTATAAACCTCAGAGATTAGTGGAAGTAAATGTTTACTTCTACACTGCAGCTCAGTATGGTATTTCTAGACGAACAGATCCTGGGCCAATATGGAGATGCCATAAGGTAATTATTTTCAGTCTGACATTATCCAGGGAAAATCTATTAGCCATAGCAAAAGGCATGTAGAAAAACTGTATGTCAGAGCTCTGTGTGATCATAAAAATCTGTTTACAATGATTTTTTATTTATATTTATTTTCTGTATTTTTTAGAGTACAAGACACACCTTTTTTACCCTCCAAAAGAGGGTGAAAACTTGGATGTGTCTTATATACTAAATGTAGCCCCACCCAGCCACACCCACCCTTTGGCCTCTGCCTCCCAGCAATATACTTCATTGCACCCAACAGAACAAGCAACTCATTATCAGCTTCCCGACCTTCAGTTGATTTCAGGTTATTTTTTATTTATTTATTTATTTATTCATTCGTTCGTTCGTTCGTTCGTTTGTTTGCTTGTTTGTCCAATACACAAATACATAGGAAGAAAAATAGACATATAGTAATATATATAAGGGTAAAGTGAACTTAGAGGAGAGGATATATGAAAGAAAGAAAATATATATGATAAGTGAGAGAAAGGAAAGACAATTGGACAGGGGACGAAAGGCACACCAGTGCACTTATGTACGCCCCTTACTGGCCTCTTAGGAACCTGGAGAGGTCAATCGTGGAGAGTCTAAGGGAGAAATGTTGGGGGTTAGGGGTTGACACAATTGAGTCCGGCAATGAGTTCCACGCTTCGATAACTCGATTGTTGAAATCATATTTTTTTACAGTCAAGTTTGAAGCGGTTCGTATTAAGTTTGAATCTGTTGCGTGCTCTTGTGTTGTTGCGGTTGAAGCTGAGGTCGTCATTGACCGGTAGGACATTGCAGGTGGGGCCACATACTAAACCGAAAATGAAACTAGCTTCAAGGAGGCAAATTGCTTGGGGAGAGAGGCAAATTTTTATTTTCTGCTGAACTGGATGCAAGGAGGTAAGCCAATAACTATAAATGTCTATAGAATGTTCAAATGATTAGACTTATTTTAAAGACTGCTTTATTATTGTTCTAGACAACAAAATGAACAAGATTTTTAAAATAAATTCTTGATCTGAAGAGGCCCAATGCTATTGTATCTTCTTTTAATATAGCAGAAAATACCTATACTTCCAGAAAGCCATATCAATTTTAAAGATCTGTAAAACTATGATCTGGAATGTAACAGTGTCCTGTTTAGTATTAATATAAGGCAGTTGAATTAAATCTTGACTTAGTCATGTTTGAAGTAGATTTGTTTAAATAATTGGGAGGTGTTAGTGTGACTCAACAGAAGGCAGGTTGGTAGCAATAGTATTTTCTGCAGTTCTAACAATCTTCTGGTTGCATATCAGACAGTTATAGAGGTGCAGATAACAGACTCAGTAATTCCTGTGTAGAATGTATCAGCAGCTCCTAGGATAGTTTGAGCTTTCTGAGTTGGCCCAGAAAGAACATTCTTTGTTGTGCTTTTAATGACATTTTTGATGTTAGATGTCCATTTTAGATCTTCAGATATGGTCAAACCTAGAAATTTGAAGGTCTCTAAAGTGGATACCATGCTACTTTTTTAAGAGGTGGAAGTATAGGTGGGTTTCTCGTAAAGTCTGTCACTATTTCTATGGTTTTGAGTGTATTCAGTGCCAGATTGTTCCGGTCGCACACGAGATTAATTATTCAACCTCCCATCCGTATGCGGATTCATCATTGTCTTGAATGAGGCCGATCACTGTTGTGTCATCTGAAAACTTCAGTAATTTAACAGATGGATCGTTAGAGATGCAGTCATTGTTATATATAGAGAAGAGAAGTGGACAGAGCACACAGTCTTGTGGGGGTTTGTGTGTGCTAATTGTACAGGTATTCAATGTGATTCCACATAGCTTCACCTGCTGCTTCCTGTTTGTTAGGAGGCTTATGATCCGCTTACAAGTGTGTGCACATGCACGTGCCTGAACACTCAAAATGCAATGCGCATAAGTCACCTGCACATGCGTCCTACCCCCATGCATGTGGGCACTGCCCCCACACATATCCCTCCATGCATGTACATGTGCCTCCCCACACCCCAGGCATGTGCAGCAGAGACACAATGACCAATTGACTGGTGGGAGGCACATGTACATGCGTGGCAGAGCTGAACTGGGGTGATGGCTTGCATGCCCACAGAGAGGATGTTGCATGCCACCTGTGGCATATGTGCCATAGGTTCGCTGTCATGTGTATAAGACATTTACTCACATCAGTTCACCTTTTGCTGTCCATAAAGGTGTTGTGGTTAGCTCTGGCCCAGCTCCTGCCCCAAGGAATGTGGAGGTGGATGTGGGGAAGACATCCCCATGCCGCAGGCCTGTTTTGCTCCCAATAGAATCTGCCGACAAAGTCTCCTCTGACCAAGGAAGCGTGAGTGAGAGGGAAGAGGGGAGTTTGGCAGACAGCCTAGGAGGAGATAAGTCATCTGTATCATCCCTGGATTCTGAACAAGAATTAATGACACATCCATGCATGCGTAGGAGACAACAACTGAAGGATTATTACAAGAGAAAATGAGGCCACCTGTGGTTGGGTGGGGCTGCTGTAATTAGTGCTACAGATAAAAGTGCAGCCTGGTGTTTTAGCCTCATGGCAGTTTATCTGATTCATTGTTTCATCAAGATTGTGGTTTTTGCTGTTCAGGATTGTGTGTGTGGACTCTCTGGACTTTAGAATTGGACTCAATTTCCCAGTTATTGCGTGAGCAATTGGACTGCATTTAACCTGTGCATAGTGTGTACCAGAAAATTCCTTTGACATTTAAAAAGGGAGCTGTTTCTCTTTTTCTGTTTATAAAAACTTTTGGGTTTTCCTTTTATTGTGTGATGTGTGTCTTCCTGGACTAATTACCCTGTAATTACGGGTGGTTGAGACACGCCAGCAGAACAGAAGGTGAGCTCTTTGAAATAAGCTAAGTCAAGGCATGGAAACAGCCCTGATTTTAAGAATGTTCTTTACTGTTGCAGGGTACAACAGTAGATTCTTGAAAGCCTGTCGGAGTTTACCACATCTTATCCTAAACAAAATCTTATCCTAATCGAAATCAATTTGAGTTTTTTCATGTTTAGTTCTTTCCAAGGATTGGGTAACTATTTGTGAAATTCCACCTGAAACAGTTTATTTGTTTTTTAATTCCCCAATTATGTAGTCTACATTCATCCAGACCAACAATGGGAGACTCTCATTCTATTTGGCCAGAATGGAGGGGAAACTGAACTGTTCTTGCTTTCCCTACCACTATAAGAAAAGAGAGAGAGAGAGAAAGAGAGGGGGGAGTGAGGGAGAGAGAGAGAGAGAGAGAGAGAGAGAGAGAGAGAGAGAGAAGTACAAATGATTGAGGGGTGTTTTTGTTTTTGTTTTAAATCAAGCTACCTGGTCTATAACAGAAGATGGTATGAGAGGTCTCAAAGAATACTACAACCAGTGGTCCAAAGACGTTATAGAGAAGATTTCAACTATTTGTGAACAGCATTAAAAAAAACCTTAATAGGAAATACTAGCATATCAAAAGGAATTGGGATAGATGACATTATGGTAAGAATCCAGACATTAATTTCCTATAATGCCAAAATAATTAGAAAAGCAATGGAGCAGACTGAAAGCTGTATCTGTTACAGAGCCAGATGATAATGACACATAATCAAATAACCATTAATCAGTCAGTTGATATCGTTATTAGTTCAACCAAAGTTCATGATAGAAATTTAAGAAGTGTAATATTGTATTAACATAACATTGCCTTATCTTCCTCCCTCCCTCCCTCCCTCCTTCCTCTCCCCTCTCCATTCTTGGTTGCATGTACTTGCCTAGAACATAAGAAGAGCCATGCTGAATCAGGCCAAAGCCCATTGAGTCCAGCATTCTGTGTCACACAGTGGCCTACCAATTGTACATGGGGATCCTGAGCAGAAAAAAAGACAGGCAAAACCCTCCCTTTCCCTTGACTCCCAACAAATGGTAGCCAAGGGAATCCTGCCTGCCTCAACCAACATAGAGGAGGCATATGGACATCCGTTTCAATAACCACCGATATACTTGGCATCCATGAATATAACCCTAACCCTAAGTCTACTGAGACACTAGCCACATTATAGCTGAAGCCTATTTAATGGTTGAAAACAAGAGTATTAATACATCTTTTCGTTGTAGATTAGATTGAGAAATGAGAGAAAAATAACATCCCAGGAGAATTAAAATAACAAAGCATCTCCATGTTGCTTTCAATGAAAGTACATGGACGTATCTCTATTATCCCTAGCAACCAAGCTTGATCAAGTGAATCAAGTGAATCTTCACCACCTTTTTGTCAACTTATGCAAGTTGGCATAAGCAGGAGGGAGGGTCAATTTCAATTCAATTCAATTTATTAGATTTGTATGCCACCCCTCTTCGAAGGCTCGGGGTGGCATACAAATCTAATTAATCATTAATTAATTAGGGCATCTTTTGGAAACTTCACACTTTTCTTGTTCTAGCAGTTAAAACTTCAAATCTTAAGAATTATAGAATTAACTAGAAAATCTGGAGAATACAGTAACACTATTTTAGATTTTGAAGACTCCACAAAAGCCTTTGGGGATTCAAAAATTATTTCTTGGGGTAAGCTTAGAAATATAATTAAGCTCCTCGGTAAACAATGCAGGGTAGAGATTGAGACTCATTCCCCAAACTTAGTCAATGGAGGAGATGAACCAAATGGCTTTGGGTATTAAATACCAAATTGCAGTGATGTGTTATGTACTTTTATATAATTGAGATTATTATTTTTAAAGTATGCTGTTCACAACAGCTAATTCACCAATAAACTTCATGTATCACACAGATTGTAAAACTTTATTTACAGTCAAAGACCATCAATATAATATTAATAATAATTAAAAAGAAAAAGAAAACAAAACAGGAAACAGGACTTTTAGCTGAGCAACCAAAATTGACCCATTGAAACTATATAAGAGATGGAGAGGGAGGAGGGAGGAGCGAAGATGGAGGACAGGCAGCACTGGCTCTAAAGAGCTCTCCAAAAGTACGTAAATAGGCTTTCTTTTTAGCTCATTTATATTTATACTTTTAATTTATTTTTAATGTTTTTTAAATTTTTAACTCTATTTTACATTTAAACATTTTAACAAAATATTTTATACTTTTAACTTATTTTTAACTTTTTCAACTTTTTAAAATCTATATTGGGTGGAGTATTTTTTTTAGCAGTTCCTCCTACATTTCCTCCTACATTTTAAATTTTTTAATTTTACTTTAACAATCTTTTAAACAAATTTTATTGGATATTTTTATTTAAATAATATTTTCTGGAGACAGACCAAGCTTTGGTGGTTGTGGACTAATAAGGCATGGGGAAAAGAAAGAAGCACCATGGAACCAGCCCAGGATCTCTCCTACCAGAGAAGAATGCAAAACAACCTAAAATTGAAGAGCTCTTTGCTGGCAAGAGGCTTGTAAGTAAATCTAACCCCCCTCCACTTTCAACAATCTAGAGAGGCTAGAACAGGCCCTGCCAAACAGCCAACAGTTTCTACAACCAAGGATTCCAGTTACAGCTACAGCTGATATGGAGGCTGAGGAAAAGACTAAAACAAGAGCAAGAAACAAACTACAGTGATCCCCCGCTCGTTGCAAGGGTTCCGTTCCAGGACCCCCCGCAACGAGCGGGTTTTCGCGAAGTAGCGCTGCGGAAGTAAAAAACACCATCTGCGCATGTGCAGATGGTGTTTTAAACTTCCGCAGCGCTAGCGAGGAGCCGAAGATTGGGGGGCGGCGCGGCTCTTTTAAAACATCGCCGCCGACATGGGGGGCTCGCTAGCACCCCCCCGAACCCCCAACCCGGGTTTGGGGGGGTGCTAGCAAGCCCCCCATGTCAGCGGCGATGTTTTAAAAGAGCCGCGCCGCCCCCAATCTTCGGCTCCTCAGCTGCGAGCGAGCGAGCGAAGCCAAGCCGGCAGCAATGTCGCCGCCGCTGCAGCCAACGCACGCTACGATCTTCCGGGCCAGCCAGGCTCAGTCATGGAAGGCAGCCGCTTGGCCCGGGATGCTGGGCCGAGAGGAGCCGGGCTTGATCCGCTGAGCGTGGCTGGCCCGGAAGATCGTAGCGCGTGTTGGCTGCAGCGGCGGCGACATTGCTGCCGGCTTGGCTTCGCTCGCTCGCCGCTGAGGAGCCGAAGATTGGGGGGCGGCGCGGCTCTTTTAAAACATCGCCGCCGACATGGGGGGCTCGCTAGCACCCCCCCGAACCCACAACCCGGGTTTGAGGGGGTGCTAGCAAGCCCCCCATGTCGGCGGCGATGTTTTAAAAGAGCCGCCCCGCCCCCCAATCTTCGGCTCCTCAGCGGCGAGCGAGCGAAGCCAAGCCGGCAGCAATGTCGCCGCCGCTGCAGCCAACGCGCGCTACGATCTTCCGGGCCAGCCGGGCTCAGCGGATCAAGCCCGGCTCCTCTCGGCCAAGCATCCCGGGCCAAGCGGCTGCCTTCCGTGACTGAGCCTGGCTGGCCCGGAAGATCGTACCACGCGTTGGCTGCAGCGGCGGCGACATTGCTGCCGGCTTGGCTTCGCTCGCCGCTGCAGCCAACGCGCGCTACGATCTTCCGGGCCAGCCAGGCTCAGTCACGGAAGGCAGCTGCTTGGCCCGGGATGCTGGGCCGAAAGGAGCCAGGCTTGAAGATCGCAGCGCGCGTTGGCTGCGGTGGCGAGGGCTTGAGATGGAGGGTGGAGGAAGCAGCCATGGGAGGGCGAGCTGCCTCAGGGAGGAGGATCAGGCGGGACCAGGTGGGGGCTGGAATTTCTCCGCCAGGGCGAAGGGCGGGCGAGCGGCGAAGGGCGGGCGAGCGGGTGCTGGGGAGGGCTTCTCGCCCTCCCGCCAGCAAGAGGGGGAGCGAACGGCGTGGGCAGGCGAAGGGCGGGCGAGCGGCAGCGAGGAGTTTGCGTGGGCGGTGGGGAAACTCCTCGCTGATGCCAGCAAGAGGGGGAAGACCCAGGGAAGCCGCCCAGCAGCTGATCTCCCGGTTGCCATCTACGCATGCGTGCCCATAGAAAAAAAGGGCACGCATGCGTAGATGGTATTTTGACTTCCGGGTTGAAAAATCGCAAATTACCCTGTTCGCAATGGTCGGGGACGCAATAACCGGGGGATCACTGTAATTCAGAATGTGGAGAGCTTACAGTGAGAGAACACAACAGAGTTTATGGCAAAACAATGCCTACCCACAGTGCAAACAGTTGTTTCAATATTTGAGCAACTGATAACCATTCAACATGATGTAGAGACAATGAAGAAGGATATAGCTGTTTTTCTGCAGGCTCAACGACAGGCTACAGTCACTCACACTAAAGTTCTCACAGCAGATATTGATAAACCCCATAGTCAGGATAAGGAAGAGGAGAAATTTAAAGAACCCACAAAAAAGAGGCAGCCCACCCAGAAAATTAGGCCTTCACCAGGCAGGGCTGCAAGAGGGGGAGGCACTAATAGAAAAAAATTATTAGAAGATTTATTAGAAGACAGAAAAGTATCTCCCCTACTACAAACACACCAGGTTGCTCTTAGAATTCATTTGATTAGAATTAATTATGGTTGTTGGAATACTAAGAATGCCATACTAAATGCTCAGTGATGATGCACTTAACATCTCAGAAACTGGACTTATTAACGCTTTTGGCGCTCTCCCAAGGGAAGAACAAGATAATATATTACTTAAGCTGGAAAATTTAAGGAAATTTCTACTGACCATAGTGGACACAGCCGAACCACTTATAGATTTGGTTTCCCCGGTGATTGTGACTCTTGCTTCTCTTCCAGGAAGGAGGGGTTTGCATGAATGTGAGCTTATGGAAAAGAGAAGTCAAGACACACAGGGTCCAGCAGAGAAGGAGATACAGTAGAACCCCGACTTACGAGATTAATTGGTGCCGGAAGGAGGCTCGTAAGTCGGAAAGCTCGTATGATGAAACATTGTTTCCCATAGGAAACAATGTAAAGTCAATTAATCCGTGCAACAACAAAAAAACCCGCTGCCGCCCGGCTGTCACCTTTTAAAACAGCTCGGGGGCTGTTTTAAAAGGTGACAGCCGGGCGGGAGGGGGGCTTCCAAGCAGCCAGCTTCCAAGCAAAGGGGGGAAAGGAGCGGGCGGGGGAAAGGGGGCAAACCCCACCATCGGTGTGATTGCGACTCCCCTCCCGTGGCTGCTGTTGAGGCGGCAGCGGCGTCCGCCTCCGGCGCGCGGCTCTCCATTCTTCTCTTTCCCCCTCTCGGGCTCCGAATGCGGCAGCGGGAAGAGGAAACGAGGCAGTCCCGGATCGCTTGCTTCCCCGGCCAGCAAGCCGGCTGCCTGGGAAGCAAGCGATCTGTGACTGCCTCGTTTCGTCTTCCCGCCGCCACCGCATTCGGAGCCCGAGAGAGGGAAAGAGAAGAATGGAGAGAGAGCCGCGCGTGTGTCGGTGCGTCGCGGCTCTCTCTCCATTCTTCTCTTTCCCCCTCTCGGGCTCCGAATGCGGCGGCGGGAAGAGGAAACGAGGCAGTCCCGGATCGCTTGCTTCCCCGGCCAGCAAGCCGGCTGCCTGGGAAAGCGCTTTTTTCCTCCGTTTTTCTGCACTCTTTCCTGCCCCATTCTCCCCTCTGGATCTCCATGGGTTTCCTCCGTTTTTCTGCACTCTTTCCTGCCCCATTCTCCCCTCTGGATCTCCATGGGTTTCCTCCGTTTTTCTCCAGTCTTTCCTGCCCCATTCTCCCCTCTGGATCTCCATGGGTTTCCTCCGTTTTTCTCCACTCTTTCCTGCCCCATCCTCCCCTCTGGATCTCCATGGGTTTCCTCCGTTTTTCTGCACTCTTTCCTGCCCCATCCTCCCCTCTGGATCTCCATGGGTTTCCTCCGTTTTTCTGCACTCTTTCCTGCCCCATCCTCCCCTCTGGATCTCCATGGGTTTCCTCCGTTTTTCTGCACTCTTTCCTGCCCCATCCTCCCCTCTGGATCTCCATGGGTTTCCTCAGTTTTTCTGCACTCTTTCCTGCCCCATCCTCCCCTCTGGATCTCCATGGGTTTCCTCCGTTTTTCTGCACTCTTTCCTGCCCCATCCTCCCCTCTGGATCTCCATGGGTTTCCTCTGTTTTTCTGCACTCTTTCCTGCCCCATTCTCCCCTCTGGATCTCCATGGGTTTCCTCCGTTTTTCTGCACTCTTTCCTGCCCCATCCTCCCCTCTGGATCTCCATGGGTTTCCTCCATTTTTCGGAGCCCGAGAGGGGGAAAGAGAAGAATGGAGAGAGAGCCGTGATGCACCGACACACGGTGAAGAAAGAAAGAAAGAAAGAAAGGCAACTTCAAAGAAAGGCTCACTGAGCATCTCTCACTCTCTCTCTCTTTCTATCCCTCTTTCTTTCTCTTCCTTTCTCTCTCTCCTCTCTCTCTCTCCCTCTCTCTTTCTCTCCCCCCTCTCTCTTTCTCTCTCTCTCCCCCTCTTTCCATCTCTTCTTCTCACTTTCTCTCTCTTGCTATCTCTTTCTCTCCCCCCCTTTCTCTCACTCACCCCCAAGCAGAAGCCAAGGACCCCCAGAGTGGGGCGGCAGGGGAGGCGAACACCTCCGCTTACCAAGTGCCGGGATACGAGCCGAGAGGAGCAGGGCGCTGGATTGCCTTCCTTCCTTCCAGCATCTTCGGAAGTTGCCGAAAGCGTCAGGGGGGCGCGGCTCCTCTCGGCTCGTATCCCGGATGTGAGCTCGGGAGACGAACAAAAATGTCGCTCCCCTCCCAGCTCTTATCTTGAGCTGCTCGCAAGTAGAGCAGCTCGTATGTCGGGGTTCCACTGTACTAGCATCCTTATGTAACTACCCAATGATGCCCTTAGTACTACAAGCAAGTGAGAGAGGCCCCACGTCAGTGTCATCATCTCAAAGCCGAATGGTGCATGATCTAACAACCCCATCTTCTACATCTAGTGAAGAGGTATCTGAATGGCAAGCCCTGTTAGCTGGTGCTAAAAATTCTTACCCTGAACAATTTCCCCAGCAGTCTATACAGGATTTAGATGGGACCGCCCCTCTTTTAGAGAAGGCCAACTTTGAGTGTGATGACACCCCAATCCATTGCAACAGCCCCACAAATTCCCTCTGTATAAATCAAAATATCCCGATGAGCTGTAAAAGAAGAGACCCAATGTAAGAAAATCACCTTAAGTACTATGTCATGGAATGTAGCTGGGTGGTATTGTTTTAGAGGTTTAAATCATCCTGATCCTTTGATAGATAAGGATATCATTTTGGTGCAAGAGACCTGGACCAGGGATGACCTTCTGTTAAATGGATACCACTTGTATAAGGTAGAAGCAAGGGATGGTAGAGGCCCAGGGAGACTGAAGGGAGGGCTGGGTATTTTCATTTCTACCAATTTGAGAGCAGACCCTATACTCTTATTGCCCCACTAAAACACATGGCCATGGCCCTTCTCAAGATAGATTCAGTCCTGCTTTTAATAATTAACATTTATCTTCCGCCATTGGTAAGAAAAGCTGAAATCACTGCAGTATGGATGGAGTTGGAACATTATATAACATGGACCATCCAAAAGCAAGAGTCTTACTGGGGGGAGATTTCAATGCTAGGTTGAGACCAGATGATTACACATTATATACTAAATATCATCATTATCCACCAGCGGAGGCTCCCATAAGGACAAACCCCTCCCTCACAAGACTCTCCAAAGACAAGAAAGCAAATTTTGCTGGCCTCTGTCTTGCAAAGATGGTGAATAAACTTAATCTTTATATAGCCAACGGATCCTGGGCTGGAGATTATCCTGGCGAGATCACTTTTATGGCAGGGTCCAAAACCAGCACCATTGATTATATTCTAATCTCTATGGACTTATTACATTATGTAAAAAAAATTGAAGTCCTTCCTTACTTGGAAAGCGATCATCTACCTTTATGTATATACATGAAGTCTCTCATCAGGCAGATGCCCTTCGCAGACCAATTTATGCCTGCAATTTCTCAAGCAGGCCCAACAAGATGTAGAGTCAAATGGTCCCAACAACTTGACCAAAAGGTGAAAAAAGCTCTATCGGAGGATAATCTTCAAAAACTTCGCTCAGCCTTTATCACAGCCAACCCTTCTCAAAACTTACTAGAATCATATACAAGTATAATCCATAAGCTTCAACCAATTCTAGTATATGATGGAAACTTTTCAGCTAAGAGGTCCTATACTACCTCGTAACAATGGTTTGACAAGGACTGTGTGGAAGCCAAGAAAGCTCTCACCTTGGCTTATAAGCTGTATAAAGGTGAGACTGGGAATAGCAACAAAACAAGCCTAAACCAACTTGTTACCCTCAAAAAACAGTATAAGCAACTAATTGCCCTTAAGAAGAGACAAGATGAAAGGTCCTCCTGCAAACAGCTTATTGGGGCTGCAAAGCACCAATAAACTGAAGACAGCATTATTCAGACTTGGAAGTTTGAAACAGATGCTGGATGTGGTCACAGTGTGTGAACAAATTACAGAGAGGGGATATAAATGCTGATTTCTGTTTACAAATCACTTTGTAAATGATTTACAATGCACTTATTAAAATGGATGCAACCTCCCCCTTTATTGCTGCTGAAAGGGAATGGGAACAAAAAGCCACTTCTAGCTCTCAGAACATCTTAATTAGATTATAATAAACATATTTTTTATTATTGTAAATGTAGTTGCTGAGATCAGGGAAATGTGATTCTATTAGCTACATTTTCCTTTTCCTAGCTATAAGATGTTTTCATCCATTTTTGCATCAGCATGTGGATCCCTTCAGCAAGACACTCCAGCTGCATTTTGTTTGCATATTTCTCCTAATGTACATACACTATTTGTAATTCAGATGATTGCAGTCCATTATTTCTAATAAGTACATTTTATAAACATTCTTCTCAAATGCATATAAAGTGATACCTCATCTTACAAGCTTAATTGGTTCCGGGATGAGGTTCTTAAGGTGAAAAGTTTGTAAGACGAAACAATGTTTCCCATAGGAATCAATGGAAAAGCAATTAATGCGTGCAAGCCCAAAATTCATCCCTTTTGCCAGCCGAAGTGCCCGTTTTTGTGCTGCTGGGGCTCCCCTCCATGGGAAACCCCACCTCCGGATTTCTGTGTATTTGCGATGCTGCAGGGGAATCCCAGCAGGGGAATCCCAGCATTGCAAAAACGAGCGCTTCACTGGCAACAGAGGTCCAGAGGTGGGGTTTCCTAGCGAAGGGAGCATCAGTGAAATCGCAGCATCGCAAAAACACCGAAGTCCTTGAAACCCCACTTTCGGACCTCTGTGTTTTTGTGACGCTGTAATTTCACTGAGGCTCCCCTCGCTGGGAAACCCCACCTCCGGACTTCCATTGCCAGCGAAGCACCCGTTTTTGCACTGCTGGGATTCCCCTGCAGCATCACAAAAACACGGAAGTCCCGAGGTGGGGTTTCCCATGGAGGGGAGCCTCAGGGAAATCCCAGCAGCACAAAAACGGGTGCTTTGCTGGTAACAGAAGTCTAGAGGTGGGGCATCCCAGCGGCAGCAGTGGGTTTGTAAGGTGAAAATAGTTTGTAAGAAGAGGCAAAAAAATCTTAAACCCCGGGTTTGTATCATGAAAAGTTTGTATGATGAGGCGTTTGTAAGACAAGGTATCACTGTATTGTTGTCTGCACACAGAATCAACCTCTTTATGTGCGCATTTCTCTCTGTTGGGAAACAGAGGAACTTTTGAAAAGTGTGGGTTTTGATCTTCCAGTGAGTTCCAGTTTGCAAACAGGTGTGGAATCTGCAAACTAGCAGGAGACAGACAGGATGAATTCCTCTTCCACCTATATTTGAAAAAGTTAGCACTGATGAGTTGTATAGATGTAGCCCTAGGTAGATCTGCAAAATCACTTTTGCGTTGAACTTGACTCCTGTTGACTGACTATTGAATATATCCATGAGGTTTTCTTGACAACAGGGAACTTGTTTGCTGTCATGGTTGACTTGCTACACCCCTTCCTGCTCACAACCTGACAACAGAAACAAGGAGTAGGGTGAGCAGGTTTGGAATGCAATGGAGGTTTGCAAGGGAATTGTGGAACGCAGGAGAGCCAACTGTCGCCTAGCAACTTCCTAGTGCCCGGAGGTCAAATGATGGGGAAGCTCCAAGCAGCTCAGACCATTTCCATAAACAATTTAACTGATTGGTTGACAATGAACAGTGGTTGGCCTGGGGGGGGGGAGTGGATTTTACCAGGGCTACTTCGCATGTGAAAACTTCAGAACTGTCTTTGCTTCTTCTTGTGCCTACGTGGAATTATAAGTAAAATTACAGTCTTGGCAAAACAATATTCCAGGGATTTCTTTTGCTGCAAATGCCAACAGGACAGTTGACATTTGCATTGTGTTATTCCAGGTGCTTTCAAATTATCAGTCTAGTCCACCTTCTTGCCACTGTGCCCCCCCTAATAATATTCCCATATAGTTTCTCATCCAAATAACAGCAGAATCTGATTCTGATGATCTTTTGAGCTCAGGTAACATGCTACCAACTGCTATAATTGGAGAGTACTTATTTACTGAAGAAATGTCTGTATTTGTTGAGTATTGTTCACGCTAGTAGATACTTATAAAAACTGGAGTGCAAAAACCTACCAGGTTTCCTTTCTTATTGTATTGGAAGAGAGAACAAATTTGTAGTTGTCACTCTGTCATCATGAGTATTTATGTTATTACATTACATAGAAGCAACAGACATACTTTAATCCAGCCACTCTCATTTCTGCAGTATGTATTATTATCAAGAGCAGCAGAACCCAGTAAGGTCAGTAGAGTAATATTTTCTTATTAGTGTCTCTGATTATTTCAAAACTGCAGCAGAAACTCATGGATATCCATTAAATGTGCACTCTTCATTCATTATTGACACTATGCTCTTTTAACTACATTTGGACTTGACAGGGAGAGGGGTAACTGCCAGCAATGACCTTCACTCAAAGTGCTTGTCAGTTTTCAGGGTGAAAATAAGGACCTTTTCATAAAACATAAAAAGGAAAAGAAATACTGTATATGGAGTCCTCAAAATTTGGGTTTCCCCTGGAAGATGCACTAAACCAGTGTACAGTTGTTTTATGATTATCAGAACTTAACAAAATTTGTCATATTTGTGGAGCTGGAAATTAATATACATCAAAATTTTGGTATCTGAATTCTGAAAGAAAAAGTTAATCACAAATATCACTTTTGAAAATGTGTGTTTTATGAAACTATCTTTGATTGAATAGTAGTTCCACCTTCTTTTTGTTTTCAAATGATAAGCCTGGAGCTGGCCTTTCTATATATTCATCCATCCCATTTATCCACCATCCATTCAAATTTTTTATCCATCACAACGAAAAATGTTGATTTTTTTCAATCTGTGCACATATATACAAGATTCTATTCCACAACAAAGACAAATATTTTCCCCAGCTGACCAGTTGGTGGTTCTTGACGACAAGACTCCATTTTCTATTGAATCTGAAATAATATTAAGTCGGAATATTCAGCAGGATACATACCACATTATGTTTTCTTTTGACTGATGATAAATTAGTCCTGTTTGGAGGACAATGTAAGATTTAACTAAACCTTATTCATTTGGAAAACTTTTTAGTACAAAACATATATTTTATCCTATAAGATAGAATTTCTAAAAATGTGGGTTTAACACTAGGGTGTCACAAGACATTAAATGAAGGTTTATCCTAAAATACAAATAGGTTTATCAGTTTTTAATACATAAAAAGGTGAATGCAAAGTTCTAATTTTGTTCCAGAGTTCTAATGAAGCCAGAGTATTTTTGGGTTGTTGCTGTTGATGAGGGTCTAGGACAGTGATAGCAAAACTTTTTTCCTCAGATGCCAAAAGAGTTTGTGTATATCGCACATGTGTAAATGCCCACACCCATAATTTAATGCCTGGGGAGGGCAAGAACAGCTTTCCTTGCCCCCCGGAAGCCTTCTGGTGGCCGGAAATGGCCTGTTCCTCAACTTCTGGTGGGCCCAGTATGCTCATGTTTCACCCTCCCCAGGCTCCAAAGCTTTCCTGGAGCCGGGGGAGGATAAAAATGCCCTCCCCCATCCCTCTGGAGGCTCTCTAGAAGCCAAAAACACCCTCCTAGAGCCTCCATGTGACCCAAAAACCAGCTGGCCGGCACACACATGTACGTTGGAGCTGAGCTAGGGCAACAGTTCGCACGCCAACAGATATGGCTCCGTGTGCCACTTGTGTCACCCATGCCATAGCTTTGCCATCACTGGTCTAGGACAATTTGCTGCAGGATAATTCAATGTTGAAATTATGTAATTCTATATTTCAGGATTAAGTAACTCTATATTTCAGGATTGACTTATTAACTTTAATATTATTGGGCACAGTTCCATTGAAATTAATTTAACTTTTGCATTTTGTTCAACTGTCCCACATCAAGTGGTCCCGTGCGAAATTGGCTATGGCAAGTTGTCTGTGTTGATAAAGGTGTTTAATAACAATGTGTTTTCCTGAAGGGGATTAAAATTAAGAGGAGAAAGAAGGGATTGCTGTGAAGAAGCAGAAAGGAAAAAAGAGAGAAATTTACAGGCAGTGAACATTAGGGTAAAAGAGAAAGAAGATAGCAGGGTGGTTATCTCAGTGTGGCTTCCTGGGAGAGAGTGACAAAAGCAACTTATAGCCTGGCAGCATGTTTCAAATGGCAGTATTTCAAAATAAATTTAAAATAAGATGATTTAAGGCATTGAAAACACCCCTTTCTGTTCTTTTGTTTCCTCACCTTTTCGTGAATAAAAATGGGTGTTTTCAACCTGAAACCCAGACTTTAGGAATTACTTTAATCCTACACATTAAAATGGGTTTAATGTTTTATTTGGCATTTCTTTATTTCCAATGAAGCAGTTTCATTTTAGAAAGTCGTAAAGTGTTGTGGTGGTTTTGCATCATGTATTGGTTAAGATTTAATTATTACAGGTATGTTGTACACTCTGCATATTTTTTTTCTAATCCTAATGAAAATCACCCATTTTCAAGGCTGACTCAGCCTTCCATCCTTCCAAGGTCAGTAACACAGATTGTTGGGGGCAATATGCTGACTCTGTAAACTGTTTAGAGATGGCTGTTAAGCACTGTGAAGCAGGATACAGTGATACCTCATCTTACGAACCCCTCATCATACGAACTTTTTGAGATACGGACCCGGGGTTTAAGATGCTGCAATTTCGCTGAGGCTTCCCTCGCTGGGAAACCCCACCTCCGGACTTCCGTTGCCAGCGAAGCGCCCATTTTTGCGATGCTGGGATTCCTCTGCAGCATTGCAAAAACGCGGAAGTCCAGAGGTGGGGTTTCCCATGGAGAGGAGCCTCAGGGGAATCCTAGCAGCGCAAAAACAGGCGCTTCAGCTGGCAAAAGGAGTGAATTTTGGGCTTACATGCATTAATCTCTTTTCCATTGATTCCTATGGGGAAATTGTTTTGTCTTACGAACTTTTCACCTTATGAACCTCATCCTGGAACCAATTAAGTGCGAAAGACAAGGTATCACTGTATAAGCCTAAGTGCTATTGCTATTTTATTCAAGGGAGCTGCACTAAGACCTTTGATGTGGTGATGAGATCACCAGGTAATACAATAGTAAAGCCAATATTGTTCAATTCTTGATCATGGATGTAAGAAAAATGCAAAGTTGGAGAATCCCAAATCCTAGCAATTTAATCTTGACCTATGTATTTTTGGCTCAAGGTTGACTCAGCCTTCCATTGGTAAAATGAGGACCCAGATTGTTGGGGCCAATATACTGACTCTGTAAACCAGCGGTCCCCAAACTACGGCCCGGGGGCCACATGCAGCCCGCTGAGGCCATTTATCCGGCCCGCGGGTGATGACAGGAGCACAGGATGCATCCGTATCCTATGCTCCTGGCCACTGTTCCCTCTAGCCTGTGTGGTCGCATGGCTGCGCAGGCAAAAAACAAACTCCTAGAGCCGGCGCCATTTCTCCTGCCCAACAGCTGATCTGCTGTCAGCAGGGAGAAACCCCGGTGGGCTCTGAGCCCCGCCCAGCTTCTCAAGCTGTGTCTGGGGACCACGCCCTGTCCACTCCTACCGATATTCTTCCCGCCACCGGGAAGAAACACAAAGCAAACCCCCCCAGGAAACAAGAGGCAGCAGTTGGATGGCCTTGCCACCTCTGCGCAGAAGCAGCGCCCTGGGGTAAAAGTGGCATAGACTTATGACTACACCAGAGCTGTCACCTCGCCCTCTCTCCACCTTTCCCATAAGTTGACTTGTGGGGAGTCTCATTTTTTCAGCAGCGAGAGAGCCGCACCCCTTCAAGTTCATGGCCGGGCACAGAAGTTTTGTGAGAGAGAGGGAAAAGAGAGAGAGAAAGAAAGAAAAGGGAAAGAGGGTGAGGGAAATAGAAGTGGAGAGGAATGAAGGAGGGAGGGAGGGAAGGAAGGAAGAATGAAATGAATGGAGGGGCAGAGAAAGGAAGGACTGTTTTGGGAGGGGGTAATTTTTTTGAAAATTTTCTCTTAGCATACATTCAAACAACACAGTGTACCATCTAATTTTCAATGAAAAAAGGCGATATTAGTAACTAATATCAATCATCAAATTTTTTTTTCTAATTTTGTCATTCAGTTACATTCATTTTCTTTTAATTAAATTCCCTCCTTAATGTTCCTTCAAAAAGTACAACACCAATTATATTTCTAACTTATTACCCATTATGCCAAAGTGCTTCCTTCTTTCTTTATACATTTTTCTATAAGCCAAGAAAACCTTTTATAGCCAATCAGATGTTAACAAAAGAAAATTAAAAGCAAAACATAAACATATATGAATTTCAGACTTCTTCCCCCCCTCTAAATAGTATGTTCCCATTTTGTTTTTACTTTAAAATAAGGTATGTGCAGTGTGCATAGGGAATTGTTCATAGTTTTTTTAATAGTCCGGCCCTCCAACAGTCCAAGGGACAGTGAACTGGCCCCCTGTGTAAAACGTTTGGGGACCCCTGCTGTAAACCAATTAGAGAGGGCTGTAAACCACTGTGAAGCAATATATAAGTCTAAGTGCTATTGCTATCATTCATCAGTGCAGTCAAACTAATATACCAAATGTTTTCATTGCAAAAAGTTAGGAAAATCTATAGAATATTCTAAATATCACTTTCAAAATTCAAAATTTCTCTTTCAAATGTAATTTGATCCATTTGATGCTGAGCTTTCACAATGAAGCAAACATTAGGGTGGAGAGAACTGTGCAGGTTAAATTGAAAAATATATTTAAGATAAACTACCACAAAATATAGAGTTTTAGAGCTGTATTTGTCACTTGGAAGGAGACCCCAAGGAAAACAAAGGAGACCAGGATATATAGAGGAATATAGGGAGGGATCCATAAGGGATAGGAATCAAAAGACACCAGTAAATGGAAATATATCGTGTTTCCCCGAAAGTAAGACAGTGTCTTACTTTCTTTTTATCCCCAAAAGCCCCACTATGTCTTACTTTCGGGGTATGTCTTATATTGGAAAAAAATTGTCGATTTTTTTGTTTTAACCATAAAATTAACATTTAGATGCGGTGACATATGGAGGGGGGGCGGCGCGGAAGTGGGCAGGAGGCGGCGCTCATTAAGATCAGAGGGAGGTGGCAGACATGGCAACGTATGGAGAGGGGGACGGCGCAGACGTGGGCAGGAGGCGGCGCTCATTTGGATCAGACGGAGGCGGCAGACGCAGTGACGTATGGAGGGGGTGGCGCAGAAGTGGGCAGGAGGCGGCGCTCATTTGGATCAGACGGAGGCGGCAGACACGGTGACGTATGGAGGGGGGCGGCGCGGAAGTGGGCAGGAGGCGGCGCTCATTTGGATCAGACAGAGGCGGCAGACGCGGTGACGTATGGAGGGGGGGCGGCGCGGAAGTGGGCAGGAGGCGGCGCGCAGCTAGATGAGAGGGAGGTGGCAATACCCCCATGTTTCCCCGAAAGTAAGACATATGTCTTACTTTCGGGGTACGGCTTATATTAGCCGACCCCCCTGAAACCCCCGATACGTCTTACAATCGGGGGTGTCTTACTATCGGGGAAACAGGGTAGGTACGAAGAACAAGAAAGAATAGCATTGATAAAAGTTCTTGCGATAACCATTTGTATGTGGAGTAAATGTATTAGGACTCCATTACTGGTTTCTGTAATTGTAAGTGAAATCAATCTCTTCACAATTATTATACAGATGTACTAAAATTCAATGTACAGAGTTTAAGATGAGAAGGTGATATCCTCAATAATTTATCAGTCAATTTTCAGTATATCTATTATTATGCTGGAGCCAGAATGTCTCTTGCTTGCATTGAAGAAAAAAAGAGGATTCTTGAATCTAACATGAAAAATTGAATATTAGACAAAGAGATCATGTATTATTACATTCTCTGTTGACTCAGATCCATTTTTTCAGCTCTGTTACTGGCCTGTAATAGAGCATACAACATCAAACAGATCGTGCCTGCAAGAATGTAGCTCTCAACTGCTAATATTGTAAGCTTATATACTGTATTTTTAGGAATATAAGAGGTGGAAAAAGAGGGTGGAAATGTCAGTGCATCTTATACACTGAATGCAGCCATTTTTTGGTGTCCTAAAGCCATACCCCCTGCCTGTAGAAAGCTCTTGGGTGCTGAGGAATGGCAAAAATGCCCATTTTTGTGAAAAACAGGCAGTTTTTTACCTGGTTTTTTTCACAAAAATGGGGTGGGGAAAGATCTAGGGAGCCTGGTCTAGGGAAAGGCAAAAATGCCTCCATTTTTGTGAAAAAATGGGCTAAAAACGGCCTGCTTTTTGCAAAAATGGGGCTGTTTTTGCCAGATAATTACCCCATCTAGCATAACTGGAGGAGGAATTTTTGGAGTTGAAGTCCACTAGTCTTAAAGCTGTCAAGTTTGAAGACCCCTGGGTTTGGGGTTCAAGGGTCTTCAAACTTGGCAAGTTTAAGACTTGTGTATTTAAATTCCCATTCCTGAGCTAGCATGACTGGAGGAGGAATTCTGGAAGTTGAAGTCCACAAGTCTTAAAGCTGTCAAGTTTCAAGTTTGTAAAAATTGTACATGGTTGCAAAAAGTATGTTCTATGTTTCTATGTATTCTGCTACAATGGTATTTTATTAAATAATATATTGCTACATCATTTGGTTTAGAATACTTTTTTCCTTGTTTTCCACCTATAAAATTTAGGTGCGTCTTATAGTCCAGTGCATCTTATACTCTGAAAAATATGGTACCTCTGATTTTAAAGGGGAAAAAATTGCTTTAAAAAACGTAAAATAGGCACTCAAAGAAATATAATTGTTGCTCTTGAACAGAGGTGGGTTCCTCCAGTTCGGACTGGTTCTTTAGAACCAGTAATGCGATTTCCCCCCTGCTCACCGAACTGACAGCAATGGGCAGCTGGACACATCCACGAACTGGCTCTCTTGGTGGTGCCATCTTGTTTTTTGCTTATGTGCACATGCATTAAAAAAAAGGTTTTCAGCATTGCACCCACGTGGCTGTGCAGTGCACAATGTGTGTGTGCCTATGTGGTGTAGGAGGAAGTGAATCTTTAGTGAGGTAAGTCACCCCTGCTCTTGACTATGTACCAAATATATTTGTTTATTTGGGAAAGAAGTTAGACTTGATTGTGACAGTTTCAATATGGCAATTAGCAGACAGGAATTAGGAATAAGGGAACTGAAGCCATATTTGTATAGACAGTCCTTGATTTACAATCATTCTTTTAGTGACCCTTCAAAGTTTACAATGTCACTGAAAAAAGGGATATGTCTGTTTTTCACACTTACTTCCTTTGCGACAACCCCATGGTCACATGATCAAAATTTGGCCACAGCAATTGGGATTTATTTATGATGGATTGCAGTATCCTGGGGTTATGAAGTCCTTTTTTTGTGACTTTCTGAGAAGTAAAATAAATGGGGCAATCTGATTCCCTGTGTTACTAACTGTGTTACTAACTTAATAACTACAGTGATTCACTTAACAACCATAGTCAAAAAATCGTAAAATGGGGCAAAAACGAACTTAACCGTGTCTTGCCTAGCAATGGAAATTTTGGGTGCGATTATGATTATAAATTGAAGACTACATATTCTGCTTATTTATTGGATTGCTTATGAACTGATTCCTATGCTATCCATATCCATCTGCTGTACTAGTCTCAAACTTTACCAATTCAGAAATACATCCTTAGCGAATAAATGTATAACCTACCTTTGAAATGTATCTATTTGTTTCGGAGAGAATGAGAAAAGCTGATGAGGTTAACTATCATTAGAGGGGTGATGAGAGAGCAACATAGAGCTGTTATCCAAATGGGATGGTATTACCAATCTTGCTGGGGTAAATTATGGGTTTTAGTATTCTGTGGGACTAATTTTAGCCTGAAGCTCATTTTCAATTGTGTTTTTTAGTTCATTGCCTTAGCCATGTTGTTCTGACACTACCATTTAAGGGTGAATTACATTTCCAGTTTTGAATTAGGAAATTGGGGTTTCACTCATGCATGTTTCTGATTTAAGCTAAAGTATGGATGACAGGCTGACCAGGGAATGTGGATGATTGCCAGACTGTCTTGTATCAACTGTAATTCTATTCTGTTTCTGCATTAATTTGCACTGTTCCAAATACCCCAAAAAATCCTCTTAGGTACATATTTGACCATATAGGCCATTCTATCATTTTCCACTTT
This sequence comes from Erythrolamprus reginae, assembly GCF_031021105.1. NCBI lineage: Eukaryota > Metazoa > Chordata > Lepidosauria > Squamata > Dipsadidae > Erythrolamprus > Erythrolamprus reginae. The sequence continues at coordinate 256,272,923 of NC_091951.1, read as the reverse complement.
GTTTTTCAAAGTTCCACTCCATTTCACATCCACAATAATCTCTTGATGTGGACACTGTTCACCAAATATGAATGGTAGAAAACATTAACATATGGAAATGTGGGACATTTAGAAAGGAAAGAAAGGCTTGAACTGCTATGGTTTCCGCAAAGGTTAGATTTGTCTCGCTAACTTTCTCAATAGTTCTGAGACTCAAGAAGCTGGAAAGGACAATCTGGTAGATAATGCATACAAAATATATACATTTTATTGAAAATAACAACACAATCTTTGAAACAAATACCTCAGCAAATTCAAATACATTAAAACAAAATGGTTGCAGGATGCAATCTGAATCAGACCAAAGATTTATTCTTCCAAATTTTCAGGCTTATGCTAGAACCCATTTTCAGGGAACTATTATAAACCATATCTTTTTTTAAAAATAATAATTTTTATTACAATACAAAGATTAAAAAAGAGCAGAGATATAGTATTTTACATATTATATCATTTCAGAGTATAATTATTATTTGTATTTTTGTTGTTTTTTGCAGGTAGTCCTCCTCTTACAATCACAATTAGAACCAGAATTTCAGTTGTTATGTGAGTTGTGCCTAATTTTACCACCTTCAATCTATGCCATAGTGGTTAAGCCAATCACAGCAGTTGTTAAGTGACTCCAACAGTCGTTAAGTGAATAATATTTCTCCCATTGACCTTTATTAAAGTTTGTTGCAAAATCAAGACCAGAAGCACACACAGATGATTGTTTAAGCTGAATTCAATAACTTCTTTATAAACATAATAACAGATAAATTTACAATACCGTTAGCAGATTATTTCTTCAAGCAGGGGTATTAGTTTCATTTTAGCAGAGCAGTATAGAGAGGAGAGTGCAGAGTGGAGAAGAGAACAGAGTGGATTGAGCCTTGGTCAGCCTCAAATTTAAGCTTTTAGTTTCGATTCTCTTCACAGACTGAGATGTGGTTAGCTCCCATTGGCTGATTGGCTAACCTTGTTAACATGGCTCTCCCAGTCATGAATATTCCAACAATATTCTAATAATCTTGTCAAAAACTGGCTGGGAAGGCCACAAAGGGCAATGGCATGACCCTGTGATTCTACAACTGTCAAAAAGGCATACTTGGTTGCCAAGTGCATGCATGTTGACCATATTCTCCAGATTCCTTAGAGGTAAGGGGCGAGCATGAGTGTACTAGTGTGCCTTCCGTCCCCTGTCCAATTGTCTCTCCTATATTTTATATATCTTTCCCCCCATCCATATATCTTTCCCCTACTCTTCATTTATGTATTCTATTCTCATATCTCTTCTTCTATCCCTTCCCTGATATTTACTACTACACGTTTTATTCTCCTTAACTTTCAATTTGTATTGGACAAAATAAATAAATAAATAAAATAAATAAATATTACTGTGGGGATGCTATGACGATAATAAGTGCGAGGATTGGTTGTAAGCCACTTATTTTCAATGCTGTTGTAACTTCAAACAGCCCCTAAATAAATGAAAGTTAAGTTGAGGGCTACCTGTATCTTACCTGAAAGCAAAACATGAATCAATGAATTGGATTAAAGTTCAGGTAAGCATAACTCATATTAAGGGTGTCTTCAGGAAATAGATTAAAAAAAATCAACATGGCAGATCTAGACCACTGACTGAAGTTCTCTCCTTCTTTTTATGCATTGGCAGTCAGCAAGCAATCAGACCAAACCTTAGAAAGAGTTTTCTCATGGTGCATCACTATTTGAGATTTATTTTATTTCATTTTATTTATTTATTCTGTCCAATGCACAATACATGTTGAAGAGAATAGGCATGAAGTATTATATATAAAGAGAAGATATAAAAATAGAGGAGAAGATATATGAAGGAAGAAAAGATATATGAGATATGAGATAAGGAGAGACAATTGGACAGGGGACGAAAGACAGGCTAGTGCACTTATGTACGCCCCTTACTGACCTCTTAGGAACCTGGAGAGGTCAATCGTGGATAGTCTAAGGGAGAAATGTTGGGGGTTAGGGGTTGACACTACTGAGTCCAGTAATGAGTTCCATAATGAGATGGAAAAGATTGGTTTAGAAGACAGCAGGTCCTCCTCAGAGCCTGAGCAAAAGGTATATTATTGTTTTATTGAGGTGCTGAAATCGTTTCCTGCTTGAAGCAGTAGGCACAAATAAGAGTTTCACAACAAGGTAATAATGAAGTTTAGAGATCAGATTTCTGATTAGTAAACCAGCTGGTTGTAGGGCAACAAAAGATCAAAGCCAGATGGAAAAACCATATGCCATATCTGTTTATTAAAGCAAGATTCTGCAGAAGCATGAATGCAGCAATATAAAGCAGGAGAGACAACCCACGCCAGCAATGAGATGTTGGTGACTATTATAACGGCAAGGGCGAACAGAAGGCACTTCCGAGGCTAGGCAGTTCGAGAAAACAACAATTATTCAGGCAACTGCAACTCTAGGCTAACAAAAAACAGGGAAAAAACCTCTTTCTGTCAGCTGTGCTTTTACAGTAGTTGTCAAATGCATATGGACAATACAGGGTGTCCGGGGGAAAGCATTTTGAAATTCCCTGATATTTCCCTGACATTTTCCTGTACCTTGCGATGTAGTTATGGCGCGGTCGTAGATGATGTCATACTAAACGGTTAAGCCATGGAGAAATATTGGTAATTGTTGACACAGTTATGTTAATTTTTGCTTGACTTTGCTTGGTTTTTTGCTTTTTGTTTTTACATGATTTTCCCCTGACTTTTAAACATTTAAATACAGTTTGTTTTCCCCCCAGATTTATTCTGTTTTTTCACAAATTCCCTGATAATTCCTGATATTTCCCGAACTGCCAATTCCCTTGATAATTCTCTGATTTCCCTGTTTTCCAGGTTTGCTGGACACCCTGTCGATAGGAAGTGTCTATTTCTCCCACCTGCTGAACTGTCAAGTATCAGCCTCTGGGAAAATAGCCGCTAGTTGCTAGGCAGGAAACAGCCAATGAGAAAGTAGCTGTTAGTTACTAGGTAGAAACAACTTGTCCTCAGGACTTAATACCGACTGCGATGTGTGTATTTGTGTGTACGTTCGTGTATCTGTGTGTGTGTGTGTTTGTGTGTGTGTGTGTGTGTGTCTCTCTGCCTCTCTCTCTCTCTGTGTATGTGTGTGCAGACATACATACATACATGAAATTAATGAATTAGTCTCCTACTTAATTTCAGGCCATTTATATTCCAGGCTTTTCAAGGGAGGGGAAAAAATGGTGCTTTGATTTTCTCAAAGTGTCTCTGAGATGCTACTTTTATTTTCCTGCATTATCTCAGAACAGATAGCCTGCCAAGCTCTCCTTACTTTAATTCAGCCACTTGTTCACCTGTGGGCCTGAGATAAGGAACTGTTTCCCCGCTGATTTCTCAATATTTTCAATCAAATGAGAAGCAGCTGCCATTTGAGGCTCACACCTCAAGAGAACAGAGATCTCTTGAAAGTAGGCTGGGCCTAAACATTATTTTTTGAGGCCCTTTCCAAATAGATGATGCTCTGTCGAGAGATATCAGATTAAATTAAAAGCCGTTTAAAATTGTAATTGTTTTTCAGAACAATTGTGTGACTGGTACAAGAATATATATATATATAAGTGTTTCTTAGGATTTGCTTTTGTTCAAGCAGCTGGAGTTAGTTGCCATGGGGACAGAGTATGAACACGGTGTCAAAGCAAGAATCTCTAGAAGATTGGTTTTCTGCAACAAAATCTTTCTGATAAGAAAAACAATATAGAAAGAGGCTTAATAATTTATTACATGATCCAGAATGCTAACAGAACTGGCAGCTCATAGTCTAAGGAGAAGAAACCAAAAAGCAGGGTTAATGCTTCACTTGGAAAAAGAGAGAGAGATTTATCTGGGTTCTGCATTCTAGTTAAATGGATAGAAATAAGGTAGTAGTTCCTAAACAGATTTACTTATTTGGTTGTTTGTGTTTGTTTTGCCAAACTGGTATAAGTATAAACATGATTATGAATACAAGAAATGGATACAAAAAAACCGGGGACAGTAGGACAGGGTCGATGGTCACAGTGGTGTGCTTACACACATCCCTTACAGACCTCTTATGAATGGGGTGAGGTCAATAGCAGACAGTCTATTTATATAGATTGAATATTTATTTTGTGGAATCCTTGGTGCTCTCTGAGCTTGCTTATTTTTTTGCAGGTATTTCATTACCAAACTAGGTAACATCATCTTTGGAGAGGGGCGGCATACAAATCTAATAAATTATTATTAATTATTATCAGTGGTATCAGTTATCTAGTTTGATAATGAAATGTCTGCCAAAAAACCCAACTAAGCTCAGAAAGCACTTCTCTCCTAGTTTCTTCTGTTTAATGAAATTTAGATCCTTTGCAGGCCTAGATGTAAGCCTAGTTTTGGAACAGAATCTGTCTTAAGTGAACCGCAAAGGGTGAACTGAATCCTTTGTCAACTTTCAATACTATCGATTACTACATTGTATCAGCCAGCTGGAAGTGTTATATACAGCCCTTCCCCTTGGCGATTTCATAGTGAGACACAGGAAGCTCCATTATACTGAATCATATGGTTTTGTCCTCTTAATAGGAATGTCAAACTGGCAACCTGTGGGCTGAATGCCCACCCCAGCTCAGTCAAAAACACTGTGAAATTCATGTAACAGCAACATGATGACACAGCAAGTTTGGTCCCCCTATTTTAACCGGATTGTCCGTATATTGTCTGTAAGATTTTAGACTGACTCTTTAATAGCGCCTCTTTAATAGCGCCGATCAGGTATTTCTCAAGGGCAGTGACATAATGCTAGGTATCTATTGAGTCAGAAAAATGGGAGGAAGAGGCTTAGAATATGGAGACGGTAATTTGAAACATAGGTTTTGCGTCCAGCATTCTGTAGTAGGTAGCTTTTTTCAGTGTATTCTTATCTGCAATAAATAAACTAATCTAGTCATGTCATATCAGAGTGCTAGTAATACAATTACTGAATATGGAGTTATGGTAAGTGTCTGGAGAATTATGATTTATAATAACATGTCTCTCTCACATACACACACACAGCCCTACAACACACACTTCTCATTCCCACTATAACACCATGGAAATTATAAAATAAACTTTATAGAGCCAGTTCAGTGACAGATACTGGTTTGAAAAATGTGAATTAATTTGCATGAGAAAAAAGTTGAAGAAATACTTACAGTCTAGGTGAATTTGGTTATACAATGATACCTTGTCTTATGAACTTAATTGGTTCCGGGATGATGTTCGTAAGGTGAAAAGTTCATAAGATGAAACATTGTTTTCCATAGGAATCAATGTAAAAGCAAATAATGTGTGCAAACCCATTAGGAAAATCAAAACTTTAAGGCTTAAAAAAAAGCGGCGGGGGGACAATGTGAAGGCTAATGGAGTGGAGATGGACAGCAAGGAGAAGCAAGGAATTGAGATCCTAACAAAGGCTAATGCCATCCCAAATCTTTCCCAAAAACGCCCCTTCAAAACCTTCCTACATTGCCCCAAATTTCTCCAAAAATCGCCACTCTAAAAGCTTCCCAGCTTGCCCCAATTTGCTCCAAAAATAGCCACTCCAAAAGCTTCCTATCTTGCCCCAAGTTACTCCAAAAATTATCACTCCAAAAGCTTCCTATCTTGCCTCAAATTGTTTCTAAAATTGCCATTCCAAAAGCTTCCTATCTTGCCCCAAATTGCTCCAAAAATCACCTCCAAAAGCTTCCTATCTTGCCCCAAAATTGCTCCCAAAATCCCCACACCAAAACCTTCCTACCTTGCCCCAAATTGCTTCTAAAATCACCCCTCCAGCCGCTTCCTATGCCACCCAAATCGAGGTCCTAACGAAGGCAAATGGAGTAAAGAAAGGCAGCAAGGAGAAACGAGGCATTTTGAAAGGAGAGGTGAGTTAGGAAGACTTTGGAAGTGATTTGGGGTGGCTTAGGAAGCTTTTGGGGGAGCGATTTTGGGGGCAATTTAGGGCAAGATAGGAAGCTTTGGGGGGAGTGATGTTAGCAGCGAGATGGGGTGAAGGAAGAAGCAGGCTAGGGGGGATTTTGGCAGCAGGATGGGGCAGCTGCGGGAGCAGAGGAAGTGGAGGGCTAGAGGGGAAAGTGGCAAGGAAATGGGGAGCTCCAGCGTTCCCCGCTTCAGGTGCAAGCAAAAGGGGGTGCGGAATTCCGGCAGGGAATTCCGATGCAAGCAAATGGGAAATCCTGGCAGTGACAGTCACAAGGCAGGAGAATTCCTTTGGCAGTCAGAGAGCACATGCGCAGTACGAGAGCGCAGGCACAGTAAGAGAGCCCACGGACCCGGGCTCAGGTTCGTAAGATGGAAAGGGTTTTTAAGATGAGGCAAAGAAATCTTAAACCGCGGGTTCGTATCTTGAAAAGTTCATATGACGAGTGGTTCATAAGACGAGGTATCACTGTATTTTCCTTGAAGAAACAGTGCGGTAGCATTTGTTGATTCTTTCCTTTGCCAAAGTTTGATAGGCAGAAAGTGCAAAGAATTAACCTTCGCTGATCTCAAAAAAGCTGAATGGGGTTGGATATAGTTATTGACATCATACAAAAAAATTCTAGCGCTATAATAGTAATAATAATATAGTAAATATTACTTTGTTGTTTCCAAAAATACTACATGGAATTTCCCTGATGCTGTCCCTGAGCTCAGGTATAGCATTTCCACAAACATATATCTGGATCTGATCACGATGATCTGAAAGTGTTTGAAAACTTGGTTTTGCTCTCAGATCTGAAGGTAGGATACTTGTTGAGCCCATCAGTTTTTCTTTGGTGTGATGTATGTATGTATGTATGTATGTATGTATGTATGTATGTATGTATGTATTCGATTTTTATGCCGCCCTTCTCTTTAGACTCCGGGAGGCTTACAACATGTTAGCAATAGCGCTTTTTAACAGAGCCAGCATATTGCCCCCACAATCCAGGCCCTCATTTTACCCACGTTGGAAGGATGGAAGGCTGAGTCAACCTTGAGCCGGTGATGAGATTTGAACCACTGACCTACAGATCTACAGTCAGCTTCAGTGGCCTGCAATACGGTACTCTACCTGCTGCGCTACCATTTGCATGTTCTGAACATGCATGTGGTTTTTTTAAAATGGCTCTTTATTTGTAATGTAGGAACAAGAATTGTTTGGGCAGCCCCAAAATTTAAATAAATAAAGAATTAAAAGTTGAGTTCTCCCCACTACAGGGGAAAGGTTACTGCAAAATCCCCATTTCCTCCCGATCATCTGGAACTCTGGAGTCAGAGAATAGATGGGCGTGGGGCCGGTGGTTGGAGGTGGTATTTACCGGTACTCTGAACTACTCAAAATTTCTGCTACTGATTTTCAAGAATTGGTCAGAATCTGCTGAAACCCACCTCTGATCTTCATAAATAAATAGCTGAGTTCAACTCAAAAAAGACTTTACCTTTATTAAGTGTTTTTATCTAGAGGAGACAAACATAGTTTCAGTCATCCATGCTATTTCCATACTGAATTATTGGTAGATATCCTCTTTGTAATTGTGGCCAGTGATGGGTTCTAAATCCCATCGCTACTGCTTTGCGCACATCCAGAGTAGGTAGGTAGTTGGAACCTTTCACCGCCACCACTATTGATTCGTAGAACTGGACCAGATGTGACCCACTGCGGAGGAAATATGGCCTAAAATATAGCTTACAGTTTTTATATCAAATTTACAGGCCTCTGTTTGATTCTTATTGAGACTGTAATACATGTTGCAGCCTTAAAAAGCTCTACACAGTTTAGCACCAGGTTCATTATGGACAATTGGCTTCTAAGCAGACCAGACTGGGAATTAAATTGATGCTTTTTATTGCCTTAGGAAATGCAGTTAAGTAAGCATGAGAGAAAGCATCCTGTCTTGGTGATGCCATATTGTGGAGTGTTATTTCAAAATGTAATCTGTCAGCCTTCTTTGTGTGCATGTGTCTTTTGCCAGAATGATTCTTTTCTCTGTTATTTTCTTTTCTCTTTTCTTTTCTGTGCATTATCTATTTTAATAGTTCTTTTTAATTTGTTTTCTTTTGCTGCTAGGCTTATGTGTTGTTTCCTTAAAGGGATCATTGCATTTTGTCATTGAATTGGCATTTTATCGACTATTCTAAGCTTATAATAATATTATAAATTTATAAGACATTTTAAAATGAGAACAGGATACAATCCTCATATCACACTCACTACTACTACTACTACTACTACTACTACTATTGCTACTATTCAGAAGTGGGATTCACATAATTCCCCTACCAGTTCTCCAAGCATTGAAAATGTGAGTGTGCATGCTTTGCTCTTCTGTGTGGCTTGCATTTATGCACACATCTTGAAAATGTGGCAAAATAGGACAGCATAGTACTTGGTGGCCACCTGAAGGTCGCTACTACTGGTTCGCTTGAACCAGTCCGAAATGGCTGAATCCCACCTCTGCTACTATTGCTATTACTATAATACGTTTGTGAGTGACATAGGGGAAGGTTTGGTAGGGAAGGTTTGCCTATTTGCCGATGACTCTAAAGTGTGCAATAGGGTTGATATTCCTGGAGGTGTCTGTAATATGGTAAATGATTTAGCTTTACTAGATAAATGGTCAAAGCAATGGAAACTGCAGTTTAATGTTTCCAAATGTGAAATAATGCACTTGGGGAAAAGGAATCCTCAATCTGAGTATTGTATTGGCAGTTCTGTGTTAGCAAAAACTTCAGAAGGGAAGGATTTAGGGATAGTGATTTCTGACAGTCTCAAAATGGCTGAACAGTGCAGTCAGGCAGTAGGGAAAGCAAGTAGGATGCTTGGCTGCATAGCTAGAGGTATAACAAGCAGGAAGAGGGAGATTATGATCCCGCTATATAGAGTGCTGGTGAGACCACATTTGGAATACTGTGTTCAGTTCTGGAGACCTCACCTACAAAAAGATATTGACAAAATTGAACGAGTCCAAAGACGGGCTACAAGAATGGTGGAAGGACTTAAGCATAAAACGTATCAGGAAAGACTTAATGAACTCAATCTGTATAGTCTGGAGGACAGAAGGAAAAGGGGGGACATGATCAAAACATTTAAATATGTTAAAGGGTTAAATAAGGTCCAGGAGGGAAGTATTTTTAATAGGAAAGTGAACACAAGAACAAGGGGACACAATCTGAAGTTAGTTGAGGGAAAGATCAAAAGCAATGTGAGAAAATATTATTTTACTGAAAGAGTAGTAGATCCTTGGAACAAACTTCCAGCAGACGTGGTTGGTAAATCCACAGTAACTGAATTTAAATATGCCTGGGATAAACATATATCCATCCTAAGATAAAATACAGGAAATAGTATAAGGGCAGACTAGATGGATCATGAGGTCTTTTTCTGCCCTCAGTCTTCTATGTTTCTATGTTTCTATGTATAATTAGATTCCTTCAGACCAGCAAAAGACCTTCTTAAGCAAAGTTCTGCTCATGGTTTCCATTGGTGGGATATAGATATCAGTGCTGTTATTGTGCTCTTAATTCTCAACATTGTCTGGCATACTTTTCTTAAAGTCTCTGAATATTTGAGAATAGAGTTTTATTTTATTTCATTTATTAATTTGTCAAGTATGTATTGGTAGCTTACAAAGAAATAACACTGATTATATGCATGATATTGGTACTAATAAGAGAGAAACTTAGGATTGGGATGATAGGCGCGCTGGTGCACTTATGCATGTCACTTACTGACCTCTTAGGAATTGAGTGAGGTCAACTGTAGATAGTCTAAGGGTAAAGTTTTGTGGATTTGGTGATGAAGTTCATAGGGCAGATACACAACTACATGGAAAAAGAGAGAATTGGGAATCATCATCTTCCTTATCAAGCCATCTGCTTCTCAAGACAGATTACAAGCCAAAGTACTAATTATATTTGAAATAGACTTTATTTTCAAGGCAAAATTTAGAATCAAAATCTGCATTTCATCTGGCAGAATGCCAAAGATATTGAACATAAAACCAACATTTATAAAACCAATAATGCAGTGGGGACAGAGTAGCCATTTGTCTGCCTCTTAACAATTTTCTTGCACCCATTTATTTTCTGGAGCTATTACTTTCAAACAAACTTCTTTGTTTGAAGTTTCAAGTTTTCTTAATTCTTTTGTTAATTTCTCCTAATTTCTAGGTCTCAGAGCTGGAATTTTCTTTTATCGTAGAACACACACACAAAAAATACAATTATGGTTAAAGATAGGATGGGGGATTGCATGCAAACTTGGAATCTGTGAAGATTTTCATAAAAATAAGATGGCAGGTGCAGTCAGTTCAAACACACTATTTGCAGGTTTCTGCTATTACTTAACAGCCCTGGCAGAATGCAGAAAAGGTTTCATCTTGCGTGCCACAGCTATGATAAATGAATAGAATTACAGCATTTTAACTTCTTTCTCTGCAAAATAAGCATAGAATCCCCCAAGTTATAATTCTGTCTGTCTGCATTAAGCCAGTCTTCATCACAGGAGCAGATTTAACCTGCCATTTGCAGGGAACTTAAACAGTGGCAATTGCACTGCTGATGTAACATCCCTGCTGAACTGGGAACATGCTGAGCATAAAGCTAATGCAGCAACATCTTCAGCCAGCTAATTAGGCTGCTCCCAGATGTGTTAGCATTCCCGATATGTTTCACAGGCAAGGCTTGCCTTGTATCTGTCTCCTGGTTGCTTTTATACATAGCGTATCACATGGCAGGGATGTCTCCTCTTTTAACCTACATAAGGAGGAAGTGTAATCTCCAAAGAAATTCAAACAGCAAGTCAAGATGTTGGAGCTAAAGGGCACTTGTTTGCCTGCTTAATTATTAAGCAGGGAAAATGCCCTTTGTTTTTAATTCCACATGTGGCCTGAGGCACATCTGGAAGTATGCCTTGAGGAACTCTTCTTTGAAAGTCACACTATGGGGATGGAGGTTGACCCCGACATTTAGAAGACAATTTTTACTCCCAAACTGGAAATGCAAGTTCAGCCCTCAGTGCCAAAACCTATTCCTTTCTAAAAGGGGTAAGGATTTTTTTTAAATTCTATGAAAGTTAAAAATCAGATAGGGGAATATTCTGCATTTTGGGTTCAGGGAACAGTCAAGAACGATGCATCTGTAGTTTTAAGACACAGAAACATAGAAGATTGGTGGCAGAAAAAGACCTCATGGTCCATCTAGTCTGCCCTTATACTATTTTTTGTATTTTATCTTAGGATGGATATATGTTTATCCCAGGCATGTTTAAATTCAGTTATTGTGGATTTACCAACCACGTCTGCTGGAAGTTTGTTCCAAGGATCTAGTACTCTTTCGGTAAAATAATATTTTCTCATGTTGCTTTTGATCTTTCCCCCAACTAACTTCAGATTGTGTCCCCTTGTTCTTGTGTTCACTTTCCTAAACCCTTCCCTCCTGAACCTTATTTAACCCTTTGACATATTTAAATGTTTCGATCATGTTCCCCCTTTTTCTTCTGTCCTCCAGACTATACAGATTGGGTTCATTAAGTCTTTCCTGATACGTTTTATGCTTAAGACCTTCCACCATTCTTGTAGCCCGTCTTTGGACCCGTTCAATTTTGTCAATATCTTTTTGTAGGTGAGGTCTCCAGAACTGAACACAGTATTCCAAATGTGGTCTCACCAGCGCTCTATATAGCGAGATCACAATCGCCCTCTTCCTGCTTGTTATATCTCTAGCTATGCAGCCAAGCATCCTACTTGCTTTTCCTACTGCCCGACCAGTGCAACTAGTGCAACATTCAGAATTTGTAGAATATCTTCTGGATGATCTTACAACATGATTTGTAACCATATTTCTTGGGAAAAGATAAAGGATAAGATTGAAAAATGGCAAATCTGAAAGAGCTTTCATAAGAATATATACATACATACATACTTATGGAAGCTTTTTCAGATTTGCCATTTCTTATACGTATATATATATGTGTGTGTGTGTGTGTGTGTGTGTGTGCGTGCATGTGTATATGTGTGTATATATATATATATTGGATACTGTAGCCTAGAGATTAATTATCTGCCTTACAAGGCCAAGGTTGCAAGTTCAAGTCCCAGTGAGGGTATGGCTAGCTGATGAGGCCAAAATAAAGCCGAAAGAGATCTATCCTAGTCTCCCTTAATTTTCAAATTCAGCAAAAACATGTCACACACACACACACACACACATAAGGGAGACTAGGATAGATGTATAGTTAACTTTGCTTTGCAAATGAAAATTCAAGAGCAAAACCAATAAAAAAACAAAACTACAAAAATACACACTCCAATAAAAATAGCTAAAATCAAACAGTATATATAAATTTACCTTAAAGACAATTCATTGTTCATATTTTTCACATGAAGGTGAAAGACTAGACTATGCATTAAGTGGTAGCATTTATAGGTAAATATTAAATGGACAAAATAAAAGGACAAAATGAGTCTTTGAAAAAATGTAAGGGATAGCTTTGTGAAATCTACCCTTTTTAATACAAGTTATATGGTCACTATATTCTACTGGAACTTAATGTTGAAAATTATTACTTAAATCTGTTTTTGCCATAAAATTTAAGGGAACTTAAAACCACCAGTTTTTCTTTTTATTTATTTTTCTAGCTACCCCTATGAAAAGGTATATGAAAGGGGTACTGATTGAATATGAACAGGTTATATTCAGAGTTCCTGGCTGAACTTTTGAACTCAGCTGTTTATACCTTTGAAGTTCAACTTTCAAGTTGAAGTTTGAACCAAACCAATCATTTCAACTGCACCATTTATTCTCTTCCTCTTGTTTTAAAACCTGCTGGTTCCACCTGACTTCTCCTTCCCTATTTGTCACTAAGCTTTTCTGAGTGATTCAAATGTCCTTATAATGTCATAAACGACCAAGAATCAGATCTGCAATTCTGACATATTTTCAAGCTGCCAACTTTGAAAAGCGCCCAGCTAATAGTTGATTGTAATATTCTCAGTCAAGTTTATTTTTCATTCTAGACTAATGGGAAATGATGTATTATGTCAAATGCATTAGAAAAAGGGGAAAAAAGAGAAGAAGAAAGAGTTAAATCTTTAAGTACCCCCAAGGGTGACATGGGGTCATATTGACATTTGGTAACCATGGAGCTGCTACAACTGATTTTGCCCAAATTGCAATTCCTTGGCTGCCCTATGCTTATAGGATTAAAAACCCAATCCTAGGATAAGTTATATCTGGAAATGGCAGCTATAACCTGGAATATTCAAACATTTAAGGATGAGACTAGAGAGAAGGAAAGATTGGCAAGTACAGAGTCACTTGAGAAAGTGGAAGCCTCTTGATAACAGAGAGGATTTTGTATTTAATGAAACAACACAATTCAATACACATTTTACTGACAAGCATCATTAATAAAATACTGCTGCACTGTCCCTTCAGGGAACTTGGGTCTGTTGATAGCATATAATTGCTTTGAAAAGAACCTTAGAGAAAGCAGAGGCTGAAGAGCTATTTCTGCTAAGGGAGAATTAAGATTATAATCAGAACTAGAAAACAGTGTGGCTACTTTCCCCCCTTCTAAGCATCTAAGAATCATCACTCAGGAGGATAATGTACTTTGTGTTATCTAGCTGCCTAATCTTACTGCTATGGAACACAAGGAAGATCGGTTTTGCCTGGATTTTTTTGAGCATTTGTCCTACAGAGTCTGTTTTTCCCAATGCCTGCCTAATTCTTACAATGAAGCCAAGAAATACATATCGCAATGAAAAGATTTGGTTCATCAGTCTGCCTGTTGTACCATTGCATGTCTGCACTGAAAGAAATAAAACTCAATTTGTTTATACAGTATCTTAAATGGCGAAAAACCCATCAAAAATGATTTTAGGGCAACAGAGATCAATGAAACCTTGCCATAATTATAAAAATGAAAGCAAGATAATTTGATGAAAATGAATGCCATTGTATATTCTAAAGTTTTTACAATGCCATAACAGTTATAATAATAATAATAATAATAATAATAATAATAATAATAATAATAATAATAATAATAATATATTAGATTTGTATGCCGCCCCTCTCCGAAGACTTGGAGCAGCTCACAACAGTGATAAACAACGTGACAAATCCAATACTTAAAAACATCTAAAAACCCATATCATTAAAACCACGCAACTCAGTCATACCATACATAAACTATATCTATATTAGCATGGGGATACCTTTATTACCCCATGCCTGGTGACATAGATGGGTCTTCAATAAATTAGGAAAGGCAAGAAGGGTGGGGGCAATTTTAATCTCTGGTGGAGTTGATTCCAGAGGGCTGGGGCCACCACAAAGAAGGCTGTTCCCCTAGGCCCTGCCAGCCGACATTGTTTAGTCAACGGGACCCAGAGAAGGCCAACTCTGTGGGACCTTATCGTCCACTGGAATTCGTGCGGCAGAAGACGGTTACGAAGGTATTCTGGTCTGGTGACATATAGAACTTTATAGGTCACTACCAACACTTTGAATTGTGACTGGAAACTAATCGGCAGCCAATGCAAGCCGCAGAGTGTTGACGAAACGTGGGTGAATCTAGGAAGCCCCAGAATTGCTTTCACTGCTGCATTCTGCATGATCTGAAGTTTCCAAACACTTTTCAGAGGTAGACCCATGTAGAGTCAAACCTCGAGATGATGAGGGCATGAGTGACTGTGAGCAATGACTCCCTGTCCAAATAGGGTCGCAACTGGTGCACCAGGTGGACCTGTGAAAACGCCGTCCTAGCCACAGCTGAAAGATGGGGCTCTAATGTTAGCTGTGGATTGAGAAGGATGCCCAAGTTGCGAACTCTCTCCGAGGGGGTCAGTGTTTCCCCACCCCTGGGTAATGGACGGACAGATGGAATTGTTCTTGGGAGGCAAAACCCACAGCCACTCCGTGTTGTCAGGGTTGAGTTTGAATCTGTTGACACCCATCCAGACCTTAACATCCTCCAGGCACCGGCACATCACTTCCACTGCTTCACTGACTGGACATGGGGTGGAGATGTGTAACTGGGTATCAGCATATTGATGATACCTCACCCCATGCCCTTGGATGATCTCACCCAGCAGTTTCATGTAGATGTTAAATAGTAAGGGGGAGAGGACCGACCCCTGAGGCACCCCACAAGGGAGAGACATGGTAGTCAACCTCTGACCCCACACTAACACCAATTGTGACCCACCGGAGAGGTAGGAGGAGAACCACTGTAAAACAATGCCTCCCACTCCCAACCCCTCCAGCCGGCGCAGAAGGATACCATGGTTGATGGTATGGAAAGCCGCTGAGAGGTCAAGAAGCACCAGGACAGAGGATAAAACCCTGTCCCTGGCCTGCCAGTGATCATCCATCAGTCTGAGCAAAGCAGTTTCAGCGCTGTAGCCGGGTCTGAATCCTGACTGTTGAGGGCCTAGATAATCGGCTTCTTCCAAGGACCACTGGAGCGGGAGTGACACCACCTTCTCAACAACCTTCCCCATAAAGGGAAGATTGGAGACTGGACGATAGTTGTTAAGTATGGCTGGGTCCAAGGAAAGCTTCTTGAGGAGTGGGCGCACAAGTACCTCCTTGTAGGGAGCCGGGAAGGACCCCCTCCTAAAAAGAAGCATTGACAATCTCCTGGACCCAGCTCTGTGTCATCTCTCTGCTGGCCGAAACCAGCCAAGAGGGACACGGATCCAGTAAACAGGTGGTGGAACTCACAGCTCCAATGGCCTTGTCCACTTCATCAGGTGTCACCAGGTCAAACTCCTCATAGACAGATGGACAAGGACAGGCCCCAGTCACCTCAACTGACTCGTTGTCAGCTGACACTGCTATCCAATCAGAGTAATGGTCCATCCAGATCCAAGCTATTTTATCAGCGAAAAACGTATTACATTCCTCGGCGCTGTTCTGCAAGGGCTCCCCAACTCCCCCCTGGTTAAGAAGGGAGTGAGTCACCCTAAACAGAGTAGCCGGGTGAGATTCTGCTGATGCAATCAAGGTGGCATGGTACGCGCATCTTGCCGCCTTGAGCGCCACTTTGTAAGTCTTAATATGAGCTCTTACAAGTGTTCGATCGGACTCGGATTTACTTTTCCTCCATCACTTCTCTAGATGTCTCTTCTGGCATTTCAACTTCCGTAGTTCCTCGGTAAACCAACAAACTCTCCAGGGTCTAGTGCCACAGAGAGGTCGCAATGGCTCAATCTGGGCAAGAGCCTCCGTCGCAGCCCTGTTTCGGGCCACAGCAAGAGACTCTGCTGAACTGTGAACGAGTGAATCTGGTAGAACCCCAAGCACCCTCTGAAAGCCCTCTGGGTCCATCAGGCATCTGGGGCGGAACCACCTAATTGGTTCCGCCTCCCTGCGGGGGAGGATTGGAGCCTTGAAGTCAAGACGCAGTAGGGTCATCCTAACCCTATGTGATGCAGTGGATTGAATGCAGTATTGAAGGCTAACTCTGCTCCCTTCCAGAAGTTTGATCCTGACTGGCTCAAGGTTGACTCAGCCTTCCATCCTTTGGAGATGGTAAAATGAGAACCCAGATTGTTGGGGTGAATATGTTGACTCTGTAAAGCATTGTGAAGAGGTATATAAGTTTGAGTACTATTGCTATTGTTAAATTGCATCAGATTAACTTTGGTACTTTTTTTTCTGAGAGCTGTAGAAAGTTAGCACCCCTCTCCTAGAAGAATGAAATATTTTGAAAAGTATTTAAAAGACAGGCTAAAATATTTACCCTAGAACAGTGATGGTGAACCTTTTTCCCTTGGTTGCCAAAAGAGCATGCATGCATACTATTGCACATGTATGAGTGCCCACACCCATATTTCAATGCCTGGGAAGGGCAAAAACAACTTCCCCCACTGCCAGAGGCTCTCTGGAGGCTAGAGACGGACTGTTTCCCAACTTATGGTGGGCCCAGTAGGCTTGTGTTTTGCCCTCCCCAGTCTCCAAAGGCTTCCCTTGAGCTGGGGAAGGGTAAAAATGCCCCCCTTCATCCCCTCGGAGGCTCTCTGGAAGCTAAAAACACCCTCCCAGAGCCTCTGTGTGAGCCAGAAATCAGCAGATATTGCTCCACGTGCCACCTGTGGCTTCCGTGCCATAGGTTCACCATCACTGCTCTAGAAGAACAATAAAACTCTTAAGGGAGACAGAAACTCAAGCACCTCAGTTCCCTCCTCCCTCTTCATCAAAGTCCAGCAGATACTGACCTGGGACAGCTTTAGAAATGCAGATTTGGTAATCTATTACTGCCTGCAGCAAGGTCTGGCTCTGAACAAAGGTAGGATTAGACTTCAACTACAATAGGAATTGCACAACAAGCCACTTCATTGAATCACCCAGCAAACTTCAACCTGGGACTCAGTCAATCTACAAAGTTAGTTATGATCCCTACAACAGCCAACATAATACATGTTCTTGAACAGGAACAGGAAGCTCAAGTTCAAAGCCCAAGAGAGGATATAAATAACCCCCCTCTCTCAACTCCATGTGGCCAGCTCTCAAAAATCACACATGCTTGGTGATTCTGTTTCATCAATAAATGGACCCTCTTTCCCAGGGTTGTCAAACTCGTGTCATCACATGAGATATCGGAGCTTTTTTGCCCTTTGCTAAACTGTATGCTTTTATATAATAATTCAGATGTGAGGTCAGGTCAGCTTATTACTATAGGTTGTCAATCAATTGTCCAAGAGAAAAGATTGGGGCAACCCCTTATGTACATTGTACCATTTTTGTATATAACACAGATGCTCTTCTCTATATCTATTGGGTGGATTTTTGGCTATGATCATACTACAAACGTTGAATATAGAAATGTATTGGAACACCCCTGGGAAGGAAAGGAATGGAATGTAGCAATGAAAAATGAATGAAAAACAATTTTGTAAATGTCAGTATAAAGCAAATGTGAACGATTTCCCCTTTAATTCAAACTTCAGCCACATCATGGAATTTTATATGGAAGCAGTTTGCCTTTGTCATCTTCTGGAATTGTTTCTTCGACTTCTCAGCCTAGACTACAAGCTTTGTTATTCCATGGGGATTTCCTACTCCACTACTAATCAGACCTGATCCTGTTTAGTTTTGAAGCCAAGACAAGATTGTACTGGTGCTGCCACCTGCTGAAACTCTGTAATGCAAACAGTCTTGTAACGTTGGCAGTCGAATATGGGATAGGCCTGATTTTTGCAATTTATAATAAGGCCACTAGGGGCCGATTCAAGAGCAGGAACGTTGAACAGTTTGATTGGTTGTTCAGTTATGTTTGCAGGGTATAAAAAGGGAGCTGTTCAAGGATTACCTCAGTTCCAGTTGTATAGTTTATTCAGTTAAGTCTCGTAATTAAAGAGCAGTTAATCTTCAAGGAGTTACCTTTGTCATTGCACTCGTAACCCACCATATTAGGTAGGTAGGTAGGTAGGTAGGTAGGCAGGCAGGCAGGCAGGCAGGCAGGCAGGCAGGCAGGCAGGCAGGCAGGCAGGCAGGCAGGCAGGCAGACAGACAGACAGATATCTCCATATATATAATAGTTTTACAATACTTAAATCCTTCGAACTATACCGCTGGGTGACATTCAATGAGATTCCAGGCAAAAGGAAGGAATCTTGTTTTGATTAATGTAGGGCTGTTCTAGCTTCCCAATACCCTTCAGTATGTCTTCATTTAATACGTTTATCATAACATGTAATATTTATTCTCCTGGTTCAGTGAATTTCCACTCTTTTTCACTTCAGCGGATAAATAACATAATCAAAGAACTAAATCATGTTTAGCCTTATTATTGAAAGTTGCACGGATCTTTTAAAAAATGTGGAAAACAACCAAACTCCCACTTTATTCACTAAATACCTCAAGCTGAGACTGTTGTGCCAAAGTCTCAATTCATAGGCAGTAGGAATGCTTCATTACGGAATTAGTGGCACTCATTGTGCTAAAACCCCTTTGTTGTTTCAGCTTTCCTGTTTGACACAAGTCAAATGTCAGATCACTCATTATATTTGTTAAGTACATGAAAAGAGCTCAAGGTTTTGCAGGTAATAAGCTTAGCCTTTACTGAACCCACATCTACAAACCCTCCTTTTGCAATAAGACTGTATTAAAAATTTTAATGGGTCAACAGGAATGCTTGGCTAATCAACTTCTTTACATTCTCCTGTAGCAAACTACTGCAAAATTGGAAACAGTAAATTACAGGAAAGCCAAAGAATTAAGGGTTTCCCCCCCCCCAATTGTTCGATAGCAGCAATGCAAACAAAAGGAATCATGCTTCATATTTTCTAAAACAAAAAGCTGTTTTTATGAAATTATGACAAGTCCTATCCAAATGGAACATTTTGGAGCATCCTTGCTAAAGCCTCTATTGAACTCCTAAAACTAAAGCCACTTCGACATAATAGTTTCTAGGGGGGCCACATTGTTGACCTTGCTGTCATTGTGCTGGTATGCAATTGACACAACAGTAGGAAGCAACCTGGCATTTTGGGGGTATTGTGTACAAAGTAAATTATGTATCTTGCAAACATCCTTACTTGGAATAATTCAAACTGTTTATAAAATAGACGTTACAAAGTAGGATAAACCATGCAATTTCTCAGACAGAAATGCATACCTACAGAATGGTCTAGAGTAGACTAGAACATAAAGTTTAAAATAAGACCAAGGAGCTCCAGTTCAGATCCCTCTGGACTATAAAGCTCATTGCATGAGTAAATGACAATAATTTTAAGATACTAGACAACCTGTGATCTAGTAGTGGGTTTCAATTACCATCACTATCGGTTTGCTATTGGGAGCACATGCGCGCACCACTTCTGCATGTGTGCAGACACGTCCGGGTGGATGGGCAGAGCCTCCCACCGCTACCAGTTCACCTGATCTGAGGTGAACCTGTAACAACCCATCCCTGCTGTGATCTGCTGGATCATCTTTTCAGAGGTACAGTATTTCCTTACCAAAACAGAGAAACAGAATGACAACAGCAAGGAAAAAAATTATGGGGAGTGACTTCAGATTCCTGATGGCTTCTTCATTGACTTTGCTAGTGGAAATCTGGCAGAGAATATTGGAAATAACTCCTCTCCTCAGTTGATCCAGGGAACTATTTACCATACTGTGGAGGGGAGGGGGAACAAAGGGACTAACAGACCATAAGGAATACTGCACTCCTGTTGCCTATCTCAGAATGTTCCCAAGCCCCCCCTGTTCTCTTAACAACTGCCAGCACCTCCCTAACAACCCTACTTCAACAACAGCAGGCATTTGAATGACTCCCTCATCCTTCCTTTGCTACCCATCACCATTAGGAGATTTCAAATTTTAGCTTTGATTCCAAAGCAGGCACTTATTTCTTGCCTGTTGGGCCTTGCTCCCAGCAGATTAGGTGGAGATGCTAGAGGAATATGGGAAAGGGGGTGGAGATACAGTCTTCCCATTTTCCCTTGTGTCATGCAATCTGTGGGATTCTGGGAAAATATACCAGGAAGATGTGATGGTATTGAAACAGCTTATATTTCCCAAAATTTCATTCCCACAAATGTCATTCTGGTCCCGGCATTCTCTAAGTTAGCAAATGTGAGTTATCTTGGTTTGCCCTGTACTTTCCACTTTTGTCCAACTGATGCAAGATTTTTGTAGTATATAAAAGGATGCATCATTCCAAGAGCCTTAGGAACATGACAGACATTTCTAAACATGGTCAGTCTCACAGAAGAATGCAAAACTTTCTGGAAGAATGTTAAAACATCTCTTGGCCAGTGGTAGGATTCATTTTTTAAAAATTGCGGTTCTGTGGGCATGGCTTGGTGGGCGTGGATTGGTAGGCGTTGCAGTGAAGGGATACTGTAAAATCTCCATTCCCACCCCACTCCAGGGAAAAGATACTGTAAAATCTCAATTTCCTCCCGATCAGCTGGGACTTGGGAAGCAGAGAATAGATGGGGGCAGGGCCAGTCAGAGGTGGTATTTACCGGTTCTCCAAACTACTCAAAATTTCTGCTACTGGTTCTCCAGAACCTGCTGAAACCCATCTCTGGTCTTGCCCCTTAAAAGAGACATACAATATTTATGAGTATATTACTTAGGTCTTCTAAATGAGTCAGAACTAGACTGCCTTTCTCAGTTATGTATGTAAATCTAGGTACCTAGAAACAATATATTTTATTCTTGAGTGTAAGTCAGAGACAGGGACACAATTTTAAATAGGGGTAATATTTCTAAATTTGGGGTCTCCAAAATTTGTCACTCGTTTTTTAAAAAAATCTAGCACAGAAGAGTGGAACGTTGGCTATCTTTGTAATGTTTCAATTGTGATTTCATTTATTCACACTCTGTAATTGTAAATAGATGCAGATATTATAAAATGCTGACACTTAGGTCATCACTTCTTCAGCAAGTCATAGCCCTCCTCCTGTCTACTTTTAAGTGCTCATGAATTGGCCCTCGCAAAGAAGCCTTATGGTGTGCAAAACTTTGCTTCCAACAAATGACAAAGTAAGAGATGTTGTATAGTCTGCTTTTTTAAAAAAAGTCACAGTTCTTTGGTCTCGTAGAATGACCCCATTTGATTGTGCTAGCTCTTAATCTACTGACCTGAATATGAAGGCCATTTAGCACCTTTCAAATGATGGCTTCAGCAAAGAACTATTCTTTCACATTAAAACTCATTTCATCCTGTGTGAGATTTCTCAGTTGTGACTGCCATAGCAGACCTGGTTTTTAATGCCTCTTTGCCATAAAAAGCTCTGTCGTGATCTTAAATGTCTTTTTTCTGCAAACTTGTCATATGGGGGGGGGGGGGTTCCTATGTCTGTCAGCCGGAGTTTTAGTTTATTCCGCCTGATCATTGTTCACCAGAAGAGCCCTTCACTCTTCCACTTGATACAGAATACCCTACGAGACTAGACTTTCAATCCTGGGCCTAGAAAGCCTAGAACTAAGACGCCTTAAACATGATCTAAGTATTGCCCACAAGATCATATGCTGCAACGTCCTGCCTGTCAGTGATTACTTCAGCTTCAACCACAACAACACAAGAGAACACAACAGATTTAAACTTAATATTAACTGCTCCAAACTTGACTGTAAAAAATATGACTTCAGTAACCGAGTTGTCGAAGCATGGAACTCATTACCGGACTCCATAGTGTCATCCCCAAACCCCCAACACTTTACCCTTGGATTATCCACGGTTGACCTATCCAGATTCCTAAGAGGTCAGTAACAAGAGGTCAGTAACAAGTGCACTAGAATGCCTTCCGTCCCCTGTCCTATTGCTCTTCTATATCTCCTATATCTTTCTTCTATTCCTATATCTCTTCTTCTATTCTTTCATTGATATGTTCTATTCCTATAACTTCTCTTATCTTCTTTCTTAGATATATTTTACTATGAGTATATCCTGATGATAGCAGATGGAGGAGTCCTTCCCAGACAGAGTTTGCAAGCTTTTAGAAAATGTTTTCCTGACTTTCTTCTCACTTTCTGTGTTTGCGTTTTAAAGGGAAGGGAAGTGATACAGGGTCACTCTCCGTCTACCATTTTCATGAAAATCAATTATGTTTCTCTTCAGTTACCACTCAGTTTCTGATTAGTGTCTTAACTGTGCAAAAAGAAGCGGGTTAGCTGAGCCTTATTACAGTTTATCTAGCTTGACTGGCAACATAATAGCAGTCGGTTCTACTAATGCTTCTCCCCCCCCCTCCAATTGCCTTCACTGCATTGCTACGACTAGATCCTGAATCAGGAGGATTGTTTGGGGTTTTTGCTGACAAATTGTTAATCCCAGGGTTGGATGGTTCCTACTGCTGCTACTGGGGCG
The DNA here is from genome assembly GCF_031021105.1 of Erythrolamprus reginae. NCBI lineage: Eukaryota > Metazoa > Chordata > Lepidosauria > Squamata > Dipsadidae > Erythrolamprus > Erythrolamprus reginae. The sequence continues at coordinate 256,250,042 of NC_091951.1, read as the reverse complement.
CTGTGCTCATAGCTTCATGTGTCTTGAGTGCGCACGCATCCCAGCGTGTTTTTGTTTCTGCACATGCACAGGAAGCAACAACTTGTGTGCGAGATTTTGGTGATTTTTTTTTGCATGCACAGAAGCAAAAAATTACAGCAATCTCTCTCTCACATGCGCCCCCTCAAAAACACACTGGGAGGCACATGCATGAACGCAAGACACCCGAAGCTGCGCACACAGCTCAATTTTTGCTACTGGTGCGGGGTCCTTTACTGTTCCAGTAGAAACCTACTACTGCCTAATCCTCTCAATGCCATATCACCAGATCCCCCAACCCGAAACCTTTTAAAAAAATCAACAGAAAACGCTAAAAACTTTGAATGTCTCGCCCTCATTGAGATTGTCCATCTTTGGGAATTTTTTTTTAAAATTTAAACATATATGTGGCTGCCTCTCTTAGACAACACAATCTATTTAGGATTATGGAAAATAAAAATAAGGCCATTTGTGGGCCCTAGAAATTGTAAATAAACATGTTTATTTTTACGTGAAAGGACCGCCCTTTGCTTGCAGCGCCACTGCGGCGTCCTTTTTCGTAAAAATAACAATGTTTATTTTTATGTGAAGACCTCCCTTTGAAGGAGCTGGGGAATCCCTCCAACAAAGAGATTCTGGGGGCGGAGCCTTGACGTCACCGGCAGGTTGCTAAGGATGCCAAGGTGATCACTTCCTGGATTCCATGGAATCCAGGAAGTGATCACCTTGGCATCCTTAGCAACCTGCCGGTATACATGACATCAAAGCTCCGCCCCCAGAATCTCTTGGTGGGATTCCCTGTTTGGGTTCGGGTTCGGTTCGGGTTCAGCCAAATTTTGCGTAAAGTTCGTCCGAACTTGCCGAACCCGAACACCGTTGGGTTCGCCCATCACTAGTGAACAATTCTGGGTCAGGAAACAACCACTGTTGGGTGAAAGAGATTTAACTTAAGTGATTTGTGAACTTTCCCTGTACAAAGCAAATGGTGTTCATTTTGAAGGGCATTGCAACAGCTGTAAATGTGATCCCATTGTTTAGCAATCAGAGAGTGATCAGACGACTATGGGGCAAATACAACAACCAGAAGTGCAGAGGGGAAGTGCACCGCCACCCACGCTCCCCCACATTTTATACACGCATGCATGGCTGATACACACCACTGGTGCATGCTTGTGCTTGTGCCCTGTGCTTGCATGCATATCTCCCACATGCACCCCGCATCCCCAAAAATCAGCAGGCTGGTGGAAGTCATGTGCACACATGCGCAGTGGAGCTGGGCGATGGCTTGTGTGCCCGCAGAGAGGGCTCTGCATGCCAGCTGTGGAACGTGTGCCATAGGTTTGCCATCACGGTTATAGGTTATACCATAATGGAATCTTGCAAATCTGAATGTGAATGAATGTGCCTCCCCCATCAACTTGTATTTTTTGAATTACATTCCTGCTTTGGTCTAATGATATGGAGGAATGACTTCAAGAGACTGCAGGAAAAGCCTCAGCCTCAGCAATGGTCTGATAAAAAACAACAACACCTGAGTCTGAATGAGAAGGGTGGTGAAGGAAGCAACTCAGAAATGACCCTCACTAGTTTGCAAAAGAATAAGGTAGGAGAGCAGTACTTTGCAACTTGCAAGATTGATGTCAGCCCATTGATGCAGCCCAGAGAAGAAGCACAAACCTTGAGTATTACTAAATCTCTATTGTAAGGTTGCAATAATAGAATCATGCCAACCTTCAGTAAAGACCATTGAAATCCAAATCAAACAACATTAGGGATCTTTACGACAAACTTGATTCCACAGCTCTACTGAATTTTAGAAGCACCATTTGTTGATTAAAAATGTTCCAATAAAGGCAAGAAACTCTTGTAGGAAGAGCAGTACCTAGAGCAGAATGTTCAGATTCAAAATTTCAGGTTAGCCTTAAAGATCTATAAAACATGTGCAAATTCATAATTTGCATATTCATAACTTCCAGCATTTAAGCTTGATTCCCCCCCCCTCACTCCTTTGATAGAACTTTATTTATATCCTCTTCATCAGTCATACATTCACATAATTAAGCAACTTTCTCTTGATTGGGAAAGAAGAACCTAGTATTTACCATTTACTATGCGATGTCCAATCTACTTCCATACTTGGCTTTTTCGGTAATATATGTATAGATAGCTGCATTCTATTATAGCTATACTGCAAAATTATCAACAACATGGCATTGAATTTCTTAGTACCCCACAATTAACTTAGATGTTAAGATAGCAGGGGGGGGGGGGAAATCTCCTTTAAGATTTTTGGCTCTTGGTAAATTCATGGATACAGTAGTCCCTCACCTATCGCTGGTGTTACGTTCCAGACCTGGCCGCGATAGGTGAAATCCGCGATGGGGAATTTATCGACTGATAGTACTTATTTAAGTATTTATATTGTAATTGTTTGGTAAGTTTTCATTGTTTTAAGTGTTTATAAACCCTTCCCACACAGTATTTATTTTAGATACAGTATTTAAATACAGTATTTACAATTTTAGATATTTTTTTTTGTTTGAAAAACCTGCCGATCGAGTTCGGCGGGCTGTTTAAATCTGCCGATCGACTTCCTCAGAAACCCGCGATGAAGTGAAGCCGCAGTAGGTGAAGCGCGGTATAGCGAGGGACTACTGTATATCCATAGTTTTTTTGCTAGTAAAACAAAACCCACTGCTTTCTCTCAGTTTGTTTTTCCAATAAATAATTCTAGCCTAGGTCTACAAACTAGTGTTTCTTTGTAGTCTCTCATCCCAATATTAACCAGACCCTGCTTAATTTCTGAGCACAGAGAGCTCCAGAAGCTATCAAACTCCTCTCTTGGAGAAACTGAAGAATTAGAATTTGCTTTCCAATCTCAAATTAGTTTTTGTAATACTGTAGAGTTTTAAAATCTGTCTCCATGAAAAGAGACAAATAGGTAATGGAAAGGGTAAGGGAAAAGGAAAGGAGACCAGAAGACAGGAACGGCAAACAGGATTACTCGCCAACTGAACTTAAAGCGACATCATTTAATTAGAACACCAATTTACAATCTGCCAAAATTAAAAGTGAGTTAAATAAAAATCCAATACTGGGTAACACACTTCCGGTTTTATAGAAATAATATTTCCCCGCCCTACACTGAATAGGGGGCAAAGTTTAGCTGAAGGAGATTTATATAACCTTTGTCTTGCATCAAACAGATTCTATGGACACAATCAACATTTTATGCCATCTTGCCACGTGTGTTGGCTAGTCTCACATCTGATTGTCCATCTGTAATTAGAAGAAGCCCTGTGCATGTAAATGTTCTTTGGATTGCAGGACATTTTCAAGGCAATATAACTTTATAACTGATGGTGATCATGGCTGTATATTACAATTCCATAATTCAAAATATTTATCTAAGTTAAATAAAACACAATAACAGAGGGGGGGTTCTGCAATGAGTAAACTATTAAACAAAAGCACAGTTTAAGCATCCTAAACATCCTTAACTGTAATTCTTCCAGGTTGGACAAGCTGCCGCTACAAAAATGTTTCATTGCAAATTAATTTTCTTCAGTTATATTCTATTTAACAGATTATAAGGACAACACAAAAAACATTGGAACATCATGATCTGCCAAGAGGGTATGGCTGCAAGCATTCTGATTGAGCAGAAAAGCAGAACATACATGAAGTAAATTAATATAATAATCACGATCTGGCTTTCCCACAAACGATGAAGAAAGGAATCATAGAAACTTCATAGAAAAGGGTATTTTACAAATGACTTTGATGGGTTGCATTAGAGAACACTTCAGATGAGGTGAAAAGATGAGAAAGAATAGCATATGCAATTGACCTGATTTGTGAACCTCAGAGCCAGTCATCTTGGAGATAAATGAAATCAATCATATACATTTATCCCAGTGGGGGGGGGGGGGGAAATCATTTCAAATTAGATGGTTCTCAGATGGTTCAAAATGGAGATAAGGAACTATATATTATGTCTTCCTAGCTCTGCTTTTTATCATCTGAAGCTGCTCTGATGTACCGGAATAGAAAATCTAAACATTTAACTAATTCAATTTTAAAATTATGTAGTCCTCTAGAAAATAAGACTCATCAGAAATAACTACACTGGTAATGAATTTCCAGCTAAGCGACCTTGATTTTACCCTACTGAACTCCACATTTCATTACTATTGTATCCTTACAATTTATATTGATTGTTTCCTAGTATTATTTCATTGCTTATTTGTACCTATGACCAGTGATGGGCTATGAGCCGGAAATCTAAATTGCACTAGCCACGGCGGTTCATAAGTTCTTGCAGGTCTAGCATGATTTTGCTGCTGCACCTGTGGAGGTAGCAAAATTGCGCCTGTGTTTTGGCGAGGTTTTACCTGCAGCTCCGTGCGCGATTTTGCTTCCTCCATAGGTGCAGCAGTAGTGTTGAGCGAACCCAACTCGCACAATTTGGGTCCGTACTTAATTTTGCAATGTTCGGTATGTCGGACCCGAACCCGAACTTTTTTTGAAATTTGTACCAAGGTTCGGGGTTTGGGTTTGAGGTTCCCTCAAACAACGCGAAATGCCGCCACCTAGGAGGAGAGTGGGGAATCCCATTGGGGCATTCCCCACCTCCTTTTGCTTGCCGCTTAAAAGACAGCCCAGAAACATAGCTAATTCCATAGCATAATTGTTAGCTCTCTTGACTTTGAATCTGCTGATCGGGGTTCAAATCCTGGTGGAACCACCTTTTTTTTTTTTTTTTTAAATAATTTTTATTTTTTTACCGCTGGGTGAGATCATCCAAGGGCATGGGGTGAGGTATCATCAATATGCTGATGATACCCAGTTATACATCTCCACCCCATGTCCAGTCAGCGAAGCAGTGGAAGTGATGTGCCGGTGCCTGGAGGCTGTTGGGGCCTGGATGGGTGTCAACAAACTCAAATTCAATCCAGACAAGACGGAGTGGCTGTGGGTCTTGCCTCCCAAGGACAATTCCATCTGTCCGTCCATTACCCTGGGGGGAGAAACATTGACCCCCTCAGAGAGGGTTCGCAACTTGGGCATCCTCCTCGATCCACAGCTCACATTAGAGAAACATCTTTCAGCTGTGGCGAGGGGGGCGTTCGCCCAGGTTCGCCTGGTGCATCAGTTGCGACCCTATTTGGACCGGGAGTCACTGCTCACAGTCACTCATGCCCTCATCACCTCGAGGTTCGACTACTGTAACGCTCTCTACCTTTGAAAAGTGTTCGGAAACTTCAGATCGTGCAGAATGCAGCTGCGAGAGCAATCATGGGCTTTCCTAAATATGCCCATGTCACACCAACACTCCGCAGTCTGCATTGGTTGCCGATCAGTTTCCGGTCACAATTCAAAGTGTTGGTTATGACCTTTAAAGCCCTTCATGGCATCGGACCAGAATATCTCCGAGACCGCCTTCTGCCGCACGAATCCCAGCGGCCAGTTAGGTCCCACAGAGTGGGTCTTCTCCGGGTCCCGTCAACGAAACAATGCCACTTGGCGGGACCCAGGAGAAGAGCCTTCTCTGTGGCGGCCCCGGCCCTCTGGAACCAACTCCCCCCAGAGATTAGAACTGCCCCTACCCTCCTTGCCTTTCGTAAGCTACTCAAAACCCACCTCTGCCGCCAGGCATGGGGGAATTAAGACTTCTTCTCCCCCTAGGCTGATACAACTGTATGTATGGTATGTTTGTACGTATGCTGGTTTTATACATTAAGGGGTTTTAAGTTAGTTTTTAGTATTGGATTTTTACTGTACAGTATATTGTTCATGTATATTTTTCATGACTGTTGTTAGCCGCCCCGAGTTTTCAGAGAGGGGCGGCATATAAATCCAATAAATTGAATTGAATTGAATTTATTATTATTATCATCATCATCATTTATTAATTATTTCCATGGGCACATCGGGAAGGTTCCCTTTTGCCCCCCAAAAGCTGGAGGGTATTTTTAATGCTTTCTTTTTTTCCCCACTAAGAAGGGATTAAAAGGACCCAAACCCCTTTTATTATATAAAGAAGCACGATGATGATGATGATGATGATACTAATAATACTAATACTACTACTAATAATAAATAAATAAATAAATAAAATTTTAAAAAATAAAAAAGGTGGTTCCACCAGGATTTGAACCCCGATCGTTAGATTCAAAGTCAAGAGAGCTGACCATTACACTATGGAATTAACTATGCTTTCAACCTCTCTCCAAAGCAAGTAAAGGTAGGTCCTTTCAGCAAAAGGAGCTGGGAAATCCCACAATTTTGACGTCATGGAGTGTTTGGGGTTTGGGTTCGGGTTCGATGACATCACCCAAATTTTTTGTAAAGTCCGCCCAAATCCGATGAACCCAAACTATGCAGCAGCAAAAACGTGCTGGTCCCACAAGAACTTACGAGCCGCGGCAACAAGCACAATTTAGCATTCCGGCTCGTAGCCCACCGCTGCCTATGACTATCATTAAATGTTGTACCTAATTATTCTTGGCAAATGTATCTTTTTTTTATGTACCCTGAGAGCATATGCACCAAAGACAAATTCCTTGTGTGTTCAATCACACTTGGCCAATAAAGAATTATAATCTAATCTTCTAATCTTGAATTCTATCAAGTTTTAGAGAGAGGACAGAGCCACTGATATGAGCAAAGGACATTGGCTCAATAACCTTGATAAATTGATATACAGTAGATTGATAAAGACTGTCTCCTGATTATAGCAGTTATATGCATCCTTTATACTGCTCTCCCATATATACTTTTTCCTCCTGAATATCTTCCATAAAATTCCTCATTTATTTACAGATCATTAATTAAGGAATTTCTCTGCTTTCATTCTCTTTTTCATAGTTATATGCATTTCCTAAACAGATGGTAATGATAGCAATTGTTAGTACTATCTCTGAATCAGTAGTAATAACACATTCTTAGTGGCCTCAACTGATAGCACTTGGTCTATGGAATGAGTGAGCTCCTAGCATAATCAAACTTCTTCCTAATCAAAATATGCTGTTCAAGATATTATTTGCTTGGGAAAGAGGACATATTCCCCAGCAGAGTAAATAACAACGGGAAGCTATTTTGAGAATAAGAATGGCAAGTGGGATAGATTAAACATGCCACTAATTGGGTGTGTGTGTGTGTACTGTAGCTGTCAGTGATTGTATTTCTGTAACAAAAGTACTGGTGGATGCATTCATACATTTGCATAAACTTTGGCCTATGAAATTCTGTATTTACCATTATAAAAGTGAACATAAAATCAAAAAGGACTATGTAGCGTTGTCTCACAGTAGAATATTTTCTCCAAGGAATTTCTAGAATCATATATCGTCACAGGGAGAAATATCTGTTGTTTCTCTTATATTGAATGCCTTAAATTCTGCTTAGCCAATGCAGAATAGTACATAATTTATTTAATTGCAGATTGCGTCAACTCTGTGCACCAGCCGTGGGTTGCTCCTGGTTCAGCCAGGTTCTGTGAACCAGTAGCAGTGGTGGCGGGAGACTCCGCCCACCCACCTAGGATGTTTCTGCACATGCGCAGAAGAGTTACACACACAAACTGGTAGCAACGGGATTTACAACCCACTACTGCTGTTCATCTATTATTTTGACCATTAGGATAGATGGCAAGAGAGAAAGATTAAAGGAAGCACCTTCACATACTTCTCTCTGTGCTTGTTTCTCATCTGCCAATTCTTAAGGCAAAAATTCTCTATTTAAAGGCAGAAGGGAATTTTCTGTTTCTCTCCTCAAAACATAGTTTACAATAGAAATAACCCCCCCCCCAATCCTCATGTGTTTTTTAAATACATCTACTGTTTATTTCAAAGACAGTGAATACCACCAACTGGCTGTCAAACAGCATGACCCAAAGTCCCTGATCACCAGTCACATCGACAACACACAACACTGATTTGATTGGGATGAAGCCGAAGCCATCAGCCGTGTCAAAAGCCACCAGGCACATGGATTTATTGAAGCCTAGCAGGTCCATCAATGAACACAATGACTTAAAACCAGGGTACAAACCAATAAGGAAGCAGACCATCTGAATCATCAACCACTGACAGAACCAACCACCCCCTCCTCAGTTGAATTCACAGCAATCAGTTGGAAGTCACAAAGTCACATGACCAGAATCAGTATTGTAATTCAATCACCCTTGTGACCCAATGAGTCTTGTGATTCAACCACTCACACCACCAATTGATCCACCCAGGACCTACTGCATATAAACAAACAGGATACTTCCCCCCAAAACCCCGCTGATGATGTTAACAAGTTTGGTAATGAAACATCCAGGATCTAAACACAAGCTTGGAGAACAGACCTCCTACCAAAACCTATAAGGTTGACTCAGCCTTCCATCTTTCCAAGGTGGGTAAAATGAGGACCCGGATTGTGGGGGCAATAGCCTAGCTCTGTTTAAAAAGTGCTATTGCTAACATGTTGTAAGCCGCCCTGAGTCTAAGGAGAAGAGCGGCATAAAAATCAAACAAACAAACAAACAAACAAACAAACAAACAAATAACTAACTAACTAACTAACTAAATAAATAAATATTACCCAAGCTACGAATATTCTCAACAATTTCTAATCTCTTCACATTTATTGACATCTTGGATAAGCCATCCTCTGCATCCAAGAATATTTTATGAGCATTTTACTTTCTTAAGGGACATTTTGAAGTTTATTTATTTATTTATTTATTTATTTAATTATTTAGATTTGTATGCCGCCCCTCTCCGCAGACTCGGAGTTTATGTACTCAGTATTGGTGCAATATTCTGGTTATGCTCTGGAGCAAATCCTCTAACAAGAGCTTTTCAGATGCCTAACAGGTAATTATTTATCATGCACACAAGATGTCAAACGAATCATAAAAATGATTATTAGTTAATATTCCTTCACATATCAGCGCACCTTATTTACATATGAAAAAGCGAAGTAAACAGGAAGCACTGTCAACACCTACATTTATAAAGCTTCCTGTCTAATCACCAATATCTATTGCTAGAGGAGATCAAATGGGCTGCTACTTGCCAATCTGCAATTACTTTTTCAGAATATGTTACTCAGGATATTGCTGTGGCTGCTGTTTTTTTGTTTTTGCCTATGCGAAGGTGTTTTCAGAGTTTGCTGGTCACAGACAGTAAATAAATGGCAATGCGACGATACAACAGCTGAAGGGAATGATAGATTTCATGATTATTTCTCCCTGCAAGTAGTGTGCAGTCAATCGTTCAAGCACTCCGAAATTATGGATCAATGCAAGATGTATTACATAAACATCAAATATTCCAGACAATGAAGGAGGGCTGTAGCTTTCAAATCTGTTCTTTCAAGATTCTTGAAAAACGTGCATTTGATATAGTTTATGAAAATCCAATTCTCTAATCCTCTTGATCAAGTCCTTCTAGTTAGACTGACAGCCAAATCACATTTTGGCACTCCTGCAAGAAGTGGTATTTCCATTACGCTATGTGAGCAAGCTTACATAAAAGAGTAATCATGAAAGGCAAACACCTGCTCATTTTTGTTTTTATTATGTATTTTTACCAAAAAGAATTTGTGTGTATTTGTGCATATGTGTGTGCGTGTATCAAAAATGTTTTTGTGACTCTCAAAAGTGAAACTTCCCATTGCATAGTTTACTCAATCAGAGGTGGGTTCCTACCTGATGTATCCGGTACTATAGATCAGTGTTTCCCAACCTTGGCCACTTGAAGATATTTGGACTTCAATTCCCAGAATTCCCCAGCCAGCAAATGCTGGCTGGGGAATTCTGGGAGTTAAAGTCCAGATATCTTCAAGTGGCCAAGGTTGGGAAACACTGCTATAGATGATATCTTGCAGCTGGTTCTGTCGTGCCAGTCCGTGGGTGCCACCATCTTAGAAACAGAAGATTGACGGCAGAAAAAGACCTCATGGTCCATCTAGTCTGCCCTTATACTATTTCCTGTATTTTAACTTAGGATGGATATATGTTTATCCCAGGCATGTTTAAATTCAGTTACTGTGGATTTACCAACCACGTCTGCTGGAAGTTTGTTCCAAGCATTTACTACTCTTTCAGTAAAATAATATTTTCTCACGTTGCTTCTGATATTTTCCCCAACTTACTTCAGATTGTGCCCCCTTGTTCTTGTGTTCACTTTCCTTTTAAAAACACTTCCCTCCTGAACCTTACTTAACCCTTTAACATATTTAAATGTTTCAATCATGCCCCCCCTTTCCCTTCTGTCCTCCAGACCAGTGTTTCCCAACCTTGGCAACTTGAAGATATTTGGACTTCAACTCCCAGAATTCCCCTGCCAGCTGGGGAATTCTGGGAGTTGAAGTCCAAATATCTTCAAGTTGCCAAGGTTGGGAAACATTGCTCCAGACTCTACAGATTGAGTTCATGAAGTCTTTCCGGATAAATTTTATGCTTAAGACCTCTAACCATTTTTGTAGCTCGTCTTTGGATCCGTTCAATTTTATCAATATCTTTTTGTAGGTGATTTCCCCAGAACTGAACACAGTAATCCAATCTTGTTTTTCCATTCTGCGCAGAAGCTGTTTTTTTGCTTCTGTGCTTGTGTAGAAGCTGAGCTTTCAGCACTGTGCGTGCCCGTGCAGCGTAGTCACATGGTACGGGAGGAAGCCAATCGTTGGGGAGGTAAGTTGGAACCCACCCCTGATTCAGATGTCGGGCTTTGGAAATACACACTGTCTAACCTATTAGACATGTCTAATACACACACATATCTAACCTATCTTATGGATCTTGGACAAATACTGTACATTGTCAGGCCGAAGCCATTATATGGAGTTAAGAGACTTTGGTCTGCTATAGAATAGTATTATGGGAACTGGGAGGGGTAGTTGCATGAGAGGGAAAGTTACTAGCCACAGCAAGTTCTTTTCTTAGAGTCCAAGGTCATCCTTTGTTCTGCACCAGCGGATGTAAAGAGGAGGTCGGTGAAATCCCTGCACTCAGACTGGTCCTTGTAATGAACTTGTGGGTGTAGGGCTGGGGGATGAACCTTAACCTTGATGGGGTACTGGAAAGAAGTTAGTATTGGGATGGCAATGGTGTGACCAACATGGCTCTGATAATAAATCAAAACTTGGATGAGAGAATTGGACAGGAATTTGATTTATTTCTCAGATACTATTTGGGGTGCTGACATACATTAAAAACAGTGCATCTGAAAGTCCAGGAACAACTGATATCCATATGGGAAAAAAAACTAGTTGACGAGAATGTTCATTAAATTGTCTTCAGGGACAAACAATGCAGCGATAGGTATAATCTCACCTGCATTATGACATCACTGTGTCTTCTATTGGGCACCTATTATTGAGGTGTCCATTTCACAATCATGATTGAGGCAATTATGGAAAGAACTAGATGGAAGAATGAATAAAGGCAGGACTTTAGGAGAAGCTGAGTAGCTTTCATTCCAACAAGGTAGACCAAGCGATCAATGCCATCTTGGCCAGGATTACTTTTATTGTAAAAGCTACAGTAACATAATCCTGCAAGACTGAATGTATTCCCCCAGTCTTTATATTCATATGAATTAGAGAGGGGGGTGTATCTGTTACATTTCTTGGTTTCTGCCCAAGTCCATTTTATGTGACTGTTGCTTGGGTTGTAGCGCTTCTTCCTGTTCTTTGAGGTTTTTCCTTATTTCCCCTATGGTAATCCAGAAAAACTCAAGCAAAAAAGGCAGAGTTGTCAGTCAGATTCATTGGGAGCTATCGAACAGCCTGAGCACTAACTATCCTTGTTTTTATGTACAAACTGGTTAGGGAGACTGGATGAAAATAATGCAGAGAAGACCCATACTCTTCACCCGAAAAGTATCTATTTTAAGGCAAGGCAGAGGAAAAAGAAATTGAACTGTTTCATATAGCTTTTCCTAAAATGGTGCAGAGGCATACTGGTGACAAAGATGAACTTTCCAACTGTCCCTATTGATCTTGACAACCTTGCAGACTTTTATCATAGCTGGAATAGTTGTACTAGGAACTTCATGCCACAGTTGCCAACTATGAATCCAGTGCAAATACATCCTAATGTTAAGCTGTAGGATTTTACATAGGCTCTCGGACACAGCTTACTCAGATGTGATTTCCTTTCCTTGATAATTCCTTCATTTGGACACGAGATGATTTCACCAAATTTCATCGCTCTCAGCTCCCTCCAAAACCAAGATACTGTGAGATGGAAGAAAGTGCTGAAGAACAAAAGTGACAAGCTTGTGATCCATCTCTGTATTTTCCTTATTAGCCAGGACATTCGTAGCATTAGAACACATAATGTGAGGAATTGCCAAGTACATTCAGTGAACCAAACGAATAAGTGTAATTGGCTGTCTCCCTCTCCATACGCTTACTCCAGCCATCAAGTTAATACTGAACAAGAAGTTTCCTGACTATGATCATAGAGTTACACTGAGCTTCTCCAACTTCATTCTCTGCTTTGTATCACTTTTATATGCAAAATTCAAGTGAGGCAAGGAGCACACATGGATGTGGAGAGGCCAGGATTGTATGCACATCCTATCCTCTGTATTGTCTATGGAGATTCTCAGTCATTCAGGTTATGGTTGTCCCAAAGGTGCTTTTTCAAGAGGCAACTGGAGTTTCTAGTTTTTCTTTGAAGACGTTTCGCTTCTCATCCAAGAAGCTACTTTGGGTGAAGAAGCTTCTTGGCTGAGAAGCGAAACATCTTCAAAGAAAAGCAAGAAAGTCCAGTTGCCTCTTGAAAAAGCACCTTTAGGACATCCTTTGTATTCTCTACCCATATATGTAGACTCTGAACACTTGCTCAAATATTCCGTAATTCCACCAGAGAGATGTCAACAGAAGTCAGTACGCTAATGTTTTCCGAGGGTAAGGAACCAGAATTATAATTTCATTGTCCAGCAGAGTAAGAACTCAGACTCTAAGGAAAATTCAATAGAAACAATCCTCAAATGCTTTGATGAATGCTCTTCTCTGCACTCTTTCTAGATTCTCAATCTTTTTTACTTCATGGCGACCAAAACTGAATGCAGTATTCCAAGTGTGGCCTTACCGAGGCATTATAAAGAGGTATTAAAACTTCTTGTGATTTTGATTCTATCCCTCTGTTTATGCAGCTTAGAATTGTGTTGGCTTTATTGTTGATTAATTTGTGTTGTCCACTAGGTTATCTCACTATTACTATTGAGTAAGGTACCACACATACTGTACCTTAGTGCATATTGTTTTCTCTAATCCTAAATGTAGAACCTTACTTTTTCACCATTGAATTTCATTTGGTTAGATAGCGACCAATGTTCAAATCTGTCAAGATCCTTCTGTAGCTTTTATTTATTTATTTTAATTATTTATTTATTTTGTCCAATACACAATACAGTGGTACCTCAAGATACGAACCCCTCGTCTTATGAACAACTCAAGATACGAACCCGGGGTTCAGAAAAAATTTGCCTCTTCTTACGAACTTTTTTCGTGATACGAACGCCAAACCCGAACTTCCGGGTTTGGCGTTCGGAGGCTGCTGGGAAGCCCCCCAGCCCGGCTGTCACCTTTTAAAACAGCCGCACGGCTTTCCAGCAGCCTCCGAACGCCAAACCTGGAAGTTCGGGTTTGGCGTTCGTATCACGAAAAAAGTTCGTAAGAAGAGGCAATTTTTTTCTGAACCGTTAGGAGGCTGCTGGGAAGCCGCGCGTCTGTTTTAAAAGGTGACAGCCGGGCGGCGGGGCTTTGCAGCAACCTCCGAACACCAAACGCGGAAGTTTGGGTTTGGCGTTTGGCTTCGGGAGACGGCTGGGAAGCCGCGCGGCCGTTTTAAAAGGTCACAGCCGGGCTGGGGGGGTTGCTGGGAAGCCCCCCAGCCCGGCTGTGACATTTTAAAACGGCCGCGCGGCTTCCCAGCCATCTCCGGAAGCCAAACGCCAAACCCAAACTTCCGCGTTTGCCGTTTGGAGGCTGCTGCAAAGCCCCCCAGCCTGGCTGTCAACTTTTAAAACAGCCGCGCGGCTTTGCAGCAGCCTCTGAACGCCAAACGCGGAAGTTTGGGTTTGGCATTTGGCTTTGTGAGATGGCTGGGAAGCCGCGCGGCCGTTTTAAAAGGTCACAGCCAGGCTGGGGGGGTTGCTGGGAAGCCCCCCAGCCCGGCTGTGACATTTTAAAACAGCCGCGCGGCTTCCCAGCCATCTCCGGAAGCCAAACGCCAAACCCAAACTTCCGTGTTTGGCGTTCAGAGGCTGCTGGAAAGCCGCGCGGCTGTTTTAAAAGGTCACAGCCGGGCGGCAGCGGTTTTTTTGCGGGGGGTTTTTTTGTTGCACGGATTAATTGACTTTACATTGTTTCCTATGGGAAACAATGTTTCATCTTATGAACCTTTCGTGTTACGAACCTCCCCCTGGAACCAATTAGGTTCGTATCTTGAGGTTCCACTGTACCTATAGAAGAGAATAGACATGAAGTAATAGATATAAAGAAAATATATATAAATAGAGGAGAAGAGTGGTACCTCATGATACAAACCCCTCGTCTTATGAACAACCCAAGATACGAACCCAGGGTTCAGAAATTTTTTGCCTCTTCTTACGAACTTTTTCCTTCTTACGAACCCACGGCCGCGAAGCCCCGCCGCCCGGCTGTCACCTTTTAAAACAGCCGGGGGGGTTTCTCGGCGGCCTCCCGAACACCGAACCCGGAAGTTCAGGTTTGGCGTTTGGGTTCAGGAGGACGCTGAGAAGCCCCCCGGCTGTTTCAAAAGGTGACAGCCGGGCGGCGGTGTTTTTTTGTGTTTTTTTTCCATTGCACATATTAATTGATTTTACATTGTTTCCTATGGGAAACAATGTTTCGTCTTATGAACTTTTCGTCTTATGAACCTCCCCCGGGAACCAATTAGGTTCGTAAGATGAGGTATTACTGTATATAAAGAAAATATATAAAAATAGAGGAGAAGATATATGAAAGGAAGAAAATATATATGATATATGAGATAAAGGAAAGACAATTTGACAGGGGACGAAAGGCACACTAGTGCAGTTATGTACACCCCTTACTGACCTCTTAGGAACCTGGAGAGGTCAATCATGGATAGTCTAAGGGAGAAATGTTGGGGGTTAGGGGTTGACACTATTGAGTCAGGTAATGAGTTCCACTGTCTACTGTCTACTGGAGTGTGGGCTATTTCTGCCAGTTTGGTTGTCATCTGCAAATTTGATGAGCTCTCCAGCAATCCCCTCATCTATGTTATTGATGAAGATGTTGAAGAGTACTGGGCCTAAAGAACCTTAGGGTACTCCACTGCATACTTCCCGCCATGTAGATGCAGTTCCATTGAGTACTACATATTGAGTGTAGTAGTCGTAAATTGAGGATTACTTTTTCTTAATCCCCCCCCTCGCTTTATTGGCTTCTCTTACTGCATTCTGCTGATACCATTACAATGAAATAGAAATTGACCTCTAGTGATGGCGAACTTATGGTACAAGAGCAAGAGGTGGCATGTGGAGCCATATCTGAGGGCATGAGAGGCGATGACCTATGCCAGCTGCAGTGCACATGGGTGCACCGGCCAGTTGTTTTTCAGCATTCCAGAGGGCAAGGGGAGGCCATTTTTCTCCTCCCCAGGTTTCAGGAAAATCCCCTGAAGCCTGGGAAGGGCGAAAAACTGCCCTATGTACCTACTGGAAGTCCAGAGGCTTCAGTGATGTCCATGTGCATGCACGGGGGGCACAGCATGGGGGAGAGTTTGTTTGTGCATGCATGGGGGCATTGCATTATGGGTGTGGTCCCGCGCTCATGTGCTATGTCACGCCTGCATGCTTTTTTTTGGCACCCGGGCAAAAAAAAGGTTCGCCATCCCTGCTCTAGGTTTATATTTATTTTCCCGGTTAATGTTATAAGCCCTATATGGCATCGGACCGGAATATCTCCGGGATCGTCTTCTGCCGCACGAATCCCAGCGCCCGATAAGGTCCCACAGAGTTGGCCTTCTCCGGGTCCCGTCAACTAAGCAATGTCGTCTGGTGGGCCCTAGGGGAAGAGCCTTCTCTGTGGTAGCCCCGGCCCTATGGAATCAACTCCTCCCAGAGATTAGAACTGCCCCCACCCTCCTTGTCTTTCGCAAATTACTTAAGACCCACGTATATTGCCAGGCATGGGGGAATTGAGACATCTCCCCTGGGCTTATATAGTTTATGTATGGTATGCTTGTGTTGTGTGATTTTTAAATGATGGGTTTTAGATAATTTTTAATATTAGATTTGTTACATTGTATACTGTTAATATTATTGTTGTGAGCCACCCCGAGTCTTCGTAGAGGAGCGGCATACAAATCTAATAAATTATTATTATTATTATTATTATTATTATTATTATTATTATTATGATTAAGAATCAATAAATAATATCACCGAAAGACAGCAGTTCTGACATATCAACAGAAAGTTCTCTTGGTGCTAGGGTTGGTAATAATCACAACTTTTTAAATTTTATTTGTTTTACTTAAAATGATCATTGTTGAACAAGTCATTAAACCATTGCATTATTAGAAGTTTCTCTGGGCTACACATGTACAACAAAATAGATTTTATTAGCCAAACAAGCTAATAATAATGAAAAAAAAAATGCTGGCTGTGGAGAGTGCCAGTTAGTGCAAGGTGAAAATGGAAAGAGGTGAAAAATAATTATAATAATTATGCTGTGGATTCACTTGTTTTGTAAGCTGGCAAGTGCAGTTGAGTAGAAAATTTACCTATGAAAAATACTCCAGGGCTAACCATTTCCAGTGAATAATGAATGTGGGATTACTAGTCTCTGTTCATTGTGTTGCACATATTCACTTTGAGATGCTAATTATAATCAATGAAAACTTCATAGCCAAAACATGGTATTTGACAAAGGGCAGATGATTAAAGAAAAGAATAGTGGGGGACGGAGAGAGTTAAATTGGCACAGTGGCTAAAATATTAAATTAGGATTGGGCCAGTCAAAAGGTGACGTTTTTGGATGTTCCACTGGTTGATCTTAGATTAGTCACTGAGTGGGTTTATAAATCATTCTAAGCATAAAGTCCTTGGACTTGCTTTCACATGATGTATGACTCCATTGAACAAGGGAAGGTCCGTGGCTTAGTGGATATATGAACCTAGACTCTCGGGGGCATAAGCAGCAATGATGGAATAGAATATGATTATCTGTATACTCAAGTCATTTCTTCCAAGATCAATCAAATCCACAGTGAGAATAACGTGAGTAAAGCTTCCTGGATGGGGTGGGGGTGGAGAGACAGGGTATACAAGAATACAACAAATAGAAATAGGAAATAGAAATCATATCCACATATAGTGTAATTCTAGAGTGCTTGTTAGTTAATTTCAAGCATGTGTTCACGGCAAAAAGACTGAAACCAAACTTAGAAATAAAAAAATGTAATTACTCTTTGCCCCCCAAATCATGTGCTTCTGCATTTGGTACACTGTTAGTACTCGCCCAGGTGCACATACCAACCAAGGGGTCCAGACCTCAACACTGCTCTTATACAATGGGATCAACTACACACAGATTACCAGCAAAGTTGAACTGCAAAAACTCTGAAGAATGAGGGGTTTTTTCCTCTCCTGCTATATCATAATAATGGACTGTGGCAGTTCATTGCAATTTCAATCATTTTTAATTTAGCATCACTGCACTGCAGGGTATCCATGTCCAATGTCAATAGTGGGCTAGATGCTGATGCTGGAATTAGGGTTGTGCAACCCTCTATTCTACATGGTGTCACAAAACACTAGCTTAATCATTAAACACAGTGCATTATCTTTTCTATGAAAGACAGTAAAAATTTCGATCTGGCAAAACAGATGTTTTATCAACTAATTGAAACTAATTCAAGGGTCTTCATGGTTTAGTGTGTTAGAAACTGCTTAATAATGTCTCCTGATAATTCACTAAGGACTATGTCTTGGGTTATTGCAAGTTGTAGTTTAGTGTCATCGGGAGGGCTTTCTTTCTTTCTTTCTTTCTTTCTTTCTTTCTTTCTTTCTTTCTTTCCTTCCTTTTTTAATTTTATTTTATTTGTATGCCGCCCCTCTCTGTAGACTCGGGGCGGCTGTATACTCACAGGCTCAAGTCATGTGAATTGTAGTCCATGTTCCCCTAAACAGCTTTTACTAATTGCTGTTTAGATATTTTCAGTGAAGGGCTACCAAAACTTTTACTACACACTGTGGGTGTGGCTTATGCAGGACGCCCTGCATTTTCTTTCAACATCTTTCAGTGCAAAATGGGTGCTCTGGGATGGATCTCCATTTTTGCTACCCCCCCTGCATCCCACCCCTCCCGTCCGGGCAGCAGTCCATCCCTGGATACTTTAATAGCAAACTTTCTAAACAGAAGTTCAACAAAGTATATGGCATTTTAAATCAGGGGTCACCAACCTTAGCAACTTTAAGACTGGTGGACTTTAACTCCCATGTTGCCAAGGTTGGAGACACCTGCTTTAAATGATACACTTAAGACCCTTACAATTAAAAAATGTGAAATAAGGGGGGCAGCAGAAGAAGGGCAAGTGAAAAACTGATGGAAATCATAAAATATTGTGAATTTTTAAGGTACATGCAACAAAATGAAGCTACGAGCATGCTTTTATAGAAATGAATATTAGAGGCAAGAAATGTCTGTGGTAACATCATTTAGATAGGCATATCTAGAGGAAAAAATATTTTCTTTTCTTCTTTCTTTCGTTCTTTCTTTTTTCTGCAGTGATAACAGAGCTGCCTAATTTGGTGGCATTCAAGCATTTTTGAACTTTACTGGAACCAAGCATTTGCCTTAATTGTATGGATTGGCTCTGGTGGTGCTGTTGACACTTGAAAATATGTTCATTAGCATGTAACAGGTGATAGTGAAAGTGTAAATGTAGCTGCAGTTTATGTGGGAAGGAGAATAAAGGAAAGGAGTACAGTGAACCCTCGATCATCGCGAGGGTTCCGTTCCAGGACCCCACGCGATGATCGATTTTTAGCGAAGTAGCGGTGCGGAAGTAAAAACACCATCTGCGCGTGCGCAGATAGTGTTTTTGCTTCCACTGCCGCCCGCCCTTCGCCCGCCCACCCTGTTGCTCGCGCCTGGGGTGCGCGCGCGTTTGGGGACTCCCTAGATCCGCTCCCCAGCTGGGGAGCGGATCTAGGGAGTCCCCAAACGCGCGCGCTTTCCCCAGCTGGGGAGCGGAGCTGGGATGTCCCCAAGCGCGTGCCGCCCGCCCGCCCACGCCGTTGCTCGCGCCGCCGCTGGGGTCTTACGGGGGCAAGAGGGGGAAGACCCAGGGAAGCCTCTGCCCGGCGGGGAAACTCCACCATCTATGCATGCGTGGAAGGGCACGCATGCGCAGATGGTGGAGTTTACTTCCTGGTTGAAAACTCGCAAAATAGCCCTTTCGCGATACTTGAACACGCGAAACTCGAGGGTTCACTGTATTTCTATTTTAGGAAGATCAGTAGATCAAACTTCCAATACTCTATAAATAAAGTATTAGAACCTTTTGAAATTTATATTTTGACCACCTGTATTTTTTAAATTTCCCCTTTTAAAGTATCCTATTGTCATTTTTGTTCCCCCAGAGTGGGGAGGATAACATTTTAATATTTGCTTGCAGGGTTTATATGTCATCTCAATCGGCCAACTCTTGTACTACTCTCCAAAACATAATTAGTATTACACTAGATCCAAATTGAGGTCAGAAAGACACATGTCAGGAAATAAAGGCCACACAGGTTAAAGAGAAATCAGAACATTAATTATAATTATACTCTGAAAACAAGGATCATAAAGTCCCTTCAAGTATAAAAATAAGATTTTAAATGCTGTCGTGTCATATCCATAACCCACTTCTTGAATCATACATGAAGATCTGAGACTGAACAGCTAGAATTAAGTTTGAAGTTTTAAATATCCACGTGACATTAATGTCTCCTGGCAACCACTATGAAATATTTTTTTACAGACTAGTAGACATTCCTATTTCAACATTCAATGGGTAGTTGAGTCAAAGTCTCATATTTCAACCAATTGCTACAATAAGAGCCTACAAAACTTTTGCCAGACCCATCCTGGACTATTGCTCATCTTTCTGGAACCCATACCACATCTCAGACATCAACACCCTTGAAAATGTCCAAAGATATTTCACCAGAAGAGCCCTTCACTCCTGCACTCGAAACAGAATATCCTACGAAAATAGACTAACAATCCTGGGCCTAGATAGCCTAGAACTGCGGCGCCTAAAACACGACTTGAGTATTGCCCACAAGATCATATGCTGCAACGTCCTACCGGTCAATGATTTCTTCAGCTTCAATAGCAACAACACAAGAGCACGCAGCAGATTCAAACTTAATACGAACCGCTCCAAACTTGACTGTAAAAAATATGATTTCAACAATTGAGTTATCGAAGCGTGGAACTCATTACCGGACTCTATCGTCTCAACCCCTAACCCCCAACATTTCTCCCTTTGACTATCCACATTGACCTCTCCAGGTTCCTAAGAGGCCAGTAAGGGGCGTACATAAGTGCACTAGTGTGCCTTTCGTCCCCTGTCCAATTGTCTTCCTTTCTCTCGCTTTTCATATATATTTTCTTCCTTTCATATATCCTCTCCTATAAGTTCACTTTTACCCTTATTTATATTACTACGTCTATTTTTCTTCCTATGTATTTATGTATTGGACTAATGAATAAATAAAATAAATAAATAAATAGCGTAGACAGTAAATAGCAACCATAGCAAGTAAGACTGCTATACTGCCTGCTCCACAGTGCTTCACAGTCCACCCAAAGAGTCAACATATTGCTCCCAACAATCTAGGTCCTCATTTTACCAAAGAATGGAAGTCAACCTTGAGCCCATCAGAATCAAATTCCAAGCTGCAGAGTTAGTCTGAAATATACTGCATTCTAACCACTGTGCCGGGTTGGGTTCCTCCCAGTTCACCTGAGCTGATAGGGGCCTGCTGGTGATGTCATGATGATGTCATTGAATCGGCTCAGCTGATGCTAGTCCATGGGTGCCACCATCGTTTTTTTTAAAAAAGTTTTTTTCTTCTGCACATGCGGAGACCCTCACATCCTGGACATAAATTGTTACCTTCAAAACCACCTATAGAACACTGCACACTAAGACAACTGGAAACAATGACAGGTTTTTCCCTAAATGCCATCATTTTGCTAAACAAATACAGTGGTATCTCGACATACGAGTTTAATTCGTGCCAGAACCGACCTCGTATGTCGATCAATTCGTATCTCGAACGAATGCATTTAGATTTGGCTTTTCGCACCGAGATAACTGGAAAAAATGGAATTCTTCCGCCACCTAGTGGACGCTCAGCTCATATCCCGAATTTGAGCTCGGGTGTCGAAAAGAAATTTTGCTCGCATCTCAGCTCGTAACTTGGAATACTCGCATGTGGAGCAGCTCGTATCTAGAGGTACTACTGTAATTCCCTCACCACTGTCAAACTATTCACTAAGTCTGCATTACTATTACTATTAGTCTTCTCATCATTCCTATCACGCATCTCCTCCCACTTATGACGGTATGGCTGTAACTTGTAGCTTGTATCTTTATGATTTATATTAATATTGCTTATTTCTTGATTGCTTATTTGTATCCTATGACAATCATTAAGTATTGTACCTCACGATTCTTGACAAATGTATCTTTTCTTTTATGTACACTGAGAGCATATGCACCAAATACAAATTCCTTATGTGTCCAATCACACTTGGCTAATAAAGAATTCTATTCTGCTCTATTCTATTCTATTCTACTCTACTAACTGAAGAACAACCCAAAACATGTTTCTTTCTTGCTGATTTTTAGGGTATTGGATCCATTTATCTCAACTTACAACTTGAGATCCTAGTTTATTTATATAGTGAACACTTCTGATTTTATTGGCTCTCCTGTCTCTGTTTACTGTTTTACTCTTTTGGAAAAGACAGTGCTATTGAAATTCAATTCCATTATATGCTTTTCAAGATATCTTTGTGCCATGGTCCCAATAATTAAATTAAGCCATTTGAAAAGTAAATCTACTTAACAAGGTGGAGAAATATGGATGCCTAATGGAACTTGGTACTCATCTAGTGTTAGAATATAAACATGCTGGTTGTTAGCTTAATCATAGCTTATCATAGTCACACTCATCCCCAAAACTTCCATTCCAACAATAAAAATTTAAAAAATAGTGATTTTCTCCTGGTGCTAAAATACAAAAGCACATGTGTGAAGATCACTATAATGGCAGAATAATAGAATAACATGGCATTTTCTGGAAAGCTAAACAGTTGACCAGAGGGGTCATAGGTCTCATTTTCAATGAGAAAATAGAGACCATAGAGATGGAATGACCTGAAACATCTCTATTGCATCAGGAAACATACTGATTTAGATGTATTATCATTTAGAATTTCCATATTGTAATGGAATTATCATATATATGCTTATTTGACTGCCTGCTTTCTTTTGTATTTATTAATACCACTTGTTTCATTTTTATTTGTCAGAAGGGTTGATTCATTTAAGCCCCTTTTAACTTTGCTTTCAAATATTCTTTTTGATAGTTATGGCAAATATAGTGGTTTCTTTTCATTTTCTGTCAAAGGCTTCTAAATTGTTGAATAATTTCAGGGTATTTTTTTTAGAAAAATAAAGCAGACTGGAGGTTGCTATTCTCTAGCTTATATTTAGATGCAGTAATATTTTTAGTATTCTAAACCAAAATCAGTGAGAAATTTTATTGTCTGGGAATATTCCAGGAAGGGAAAATAGCATCTGTCATGAGCCCAATAAGTAACAAAGTAAATGTATAAAGAAAGAGAGAAAGGCAGAGAGAGACTTTCAGATTATATATTGGTTAATATGAAAAAGGAAGAATTGCAAATAAATTCTTTCTGTTATTTATTTATTTATTAGATTTCTATGCTGCCCTTCTCGAGTTAATGTAATTATATATTATATTATCTCGAGTTAATGCAATTATATATTATAGTTATAGTTAGTTATGGTTTATTAGATTTGTATGCCGCCCCTCTCCGAAGACTCGGAGAGTCTATATATTTCTTTCAATGTCAATCAATAGGCAATGGGGTTTTTAAATGAAATTTGACACTTGAAGAAAATGTTATGATAAAAGGAAATGAGTGCTTAACGTGAAAACGGAATACAATCTATTTCTTTACTATTATTTAACTTGATTTGGAAGAATGATGTAAAGCAGTGATAGCTAACCTTTTCTGAACTGAGTGCCCAAAGCGAACATGTGTGTGTGCTTGAATGTACATGTATGCCCCCGAAACCCCCAAATGCAATGTACGTGTGGTGCTTGTGCATGCACCAGTAATCTGCACATACATGCGCAGCCCCTGCATGTGCACCACTCCCTGCACATGCACATATGCTCCCCCTCATACCCTCCATGCAAGTATGAATGGCTCCCTCATACATCCCCCCAGGCGCATGCATTCCAGAGACCTAAGGACCAGCTTCCCGGTGGGGAGCGTGCGCGCATGTGCAGCAGAGTTGACCTGGGGCAATGGCTCATGTGCCCACAGAGAGGTTACTGCTTGCTACCTGTGGCTCGTGGGCCATAGGTTCAACATCACAGATGTACAATGATACTTCTACTTAAGAATTTAATTCGTTCCGTGACCAGGTTCTTAAGTAGGAAAGTTTGTAAGTAGAAGCAATTTTTTCCCATAGGAATCAATGTAAAAGCAAATAATGTGTGCAAACCCATTAGGAAAGAAAAAAAGTTTGGAATTTGGGTGGCAGGAGGAGAAGGAAGAAGAGGAGGAGGAGAGTCGCTGCCGAAGGAAGAAGGTGAGGTGAAGGGAATAAAAAAAATCCAAAACTTTAAGGCTTAAAAAAAAAAAGAGGGAGTCTGAGGCGGTGCCCAGAGAAAGGAAAACGCCCCGTTCCCTCTGAGCTGCCCAGAGCGACGGGAGTATTTCTTTTATCTGGGTGCTGGCAGAGGTTTATTCCCTCTCCAAGCGCCCAGAGAAAGGAAAATGCTTTGTTCACTCTGGACTGCCAAAGCATCCTTAAGCGCCACCAAAACGCTCCTCTGGCAACCCAGGAAAACCCAAGAAGGACGGGATTAAAGAGGAAATGGCAGGAAACTGGCCGGGTCTTTGTGCCGCTTTCAAATTTCCTGGGAAATTTTTCCAGCCTCAGTTCTTAAGTAGAAAATGGTTCTTAAGAAGAGGCAAAAAATCTTGAACACGCGGTTCTTATCTAGAAAAGTTCTTAAGTAGAGGTGTTCTTAGGTAGAGATACCAATGTACAGTATAACTTGGTTAACAAGAGAACTAAAGACACAGTATTTTAATAACAATAATAATAAATTTCATAATGGCAATACTTGTATTTACACTGGTATTTACACAATGGCAATACTGTCCTTTGTGAAATTCTCACAAAAATCAAGGAAAGTTATATGGTAACTTTCCAGCTTTCCATTTGAACAAAAATAAAATGCTTTCTTACAAATAATACAGTTAAATCCAGATGAACCATTTAATCCTGTTCTTCATACATTTCATCTTCATAAAGCAATCATGGCAGATGCCCCCGGAGTAATTCAAAATATCAAAAGCAATTTAGAAAGTAGCATGAACTGTATGTGCCTGTTCTTAATCCAGAAAAGCTGTTTTTTAATCTCATTTAACTGGTTACTTAGTAGCAGATTCACTATGTTAAAAGAATGCTACACTAGGAAATTCCTGCAAGTTTACTGCTTAGACAAGCGAGTCATCAACAGACACATAGAGATAAACCACATTTAAATACATTTCAACCTGACCATAAAAAAGCTAAGAAGGAAATAAAAACATGCACTTCAGCAGGTAAAACCCAGAGTAGCAGGGATGAACACCAGACAAACGAACAATAAAAGAACAATACCCTAATCAAGGAACTGCCAAGAAGAAAATCACATCCCCACCAAACTAGCAGGGAAAACTACTACAGTATATAGGGAATAAAACCCACACTTATTCACATTGATGATTTTACCTAGTTGAGTAATGAAACATCATTAGCAAACAATGAAACTCAGAGAGCACCAAGGAATATAAAATATTAAATTTAAACAACAGTACTAAAATTGACTAGTGAAGGAAATGTGTCTGTACACATTTATTTTTAAAATAGTGTCCTGAGAACACATTTTTTTAATCTGGGAATGATACAGAAGGCTGTCTGTTGTGTGCTGGAAACACTGAACCAGATTGGTTGGTGCTGGTCCATGGGTGCCATCTCTTTTTTTACAATGTTTATTTTATTTTATTTTATTTTATTTTATTTTATTTTATTATTTACTTACTTACTTACTTACTTACTTACTTACTTACTTACTTACTTACTTACTTACTTACTTACTTACTTACTTACTTACTTACTTACTTACTAGATTTGTATGCCGCCCCTGTCCATAGACTTTTTTCTTTCTGAGCATGAACTGAAGCCGAGTTCTGGCACTGTGCGTACGGTCGCCATCTGTTTTTTGGCTTTGTTTTTTTTTGCCATGTGGTGCAGGAGGAAATAAATAAGCAGTGAGGTAAGTTAGGACCAGTCACATGACTGTCAAACTACTCCCACCCAGTCATATGATCACAAATGCATCTCATGACCATCAAGCTATACCCACAAAATAAGCCATGCCTACAGAGCGCCAGTAAAAAAAAAATCCACCGCGTCTGGAAACCAGAGACTTAACACCAATAAAGATTTACAACAAAAGAGCTGTTTCTCTGGGTGGCTGAATATTAACTGTTTAAGGGTTTAATAACAACAAAGCTTTTACATGCCCATTTTGCACTAGCAATGACTTTTAGATACTTTGCAAATGTGGCCTGCATAGAGTCAAGATGGGCTGTAACCAAGGCAATGCAAATCGGCACAGACACTGTAATTATGCACATATGCAACTTAATTGTGCAAATTAATTGAATACAGTCAACACGATTATTCCCCATGCCGTTAATAATTTGCTTTCTCTATCACATTTTAAAAGTACAGTTCAATATTTTTAAACATACAATTGAAAGGACTTGGGGCATGCATCCAAGATTTGAAGACACTGAATCTGGCTTTGGGATTTCAGATTGTGAAATCTGTGGACTACAAAGTGCCTTAGGCATCTCTGTCTTTTGCTGCAATACCCTTTAAGCTATCTGGTACAGGATGATACAATCAAAAAGAAAGTGCTTAAGTTCCTCTTCAGCTTTCCTGGGCTGTTCTCTTAAATACAAGTTGCATGGGAAGTTCAAAAATACATCTGTCTTGTGCTTCTGTTTCTTTTATTTTCGCAGGGTCAAAATGAATTTCCAGGTTTTTTTATTAGTATTTGAAATCTAACTATGAAGCGATGCAGTTTTAGAAACTCGGGTTCACAGTGATTTGGGAATTCAATTTTGACCCCAGTTTACTTCTGTGGCAAAGAAGAACATAGTTAACGGGTCTAATAGCCAAAAATCAGATGGCTTTTCAGACTATCAAATTCCCATGTTTTATAACTTATCTATAAAAGCAAGAAGCTGGTGGGGGGGTGAGAATACCAACATTTTTTAAGGAAAATGAAAAGCAACTTTGCAATTGCAAAAGAATGCTATTTTTTCCTCCTTACACTGTAGATTTAGTCTTGATTGATTTGATAACCAGTTGGAATGCGCAAACAATAAAACCATTCACGTATGTTAATGTGATTTCCACTAAAGGGCAGCTTGAATGCTTTTAAAACTTTCATTTGTCTCATTTTCAACACATTTACAGTCACATTAATTATAGGTGCATAATAGAAAAATGCTGTTATGAAATACATTTTAAATGTATTAATAGAACTTTTGAATTGTAATCTTTATGGCGCTTATATTTAATTCAGATTAATTTGGTTTCATAAAAGAGCCCAAGTAACTGCAGCTTCCCAAATACATTCCCCATTTATTTTATAAACCAAACATGCTCTTGATCAATCAGCTCTATTAATGTAAAAAGTGTACTTGGTGAAACTCATTTATAGCAAGACAATTAGGGTAGCAAATTGACAAAGCTGGGGAGTTTTAATCTTCTTCTATGGTTGTGATGGGCTTGACAGAATTGTTATGTAAATGCTCCTAAGTACCCAACAACCTTCTGACAATTATACATATGACAGCATCCATCAAATTTTAGAAGAAAACTACACAGTACTTCTCCCCACACACAAGGGTATCATTCTGCAATGCAACATCCTTGTAAATCGGCAGATGTTTTATTTAGTAAAGGAACTAGTACATTGTATCTTTACTTCAAACAAATTGCATAATATTGCAAAAATACTACAGAGGGTTAGGGGTATTCATAGACAGGTGCCAATATCTTATAAAATAATACTAAATGTCATTCCTAACTCAAGCTGATTATGTGTGAGCGACTACAGAAGATGCAAGCTAAAGTCTTGGTGTGAACATCTGGTAGACAATGACAGTACCAACACTGAAGCCAAAAAGGGAATATTCCCCTGCCTGACAATGGGCAGCATTTATCATTTGTTTTCCAGTCTGGAAGTCTACATTTCTAATGTCACCATGCCAAATCTGCCAAAGGAGAAGCACAATATTGTTCACATTCCCTATGCAATCCCTGATTGAGTGCAATCATGCAGTGAAGAAACTTTTGGCATTTATTTTCAGAAGCTAGGAAGAAGGTAAAAAATTTCAAGGAACCTATGCCCATAAAAATGCACAAAGGACCAAACAAAATAGAGGCTAGGTTTTCTTCCCCTTCAATGGGGGCATTTTTGTTCTATTGACCAGGCAATTTTTGCTTTGAAAATTAATTTGAATTTAAAAATTAAAATTTGCCGACAGCTGTGGTTCATATCAAATACAATTTTCTTGTACCTGTTCAGAACAGGGTCTCTATGTAATCGTGTTATGTTTAGACCTCAGACTTAGATGATCACGTTTCTACATCATGTCGCCAGTCTTTAAAAATAAATTAAAAGCATATTTGTCATGCATCTACTTTCAAACATTTCCTGCTCTTTGAATGCTGCCTTTTCTGTTCCATTTGAAGTATATACAGATTTCACAGTGGAGACTTCTCCATCACCTACTCTTCTAACCATCCCAATCCTGGGAAATAACGTTACTAGAAAGGGGTTGAGACTTGTAAACAAAAACACCTGGCCAAATTTATATTCATTTAGATGCTTCACGAAACAAGCAAACAATATTGGCCACTCTGATGTATTGCAATACAGTGATCCCCCGATTATCGCGAGGGTTCCGTTCCAAGACCCCTCGCGATAATCGATAACTCGCGATGTAGCGGCACAGAAGTAAAAACACCATCTGTGAATGTGCGCCCCTTTTTCCATGGCCGCACATGCGCAGATGGTGGCGTTTGCGTGTGGGCGGCGGGGAAGACCCTTCGGCCGCCCAACAGCTGATCTGCTCCGCAGCGCGGCAGCAGCGAGGAGCCGAAGATGGGGTTTCCCCGTTGCCCAGGCAATGGGGAAACCCCATCTTCGGCTCCTCGCTGCTGCCGCGCTGCGGAGCAGATCAGCTGTTGGGCAGCCGAAGGAACCTTCCCTGGGTCTCCCCGCCGCCCAGGCAAAGGGAAAACCCCAAGATCGCTTGCCGCTTGCCGGTCACCCGCTCGCCCGGCCGCTCGCTTGCCGCTTGCCCATTCGCCCGCCCGCCTGGCTGCTCGCTTGCCCGTCACCCGCTCGCCCGGCCGCTCACTTGCCGCTCGAGAGCAAGAGGGGGAGAGATAGAGAAAGAGAGAGAAGGAAAGAACGAGATGAGAGAGGGAGGAAGAGAGTGTGAGAGAGGAAGAAGCAAGATAGAGAAAGAGAGAGAGAAAGAAAGATGAGAAAGGAAGGGAGTGACGTCATCGGGTGGAAAAATCGCGATATAGCGATTCGCAATGATCGGGATCACGAAACTCGGGGGATCACTGTATTACTTTTTTTCTGGTTATATCAGCGTAGCTCCTAGCTGCTCCATTTTTGCTCCCCAAATCTTGGATTTGACCATGTTCTCATGTCTGTAGAGTCCAAATGAAGAAAAGGAACAGATAGTCATTTGTCAGAGATGCCAATGAATCCTTCATTGAGCAGTGAGTTCATTGAGCAGTGAGCAAATTCTATTGATTTATAATCTTTAGTTGACGCCTAGGCGCCCTGGGATTTTCACACGTTTTATTTAATGTAACAGGAAGGAAGCCCATGTGGGTTGAATCACTCAAACGTGGGCAGAGGATGACTCTGAGAAAGTTCCCTTAGCGTGTTTTCAGGGCGGTTGGTACAATAACATCTTTACACCTGCGGATTGGCTGAATCCACATTGGATTTTTGGGAGGGATTTGCAGCAGAAGCGGAGTAACGACACGGACACAAAGAGCTGGATTTAAAATGGGTCATTTTTATTAATTAAATTTGCATAATTTATTCATTAGATTAGCATAAATTTAAATAAACCCTGACAAGGACCCGCAGGGTCAAACAATTACTTCTGGGGCGGAAATTGCCGTCAGAAAAACTTCCGGGGCAACTTATGGGCGTAGCTCCATGCTGATCCAGGTGAAAGGCCCCGCCCTCACCTGGATCCCAGCCATGCACCTGCATGTGGGAGGTCTCGCTGTCTAACCCCTACAAGGGGATAGAGATGGGCGGGACCCAAAGACGGATTCTCCCCAAATGGTCAGATCGAGCTAAAGGCACCATGACCTTTGGAGAGAACCTGTCAATCATCCCCAAAGATGCTTAACGGAGAACACACAGTTGCTAAACACCACCCAGTTTTCCGCCCCTAACCTGCCTACCCAAATGACCAAAGGTAAGCCAATTAGCCTAAACAGGGGGCGAAGCACCCCCTAACCGCCTATCCATCACCACAGTGTGGAATAGGCGAAAAAACAGTCGCAGAAAATACCGAGACCGCCAAAAATTCCTATTTGGCCCCCCTAAGGGTGACCCACAGTGGCACACTGGAAGATAGGGAGGGCGGGTGGCTGTTCTAATTCCTTTATTCTAACTGTATGGCTCGAGGGACCTCAGAGCCTGCTTTTCTTTCATCTTCATATCAACTCCAGTTCAATAAAAAGTTCCTTTTGAAATGCTAAGTTTCAAGAGTTTTTACTTTCTTGAATGAGGAGGAGAGGCCGGACCTTACACACTGATATTGATGCCAAATCTGTTGGATCGAGATAGGATAGGCTGTAAAATTGAAAATACCAGCAGAACAGACTTATTATATTTAGTTTGGTCCATAGTATGACAGCACTATTATCATCTAATTTGATGCCATTGCAGATTCAATCCCAGCCCCCATGTGCTTTTTTGAGAGGAAAAAAAAATAAAAGTATCAATGCATCAAAGTGTTTTATTGACAGCTGTCATGTATTTTTATTTTAAATTAATCAATCATCTTTTGCAGCTTCTCTGTTTATCTAAGGCATTTACTTTTCTTTTTACTTTATCAGACATAACAAATTCCTAAGTGAGATGTTGCTTCTGAACATCTTTGATTTTAAATATTTCCTTCAACATTACTAGAAAGCTTTTCTGATTATCTGATGTTTTCTTTGATCGTGCTGTTTAGCACATATTTGCTTGATTTTCAACATCTTTTCACCATTTTGGATGGGATCCATATAGGGCCATTTAAAAAATGTTATACTTGACAATAAAATCAGTTGACCTTCTTTGCCCATATAATATCCTATTGCCCCTTCTCTCCATAGATATAATAGTTAATTTTCTAGTTCTCCGAGGAAGATTTTTTGAAAAAAGAAAACAATTCACTTTTCTTCATTTATCTGTTTTTCTCTTTAGCTTCAGTTATATTAAATATTTACTGTTGCCTTTTAGACACACACAAACACACAGAGAGAGGGAGGGAGGGAGAGGGAGGTGGTAGGGAGTGAGTGAGTTTAGAAACTTATTTAGCTCATTTCTTTCATTATCTTTCATTTGTGCCCTGAGGTCTTCTAGGTTTTATGATGCCATTGATTTTTTATTTATTTTTTAATTTGCCTTGATTTGGAAAAGCCATTTTCTTTAAGTTAATTGGA
This sequence comes from Erythrolamprus reginae, assembly GCF_031021105.1. Classification (NCBI taxonomy): domain Eukaryota; kingdom Metazoa; phylum Chordata; class Lepidosauria; order Squamata; family Dipsadidae; genus Erythrolamprus; species Erythrolamprus reginae. Next base: position 256,218,874 of record NC_091951.1, on the reverse strand, counting down.
TTTCCTTGTAATGGGAACAACGTAACCTCTTGCCAGTTTTCTCCATTATTCCAAGTATCTCTAAAATCTGCAGCCAAATTCTATTTATCCTCTTTTAAAATTCTCTTAACTTTCTAATTATTCCAATTGTATCCAATTGATTTTCATCAGAATATGGAAAATAGTTCTGAAAGGCATTTATAAAAAGAATGGGGCACAACTGAAAGGTTTTTAAATGCAACAGGAATTTAATTTAAAAATTTTACCTACAGTACTGCGTAAACAACAGACATCTATCCAAAACAAAGCAATCAATTATGATTGTCATTTTAAGCATAAGTATCTGAGTATGCTGGGAATTGCTTCTAAGACTAAAAGTTATTTACAAACGTTATATTACATTGGGTGCTTATATCATTTTATGTAGCTATCAAAACTCTCAGTATTTTATGACAAATTTGTATTATTCTTCCACTGATTAAATTTTCCATTAGTCCATCTCTTCTCCTAAAAATTTCTTTGACTTATCAGTACGTATATTTTTTCACATATTGAGAAAAATGTTGTTTAGTTGCAAAACTTGAGTTTGATGTGCAAATAATTCTCAGTTTAATATCAAACATCTTTATTTAGATATTTTAAAAATATTTTTATTTCTTCACCATCTCCACAAAAACATCCATACATACAGTATATCATAAATCATATATATATATATATATATATATATATATATATATATATATATATATATATACAGTATATATATATATATATATATATATATATATATATATATATATATATATATATATATATATATATATAGTTGTACATTTCTGTCCAATAAATCATAAACAAACATTCTAATTTTGCACCTCTTATACGTTAATCACCCATCTGTTTCCCCCAAATATTTCATAATACTCCCCCCTCTATCTCTCTCTTTTCCCTCCACCTTTTTTTCCTTCCCTCCCTCTTTCCTACATCCCCCCTCTCCTCCTCTTCCCATCCTTCTCTACTACTTCTTCCTCCTTCTTGTCCATTCCCTGAGCAAATCTAATCATAAATCATTTTATGGTTAACAGGCAGGTAACTCAAATCCATAACTTCGTTTAATCATCACTGCTATCCTTAGACTTAATTTTTTCCATATTTATACATATACAGTGATCCCTCGATTTTCGCGATCTCGATCTTCGCGAAACGTTATATCGTGATTTTTCCACCCGATGACGTCACTCTCTTCCTTCCTTTCTCATCTTTCTTTCTCTCTCTCTTTCTCTCTCTTGCTTCTTCCTCTCTCACACTCTCTTCCTCCCTCTCTCATCTCTTTTTTTCCTTCTCTCTCTTTCTCTATCTCTCCCCCTCTTGCTGGCGGGCGGCGGGCGGCGGCATCAGCGAGGAGCCGGGGTTTCCACTTTGCGTGGGCGGCTGGGAAACCCCGATCTTTGTCTGCTCGCTGCTGCTGCGCCGAGCAGATCAGCTGCTGGGCGGCCGAAGGAACCTTCCCTGGGTCTTCCCCCTCTTGCTGGCGGGCGGGCGAGCGGCGGGCATCAGCGAGGAGCCGGGGTTTCCCCTTTGCGTGGGCGGCCGGGAAGACCCAGGGAAGGTTCCTTCGGCCGCCCAGCAGCTGATCTGCTCGGTAGCGCAGCAGCAGCGAGGAGCCAAATCGGGGTTTCCCCGCATGCAAAGGGGAAACCCCGGCTCCTCGCTGATGCCCGCCGCTCGCCCGCCCGCCAGCAAGAGGGGGAAGACCCAGGGAAGGTTCCTTCGGCCACCCAGCAGCTGATCTGCTCAGTAGCCCAGCAGCAGCGAGCAGATGAATCGGGGTTTCCCCTTTGCGTGGGTGGCGGGGAACGCAAACTCCACCATCTACGCATGCGCGGCCATAGAAAAAAAGGGCGCGCATGCACAGATGGTGTTTTTACTTCCGCAACCCTACATCGCGAAAAATCGATTATCGCGAGGGGTCTTGGAACGGAACCCTCGCGATAATAGAGGGATCACTGTATTGTATTTGTATAGGTTTATTATTACTATAATAATACTACCTCCTTCTTTATGTAGATATTTTTAATTAGACTAATAGCCAACATTTTGGAAGATAAATCTTCCTTCCCCATATCTCAGGAAAAACCCCACCTACAATCGTAGTGCGGGCCAAAGATAAAATTACTCAACTTGCAGACTGTATTTTTCCATGGAAAATGTTCTTGGAATTCTTTTATTTATTTTTACTTTTTATTAATTTATTTTGTCAAGCATGTATAAGATTACAAAGTATAAACATTAATATGAATATACAACAATTATAAGCATGGTTTTGAGTATATGCTATTTTACAAATACATAGGGTCTTTAGGACAGGGATGGGGGGCACGCTGGTGTGCTTCTGCATGTCCCTTATGCACCTCTTAAGAATGGGGTGAGGTCAGTTTAAAGTTAAAGTTATGTGGATTTGGGGAAAAACTACAGTCAGGTAATGTATTCCAGGCATTGATCACTCTATTGCTAAAGAGTGCAGAGAAGAGCAATAAATATGATTAGGAGACTGGAGCTTAAAACATATAAAGAATGTTTGCTGAAATTTAGTATGTCTAGTTTTAATTAAAAAAAGGATTGGGTGAAATGATAGCGAGTCTTCGGAGAGGGGCGGCATACAAATCCAAGTAATAAATAAATAAATAAATAAATAAATCTTTCAATATTTGAGGGAAGAGAGGTCAACCTATTCTCCAAAGTATTCTCCAAAGGCAGTACAAGAAGCAATGGGTGGAAACTAATCAAGGAGAGAAGTAACCTAGAACTAAGGAGAAATTTCCTGACAGTGAGAACAATTAATGAATGGAATGACTTGCCTCCAGACGTTATGAATACTCCAGCATTGGATGTTTTAAAGAAGAGATTGGACAACCATTTGTCTGAAATAGTATAGGTCTTCCTGCCTGAGTAGGGAGTTGGGCTAGAAGACTTCCAAGGTCGCATCCAACTCTGATATTCTGTTAATTTGCTGATATTATGCAGTTGTATATCTCTGTACTAACCTAGGCCAGACATGTTATGGAAGTCCTAAAGAAGATGAACAGCAGAGAATACAAGTTACTAATTATCCTTATATATCGGTTAGAACGGTAGCTCTGGATGGGGCCACCTCCCCCATCCGACAAATGGTCCCTACAGTTTTCTTTGACTAGTGGAGCTTTGCAGAGAGGAAGGAAGATGACCTTGATGTGGATATGTTTATGGAGGCTCTCAATCATCCAGGTCATGATTGTCACAAAAGTACTTCTTGGATGAAAAGCAAAACAACTTCAAAGAAAAAGTAGAAAGTCAAGTTACCTCTTGAAAAAGCACCTTTGGTGCTTGATGTGGATATGCAATCCTCTTGCTAAAGTGACAAAGAGTAAAGTAATTTTTAAGTCCAGAATGTCCAGATAATATTTAGAGGCAGCTGAGACAGACACTTCCCTAATTCACTGAACTAAAGGAAGAGAAGGTACAACACAATTCTACCTTTTGTTACTACTGTTAGTCTCAATAAAAGTACAGTGATCTCTCGATTAGCGCGGGGGTTACGTTCCAAGACCTCCCGCGCTAACCGATTTCCGCGTTATACTGGATGCGGAAGTAAAAAACACCATCTACGCATGCGCGCCATTTTTTTCATGGCCGCACATGCGCAGATGGTGGAGTTTGCGTGTGGGCGGCGGGGAAGACCAAGGGAAGGTTCCTTCAGCCGCCCAACAGCTGATCTGCTCCGCAGCGCGGAAGCAGCGAGGAGCCGAAGATGGGGTAAAGGCAAAGGGGAAACCCCATCTTCGGCTCCTCGCTGCTGCCGCGCTGCGGAGCGGATCAGGTGTTGGGCGGCTGAAGGAACCTTCCCTTGGTCTTCCCGCCGCCCAGGCAAAGGGGAAACCCCAAGATCGCTTGCCGCTTGCCGCTTGCCGTATTGCAGCTTGGAGCCTTGCTTCGCCTCCTTCGCTGCAATACGGCAAGCGGTAAGCGGCAAGCGATCTTGGGGTTTCCCCTTTGCCTGGGCGGCGCTGGGGCCATGCGGAGCCGCTCATCTAGGGGGGCGTGGACCGGCAAGGTGCCCTCCGCTCTCTCTCTTTCTCTCCCTGTTACCGGTGTGGTATAAGAGAGAGAAAGAGAGAGAAAGGAGGGCGACTTGCCAGTCCACGCCCCCCTGGATGAGCGGCCCCGCATGGGCCCAGCGCCGGACTCCGCCGTTGCCTCCGCCCTTGTTCGGCTCTGCAGCTGAGAGGCCACGTCCACCCCCTCCTCGGTGTCCCCGGCACCCAGCGTCCCCATGCCGCCTCCACCTCCCGGTAATGCGCCCGACCTCTGCCTCTCTCTTTCTCTCTCATATACCACGCCGGAAACAGGGAGAGAAAGAGAGAGAGAACTAGCGCGGACTTATAGAAACATAGAAACATAGAAACATAGAAGACTGATTATTATTTTGATTATTTCATTATTAATTATTTTTTAATTAATATTTTTTGAAAAACCGCGTTGCAGCGTTTCGCGCTAATCGAGACCGTGCTAATCGAGGGATCACTGTAGTCTTAGCCTCTTATGGAATTCATTTCTTTTCTGATATATCTAGTGGAGTGGATGTTCCTACTACCACAGCAGGTAAAAGCTGTAGCCAAGAACCTTTGCTCAGCCCCAACTGAAGCATCAGTTACATCTTTATCTAACCAAAAGACAGGGGTGAGTTCTCCCCGGACCAGACTGCCCAAACTGTTAGTGACCCACTGGTGGTGTAATTTTGGCCTTACAGATCTGGTTCTATCTCTGCCTGTCTGCGCTAGCTACCATTTATTACATTTACTGTCTATTGATGCAATGGATATGTACATATATAATTTTCACTGCACCTTTATATTTTAAAGACTTTCAGAGTAATGAAAATGTGGAAAATGAGACAATCATAAATTCCTTTACATTTCCCTTCCTGCTCTAAAATATTGTTTCATGAAAAAAAACAGTTTCTCAAGCAGCTGACAATATCTAATCCTAAAACTTGGGAACATCGTGCCACAATTGTAATACAGTGGTACCTCGAGATACGAGTTTAATTCGTTCCGGACCTGGGCTCTTAAGTCGAGCAGCTCTTATCTCGAACGACTTTTCCCCATAGGAATTAATGTAAATAATTTTAATTGGTTCCAGCCCTCAAAAAACTCACAAAGTTAGTCTAAATTATGCAGAAAGACATGTTTTTAATGAAGAAATGTACATGTACATATAAATGAATAATGAAGTTTCTTTCACTTAACTTGTAAACTTTCTTAAACTTTTAAATTTACATATGTTCAACTTCTCTGCCACCCAATCCTGTAGGACAGAGGTCCCCAACCCTTTTTGCACCAGGGACCGGCTTTAAGCGATCAAGAGAGGAATGGGTGAATGAATGGATGGAGGGTGGGAAGGAAGGAAGGAAGGAAAGGGACAGGAACAGAGGAAGGAAGCAAGGAAACTTATGAAAGGGGAGAGTAAGAGAGGAATGAGTGAAGGGAGGGAGGGAAGAAGGTGGGAAGGAGAAAGAAAAGAAGAAATAGAGGAAGGGAAGGTAAAAGAGAGAAAGAAAACGAGAAAGAAAGAAAGAAAGAAAGAAAGAAAGAAAGGGGGAAGGGACAGGAACAGAGGAAGGAAGCAAGGAAACTTATGAAAGGGGAGAGTAAGAGAGGAATGAGTGAAAGGAGGGAGGGAGGGAAGAAGGTGGGAAGGAGAAAGAAAAGAAGAAATAGAGGAAGGGAAGGTAAAAGAGAGAAAGAAAAAGAGCAAGAAAGAAAGCTGCAAGCACCCCCCTGAGCCCCCCAGGCGGGCTGCAACCTTTTAAAACATGCGCGCCGCTTCGCAGCTGTCTCCTGAAGCCGAACGCGGAAGTTAGCGTTTGGCTTCAGGAGACAGCTCCTTGGCGCTTGTATCTCGAATTTGGGCTTGTAAGTAGAACAAAAATATCTCTCCCCTCCCAGCTCTTATCTCGAGTTGCTCTTAAGTAGAGCAGCTCTTATGTCGGGGTTCCACTGTATTGTCTTTATAAGCTATTTGTGCTCCAAGTAAATGTGAGAAATTCACAATAACAGAAAAAGGAAGGAATAAATCTGCTTGGGAGAGAAAGTGAGAAATTGATGTTTACCCCAGTTAACAGCATCTTCTAGGTCACAGTGTGATGAAATAAGGGTGCATGGGTTCAATTTGGATGTGTTCACTATTTCACAGAACCAAACCCAATTAATTTCAGCACACAAAGCAAATTACTGATATGATAGTTGATCACTTTTTAGATGCTTCTGAGCCAAGTCAACGACAAGCCACACAAAACGTTTGCAGTGAATCAATCAAGCTGATCTTGCTTGCATGTTAGACCTAAGCTCATTGTGACTGCCTGCAGTTGTTTTGTAACGATGTGGGCTCTACACCTGTGAAGCTTGATCAGGAAGAGGTGCCCCTATCTCCATCTTCTTCTCATTGTCTTTGTTCTCTTCTGCTTGTAGAGAGGAAAACCTTCCCCCATTCACAGACCCTCTCAATACAATCGAGAGTCCAATTTTATTATTTATTTATTTATTTGTTTGTTTGTTTGTTTATTTAATAGGCAGCCCATCTCCTTGTGGACTCAGGGTGGCGAACGGCAATGAAAAATACAATAGAATACAATAAAAAAAGATATAAAAGTTAAAACAACATGATAAAAACATTCATCCATCAATCAATCAACAGTTAGTCTGGAGCAAGGTGTTGGTGCTCAATGGCCCTTCCAGGCCTGCCGGCAAAGCCAAGTTTTTAGGGCCTTTTGGAAGGCCAGGAGAGTGGGGGCATTGCAAATTTCCAGGGGAAACTGGTTCCAGAGTGCTGGGGCCATCACAGAGAAGGCCCTCTCCCATTGTCCCACCAGCCGGCATTGTTTGGCTGACGGGCCTCGGAGAAGGCAGGCTCTGTGGTTGTTAGGATGTGAGAGGCGGAAGGCAGTCCCATAAGTAATCTGGTCCTAAGCCATGTAGGGCTTTATAGGTAATAACCAACACCTTGAATTGCGCTTGGAGATCGACTGGAAGACAGTGTATCCACCACACAACCCCACAACAATCATCCAGAGGTAGGGAAGGCTATCTGCTATTCACAGTTGACTTCTCTAAACTGAGGACAATACAGAAGGCCGGAGGGAATGAAGATGCTTGTTCCTGCTTGGTCTTCCTTATACACAGAACTAGCATTTTAAAAACAACTAAAGAAAGCTTCAATCAAATCACATCAGACTCCTAGAACTTTGGCTCTTTTCTTGTAAAACACATACCCAGCTGTTTCTTCATGTTTATATCCATAATATGTGGATCCAGAGCTTTCTTCACTACTTAAATTTTACAACATCTTCAGCATGGCCAGATTAACACCCCGACCTACATCCTAAGTAGAGCATGAAAACATTCTCGGTTAAGGGGCTCCCTAAAGAATACAGGGATTTCTTTAGGGCAAAAGTTCACAATGCCTGGAGAGGAAGAGAGTTTATATGCAGAATCCTTGCTTCTCCTTCCCCTCCACTTCGGTATGGGTACAAGTGGAAATGGCAATCCGATTCTAATGCTCTAAATTTGCCCCGCAGAAATGAGGATTCTTGAGCACATGTATATAGAAGGGAGGGAAGGAGGGCTAATTTTGTCCACTAAGTTATATTCCTAGTTGCAGTGCTCATTTTGCTGAGAACCATGTTCTTTTTTTCATAAAGGAAAAGATAGGGAGTGATGGTTTCTTATCGCATCCTGCCTTGAAATCTAATGATGTCAGCGGATATGGATTTTTGACAAGAAGCAGTTTGTCCTTAACATCATCTGTCTGTATTGTCCTGGGAAGATGGAGGCACAAAACTAAAGTACATCCAATACTTTTTTCTATTAGGAGCCATTTGACACAATTTAATTTCAAACCACTCCATGCCATAAACAGAAAAAAAGAGACATCTATACAGTATTCATCCTTGTCTATAAGCTGGGAGAGGGATTGTGAGGAATCTGTTCTTCCATACTAAGGAGAAGAAAGCAAAGAAGTTGTAAGGAGTTCTGAAATCAGTAAGTTACTTTCTTTTCCTGATCTGGAATTCAATCATGGTGGCACAGTGGTTAGAATGTAGCATTGCAGGTTAACTCTGCCGACTGCCAAGAATTCGATCATGACCAGCTCAATATTGACTTAGTCTTTCATTCTTTCCCAGGCTGGTAAAATGAGGACCTAGATTGTTGAGACTGATATCAACCCTAGCTATTAGAATATATATTTAAATATCCAGCATGCACAACAACTGATATTTCATTTTTTTAAATGACTATTTGGGGAAATAAAACATTAAGGCTTACATGTACAAAATGGAGAAGATATGCTTTTACAGGAAATACTTTTCTACCAATCTTGTGTTGATTCTGTTAGTATTTTTCTCCTTATTTATTTATTGTGGGGAAAACATTTCCTTTGGAAAAAAAAATTGCAAAGTGCACTTCGCTGAGACTATTTTATAAGACAAATTACAAAGTGCCCTCTAATTATTACTCCCCTCTCACCTTCCTTTTTCTATTTTTCAGCAGATAGAATAATTCTAGAGAAAATAATATCCTAAGGAAAATGTATGAACTGACAGATGAACAGAGTACCATGAACACCTTCAGTCATGGTCCACAGCACATTCAAACCGCAGAAGTCAAACATTTCTCAAATATAAAAATTATAGGCAGCTCAATTTGACAGTCCAACTTGGTTAAAAAATATGGAACTTGAGCTAAATTACATCTAGGATCTAAAACATGACATTGAAGTCAGTTTCATGAAATTAACAGCATAGCTTTGTTCTGTCGGGCTCTCTGGTAGACTCCTCCCAAAAATTCACAGGTATAAATTTCAGACACACACACACATGTTTGAAACTTCAAAACAATGTTCTTTATAATGAAAATTCACTTAAACTAAGCCCTCTTTTGGTATAGCAAAGAGCACTCGTCTCCAAACAAACTGGTAATTTGTTCAAGTCCCTTATCAGTTCTGTGATACTTAGCTTGCAGCTGTGAGGCAATTCACAGTCCTTCTTCTTTCACAAAGTGAAACACACTTTGCTCTGGTTTAGTTTCAAAGCGGGGGAAAATCAGCACACAAAAAGTCAAAGTCAGTAAAGCAGTCACGAAACACAACGATCAGATAATCCTCCACAATGGCCAAACCCACAGGCTGCTATTTATAGCAGCCTCACTAATTACCACAGCCCCACCCAACCACAGGTGGCCTCATTTTCTTTGATAATAATCTCTCAGTTGTTGTTGCCTATGCATCGCTCTCCGCATGCGTGGCTGTATCATTAACTCTTGTTTTGAATCCAAGGAGGAGCTAGATAATTGATCTCCTTCTGAGATGTCTGCCACACTCTCCTCCTCCCTGTCACTCATGTCTTCTTGGTCAGAGGAGCCTTCATCATCAGATTCCATCGGGGGGGGGGGGGGAAACAGGCCTGCAGCATGTGGATGTCTCCCCCACATCCATAGTCCTTGGGGCAGCAGCTGGGCCAGAGCTAACCACAACAAGCTTTCTTAAAACGAGCACCAGATATCAGTTCAAAATCATCCATTGTCTTATGCATACAGAGATTTTTACTGTTATGTCAGGCAGCAAGAAGGCTGGGGAGGAACATGGGCCAAGCCAGGAGTCTGGAGAAGGCTCAGTGGCAGAGGTAGAGATCAAGCCCAGGTCCTCTGTTAGATCTGTGCTGACTCCAGAGCCTCCAGAGGCTGACATGAGCGAAGCAGAGGAACAGTAGGAGCCTGTTCCCAATGTGCACATGTGCAAAGCTGCCAGAAAGCAAGAACAGTTATGGAGGAAAAGGACTAGTCATCAATAAGGCTTGGAGATGATTGTCCCCTCCCATAGGCTATAAAAGTGGAACAAACGTACGTGCTTGTTGCAGGAAGTAACCTTGTTCAATTCACATCTCAGCATTTAAGTTCTGAGTCCATTTTTCTGTTTGGACTTTCAAAACTCCTTGTCAATTGGGTCTTTGGCAGTATGTCAAGAGAGACTTCTATTGGACTCATTAACATTAGCATAATTCACAGCGTTAAAACAAAAAATGGTTTTTGGAATTCGGTTTGTGTTTATTATTTATCAGGAAGTCTAGGTCAGAACAGATAACTTGAGGACTAACTGTATTCCCAGATTCCACTGTTCACTTTGACTTTAGAAATATTCATCTACTCAGCAGTATTTTGCATGACTTAGTTCACTTGGGCAGCTATAGAAATCAAATAAATAAATAAACCTTTGCCTTTGTATCAGACCCCTCCTCATGCTCTCCATGAGGGTCCCACAGAGTTGGCCTTCTCCGGGTCCCGTCGACTAAACAATGTCGTTTGGTGGGCCCCAGGGGAAGAGCCTTCTCTGTGGCGGCCCCGGCCCTCTGGAATCAACTCCCCCCGGAGATTAGAACTGCCCCCACCCTCCTTGTCTTTCGTAAACTACTCAAGACCCATCTATACCGCCAGGCATGGGGGAGTTGAGACACCTTTCCCCTAGGCTCTTTATATTTTATGTTTGGTATGTATGTGTTGTTTGGTTTTTAAATATGGTAGGGTTTTATATGCTTCTTTTTTACTATTAGATTTGTTTCACTATAATATTGTTTTTATTATTGTTGTGAGCCGCCCCAAGTCTTCGGAGAGGAGCGGCATACAAATCTAATAAATAATAATAATAATAATAATAATAATAATAATAATAATAATAATAATCATTATTACTGTTCAACTGCCTTTTTAATCAAAGCATTAAGGTGACTGTCAGCCACCATACTGCTTGCTTGCTATTGGTTGTCATAAAAATGGGAAGAGGGGAGGAGTTCTCATTATCTACTATGCTGCTGAGTGGACGTGTTTACAGCCAGTTTAAGGTCAATCATCCCAGCATACCAGATGCAATGGCTCCACCTGGAGATGCGCCCCACATGATATCCTGGGGGGATGGGGATTGGACATTCAACCTGGGTTCTTGGGGGAAGGAAGGATTTGTGGATGCTTTCAATATGTGATTTTCACGCTTTTAGTCCTTAGATCTTGCTTTCATCTTGTTGCTGTCAGTTCATACTCGGTAAAAATAACTTTCTCTATAAACATGGAGTTGGGGTTTTTTTTTCCTTGAGTTTTGATCGGGGGCACATCTGACAGTGACAGATCAGAAAATGGCCTGTTGGTCAAAGTCATACCATTGATTAGAACTGCTTCCTCTTTTTGACAGGATGATTTGTCAAAGGTGTGCAGAAACAACTCTAAGTCTACTTAATGTTAGTGTCTTGGTTGACCAAGAATGATATGTGGCATACTAGATTGAAAAGAAATAGAAGATTTTAGGAATAGAACACAAGGATAGAAGATGCACATTAGGCTTCTAATCGCTCAACTGGCAATGTAGTGCTTTTCTGAGCTAAAGACAGCTTTTTTTGAGAGGTACAGCTTCACTTTGCAAAAAGTTGATCAAGTATCAACTAATCTTTTTAACATGTCTGGTTTTATTAAAACAAATAAACTCCCCAATTTATTTATTTTTTAACTCCGCAGCAAAATAATTTGAACTGCATTTGAAGAAAGACATGGTTTTAAAATAAATTGGAAACACAGGAGCAGAATCTCATTATAAAAAGGGATCAAACATATTCCATGTGTTCATAAATTCTTAAGACAATTTTTTCCATCGGTTCATGAAGAAAGTTCTTACTTTTTCTCTGAAGTAAATCTGAGGCAATTTCCTCTCCCTCATTATTTAAAATATTTGAAGGAAGGAAGGATTGAGTGGGGAAAAAACCCTCCTGTTTTCACATGTGATTTATTTATCTAGCTTTTTAGGGAATTCAGAAGTACAGTGGTACCTCAAGATACGAACCCCTCGTCTTACGAACAACTCGTGATACGAACCCGGGGTTCAGCCAAATTTTGCCTCTTCTTACGAACTTTTTTCGAGTTACGAACCTGCGTTCGGAGACAGCTGGGAAACCGCGCGGCTGTTTTAAAAGGTAACAGCCGGGTGGCGGGGCTTCCCAGAAGCTTCCCGAACACCGGTTCGTAACTCGAACAAAGTTCGTAAGAAGAGGCAAAATTTGGCTGAACCCCGGGTTCGGTTCGGGAGGTTCCTGGGAAGCCCCCCAGGCCGTCTGTGACCTTTTAAAACACCCGCGCCGCTTCGCAGCTGTCTCGCGAAGCCGAACGCGGAAGTTCGGCTTTAGCGTTCGGCTTCGGGAGACAGCTACGAAGCGGTGCGGGTGTTTTAAAAGGTCGCAGCCGGCCTGGGGGGCTTGCCAGCACCCCCCTGAACCCGGAAGTTCGGCAAAAGTTCGGGGTTCGGGGGGGGTGCTGGCAAGCCCCCCAGGCCGGCTGCGACCTTTTAAAACACCCGCGCCGCTTTGCAGCTGTCTCCTGAAGCCGAACGCGGAAGTTTGGCTTTGCCGTTCGGCTTCAGGAGACAGATGCGAAGCGGCGCGGCTCTTTTAAAAGGTCGCAGCCGGCCTGGGGGGCTTGCCAGCACCCCCCAAACCCGGGTTCGGGGTTTGGGGGGGTGCTGGCAAGCCCCCCAGGCCGGCTGCGACCTTTTAAAACACCCGCGCCGCTTCATAGCTGTCTCCCGAAGCTGAACGCGGAAGTTCGGCTTTAGCGTTCGGCTTCAGGAGACAGCTACGAAGCGGCGCGGGTGTTTTAAAAGGTCGCAGCCGGCCTGGGGGGCTTGCCAGCACCCCCAAACCCCGAACCCGGGTTCGGGGGGGTGCTGGGAAGCCCCCCAGGCCGGCTGTCACCTTTTAAAACAGCCGGAAAGCCGTTTTTTTGCGGGGGGTTTTTTGGTTGCACGGATTAATTGACTTTACATTGTTTCCTATGGGAAACAATGTTTCGTCTTACGAACTTTTCGTCTTACGAACCTCCTCCTTGCACCAATTAAGTTCGTATCATGAGGTATTACTGTATTATGGTAAGGAAAAAGCAGTTACATTGACAATTTTGCAAGCAAAGACCCTCAATGTACATCATTAAACTAGTTTTTATTGGAAATATTTTGGCTATCTTTGAAATTCTTCAGATGTCAGAGAAGTAGAATGGGCATTTTTTTAATGTTAGATATATGCTTTTTAAGGATTTAAATTTAAGAATGATAGGGAAGAAAGAAAGCTTGGACCCTTTATTACTGTTATAATGAAAAGGCAGTTTACAATATAAAATTCTAAAATCAACTAAAATAATAACAACTGTTGGCACTGAAAAACAGGAAAATGTGACTACAATTCAAGCAACTATGATGATCAATTGAAAACTCATCAGGTATTTAGAATGAAAAAGAATATTGATAAAATTAAAAAAGACTCATTCCTTTTGAGAACTCCTAAGTAGTTTTTTTTACAGCAAGACAGCAATTAATTACTGTTCTTTTTGTGTGTGTGTGAGTACTGTAACCTACAGTCCCAGTTTCTCAGCCAAGTACTAACCAGGTTTAACCCTGTTAGTTTTTTTAAAATTAGTCAATATCATCTTTTCTAGAACTTCCATATAACACACTCACACACAAGCACATATACCTTTCCTGTTTGGATTTATATTTAAACTGAAAGCAACAAACTTTTCAGCTTTGTATTGTCATTTTATTTAAATCACTGTTTTACAATACTGACAACAAAAAAGAAATAAGTCATAAATCACAGTTATGTGCTCAAATGAATTTTTTTACGAGATGATGGCTATTTTATGAGTACCATCAATCATTGGGTTATCATAAAGCATTATTCTTTCTCATTTTAATAATAGTAATAATAAAAGTAAGAGGTGGAGAGGACACTGAAGCATGCATTCAAAGGCTATATTTTAAGTGGTCATTTGGAGAATGTTAAATGAACTGTGTTACGAATCCACCTATGAAGCAACATTTTATTTTTGCGTTTATTATTTTTAGTTCTTGGTATATTAGGTAAATCACATAATTAGCCTGCTAAAGTGCCAAATGAAAGACTCACTGCTGTCAACTCATTTATAATGACAGAAGCCGTCTTCCATGTCAACATTAATAACTTTTATAAGATGTGGAATTACTGGCTATACCTTTCTGATTCCAAATTCTATGAAGTCTACAATGAATGCATGTATTTGTGCATTTTTACTCTTAGTTCTTTTTTGGAGGAGATATTTGAAATGAAGAGGGGGAAAAAACAAGACTTAGACTCTGCACTGAACTGGAATATCTACATGAAAGAAAAACATCTGAGGGAAAAAATGTATTATATGTTTCTTGGACTTTGCCAATTAATATTACATGAAGATGGAGGAAACACTGGAAATCTGTTCTGCAAATGTTCAAAGGAATGAGATAAAGCCTATGTCCCTCCCCCAAATAATATCTCCCCTCTTGATTCAGTCTGATACTGTTGTCAGATGAAAGGCTGCATCTGAACTAGGGGAATCTGTGGTGTGTGTGTGTGTATGTTTGTGTGTGAATAACATCAAAATGAGGGGCACATCCAGGTGAGATTTCACATAGATGCAACAGTTGTACTCTATATTAACTGGAGCAGGCTTTGATACACAACACAAATGCCCTTAATATACACTTTGAATGTACTTCTAAAAGCATTAAGATCCCAGCAGTTCATGTGATGGATTTTTTTAAAAAAATCTGGTCTGCTTCAAAATGCTGACATCAATTCTGAAAATCCTGACTGGAAAACAAAATGGAGGAAGAAAACAGTGTTGCTGTGGATTAGGGATGTCCAGCATTGGCAAGTTCAAGACTCTTGGATTGAACTGCCAGAATCCTATAGCCAGTATGGCTGGCTGGGGGATTCTGGGAGTTGAAGTCCATAATCTTAATGTCACCACGATTGGACAGCCTTTAAGTCCACAATCCTAAAGTTGTCATGATTGGACACGATTAACTGTATTTTTCAGACTATAAGACACATCTTTTTACCCACCAAAAGAGGGTGAAAACATGGGTGTTTCTTATACACCGAATGTAGTCCCATCTACCCAGCCACCCCCACCCTTTGTTAGTTGCCTCCCAGCAATTTATCTCCTTGCAGCAAAGAGAACAGAGCCTGTTAAGCCAAGCAACTCATTATCAGCTTCCCAACTCTTAGCTGACCGACGCTGCAAGGCAAGTCACTGCTAAAATGAAAGTGAAACTAAAGTGCAGCTTTACCTGTAAGAAGGCAAAGGAGCAAGGAGGTAAGTCAATAACTACAAATGTGTATAGAATGTTCAAATTATTAGACTTACTTTTTAAAGACTGCTTTATAATTGTTCTAGACAACTTAACAAAATGAAGAAGCTTTTTAAAATAAATGCTTGATCTGAAGAGGCCCAGTGTTATTGCATTTTCTTTTAAATAATAGAGAATAATGTATACTTCCAGAAAGCCAGATCAGTTATAAAGATCTGTGAAAGTATAATCTGAAATGTAGCAGTGTCTTGTTTCATAAGGCGGCTGAGTTAAATCCTGACTTAGTCATTTTTGGAGTAGACTTATTTATTAATTGGACTTTTATGCCACCCCTCTCTGAGGACTCGGGGTGTCTTAAGATTTATTTAAATAATTGGGAGGAGTTAGTGTGACTACATTTAGGAAAACTTTCTGGCATACTGTCATAATATACATTTCTCCAATTCTTTTCTATTTTTATGGGTTAGGCACACATGCACAGAAATACACAGCAAACAGTATATATCATCTGTGCTGTTTGGCAAATTGCTGGGACGCAGAGGCCTTTTTTCCTTGTTTTCCTCCTCCTCAAACTAAGGTGTGTCTTATATTCCAGTGTGTCTTATACTCTGCAAAATACGGTACTATAGATGTTCCTTACTCATAATACTTTTCTGAATCCATTCCAATTTTCTTAAATCTTTAAATCCTTCTTAAATAATATTCCATATGAGATTTGTCCTATGTTGAACAGTGTTAAATTATTACTTCCTGTAATCTGTAAACTATAATTATGTAGATGAAGTATAAAATTACTTTTATTGCAGCTTTGTTGACATTTAGTTGATCATCATCTACAATTTCAAAGTATGCAAAAGCCCATCCTAAACCTGCAATTTCTTTTTTTTCCTAAGTGAAGAAATTCATTTGTCTCTGCAAAGTGTCCTTTGGTTATTTTTAGTTCATTCCTCCAATTTACCAACTTATCATATTGAATTTTATTAGGCATTAGCTCTCCCATCCAATTTTTTATAATATGCAAATTTGATATGCTTCCTGCCAACTCATTCATCCATTTAATGAATAAAAATGACAAAGGGTATTTTTTTTCCTAGAACCAAATCCATCAGTACCCCACTTAGTATGTTCTTCCAGCTGATGACTAATGTGTACAGTCTGAGTAGTTTCAAGCCAGCAATGGATCCAATAATTATCATGCCACCCAGCCTACATTTAACTTGCTAATCAGGATACAAATTTGTGTAGTTGAGAAACATATCAATAGAACCAACTCATTTGTCTTCATTCTTAAGAACTATTTCCAGATTGTAATGGACTTTAGAACAGATGCAAAATCTCAGCGTTAGGTACAGACTGATGTTCTCATACATAAATAGAACAAAGTTTGCTTTGAACATGCAGTTATTCTAATCCAACCTAGAAGTAATTTCCCTCCTCTTTATATCTCTCTCTTTTATTATCTTCTTCACTATTAAATGTTGAATTGTAAGCTGCTCAGGGGTCTTATTTTACTTATTTTGTTATTGCCAATTTACTCTAATGGATTCTGTATTAATAAACTTACCATACTTTTTTGAAACACCCTTCCTAATCATTCTCTGAAAGATTAGGCATTTTTGAATATATTTTTAAAGTTTCACTGTTTATTTCTCCTGTGCACTTAACTGTACTGGAGGAGAAGGTCAGAAGTTACCTAAAACAAATAGTGATAACTTTCTGGTTGATCATTATGTACCATGTAATGCTTCTCATGCCATTATACTCTGCTGTTGAATCCAGAAATGAACTGTTCTCACCATTAACTTTAATACCACGACTTTGAAAATAAAAAGGTACTTTTTATTTTCACCAACTGGTGGTTTATGGACCACTGGTGGTCTATGAGAAAATTTTGGTGATGTGTAGAAAAACTATTTGCATTTTTTATAATGCACTAATATATTCAATGAACAGTTGTGTTGCTGCAGAGAATATGCCCCTTCAGAGTCTTTTTGTGCAGGTTGATGGGAGGCAGAAATTCCAACTTGGAGCTCCGTTGATATTTTGTGACAAATTTTAAAGATTTGATTTGATCTTTTCAACCCACTGCAAATGAAATAAGAACAGGCAATATTCTAATAGCTCAACTGGGATCATTGTACACCTTACTCACAAAGTTTCTCATGGAAAAGAGACACTGAGGAGTAAGAACTAAAAGACAACAATGATTGCCCTCAGCTAAAGAACTGCCATTTCTGCTGCTTAGTAGCAATGCACCTTCAGTCAAGTTTATTACCTTCTCAGAAGGACACTGGTTGGCTTTTAGGATATCTTCTCTCATGTTACAGCCTGTATCAAATGTGCCAGCCAGGACTTAAGATCTCACAGTTCATGATATTGCTAGCCTTAATGAAGCTTTGCAGACACATGCTTGAGATTCAATCGATTATTCATTACATTTATATCAGGGTTTTTTTCCTGGAGCTAAAACTATCCTCCTTTTTCCTAAAGTATGCATGCAGAGAGAGAGAGGGTCTGGGTCCTTGCATGGCCTCAGAGACTCCCAAATTTATATCCCCAATAACCAGGGGGGGGGGGGGGCAAATATATTGGAGAATAATGCCTAGGCAGATGCTCCAAGATGAAGAAGCTAAGTATAATTAACCTCCAATTAGTCTATAACAGATGCATATACAGGTGATAAAACCCTGTGTGTGTGTGTGTGTGTGTGTGTGTGTGTGTGTGTGTGTGTCTTTAACTCTGCAAAGCAACTCAGGAGGCAACTACAACAGATAAGCGTATAGTCCTCAGGATTTAAAAGAGACATAATGTCAGCCTGGAACAATTTGGTGCATGGTACCCTTACTTGTTTCCAATATTTGTGTAAATGCCTCAAGCCCATTATGTAAGGTAACAGCAGCAAGGAGGTGGCTGACCTCCAAAGAATCCTAAAATGTCATTCATGTAATATGCTATTGAGAAGTAACATATGAAGGCTGTCTGATGCCAATCTTGTTACAACACAATCAGGTAGCATTTCTGGCACAAAATAAGGAACAATCAGTGCTTACATGACTTAGACAAGTTATTATGACACTAAAGAACACAGGTGTTAATGCAGAGGGAACATCTTTTTAAAAAAATAATAATTAATTTTTTAAATTAGTTTTAATTACAATATAAGACTCACACAACATAAAACAAGTGTTTTGTGAATTGTGCCCACCACCAGACAAACATTCATACCCCACCACCAATCGGGGGTGTTTCTTGTATAAACTATTTTAACCCAAGAGCAAAATATCTATTTACATATTATAAAGTGATTCCAATTTGTTCCTTGTAATTTGGTCTCGGATTCTATTCACCATGTATCATCTTACCTTGTCCCATCGTCCCATCAGTTGTCGCAAGTCAGTTTCATTAACCAAATTCATCCTTTTGTCTATAATCTCAAATTGAATGTGGTCCACCATGTACCGGTACCAATTTTGCATTGTCCATTTTGTTGCAACCTTCCAACCCAAGACTATTACCGCCTGAGCGCTTTCTATCGCTGCTTGTTTTATTTCTCTAAATTCTCCCATCTCATTACTTTTGACTAATACTACCATTTCCTTAGTAATTATCCATCTTATATTTAACATCCTATTAATATCCTCTTGCATTTTTTGCCAAAAATTCTGCACTACCGGGCATTCACAAAACATATGCATAAACACTCCTTTATCTTGGCACCCATGCCAGCAAATACCTTTAACATTCTGCTGAAAGTATGCAAGTTGAACGGGTGTGTAATACCACTTATGTAATATTTTCCTTCTCGTTTCACTAACTCTTGTATTCTTAAATTTCCTTATATTCTCTAATATATTTTTCATCTCTCGCGCCTCTACTTGTATCGCATTTTGCCACCATTTAGTCAATCCTTGGATCACATCCCCGTCTGACTGCACTAACATCTTATATATATTGCTTGCTTGCGCCTTGGTACCCTCACTTTTTTCTCTTATTATTTTCTCTAACTCTATCTCCTCCCTAAATAGTGCTTCTTTATTCTCCCTTTCATTCAGATATTTACATATTGCATTTGTTTGTAGCCATCTTCCCTTACCCAACCACCATTATATACGATTTCTACTTGGCCTCCTATCCTTCTCATATAACTGTTCTATCTTAATTATCCCTCTTCCCTTCAACTCTCCTATAACCCTATTTAGATTTGTTTCATTATCTCTTAGATAATTAGAGATAATGCAGAGGGAACATCCGAGACATGGAGGGAGGGAGATCAGCTTCAGAATCCCTAGCACAGAGCAAGGATTCTGGCTGGTATTTGAATATGCTCAATATTAATATTTGGCCTATTGGAAAAGGTACTAATGACACTCCCAGGTCCTAAGCATTCTTAGGTCTTTACAAGCATCCTAAGATCCTTTGTTATCTGAAAAACTCAACACATGAACACTGTTAAGAGTCCCATCTGCCCAAAAATCACTTTAATGGCACTGTCTGCAATAGGCACTCCCCCGTTGAACATAACTGTCTGCAGCAATAAAGCTTTATTACAATCTTAACTCGCATAGACTTTGGCATGAGCCAGCAGTGTGCAGCAGCTGTCAAAAAAGCCAACACAGTCCTAGGCTGCATTAACAGAGAGACAGAATCAAGATCACATGAAGTGTTAATACCACTTTATAATGCCTTGGTAAGGCCACACTTGGAATACTGCATTCAGTTTTGGTTGCCATGATGTTAAAAAGATGTTGAGACTCTAGAAAGAGTACAGAGAAGAGCAACAAAGATGATTAGGGGACTAGAAGATAAAACATATGAAGAACAGTTGCAGGAACTGGATACGTCTAGACCTTCCCAGTGATTATGGAAACAATGTAAATTATTAAATTGGTATTGAGGAGGTTAAAGGGTGAAAAAGAAAGATTTACTCTATCACGTTAAGCCAACCAGTATGGCTTATAGACCATTGTATGTGAGTCAGCATTCCTAGTTAGTAAGTCTAGTTAAACAAACTAGGGTTAAACAAATAATGGTTTTGTACAATAGTATAATATAGGAATAGTATAATATAGGAATCCAGATCTGTACACAGATCTATGCACAGAGAATTTCAGTGAGATTGTAGATAAGCAAGGTTGTTTTGAAGTTTGGGGCATGGGCCTTTAATTGGATATTTCGGGAAGTATCTACCTACCTGAGAACATTGGTATCTACCTGAGAACATCTACCTACCTGAGAACATTAGTAGGACACAGTAGTTGTGGACTGAAAACAGAGGTGGGTTCCTCCCAGTTCACTCAAACCAGTAGCAACCCACTGGTGATGACACGATGATGTCATGGAACTGGTTTGGTTGTTGCTGGTCCATGGAGGCCGCCAACTTTTTAAAAAAAAAATTCCCCATTTTTGGGGGGGCGTGAGGGAATTTTTTTTGGGGGGGGGGCGGTCTTCTGTGAAGGCACAGAAGCCAAGTTTCTGGCACCTCACATGCATCACCATCTTGTTTGCAGCTTTTGTGGGAGGGATGAAGCAAACCGGCAGCGAGGGAAGTTACAACCCACCCCTGACTGAAAACAATAATAAAGGGGATGGAGATGATAGAAAGATACATTAAAATGGGAAAGATGGTAAGCATTAGAAATAATCTAACAAAAATATTACTAAAATACAAGGGATGCTGTTTAGAATAGCACAAATGAAAAATTAAAACCGTCTAATATAACAGCAGTTGTTTTCTCTCCATCTTGTAATATTTGTCTAACTGTAACTATTTCTATTCCAGCTGGTTTTATAAGAACTGTAATTTTAATAACCAGGGCCTCCTTCCTCTACTCCTCATTTCTTTTTTCATCTTTTTCTAATGTTCTGTCTTGCAATGTGGTTATTAAAGATGCAAAGTGTTTTTAAGAAAAGGTGGCAACCCCAATTTAGCACCACAAGTAAGGCTAAATATATAGAGATTGGAACTTACATTTTTAAGAATGAAGTACTCAGCATTAATTGGAAGGGCACATCTGTCTACTTTGTGTCTCCCATTTTTTATTCTTTTTCAATCTGATTAAAAGAAGCCTGTGCACTTCATAATATTTATGTAGAAATGTGTAGGTTTATATAACTGCTTCATAAAAACAAACAAATGCAAAATGATCAAAATCCTAATCTGTCTGTAATGATTATAGCATTGGCGTGTCTTTGTGGCACATCCAAGAAGTAAGCCAATAATGATGTGAAAAGATACAGAACCATGAAATCTAGAATTACTCCCTGTTCCCTGTTCCATAGAAAAACAACTCTATGATTCTGAAGTGAATGGGAATTTTATTCAGACATAACCAAGGTAAGTAATGATTTAAAAAATGGAAAGTACCAGCCCCTCCTCCAGACAGAGAGATGTTACTGGCACAAGACTGGATTCAGTTGACAACTGATATCAATATCAACTGGTATCTAAAAACCTAAAATATACATAGAGAAGAAGTACTGATAGCTAGAGTGACTGGAGATAAATATGAAAAAGAGAAAGAACCTGTAAGAAGTAAGCTGTGAACCAGACAGTTTTAGCCCTAAGTGGCATAAACATAAACCACTATCAGCTTTAAGATTACCAAGTGCTGCACGAATCTAATAATTTGTGAGAAGGGCAAGAAAGAAAGGGAAAAAAACTTTTGAGCCCCAAGGATATAAGTTATTGTTTTCTTTGGTTTTGTTCTCTTTTTAAGTAAAGGTGCTTATTAAGCCAGTTATGTCTGTGAGACTGCTGCTGTGTTCTAGTCAGGATCAATTATGTATCCATGTAAAGTCAGAAAGTTTGTGATTTACTTCCAGGTCCTGGTCAAAGACCACTATGCCAGTTCCTTTCCCCGAGTTGAAGCTTTATGAAGACAGGACAATAATAGCTTGAGAAGATAACGGTCCTGATCGGTCACAGCAAAACAAAGAAAAAGAACCTACGATGCCTCCAACTCATCATATTATTCTTGTCAGATATTCACTGATGCAAGAGTTATATTGTTCTCTCAAATTGCTGCGGGTACATCCCTTCATAAGAGGGGACATTCTTCAAGTAAACCTGTTGGGATAATTCAAATAATTGATGTAGTAATCTAATTTTACAAATCAGCATTGAAAACTATGGTGTATGCAGATGGCTCAGGAATGCTGGGAGTTCAGTTCCAGATAGTTTAGAGAAGCCAGAGTTGAGAAGAAATTAGGTAATTAAATGGTTAGTTGTGCTCATTGGAAAACTGTTTTGCCACTGGACAAGAAGTGACTCAAAGACTGGTATATTCGAGATAAACCATGTGTTATCTGTGATGAAAATGTGAAAAATAAACTCCAATCACTCTTTTAATAATACCAAATGCAAAGTAGAGCTAAGGAAATTAAAAAAAAAATAAACTAGTAAATATTTGAACCCCCCGCAATTGGTGGTGGTGGTGGTGGTATTGTCAGTTGGGTGATGGGCACATGCACTGTGCACTGTTTTATGTTTGTTTATGTAACTTTTATGTGCAAAACCAATAAAAAATATATTTTTAAAAAAGAGATAAACCATATGTTATTGTGGCTATGCTACCAAGGAATGTTCATGTTCCCTGTTCTAAGTACAGGAAAAACCATAATCTCAATATGTTATTTGAAGAGATGCTTAGTTAAGCTCTAAGCAATTTTAAGGAATGGCCACATCCTGTTTTCTCTTAAAAGAAAGTATCAGTTTCTTTCTTTCCAAAGATACTTGAGGAATTCATTCTTTTTTCAGTTCATTATGAGTAATATGATTCAAATCTCTGCACTAATGAACATGTCTCAAGAGGCACTTATCTACTGGATAATGCAATTCAGGCATTAAAAATCTATCAAAATGCACAGAAGGCTGCAAACTTTTAGAGTAAAACAAGAAATGTGAAATGTAGAAGTAAGTTTTAAAAATACAGATTGTTTTAAACATATATTCAATGTCTTTTATAAAATATATTTGACTCTATACAGACAAAAATGAAAATTTAAACATGAATAGCCTTTCAACTATTTCCTATCATATATATTATAATCTACAGGAATGGAATGGATTTATGAAAATATGGGAATAGAAATGGATCAGAAGCAGACAAATCCATCAACAGATAACCTTGAATGAATATCAATAAAGCCACCTTTAAATGCTCACTGGGCTCCTTGATTCCCTAATTTTTTTTCTTTTAATCCAATATTTTCTCAATCTTGCCAGCTTTCAGATGTGTGGACTTCAGTTTCAGAATTCTTTGCCAAGGTTGAGAAACACTGACATAACCATTGGAAAATTGGTACAGTGTGACATGTAGCACCAGACTTAGAATCAACCTTGATTCAACCAAAAGACAGAGAGAGAAAAATCAAAGGTGAAATGATAGAGAAGCAATAATTTTATTAGCTTTTGGTTAAGAATATCGTTGAAAAGTTTATTTGGTGTTTTGGATCTGAGTCCAAAGAAGTGTTTTGATATGAATTTATGCCCTGGTGTATTACATGTAGCACATCGGTGCATAGTCTCAAGATCACACAGACAAATGGAAATCACCATTCCAGCAGTTGGTATCATTTTGGAAAAAGACAGAGCTGCTCTAATGAAGGGGAGACAGGTGCTGCATTTGTATTGCTGGAGAGACGGAGTAACGACACGGACACCAGAGCTGGATTTAAAATTGGGTCATTTTTATTAACATAAATTTGCATAATTTATTCAAATATTATTGTATAAATTAGCATAAACAACTATGACCCGGAACTGGACCTGCAGGGTCAAACAAATACTTCCGGGGCGGAAATGACGTATGCCAGCAAACATTCCTGGGCAACTCATGGGCGTATCTCGATGCAAGGTCCAGGTGAGGGCCAGGCCGTCACCTGTGACCTTTTCTGCCATGCTGTGCATGAGGGGGGTCCCACCGGCTAACCCGAATCGGGGAATTAAAGGTGTAGGACCCAAAGACAGGTTCCCCCCAGCTGCTCAGGCAGAAACTCCCTCCATGAGCTTGCGGAGAACCTGTCAATCATCCCCAAAGATGCCCAAGGGAGAACGCGCGGTTGCTAAACCACCCAATTTTCCGCCCCTAACCTGCCTACCCAAATGACCAAAGGTAAGCCAATTAACCTAATTAATGCAAGCACCCCCTAACCGCACAGCCAGCACCCCAGTGTGGAATGGGCGAAAAAACAGCCCAGCTAAGAGGCAGAACTGCAAAAAATTCCCATTCGGCCCCCTAAGGGCGACCCCGAAGCACACTGCAAAATAGTGGAGGGCGGGCGGGTGTCTGCTCTGTAGATCGGTCCGGGCGAAAAGGAAGAGCCTCGGGCCTGCTCGCCCTTATATAGGGCAAGCAGGCCCCGCCCGGACCAATCAGGGCCTTAGCCAATCAGGCCCTGCTCTCCCGAGCGAAGTCTCGCATCGCGAGACTTCGCCCGGGATCCAAAATGGCGGCCGCCATGAGGGACCGTGTCTCCCGGTCCCTCCAGCAAAGCCTGCCTGCCGGGTAAGTCCGGCGCTGCCCTTGCTGGAGAGACGGAGTAACGACACGGACACCAGAGCTGGATTTAAAATTGGGTCATTTTTATTAACATAAATTTGCATAATTTATTCAAATATTATTGTATAAATTAGCATAAACAACTATGACCCGGAACTGGACCTGCAGGGTCAAACAAATACTTCCGGGGCGGAAATGACGTATGCCAGCAAACATTCCTGGGCAACTCATGGGCGTATCTCGATGCAAGGTCCAGGTGAGGGCCAGGCCGTCACCTGTGACCTTTTCTGCCATGCTGTGCATGAGGGGGGTCCCACCGGCTAACCCGAATCGGGGAATTAAAGGTGTAGGACCCAAAGACAGGTTCCCCCCAGCTGCTCAGGCAGAAACTCCCTCCATGAGCTTGCGGAGAACCTGTCAATCATCCCCAAAGATGCCCAAGGGAGAACGCGCGGTTGCTAAACCACCCAATTTTCCGCCCCTAACCTGCCACAGGAGCGGGGGTCAGATCTCTATCTTGGCCCCCCGACTCCCCCCTCTAGCTGCGCCAGCTCACGCAGAGACCGCTGCAGGTCCTGTAAGAAGATGGCGTTCCCCTGATCAGACAGGTGAACGCCATCATTACGGTAGAGCCATGGCTTATCTATTGATATAAGGGGATGAGGTATTACCACTCCACCCAATTCTCTAACCGTTTTCCCCATAGCCCTATTCACCCGTCTCCTAGCCCGGTGAATGGCCCTAAGGGAAGAGGCATCCCTCCACACAATCCTAGGTAATATGTCTGACCACACCACCTGCGTGGTGGGCCAGACCTCACGAAGCCTTCGCAGGTCTTCGCGTGCCTGGATGAGCAGCGCCAGGCCTCCCAGCATGCACAGGTCATTGCCACCTAAGTGCAATACCAGCCACCTGGGTGCGGCCACAGGACGCTGCCCACCCAGACCCCTTTGGGCGCGACTCCAGGAGCCGCCCCCCATATTGCCGGGCGCAGCCACAGAATGCTGACCGCCCAGCAACGCCGGTAGGAGACCCTCCCACCGCATACCTCTCCGGCCCATCCAGGTAATGTTGACCCACCGCCCCAGGGACAGGTGGGTCCCGATGGCGCTCCTGGCTGCCGCGCGGCCGGCCCAGAAAATCATGCTGTGGCCACACAGCAGCGCCGTCGGTTTCGTGTTAGCCTGGGGACCTGCAAGAGGACACAGACACAGAGAGGTTACCTAGCCTAAGCCCTGCCTGGGATCCTCAGCGGGCCGAACATAACCCAAATATGCCGCTGACCGCCAGCGGCCGATCTCCCGAATCCGATGGGCCGGGAAACCAGAAAGTGCCGCGCTAGTGGCGGCGCCGATACGGAACGAATGCGTTCCATAACCGGCGGGATCCATGCCCACCTGGGCCATCGCCCTAGATACTAAAGCCCAGAACTGGAAACGGGTCAGAGGGGTACCGTCACAATGCCTAAACAGGTACCCCTGACCTGACCCCCTCATACCACAATAAAGCCGTAGGGCGGCCACCGGACACACTGACTGGTCGGTGGCCGCACTAAGTTGTAAGGCAACCCCTCTGTGCAGCTGATCCGTTTTAGACCTTCTCACTACAAGGGACACCCCCCCTTGTCTAAAGGCCAGATCAGCGAACTGGAAGGCCCGGAGCGAAGTGTCAGCCTGAGACGAAGCCATGGCCTCGCTGACCCGAAGGGCCCCAAAGAACATGACACAAGCCGCTGCCCTGAAAAGACGGGCCTCGTACAATGAGGAACACAGACTGCCAAAAACCACGTTGATTGATGACAGCTGCTCCACCGTCAGGGGCTGACGAGTGTCACCTGGGGCCCCCGCTTGCTCCCTAAGCCAGCCCTCCAGCATCTTCCGGATGCGAAAGTCACCCGAAAGATCTGCAAACCCCCCCGCCTTGGACAGAAAGGCGAGGCCGGCTAACCGGGACCGGATCGTCCTAACTGACAGGCCACGCTGCCTAAGTTGGACGCAAAACTCGGCCAAATGCTCTACAGGGACAGGCCAACTAAGCTGGTAACCCCTGCCCTGCCTAAACTCCCCAAACTCCTTACCTGCACGCTGGTATGCCCTGAGGGTGCCGGGCGCTACAGACAAGGAGATTGCCCGGGATGCCTCGCCTCTCCACCACTCTGGATCCCTCCCAGACTCCAGAGGTGGCTGGGGAACGCTTCTGGCAGTTCTCGGGCCCACGGGGCCAGGGTCCGAAACCTGGACAACTGACCACGGGACAAGGCATCAGCAACCCCGTTATCTAACCCGGGGACATGCTTAGCCAAAAACAATGCGTTTAGAGACAAGGACCTGTGCACAAAATGGCGGACAAGCCGCATGACCCTGTCGCTCTTTGAGGACAGGGCATTCACCACATGGACAACCGCTAGGTTGTCACACCAAAAGTGCACAGTCTTGTCCCTAAACTGCTCCCCCCAAAGCTCTAAGGCCACTATTAAGGGGAAGAGCTCCAGGAACGTAAGGTCCTTAACCAACGAAGAGGCACTCCATTCCGGAGGCCATGCCGACCAGCACCACTGGTCACCTAACACTACCCCGAAACCACAAGTCCCCGCGGCGTCAGAGCAGAGCTGCAACTCAGCTTCCAACAGAAGCTCGTGCCTCCAGAAAGACAACCCGTTAAATCTATCCAAAAAATCCCGCCACACGCCGAGGTCAGCCCTGACCCCGGCGCAAAGGCGGGTACGATGATGGGGCAAACGGAGCCCCTTCATCGCATCATACAACCTCCTGGAAAAAGCCCTTCCAGGAACAACTACCCGACAGGCAAAATTAAGAATGCCTGCCAGTTCCTGAAGCTGCCGTAGGGTCACCTTCCGGCAGCCCAGGACCTCATCAAGCTTCCGCTTAATCTTTACCAACTTCTCTAGGGGTAATCTGGAAGATTGCTCCTCTGAGTCCAATTCAATACCCAGAAAGGTAATCCTGGTGGCGGGGCCTTCGGTCTTCTCAGAGGCTAAAGGCACCCCTAATTGAGCACAAAGGGCTTCGAAGTCCCGCATCAAAGCAAAACATTGCTCCGAATGCGCAGGCCCCGCCAAAAGGAAATCATCAAGGTAGTGAACGACCGTACCCAGGCCACTTTGCCTCCTGAGCGCCCACTCCAAGAAGGTGCTAAAACTCTCGAAAAGAGAGCACGAGACAGAGCACCCCATGGGCAAAGCTCTGTCCACGTAATAGCCCCCCTCGAAATGGAAGCCCAACAGCTCAAAGTCGTCTGGGTGTATGGGGAGGAGCCGGAATGCCGACTTAATGTCGCATTTACCCATAAGGGCTCCCACCCCACACTTCCTAACCATAGTCACGGCTGCATCAAAGGATGCATACCGGACTGAACACAACTCGTCAGGAATGAAATCATTCACTGACTCCCCTTTTGGAAAAGACAAATGGTGAATCAACCTAAATTCACCACTCGCCTTTTTGGGGACCACACCTAAGGGAGACACACGAAGATTCGGGAAGGGCGGCTCCGAGAAGGGCCCCAGGACCCTGCCTTCGGCAACCTCCTTCCCAATCTTCTCCCTAACAATGTCTTCATGACCAACAACCGACCTAAGGTTGTCAGACATGAAGGCCTTCCTAACACCCTGATAAGGGATCCTAAATCCCTCTGTAAAACCTAGCAAGAGAGCGGCCGCTCTCGAGCGAGGGTGGTAGTCGCCCAACCAACCCTCAAGCACCCCTAAATTAATTGGGCTGGGCCCCTTTTCCCCCAGCAGGTGGGGGAGGCTTTGGGGGACCCGAGCCTTTCTTTTCAATCCCCTTCTTGGGGCGGGGGCACACGGCTGCGGAATGGTTTCCCCCACAACTTCCGCAGGCGTGACGAAACCTGCAAATGGGGCGAAAACACGCCCCCTTTGCAGCGAACTCGTGACATATTAAAGAGGCACCCTTACTAACGGCACCCGCCACAGCCTTGGCCGGCGCGGGCGTCGCAGGCTCCTCCTCCATAAAATGACCGCTATCGGTCCTATCACAACCCTCCTTCCCTGACATATGAGTGGCCTGGAACCACAGGTCCGGAACCACCATATCCCAAGGCAAGTAGGGGTCATGGGCAATACGCATACGGAAGCCCTTGTCGTAGTGCCTCCATATGGTCCCCCCATACTCAAAATGGGCCCTCGCTATCAGGTCGATGTACTTCAGCAAGGCAGCGGCCCTCCCCGGCTGCCTCTGAATGACCACCGACGCAAAGGTCAGAAATGCATACAGCCACGAGCTGAAGCATTTCGTGACCTTTGTCTTTTTCACCTTCTCCCCAGGGACAACCTCTTTATCTTGTTTAGGGACCTCCCTGTTCAAGATGGAGAACAAATCAACGTACTCCCCCCGCCAGATTGCCTCCTTAACTGACGGGTGCAGATGGTACCCTAGAGGTGTGGCGGGCAACCCACAAGGGATGGCCCCAGGCTTGATGCTGGCGAACGGGTCCCACACCGTGGTGGCCCCCGAGCCCAGCACCCCAAGCCCCGGTGGATACATGAATGGGACCGGTGGCATAATGGCCGGTGGAGGAGGAATCCAACCCCCCACCCCCGCCCCAGGTGGGACAGGCACCCCCAGCGCCCCCACTGGCGGAGCTGGCGGGGACCAAACCTGACCACAGGTGCCTGCAGCAGCCCCCGTGAAACTGTTGCCACCCCCCAAAGCTGGCGGGATGAACCCGGGACCCTGGATGGGCAGTAGCGGAGATGTGCCTGCATGTGGTGCAACCTCACCTGCCCCGTAAGGGGTAGAAGCCATCCACGGTGGGCCCATCCTGGTTGGGCCCTGGAAAGATGACCATTGCCCAGGCTGGGCCATCTGTCCAGCATGGCCCGTCTGCCCGGTGCTGCCCGCCTGTCCGGTTCCCGCCATCTGTACTTCGTGGGCCACCTGCCCAGTTGGGGCCGACTCCTCTTCGGGGTCTGCGCCCCAAG
The DNA here is from genome assembly GCF_031021105.1 of Erythrolamprus reginae. Lineage (NCBI taxonomy): Eukaryota > Metazoa > Chordata > Lepidosauria > Squamata > Dipsadidae > Erythrolamprus > Erythrolamprus reginae. The sequence goes on along the minus strand of NC_091951.1, from coordinate 256,189,204 downwards.
CTGCGGTGGCAGCCGAGGAAAGCCCCTCCGGGCCTGCCCCCGACCGCCACCTCTCCAACTCGTCGAGCCGCTCCAGGACCCTGGCCCAGGAGAGAGAAGGGGACACCTCGGGTTGAGGGACTGTGGGCATAAACCCTACCACCACCCCCACCGGGATCCCCCCCGGGGGCCCCTCCGCCGCCGCCCGAGCCCGGGCAGACGGCCTGGCAGCCCTCCTAGGCCGCACCACAGGTTGGGCCGGGAGGGCCTTAGCTGGCCGCTTTTTAGGGGCCATACCACTACAATCTATTTTTTGACAAGAAAGAATAGGGCGGGACCAAGCCCTCCCCCAACGGGCCCTGCACCCCTTGAACAAGGCCTGCCCTAACAGCAGGCCTCAGCAGTGCAAACCCACCAAGGAAGCCAATCCCCCCCTTTCAATGGGCGACAAGGCCCAAAACCAGGCCTTTATCCCAGGCCTACAATCCCCCCAGCGACCCCCGCGGGCCCGCGAGGCCACCAGAAGGCAGCACCCCCCTCCCTACTATGAAGGACAATGAGGCTCCAAACCGGAGCGGAGCCCAGCCGATGCTGGCTCCGCTAATGATGCAAAAGGCTTTCCACCCCACCACAGGCCTCAAAATGGCGCCTCGCACGAGGTCGCCAAACAAAATGGCCGACGGAGCAGACCGATCGAACGTCTGCTCTGTAGATCGGTCCGGGCGAAAAGGAAGAGCCTCGGGCCTGCTCGCCCTTATATAGGGCAAGCAGGCCCCGCCCGGACCAATCAGGGCCTTAGCCAATCAGGCCCTGCTCTCCCGAGCGAAGTCTCGCATCGCGAGACTTCGCCCGGGATCCAAAATGGCGGCCGCCATGAGGGACCGTGTCTCCCGGTCCCTCCAGCAAAGCCTGCCTGCCGGGTAAGTCCGGCGCTGCCCTTCCAATGCATTTCTTAAATATTTTGTTAAGGTTTACTGCAAAGCATAGAGTTGTGTGGGGTCAATCCCACTAATGTCAACCCTTTTGCGAATGTGCAAAATCTTAAGCAGTGATTTTATAAAAGAAAAATATACCCACAGGTTTACAAAAATTAATTATCCTGGCATTAATTCCTACTTTCAAGTCTGTTTCTTCTGCAAGTTAGAAAGTAGAAGACGATGTTATATTAATTTCAAATTTATTGAAGTATCTTTAATTTTTTTGCCTTTTGCAGAAAAAAATGTACAGATAAACAACACTTCTATGACAGAATCAAACCTGTCATATTTCACAGAAACTGGTAATAGACTTTTCCATCTGCATTTCTTTTTTAAAAGGTGTATGTCATTTTTATTTGTTTTTGTTTTAGAACAGAATGTGGTAAAGATTGAAACTCCTATTGTCAGGTGTATGTGACAAATTTCAGAGACAGCAATTAAGGAATTTTGAACAAAGCAAAGTATGTCGATAAAGAATAAAGCACTTTTCTGAATATGAAGCTGTCTGGTTTTGCTTGAGAGTGGACATAAATATAACAGATTAACTCTTTTTCTCAGATAAAATAGCTCTTGAAACACTCTCATAGAACTGGCAAAGTTAGAGACAAAAAAGCAAAATAGGTCAAATTAAACCAATACCCCCCCCCCCCAATCTCCTTGTCCAATTCTTTGGTATAGAAGTTATTGCCATACCCAAGCTAACAAATAAAGGTTTCAGTTTTATAGATATTATTGAATTACCGTAATAGCAGGTCATTTATGTCCTGCTTTCAATTAATTGATGTGTGTGTGTGTGTGTGTGTGTGTGTTTGAAAAAATTCAAATGTTGTTAACAACTGTATGTTATCCACACATATACAAAATGAGTGGGTCTGCAATTGTGCAATTACCATCTCATTTTTTAAAACATATTTCAGCTTAGATAAATAACCCTTTTGCCTTACATTTCCTTGTTTAATCTGAGTCTGGCTTCATTCAGAATCGGAGAAACAACTCTACTGAATTAACTGCAGCAACAAAAATGTGGAGGACCTGAATATTAATGCGTACATTTGACATAGAATTGTCCTTCTAAAGTGAAGTCTTGATCCAATTTTGTTAGCTTTTCTTAAAAATAAATAGATGTGTAAGGTGTGGTTAAAATTAAATTTTGAGTTGAACAAGGATTCTTGCTGTGAGTAAAATCAGAGATGAAATAAGATATTTTACTAAGGCCACTTAACATTGCTGGAGTGTATTCTTTTCCACATTGTACCGCAATGACAACCCAACCCATATGGGATTTCTCGTATTTGATCAATGAGTACAATCAAAGTTGAGTATATCAGATAAACAGCTCTGATATTTAATATTTCTATATCTGAATCAATATTTCAATATTCATTCTTGTGGGTAAAGTCTTTTAGTTGTGTATATGCAACCCTCAACTGGTAACATAATGCGGCCCAGAATTTTGTTGTTGGTAGAAATCAGTAGAAAAGGCTGGAAACGAACAACAACAAAAATAATCATAAATCAAGGTCAACAATGCAACTGGCCATAAAAGTGAATGCCAATTGCATCTAGAAAAGCAGTTATGTGACCACAATAGGGGGAGGGATGCTGCTCTAAGAACTGTGGAATCAGATTGTAAGTAAAATAAAATTTTGGCGGGGAGGGGGGTCTATCATAATTTCAAGAAACCATTTATTAAGTGAGGACTACCTGCAGTTAAATTTTCTGATGTGAGATTTCTTAATCATTTAACTACAAATAGCCAGTATTTAGCCTCATATCTATCTATATATTTGATCATATGTACATAAGATATATAGAACTTTTTTTTTTCATATACAGTATTTAATATCTTGCAGGCCAAAATTCCAATTATATCTGCTTTTCTGGAATACATTACAACTTCTAACCTTTCTGCACAGTTACCAGCATCCAGACAGATAAAAAGGAAGGTTTAATCCATAAACCAGATGAAATTTCTCTCTGCAAACACCATTGACAGTCCCATGAATCTTATTTATTCCTTAAGGAATACCAACTATTTATGAATATTATTCATGGGCTCTTGTAAGCCCTGTTTCATACTTCCACAAATACAGACATCACATTCATTGAATGCTACAGCCTCTTAGCTCTGCATCAGTAACCATTTCTTTCTCCCTTTCTTCTTTTTTCTTCTCCCCCTTCTAGGTAGTTCTAGAGCAAAATTTTCCAAAACCCTTCCATATTTCAACAGGAAGTGGTATAATAATAATAATAATAATAATAATAATAATAATAATAATAATAACAACAACAACAACAACAACAATAATAATAGTTGTTGTTATTGTTGTTGTTGTTGTTATTATTATTATTATTATTATTATTATTATTATTATTATTATTATTTATTAGACTTGTATGCTGCCCTCTCCGAAGACTCCAGAAACCTTCCAGAATGTAAATTTGCTGAAAGAAATGCAATGGAGATACTTATATATTTTTCTTTACCTGAAGGAATCATATCTAATTCTCTGTTATCTCAGAACAAGTATATGAAGAGGAGATAGACATAGTTTTAGTGAGCACCAGATTTGGCAAAAGCTTGTGTTCATTTTGAAACAGAACAGAGATTAAGTGCTTTGAGGCATTAACAATAAACAGATGAGTGGTATGAAATTATTTGCTCTGTGTGTAGATTTTAGCTTATTTGCTTGTTAACTTTAAGTTCTGTTCTTCTTCTATATAGAAACTCAGTTTGATATTAAAAAATACTTTCATTAACCAAAAATTCACAGAGGCAATATGCATAATTTCGTAAGAAAAACAAATCAAACACAATGCATCTTTCAATACAATGCATTCACAACAAAATTAATAGTGTCCATACTTACAAAAAAAAACATATTTTTTTCAGAAACAGAAAAAAAGTGATATTCTGTGAATCAGTTTTGAGAGTGAGATTCACACTTCTAAACCCATTATTCACTCAATCTATTTCTCTCTCTGCATTTCCATATTATACTGCAAGCAAAGTTACTGAATTAATATTCATTGGCATATAGATAGCCTTGAACTTAAAGAAGGTATTTCCATTTAGATTTATAAAATATAATTTATTTATTTATTTATTATTTATCAGATTTGTATGCCACCCCTCTCTGTAGACTCGGGGCAGCATCTGATTACCATCATGCACTTAAATAAATTAAAACTACTGTAGATATTTGTTTTACACTATTATTAACATCACCATCAAAAGATGCTTACTAACTTCTGAATGAGACAAATGTTTCGGTTTTTCTTTCTGGAAACCCCACACCCAGTGCCATCATTGTTGTTGATCCAAAGGAATGAACTAAAACCAGAGGTCGCATCAATGATTTCTCACTCGCCTTCTTAGTGTTCTTACATTATGCATAGGCATGGCAGTTGCCATATTTTAAACATTCTAATTATTTTAAAAATTATTCTTCTGCGAAAGCTCCCAAGACAATGTGCAGTAAAAACACAATCAACATAATTGAAGGATTTCATAAATCTACCTGCTCTGGGGTTGGGAGGGAGGTAAGAAACAAAACTGCTAATTACATATTTGCTTCATGTCACTGCACATGTCGTCCTTTTGATATAATGTTAATCTGCAACAGATGCTTCTGACATCATAATAATACATTCAATTAAAGCTGCTTCTCAAATTATTTAAAGTGCCAAAAAGAAACAAGATTGAAGAAAATTAGAAAGATCAGGGCTCAGCAAAGCACTGTGGTGAGAGCTGTCGCTGCTGCCCTAGACACTCTACAGATCTCTCTTAATGCCTGAAGTGTGGAACTGAAGAAACTCCCAAAATCTCCTTGACCAACAGAAGGGTGAACCAAGTCCAAGTTAGGAACAAGGGAGACATACCTCCTGTCCTGACTGAGGACTGAGTCAAAGAGGGGGAATGGCGTCACATGTGGAGATAATTATCTGACAGACCCAGTCCTCATTGGCTGGCAGGAAAGTATCATCCCATACTTGGATGTTGGCTCCACCCACTATGGAGAAAGATCATACAGTTTTATTCCACTTGCCATATTTTAGGATATGAGGATACATTTGAGGAGAAAAAGGGTGTAATTTCCTCAAAATTACAGGAAGGGTATGCAGCATGATGTCACAAGTCTGAGCCACTTCAGAACATGTTAGCTATTACTAGTCACATCTAGTTCCAAACCAACCTGAAGATTTCTAAATGCTTATGCTATTTATAAAAGCAATAGCAGAAAAAGAGAAGAAAGTTACCTACTAATATAAAATGAACCAGTCATGCTGCTCAGATCTTTTCTCCTGTGTGTCAGTGAAGGTTTGTTCTGGGGTCTCTCCTGATCAAAGACAAAATAATAACATACTGTTAGAGCAAATAGACAAAATAGGTGAGAATACCTGAAAAATTTCCAGAAGCAAAGCATCTTTTCAATGCTGGTAGTTACATGTGCCCAAACAGACATACTGCTACTTCCTGAAGGGTCTTGAAGGTAGTGACAAGTGTAACCTGACCTTGTTATGTAATCCATGAAGGGTTGTCAGCTCTCACTACTACTGGTACACTCCACGCACCGCTCCATGTCTCTGGCACGTACGCAGGTGTGCCTGAGCATGCACAGGGAACAAAATCTCCTGCACACTCATGAGACTTTGGTGTTGTTTTGCTTCTCTGCATGCACAGAAGCAAAAGAAATCACCAAAAATTACCAAAATCTCACACACCCATGCATTCTCTTTCAAAAGTTTGCGTCCTGCGCATGCACAGAAGCAAAATCTCGCTCGGGCATGCCCATGCGCCTGCCAGTCACCACCGTCTCCCACTGTCCAGATAGGAACCCAATATTATATATAATAGACCTCTTTTATGTACCATACCAAATAATAAAAGATATAATGCAAGACACTCCTTGGGTCAAGTAGAAGCTAGCATTCAGGTCTTTAATAGCACTGCCAGAAAAGATGCATCTTGAACTTATACTGATTTCTTTTTATAAACCCTGCAAGACTGAAACATTATCTATATGATCACTCTTTAAAATGAACACAATGCGTTGTGTTTCTCAAGAGATCATCGTAAAGGAAAACACAAGGGAAGACCAGAGGGCTCTACCATGTACAGAGAGCCTGTCAAAATGATTACCTCCAGAATGCACAGCTATAACAATAAGTTTGATACACCAGACATGTGCCAGGCATACACACCTTAAGAGAAAGGGAGGGATTGTACTTATTAGACTGAATACTGATGCATTCCCAGGACACTGAATGTGCCCCCGCCAGCAACCCACTTAACATGAGTAAACAAGAACTCTTGCACAAGGTAAATATAGAAAGCACTTTTCATCTCATCAGAAGCAAACATTTAGATATCGGGAGGATGGCTAGATTAGTGAAGGCTGCAAGAAATAAAAACTCTCCTGGCGATCTCATTAATTAACCAGGTGTATAATAACAAAGGAGATATCTCAGGCTTTTCAATCCTTGCAAGCTATTCCGCTGCTACTAAAAACAATATGGCTCAGTGCATTGACTTTTGTATTTAAATATGACAGATAACAGATTCTGAGGAACGTGGAGGAGAAAGCAAGAGCTTTACAGGAGAGAAGGGGTGTTGGAACCTACCTGACACACCTTTTCTCATAAGGTGAAGCTGGTCTCCAAGAATGGGAAAAGACACCACTTTTAGCTAATCAGAACTGAGTCTGAAAGAGTATAAATAGAACCTCTGTGCCTCAGTTCCCCCTCTTTTAGAAACATAGAAGATTGACGGCAGAAAAAGACCTCATGATCCATCTAGTCTACCCTTATACTATTTTTTGTATTTTATCTTAGGATGGATATATGTTTATCCCAGGCATGTTTAAATTCAGTTACTGTGGATTTACCAACCACGTCTGCTGGAAGTTTGTTCCAAGGATCTACTACTCTTTCAGTAAAATAATATTTTCTCATGTTGCTTTTGATCTTTCCCCCAACTAACTTCAGATTGTGTCCCCTTGTTCTTGTGTTCACTTTCCTATTAAAAACACTTCCCCCCTGAACCTTATTTAACCCCTTGACATATTTAAATGTTTCGATCATGTCCCCACTTTTCCTTCTGTCCTCCAGACTATACTGATTGAGTTCATTAAGTCTTTTCTGATACGTTTTATGCTTAAGACCTTCCACCATTTCTGTAGCCCGTCTTTGGACCTGTTCAATTTTGTCAATATCTTTTTGTAGGTGAGGTCTCCAGAAAGATATTGACAAATTTGAACCATAATTTCCCATTAAGATGTCCATCCCTTCTCTTTGCTCAATTATAGCCCATTTAATGAAGATGTCCCATTTCTAACACCCAATCATAAATCCCTGCAATATTTGACTCTCTGACCCATATATAGCTACATTTACCAATCCACAAATCTTCTATATATTTTTTTACTATCTAATTTGAACTGCAAGATACAGAGGTGTGGAAAGAGAAATAGTGCCAAGTATTACAAACACTACAATGCATAATTGGAAGTATGGCATTAATCTTGGAGAAGGATACATAGTACACAGCTAGCTTTAACACTAAGTAATAACCTTATGAACAAAGTGGATTAAAAACTGAGTTTCTAAAAAAAATTGTTTAATTTAAATCCTATTTTTTATTTTTATCAAATTTAATTTAATAAAATACTTTCCAAATAAAAATGTATCTAAATACACTTTTCTATTTAAGATACATTAATATTTTGGTGCAAGAGATAGACTGATGAATAGGAACTGAAAATTGGTGCAAAATAAGATATTGGCTTATCGACTAATATGTATGCATATGTATGTAATTTGATATATTTAATGTATGTGTATGTGGATATATAAATGGAATTGTGAATATAGTCACCCAACTATTTGCTACATTCAAAGCAAATCTCCACCCCCACACTACATGCTAAGAAGAAATGTCAGTTGCTAATATTCATTTGCAAAAACACAAAGATTGGAACTCCAGCCTGATGATGGTGAATGTGATTTACGAAAACAAATATATATATATATATATATATATATGATATATATATATATATATATATATATATATGTTTTTCTTATGTCGGATCACCCTGGTATATTTTTAAGGAACGTCACAGCTCCTTTTTTTGCCTCTAGGCCCAACCCAGGGCCACTGCAAGGCAGTAATATATTTATAGCCGACAAACTAAAAACATTTAACACACACATATATATATATATATATATATATATATATATATATATATATATATATATATTTGTTTTCGTAAATTTTCATGGGTATATGTATGTAGATTGTTCTGAGTTCGGGTTTTGCCCTGTGTAATATTTTGCATGTCTATGCGACGTTTCGGTGAAATCACATTCACCATCATCAGGCTGAAGTTCCAAGCTTCGTGTTGTTGTACATTTTACAACAACACGAAGCTTGGAACTTCAGCCTGATGATGGTGAAGTTTTAAGCTTCGTGTTGCTGTAAATATTTACAACAACACGAAGCTTGAAACTTCAGCCTGATGATGGTGAATGTGATTTCACCGAAATGTCACATAGACACTCAAAATATTACACGGGGCAAAACCCGAACTCAGAACAATCTACATATACATACATACATACATACATACATACATACATACATACATACATATATACACACACACACACACACACAATTATGCATGCATGCATGCATGTATGTATGTATGTATGTATGTATGTATGTATGTATGTATGTATTGCAAAAAAATAGTTTATTCAGCATGAAATGGAGCATAATTTTGTAGCATGAGGCTGTATATTCTGCAATATTGGGACTGTTGTTGAATCAACAGCAGGTCAGAGGAGGAGCTGCTGTGGGACAAGATGACAGTTGTTCTTTAAAAATTACATTTTAAATCGAATCCCTGCTTATGAATATTTTTTGCTATAAAAAGTATGGAGGAGAAAGGCATGTATGCCTTTAGAAGAATAGCAGGTGCTACATAATTCTTGCAAATAATTAAGGTGCAGTTCAGAAAGAAATAATTCACCTATGCATGGTTAAATCCTGTCTCCACTAGTTATGTTCCCATCTCCATGTGTTCCTGATATTTCCTTTTATTGGCTTCATAGCAATCTGATTACACAGTTCTTGTTTCACATATTTAAATAGCTATTCACTTTTCCTTTCCCTCCTTCTCACACCAAGGAGGGTTTTCAGTTTTGAAGAATCACTGAGCTTAATAAGCTTTGGCAGCAGCACCCTTAACAAACTGAAACAACATAGCAATTCGCACGCAATGCAATGGTGTCATGCTCAGGCTGTCATTGCATACTTGCATCAAGTTGTAGAGTCGCCCATGTGTGACTTTGTCTGCCACCCTCTGCAAAGACCTCTTACAAAGGCTTCTGGAGGCCTTTTTAAGAAATATGGTTGATCTGGCAATAGCATTCAAAGCACTTAAGATCGCCAAGCACCACAATTTTAATTTGCTACAATTTCACGGAATTACACTACATTACAGGCATGCTGTTAGCCAGAACTCTGGGTTAATAGTTCAGCCTCTCTGCAAGGTTGGTTATTATGCAAGGATATCTTCCTGGTTTTGGCACCTAACTGGGATTTGTTAAGCCACCAGACTAGAAATGGGAGACTGTGAATTCTAGTCCTGCTTCAGCCATGAAAGCCAGCTGGATCACTTTAGGCCCCAGTCACTCTCTTTCAGCCCAACGCACTTCACAGAGTTGTTGCTATGGGGGGAAAGAGGAGGAAGAAGGTGTGTTGGGTGTTTGCCACCTTATTTGTAAAAATAAAAACGATGGGACACAAATAAACAACCTCCCGCCCACCAAATAATATACATCTTCCCTTTTTCTTAGTCTCACCAAACAAGTGCTGAAAGATTTTGGTTCATACTTAAACGTTTCCAAAACAGATGGAGTAAAAAACTATCTGTGCAAACAGCTGAATGTGAAAAGGAAATTTCCCAGCTTTGGGATTCTGTCAAAAGTATATGGATTACTTGCTCACTATCAGATGCTGTCTCTTCTCTTTCTGTCTTAGTATTGACAAGTTTCAAGCCCTTTTTTAGTTGATCTCTCTCTGTTTCTAAGAGGTCTGTAAGGGGCATGGATAAGTGTACCATTGTGCCTATCATCCCTGTCCTACTGTCCTATTGTCCTTTTTTATCATTACTTTTCACTTATGCTATGTTTATACAAATACTATCTTATACATGTTTTACAAATAAAAAAACAAACAAACAAACAAACAAACAAATAAATAAATAATATAAAATAAAGGATAACAGAGTTGGAAGGGACCTTGGAGGTCTTCTAGTCCAACCTCCTGCTTATTATTTCAAACAAATTGTTATCCAACATCTACTTAAAAACTTCCAGTGCTGGAGCATTCACAACTTCTGGAGGCAAGTTATCCCATGGATTAATTGTTCTAACTGTCAGGAAATTTCTCTTTGGTTCTAAATTGCTTCTCTCCTTGATTAGTTTCCACTCATTGCTTCTACCCTCAGATGCTTTGGAGAACAGTTTAACTCCCTCTTCTGAGGGAGATATTGGAACACTGCTATCATGTCTCCTCTAGTCCTTCTTTTCATTAAACTAGATATACCTAGTTCCTGCAATAGTTCCTCATATGTTTTAGCCTCCAGTACCCTAATCATCTTTGTTGCTCTTCTCTGCACTCTTTTTAGAGTCTCAACATCCTTTTTGCATCCTGGCGACCAAAAGTAAGTGTGGTCTTACCAAGGCATTATAAAGTGGTATTAACACTTCATGTGATCTTGCTTCTATCCCTCTGTTAATGCAGCCTAGAACTGTGTTGGGTTTTTTGGTTCATATTTAAATGGTTAACCACTAGGACTCCAAGGGTCCCCCTCACAGTTACTGTTGAGTGAAGTATCACATATACTATACCCATGCATTTGGTTTTTCTTGCCTAAATGTAGAACCTTACTTTTTTCACCATTGAATTTCATTTTGTTAGATAGCACCCAATGCTCAAGTCTGTCAAGATCCTTCTGTATCTTGAGCCTTTCTTCTGGAGAGGTGGCTATTCTTGCCAGTTTGCTGTCATCTGCAAATTTCACAAGTTCCACATCTATCCCCTCATCCAAGTAATTGATGAAGATGTTGAAAAGTACTGGGCCTAAAACAGAGCCTTGCGGTACTCCACTGCATACTTTCCTTTTTGTAGATGCAGTTCCATTGAGGACTACAGGTTGAGTGTGGTTGGTCAGCCAGTTTCGAATCCATCTTGTGGTGTTACTGTCTAACCCACATTTTTCTACTTTATCTAGTAGTAGGTTATGGTCTACTTTATCAAATGAAGTCCAAGTAAATTATATCAACAGCATTCCTCTGGTCCACTATTTTTTTCACTTTGTCAAAGAATGCAATAAGATTAGTCTGGCGTGATCTGATTTTGTTTTAAATACATTTAAACTGTCTGCCTTCTGCCTGCAGCGACTTGATCTTTGGTAAAATTTTTGATATTTATTAGGGCAATGAAGAGTTTGATGTTTTTATATGAGTTTCTATTTTTAGTGGGATTGCTTTGGCTGACTTATAGCCATAATGTGATAGAATGATTTCCAATTTCGTTCATAAATGAGTTTGCAGATGATTTTATTTTTATTTTCTCAGTAAAATTAATTAGTGGCACTATAGATAATTCTCTTATAATTCAAGGAACATTTAAGAATAATGGGCTCTTGAAGAACAGTAACAGTTTTACTGATGGAATGGATTTTGCCGTTTTTGGCTATTTAACAAATGCCCATTGGTTTAAATTATTAAACACATTTGTATACTTTTTCTCATCAAGCATTTGCTGAGTGTTGTAACTATGGAGAAAATTACGTTTTCAGTCCTTTAAATCTGAGGTTACACTATGGAACATAGTGGATCTCCAAAAATTACCTAGAGCATCTTATTTCTGCCATTACTTTCATTTTTTAATAGGATTGCCTTAATTTAGAAAAAAAGAAAGTTGATGAGTTACAACTATTTAAAAATCTACAGGAACCATTATCACTAATCCTCACCACATTTGCTTAGAACATGCCATATAGTATTAAATGAAAAATAGCTTTGTACAACTAGAAAACTCAAAGAAGGAATAATGGATTAATATCTAAATAAGATAAATTAAGTAGGGTTTTTTTTTCTGTAGTAGGAAAGGCCTTCCTGGAAGCACCTTACTTATTTATACAAACACATTTTTATTATTTATTTATTTATTTGTTTATTTTGTCCAATACACAATAATACACAATGAAGGTTATTGAAGATATAGTAGAGAAGAATTACGAGATATAGGAGAGACTATAGGACAGGGGATGAAAGGCACTCTAGTGCGCTTATGTACGCCCCTTACTGATCTCTTAGGAATCTGGAGAGGTAAACCGTAGATAATCTAAGGGGAAAATGTTGGGGGTTAGGGGATGATACTACAGAGTCCGGTAATGAGTTTCACCCTTCGACAACCTGATTACTAAAGACATATTTTTTACAGTCAAGTTTGGAGCAGTTAATATTAAGCTTGAATCTGTTGTGTGCTCTTGTATTGTTGTGGTTGAAGCTGAAGTAGTCTTTGACAGGCAGGCCATTGCAGCATATGATCTTGTGGGCAATACACATGTAAAAAAGTTAGCAATTTATAACAACATAGGTGTAGTCATACTCAGGGGGAAAACTAGTCATTAACAAAAATTCACAGATGAAAATAATAAGTTTCTATAATGCCCTGACTTGCATTTTGAAGAAACAACTCCTTTAAATAATGCCAAGGTTAATAAAGATCTTGTTCCATAGAATTGGTGCTAACACCAAGACATACCGGTATTTCCTAGATCCCAGAAGTGGAGACTCTTTAATATATGGTGCTTTGTTCAGTCTTATCAGGTGGACAATTATAATTAGAGATATGGATCCTGCAAACAACCAGGTATTGTGCCATGTAGAATTTAATATGTGACCATTGCAATCTAATTACGGCGGCACTGAAAAAATGGAGTTATGACCATTTTTCCACACTTACAACCATTACAACATCCCTATGGTCATGTGATCAAAATTCAGAACTGGCTCATATTTATGATAGTTGCAGAATCACATGATCACATTTTGTGACCTTCTGACAAGCAAAGCCAATGGGAAAGTTAGATTCACTTAAAACAATGGTTATTAACTTAACTTCATTGCTGCACTTAACTGTGGCCAGAAAAGATGGGGCAAAAATGGTGCAAAATTCATTTAACAATTATTTTGCTTAGCAACTGGAATCCTGGGCTCAAATGTGGTTTTAAATTGATTACCTGTATTCATCAACATTCATGCTGCCACATGCTTGAGAAGTAGTTTACAGGGGTAGTGTCAGATATTGCGGTAGTTTATATGTGGGAATGTAATCCCTTAGAGCAGTACTTCTCAATTATTTTCTGTTATGCCCACCCTTGGAAGAAGTAAGAAGGTACCAAGAAGGTAGAGAAGTGAAAAAATCAGTTGTACCAACTGTTTTCTGCTTCTTCAATCAGCTGGGTGTAATATTTGAATATATTTACTTTTTATAAAGTTCATGCAAATAACTGCCCTTACTTTCTTCGTTATTTTGTTTACAAATTATATGTGCTCACTTGTGGGTACTTAATTGTATTATATTACATTTTATAAGCATATACACCCACGTTCATATACATATCTCTATGACATCAAAAACATTAACAGAACCCGCGTAAAAAGATCCCAAACTCAGAAACATCTGCATTAAAAGACACTGAACTGTATCAAAGCAGTGTTCGGATTATTTTATTTTATCTTATTTTACTTTATTTAGCACATTTCTACACCACCCATCTCATCTAAGTGACTCCTTATGTGAGCAGTAAAGTTTTTCAGGATAGTAATTTTGATTATGTCAACAACCAACAGTTGCCTGGGTACAAGGTCAAGATTAAAAAGCTTTTAAATCATAGGAAAGGGAAAGAAAAAAAGAAATAATTATAATTAAACTGTCACATCATGCTCAATGAGGCAATTAACTACGTAAGGTGGCACCATGCTTGTATATAATACCAATTCTTCCTTAGCTATGCTATGTCAAGTGACTGGGAAGTTTCTGCTAAGTTTGTGGCCAGCAGCTTGGATGGAAAAGCTGTCTGAATTCCAGTAGCAGCTTATTGTCTTGTCTAAGCTCTATCCCAAAGGGAGACAAGGTAGAATCAGGGGTGGGTTCCTCCCAGTTCATATTGCTCCAACTGCTAGCAACCCACTGGTGATGTCAACATGGTGTCACGGATCTGGTTTGATCAGTGTCAGTTCGTGTGCATCACCATTTTTTTAAAACAAAAAATTGATGATTTTTAAAAAAATGTTTGGACATTGTTTCCTTTGCTGTTGCTTGAAAAAAGCCCCTCCTCCGTGCCCCCCGGATTTATACTTACCTTTATTCCTTCATCCAAAGCACAGCTGATCAGTTCTTCAGCTGTGTTTCGAGATGATTACAGCTACTGAGCATGCACAGAAACATGAGGGGACACACATGCGCAACATCGCAATACGAACTGATGGTGAAGGTAAGTGGAACCCAGCCCTGGGTAGAACCTTATGGGAATCTGACAGGACAATCCCCAAGAGATCAAGCATATAACTGTATATCTCCTAATGCTATTCTCTGGTCATACATGGAAAGATAAAACAAGAATTCCTTCAAAGTTTCAACTTTGAGAAAATTTATTTGAGAAATTGCAGGAAAGCAGGGGACCAATCAGGAGAAAAATTATGTCAGAGCCAGCATCTTAATCTACAATCTGAACTGGGGGGAGTAATTTCTAGACAATTTCCAAGATTCTGGATTTATTCAAAGCTGGCACTAACCCTTTTGGTGAAATTCAAGTCACTATTGTGATGTTGGTTTTGCTAGCTTTGTGTGGTTTGACATCAACAGAATCCAAAGGTATTGAAAGTATCAACAGGATTATATTTGTTTGCTACCATCACAGATAATCTATCTGAGTGACCAAGTCTGTGTTCATTCCAAATCCAGGCAAAGAAAGTCTAGTATGATAATTCTTTCTTTCTTTCTTTCTTTCTTTCTTTCTTTCTTTCTTTCTTTCTTTCTTTCTTTCTTTCTTTCTTTCTTTCTTTCTTTCTTTCTTTCTTTCTTTCTTTCTTTCTTTCTTTCTTTCTTTCTTGGAAGCTCTATTCTTTATTAGTTTAGACACTAGTTTATAGCAACTAAAAATGAACAGGTCCAGAGTTACCAATATTTCATTTCAGGTTATTGAGAAATTGCAGTGGTGGTTCACAGCCCAAATTTCAAGAGCCAGTTTCATAAACAATCACCCACAAACTCTTCTACTACTAGTGAAAATCACCAAAATGTCACTGATGCACAGAATACAGTAGATATGTACAAATCTCAATTTTAAGTTATTATGGAATAAATTTGTTATAAATTAGAAACAGTCCCATTTCTAGCATTCTTGTGACATTGTTCTTTAGATCTGAATAAGTCTTGTTAAAAAATATTATGTGAGAATCTTGTTTAGTAGAGGTAGCTGCCAAAGAAATCTGCCATTTGTAGAGACTGATTAGACCCGACAAGATCTGATTCAGTGATATCTACTTCCTCACAAAACAAATTAAAAATGGGCTCAGAAAGATGCTAGTACTATACTCTGGACACTACAATATAGAATTTCCTTCTCAGAGGTTTGAGACCAGATTAAGTTAATCTGATCTCAGAAGTTAATTGAATTGATTGGATTTATTCTCACAATGTATTTTAGAAGATACAAATTGGTGTCAGCTGAAGCCCTGTAATTCAACGAACAGAAGATTTTCACTGAGTTTATGGATGCTGTCTGCTATATACGGATGGACATAGTCATTATTTGCATAGCTGCTGTTGATTGGCTAATCTAGTGGTGGGAGAATTAAACTTATATCAGTGGCTAGCAAGCTTCAGGGAAGCCCTTAAAAGTGGCTTCCCTGAAGCCTGCCAGCAGTCCGTATTAGTTCTAGTTAATAGGAAATAAACATAGAAACATAGAAGACTGATGGCAGAAAATGACCTCATGGTCCATCTAGTCTGCCCTTATACCATTTCCTGTATTTTATCTTACAATGGATATATGTTTATCCCAGGCATGTTTAAATTCAGTTACTGTGGATTTACCAACCACGTCTGCTGGAAGTTTGTTCCAAGGATCTACTACTCTTTCAGTAAAATAATATTTTCTCATGTTGCTTTTGATCTTTCCCCCAACTAACTTCAGATTGTGTCCCCTTGTTCTTGTGTTCACTTTCCTATTAAAAACACTTCCCTCCTGAACCTTATTTAACCCTTTAACATATTTAAATGTTTCGATCATGTCCCCCCTTTTCCTTCTGTCCTCCAGACTATACAGATTGAGTTCATTAAGTCTTTCCTGATACGTTTTATGCTTAAGACCTTCCACCATTCTTGTAGCCCGTCTTTGGACCCGTTCAATTTTGTCAATATCTTTTTGTAGGTGAGGTCTCCAGAACTGAACACAGTATTCCAAATGTGGTCTCACCAGCGCTCTATATAAGGGGATCACAATCTCCCTCTTCCTGCTTGTTATTCCTCTAGCTATGCAGCCAAGCATCCTACTTGCTTTTCCTATTGCCCGACCACACTGCTCACCCATTTTGAGACTGTCAGAAACCACTACCCCTAAATCCTTCTCTTCTGAAGTTTTTGCTAACACAGAACTGCCAATGCAATAAAGGTGCTGAACTGTTCCTGTGATTCACCTCTTCATTTACCTGCAAATCTAACACTGTCAAAACTAAGGTGTACTGTATTATCAAATAAAATATTCTGTTGTGATCAGACCAATCACATCTGGCCCCCATCTCTGAAGAGGCCAATTTGTTACATCAGCACAAAGTTTTCCAGTTAGCAAGCTATCTGTGGTAAAGCAAACACTTTTGGGCTGATGAATATTGACTAACCCTTCTAAAGTGTTCTTTTTAAAAAAATCCAGATTGAGAATATGTTATTCCTCATGAGTTGGTTCCTCAACTATATGAATACAGGTAATCTTCAATTTACAACCTCAATAGAGCCCCAAATATTTATTGCTAAGCAAGACCGTTGTTAAATGAATCGTGTGGTTGTTAAGAGAATCTGGCATCCCCCAATGAATTTACTTATCGGAAACCACCTGCGAAGGTTACAAATTGACCCCAAGATCATAGAATTGTCAAAAATACACACCATGTCAAACACCCCAATTTTGACCACAGGATCATGAGGATGCTATAATGTTTGTAAGTGTGAAAATCAATCAAAAGTCAGTGCTATTGTAATTTCAAACGGTCACTAAATGAATGGTTGTAAGTCAAGGACTACCTGTATTGCACCAGAAAGCAAGACTTGACTCAATGAAGTAGATTAAAGTGCACGGATACGTAACACACAATAATGGTGTCTGCATGTAAAATCCACGGAAGACATACAGTTTATGAAATTCTAAGCACATACTCACAAACAACACGTCCCTTAATTATATTTTTCCCCAAAAATATAATATATGTACAAAAATATATGTATATGTTCTTTACATTCAAACAGGAGGATATTTATATTGTCTGTTGTAGACAAAAGACAAATTGAAAATGCTTACTAGGTCTCCCAGCTCAGACCAGAGAAAACATATCCCAACTGATCTCAAAGGAATATTTATATGCCCATGAATAAATAATCCACAATACATACATCATCCCCTCAATAATGCCTGCCCATAGAACAAGAAATAGTAAAGGCACAGCTGAATAACAATCCTTATCTTTCTGTTGCACATAATCATGATGTAGCAATGTCTGTGATCAAATTAAACATAATATTGGATCTGATTAATCTTGAAGATATACGTGCGGTGCAATTCCTATTTCTGATTAGCAGAGCCTGTTGTTTCAAAGCAGACAGTGAAAGTTTTTATCTCCCACCTAATTTAGGTGCTGCCAATATATTATAGCACCAAAGGAAACAGAGAAGGTTTGAAGCTTACAGAAAAAAAAGGGTTGGATTTAAAAAGTAAGTGCAAACAAAGGAAAAGTAGGTCAGTTCCTCTTCCATCTAAAATGGAGATGGTGCTCTTTGGGAAATAAGAATTAAAGGCTTTGAGAATATCTGAAATGTATTAAAATAATGGATACACTCAAGCTGATTTGCCTACTATATATATAAGTCTGATTTTTTTGATTCATAAAAACTCTATATCTATTTGGAGCAAGTCCCACTTCCTCTTTTTCCAAAAAAAGACTCTAAAATAACACAACTGAGGCCCGAATTCCATCCTATGTTGAGTCAGACCTGTCTATGATAATTTTTACAACAGTCATTAAGGGAATTGCCATGATAATGTTAAGTGACTAATGTGTTTGTTAAGTGAATCCAGCTTTCCCAGTGGGGATTTGTTTTGCCAGATATCAGCCAAAAAAAGGGGCAAATGTCACAATTATGCCACTACAAGATGCTGCAACCAGTTGTAAATAAAAGCTAAATTGTGATGAAGTGATCACAGGGGTGGTGTGGTTGTTTATCCTTAAATGAATAATTATTTTGAGGATTATCAGGTCAAAGACCATCGAGTCCAGCATTTTGTGTCACACAGTGGCCCACCAATTGTCCATGGGGACCTTGAGCAGAAAGAGAAGACAAACCCCTCCCTTTCCCTTGACCCCCAACAAATGGTACCCAAGAAAACCTGTCTGCCTCAACCAACATAGAGGTGACACTTGGACATCCATTTCAAAAACCACCAATATACTTGGCATCCATGAATCTGTCTAATCCTGCCTTGAAGCTGTCTAGGCTGACAGCTGTCACAACCCCTTCTGGAAGTGAATTCCATAAACCAATGACCCTCTGGGTGAAGAAATATTTCCCTTTATTTGTCCTCACTTTTTTACCTATGAGCTTTAATGAGTGCCCTTAAAAAGGAGCAAAAAACTTGAAAAAGGAGCGGGAGTTACTGTCTGTCTCCATGGGAATTTAGTCAAGTATCTATCCTTGGTTTCTTTCTTGGTTATTAGAAGGAAAAAGTATCAAGTTGTTGTCATTTGTGAACATGTGTTTTGTCCTAATGAGAAGTTCTGAAGTTTGTTTTACTAAAAGTCCTAATCTACATTTAGAAAGAGCAAAGCAAGCTGTGCCACAGAAGAGAGCTTTGAACAGATTGGTTTTATTACTGAATGAGATCTCTCTGTATCTAAATAGAAGGAGGAATAGCAAATCCAATTCCCAATTTTTTCTCTCCAGCCAATCTTTCCAAAATACATGTATTTGTAAAAAGCATAAAAAGAGGGGGGTTATTCACTTGTACATCCAATTTAAGCACCATGCTTGTAGAGTTTTCTTTCCCCTCTCATTAATCTTTAACTTCCTTTAACTAGGGCACCGGGTTTTTGCAAATATATTTTTGATTCCTTCAGTGTGAAAAATCACTTAATCAGTGTAAACGGGTTTGTTTTTTTTACTTTTACTACTTAAACAGAATATTTTTAATATTTGTCCCTTTGGCAAACTAAGCAGGAAATATGGTGATGAAGGCATTCAAAATTACCAAGCACTGATTGTTGATAAGTGTGGATAAACAGAAAATCTCTGATTGCTTTCCTTTTTGTTTTATTAAGGCTGATACAACCTAAAGATCTTATCTTCAGACTTGTTTTTCCATAGGTAACTAGGAAAGATAGGATAGCAAGGATTGCTGAACCCCTGGTTCATTTGGTTGTGCTTGCCAATATCCTGATATGGATATGAAACAATATGTCAGGGATGGATCCGGCACTTTGGCACTTAGATCATAGCTAATGATCTAAGTGCCAAAGCCCACTGTAACAACATTGCCAAAAAGGCGCTAAGAGTTGTCAATCTAATCTTGCATAGATTCTTCTCTGGCAATACAGTATTAGGCTACTAACCAGAGCATACAAAACATTTGCTTGACCAATTCTTGAATACAGCTCACCTGTCTGAATTTTGGACATTAATACAATCAAAAGAGTCCAGAAATATTTCACGAGAAGAGTCCTCCACTCCTCCACTAGAAACAGAATACCTTATGCCACCAAACTTTAAATCTTGGGCTTACACAACTTAGAACTACATCGTCTTCAAATCAATCTAAATGTAGTTCATAAAATCATCTGCCACAATGCCCTACCTGTCAATGACGACTTTAGCTTCAACCGTAACAATACATGAGCACACAATAGATTCAAACCTAATGTAAACCACTGAAAACTCAACTGCAGAAAATGCAACTTCAGCAACAATGCCTGGAATTTATTACCAAACTCTGTGGTTTCTTTCCTAAATCCCAAAACCTTTAACCACAGACTGTCTACTGTCGACCTCACCCCATTCCTAACAAGTCTGTAAGGGACGGTATAAGCGCACCGGCATGCCTACCATTCCTGTCCCTTATTTTGCTTATGTTTAAACCTATACCTGCTATCTTGTACATGTTTGACAAACAAATAAATAATAAATATGCAACCAACTTTCAGTCTTTGAAATGCTTTATGTGTTCATTGATCATTATGATCCTGCATACCGCTAGCTTACTGTTATCTGGAAAATTAATGAAAATTTCCTTTCTTTACCAATTGCAATGTCAATTTCTGAAAGGGTGTTTCTGAAAGGGTATTATCCGACACCACATTCATCAGAAACCAATAATGTTTGGAAAATGTGGCTATGAGTAGGTCTTGACTTGTAACCGCAATGCCTGATGCTAAGCAAGACAGCTTTTAAACAACTGTCCCTAATTTTATGACCTTTTTTGACACAGTTCTTAAGTGAATCACTGCAGTTTTTAGTTGAATTACATGTTCATTAACTGAATTCAGTCTCCCTTCCCAGACCTTTCTTTTTGGTAGCCATCTGAGAAGATTGCAAATGTATTATTTATTATTATTTAATAATTTATTGGATTTCTATGGCGCCCCTCTCCGAGGACTCGGGATGATCACATGACCTTGGGATTCTGCAATTGTCATAAATACATGATGGTTGCCAAGCACCCAAATTTTTGACCATATGAATGCTGCATGGCTATTAAGTGGAAGGACCAATTGTAAGCCAATTTTTTTCAGTGCTAAGGTATTTTCAAATGGTTGCTAAAGTAAGCCAAGGGCTACCCATACCTCTGAAAATCTATCTCTCTCTCTCTCTGTATGTGTGTGTGTGTGTGTGTGAGAGAGAGAGAGATGCTGTAAAGACTGCTGGTGGCTGTTGCCATATCATCCAGTTAAAGTTTTCTAATAAGCTACACCAGTGATATTCTCACTCCACAGCTGTTAAGCTCCTGAAGTGTAGATGTAAATGCACACCTTGGTCAGAAAATTATTTTTATTATTACCCTGTTTCTCCCAAAATAATACATTACCTGATAATAAGCCCAGTTGGGCTTTTGAGTACATAGCAATAAGGCCATTTCTTATTTTTTGGGAAACATGGTAATTATTACTGCTATATTTGCAAATGGTTCCTAACCAAGGTAGCAGTTAAACAAGGAGTGGTGTGCTCTGACCAAATAAATGTTTTGCATAATTTTGCATTCTCGTCCACAAAGATAAGATTTTAATCTCTTGACTGCTGTTCCACTGATCTGGACAAACATGGGCAGCCAAGCGTTGGCGGTGAGCAGTGATGGGCTTATGCATTTTGTTTCAACATATTTCAGTGCAAATTGGGTGCTCCTGGGTGGAGCTCCAAATTTTGCTACCGGAACTACGAGTCTATGGAGAGGGGCGGCATACAAATCTAGTAAGTAAGTAAGTAAGTAAGTAAGTAAGTAAGTAAGTAAGTAAGTAAGTAAGTAAGTAAGTAAGTAAGTAAGTAAGTAAGTAAGTAAGTAAGTAAGTAAGTACATACACAAACAAACAAACAAACAAACAAACAAACAAACAAACAAACTGCGTTCCTGACTGTTCCTGTAGAAGCCCATCACTGGCGGTGAGGTAGTGGGTTTAAAACCTGTTGGTACTGGTTCATGCACATGGACGATACTTCTCACATGAGCAGAAGCGTTCCGGGTGGGGGCAGAGCCTCCCACTGCTAGCGCTACAGATTTTCAGAACCGGGGCGCACTGGGAGCAACTCACCACTCGGGTGAGGTTTTTATACCAAAGCAGGGGTATCAAACTCAAAGATCAGGAGACGTATCTGGCCCACAGAGTGCTTAGATCCAGCCCAAAGGGCCAGCCTGGAAACAATGAAGGACCAGTCTGCGATGCCTCTGCCAGAGAAAACGGAGCTTAGGGAGGCCACGCAAGATCCACACAGGCTCTGTTTTTAGTTGTGAATGCCTCCTGCAACCCTCTACCAACGAAAACAGAGGGAGTTTGCACGCTCCATTCTCACTGGCAGAGGGCTCCAGGAAGCCATCACGGTCAAAAATGGAGACTCAATGAGTGAGGTCAAGCTGGCCATGCCCATCCTTGCTATGCCCCTGACCAGGGATGGGTTCCTACTGGGGCGGTCCAGAGAGTTGCACCGGTAAGAACCCAATGATGACAAAATTTTCAGCTCCTTCTCAGCATTTCCTGAGAAGGAACTTCTTAGCTGTGCTTCAGACAAGAACAAAGGCCAGCCTTAAGACTAGGGTGGGCGGGAGGGCTCCTCCCAACACAGAGTCGCCAGAAAAAAAATTGTTGAAAATTGCATCATCAGTGGGTTCCTATCAGTACGGCACTCTGGACCACATGGTAGGATCCCACCACTGCCCTGACCCCCCTCCCCGATCAAACAAAACCCTAAGATGCCCCTCAATGAAATCGAGTTTGACACCTCTGTACAAGAGGGAATTTGGAAATTGCTTTTGGATCCAACTACCGTAAATGAGTTCCACTACAAGTCAAGAAAAGCTGAGGAATTGCATCAATACTTCACATAGTGAGCTCTGCTGTGATCTTACTCTCCCTTGCTTCTCACAATTGATGTGGCATATTAAAGGCAGATTCTAATAACACAGCATCCATCATGAGGCACGTACATTCAATTATATTTGTATTATACCTAAAGATGAGTTTTGACTGCAGATATTGGGAGACAAAATAAATAACTAAATAAAAAGAAAGCCCTTGAATCTTTGCTGTGAGTTACTGTCAAATCCTGGGCACCAATATATTCTTTCCTTTTAATCAATAATGGAATATGCTTCACTATCTCTCTCTTTCTTTCTCTCTCTCTTATGTGCTCCTTATCTCAGCACATTATTTCAGGACGGAATAACTGAAACCTTTCCTTTCCAAACACAACTTCCTCCTCCTGCTACTTGTGCAGTAATTCTAATAGGATCTGGGCTACTTGATATCTCGGCATCCCATTTGCGAAACATCTGCATTATTTATACCCAGAGACTCAGCTTCTGCTACTTAGCTTAGGAATCCGGAGAGGGAGAACTGCAGAGGCAGCAAAACTTTATGGAATTGTTTCTGACATGGAAAAGTTTGCAAGGCTTAGTAGGGGTTGAAGTCATTCCCTTCTCTAAGCTTCGCCTCTGGGGAGCTGTACGGTGATTTCCTTTCAAACTCTGCACTGCCACAATGCATAATTACCATCAGCTCAGTGGGTAGGACAACTCCACTCACTGTTTTTCCCAAGGATATTTTCGCATTGTCTTTCACCTTCCGCTGGTGTAACTGTCCTTGGCATTTCTGTAAGAAGCTTTCACATCTCTACATATTTGGATAACAGATGCATCAGAATTGTCGGTGTGTACTAAGGGAGTAAAAAAATGTGAATCTTCCTCAAAAGGAGACTTTTATCAGCTCCATTCCCAAATCACAGCCAAATAAAACAAAACTTGTTTTCTTGATCAGTCTTTGCCAATCAAATGGATTAGCTGACCTAATGAATTAAATTAAATAAATGGATTTGCAACTGAAAGTGACTTCAAGCATAGCTCTAAGTTCATTGCATTACGAGTAGGCATCAATTTATGACCACAACTGGTACCAAAATTTCTGTTGTTAAGTGAGACATTTGTGAAGTGCATTTTGCCCCATTTTATGATACTTCCTTGCCACTGTTGTTAAGCAAATTGCTGTGCTTGGTAAGTTAATAACCCAATTGTTAAGTGAATCTGGCTCCCACAGCCCAACTAACTTTGATTGTCACAAGGTGGTAAAAGGTGATCACATGACATTGGGACACAATATTGGTCATAAATATGAACCAGTTGCCAAACATCTGAATTTTGAATGCATGATCATGAGAATACTGATAAGATCGTATCTGTGAAAAATGGTCACGTCACTTTTTCCAGTGCCCTTGTAACTTGATGATATTGCTGTGATGATATTCCTGCGATCTTCAGGCTGGTGCTTTCAGCTTCGTGCTAGGGAGAACAAAGCGTGGTGTGAGCTGCCATCCCTCTATAAATACTGGTGGGGAGATGTGGAGTGCTGGCTGAGCTGCTGCAAGCGGGTTGATTGGCTGTGTTGTTGGTTGGCTGTCCTGATTAATTGGTGGGGTAACACCTTGAGTAGTTGATGCAGCTGGTGTATGCAGATTAGTTGATGTTTGCAGATTAGGGGTAACATCCTGAATAGTTGTTGCAGTTGATGTCTGCAGACTAGTCATCTGTTTTGTAATGTATGTCCGTGGTGTAACATCCGGGGTTTTGGTTTGGCTCAGAGTTTGTGGTTGGAGAAATCAACAAAAGAATCCCAGCCACAAAAACTGACACTAGACCCAGAACAACAGAGGATGCCACCACAAATCACCCGCATCAGATCCAAACCCATACCCATCCCAGACAAAATACAACCACCACCCAGAAGCCAAACCACGGTGGCATCTCCAAATGCTGCACCCCTCTCCGACACAGACACACAAAGCAAACTGAGACATACCATAAATACATAGCCAGACCACAAACCTCACTGAAACATTGCCAAGATTCTATAAATCTTACACGGAGAAAAAACCCAAATATGCCAAGGCCTACATACCTATACCCATGAAAATCTATGAAACCAGTATCTAATACATTAATCCAAGTTAACTAAGCACCTGGATATGATCTCTGCTAAGGCTATAATCTTCATGTCACAGCCTTGTTAGTTACAGTGATTAAAGTAATAAGAGCATGTCTCTGAAATTAGAGAGTTCTCTCTCCTCCAAAGTTGTTTTAAAAACTTATCACTCAAACTGGTATCTTGATAGAAAAAAGAATTGGTCATTCTTCTTTAGTTTAGAAGCCATCTCCAAGTCCTCATTTACACATTGATACTTCCCTGGGTAGGTCCTCCACTCTTCAGGAGTTTCAAACTTCCTACCTTGCCTGAGGCAAATGTTTCTTATTCCATCCATACCTCTGCTTGTCTCATAAGACATTAGCTTTACTAAGGTTCTTGGTGTGTCCACTGGCCCTGCTTCTCCTACAAAGGTTTCCTCATTGTAAATTAATAAATGACTTTGGATACAGTAGATAAAAATCTGAATATGTCTATAAGACCTGCAAGTGGCCTTCTCTCAAAATGAAGGAATTGTGTTCCCTTCAGACATCTTTAAAGATTTGTATTCTAGCCAGGGATGAAGTTTAAGAAATATTATAAATTCTAGTCTTGCTTTATCATATTAAGATAACCCAAAGTAAAGCAGGACTTAATGATTTTCACTAATGTACTTTTTGGCACCGTGATTCTTTCCTGCTCTCAGTTAAAAGTTTTAGGATCAAAACCAAAGGATGGAAAGTGCCTTTCTTATGTGATGAAAAATACTGCCTTATATTTGGTTTTCATGGTGAAGAGACCTGAGTTTTGTAAGGCAGGTTATCAATTTAAACTCTGTCCCAGGATACAAGACTATATGGTTAAATAAGGGTTCATTAGGAAAAACACAAAAGAAAAAACTTTAATGGGCACGTAGGTTGTTTTTTTAAAAAAAATCAAGTTGATTTATAGTTGTTGCATGGTGGAAAATTGTGCTTGCAATTTGGGAAGGATCTTAGATTTCTCACAGCCAGTTATTGCTTTCCATCTATTAAAAAAGAAAAAGGAATATGTTGTTCTTTCACTGCAAAACCTATTCTTGCTCAAGGATCTACCAAACAGGTTCCAGATACTTTAGCAAGGGTAGATGGGATAATTTTCAGATGAATTACTTTTTAATCTAATGGAAACTCTGGTCCAATTCCCTGCTGAGAAGTAGGAAGCCTTGTACCACTTGAGACAAGCTGTTGTCCAATCTCTTCTCATGGTTGTCTAATCTCTTCTGTCCACATGTCCAAAATGTATGATTTTGTATCAACCCCCCAAAAAACAACAACAACAACAAACAGACAGGAGTTTTCATCTAGTTAATTTACTATCATTTAGAGTTTGAGACATTCTTCCTTTGATTATACTGTATTCTATAGTAAAACTGCTCTATGATGAGTCACACCATTGTGATTCAAAATATAATCTACTATTCAGTTATGATCCTTTGTGTGGGAGTAGATTTATGCAGCAGAATATGGATGCCGGGGGGGGTGGGGGTGGGGGTGATAATTCACAGATGGATTTTTGAAAACTAATCATTATGGTTTTTTAAAAAAGAAATCTTTATTAGGAAATTACCTTGTCTAAAGTTCTAGCTGCATTCTAACCAAAATAATGTGTGTTATCTGCGAGAATATCATCCTAATATCAGTACGTAGAATGATATTTTAATATCACCCCAGGATCTGAACCCTTTTTCAGATGAAAAGGCAAAATTTATAAAAGCCATTAAAAATAATAATAATAATAATAATAATAATAATAATAATAATAATAATAATAATAATAATAATAATAATAATAATATAATAATAATAATGATAAAAATGGTAGTTCCGGCACAAGATGATCCACTGGAACTTATGCCAGAACTACCATTTACCAGTGGCAACTGGTGGGATCATAAGCCCAAAAAAGTGGTCGGAAATGAGCAAGCAAAACTACTGTGGGACTTCAGACTTCAGACTGACCGAATTCTGAAGCATAACACATCAGACATTGTGATCGTGAAGAAAAAGAAAGTATGGATCATCGACATCGCAATCCCAGGAGATAGCAGAATGGAGGAGAAGCAGCTAGAGAAATTAGTGAAATACGAAGATCTAAAAATCGAGCTGTAACGACTCTGTCATAAGCCAGTGAAAGTGGTCCCAGTGATACTTGGCACGCTGAGCGCAGTGCCAAAGGATCTCAGCGGACATTTGAAAACCATCGGAACTGACAAAATCTCCATCTGTCAATTGCAAAAGGCTGCTTTACTGGGATCGGTGATGAAATACGAAATCCAGCATAGTGATCTCGTTTGCTGTGTTGTACTGACATAATAATAATAATAATAATAATAATAATAATAATAATAATAATAATAATAACAACAACAACAACAACAACAACAACAACAAAATAGTTGGAAGGACATTGGAGGTCTTCTAGTCCAACCCCCTGCTCAAGCAGGAAACTCTACACTACTTCAGACAAATCTTCTTAAAAGCTTCCATTGTTGGAACATTCACAACTTCTGGAGGCAAGCTGTTCCACTGATTAGTTGTTCTAACTGTCAGGAATTTTTTTCTTAGTTCTAAGTTACTTCACTCCTTGTTCAGTGGTTCTTGTCCCAACCTTGACAACTTTAAAACTTGTGGACTTCAACTCCCAGGTTTGCTGGCTGAGGAATTCTGGGAGTCCACAACTTTAAAGTTGTCAAGGTTGGAGACCCCTACTCCAGATGATCCATTAATCCTTTCCTCTCATGGGAGAAAAATAACCAATCACTAGAACATAAGTTCCTCAAGATCTATCATAGACATTATCCTACTAGGAAAGATTGAACATGCCAGACCAAACGTGGTTAGGTAACCCTCAAACCCCCCCCCCCCCCACTTTGACGATAAAGAACCAACCGGCTTATTATCTCCCGGCACAAGATTTTCACTAAGAACCTAAAGGATATCTCTCTCCCCAAATCAAAAACATGCTCTAATTTGTACCAAGGACTGAGAAAGTACCATCCATTTAAAGGTTTCTGTACGCCCAAGAATACAGAGAAATAGGGTAATAAATTACCCTTGCTGGGGGATCTCCCTCTTTTTAATCACAAGGACTTTATTATTATTTCCTTGGGAAGTGGGAGTGTTGATGTTACTTCCTTCAACTTCCAGAAAACCATTTATCATCCCTAGGATACTATCTTGATGGATTTTAACACAAAGAAAAGCAAGAATACAAACCAAGTATCTACCAAGTCAGCAATTAACATGTCCACAACACTAGACTGCACAAACCAGATCATTTATAACAAGATCAGACAGTAACTTAACTACATCTATCTCTGTTTATGGTTATTTTCACAGGGACATTTTTTCTCAGTGTCCAAATTCTCAGAATTAGTTTGAAAGCACATTTGGCCTCACCTCCACTGCCCTTAAAATGTTGAAGAGAACTGATTTCAACTCTCTCCAGGTACCCAACTGGAGAGGACATGAAATGTCACACAGTTAATGCCCTGCAAAATCCATGTAATTAATTTTGGTTCCATTTATTAAGTGCTGAGGAGGGAGCTAGAAAATGTATCCTCTGTTCAGTTAGAAAGAGTGATATAAGGATAGGAGAGTACTGAATTAATCTCCACAGGATGAGAAAATAATCCATGTGGTGAGGTGAAGTGAGGGCTTTCACAAATGGAGAAACGCCTGACCCAAGTTCCACTATTCCTTTACAAGCACAGCTGAGCTGGGAGTTAACCAGCTCAGTTGCCAAAGACTAACTATGACCTGAGAATACAAAGCAGTATAAAATGTTAGTGCAGAAGTACTCTGTGTCAAAACCATAGCTTCTATTTTAAAGTAGCATGGATGTTTTAAAAAACATTGCCTACAAGACAGAATTTTTCACAGCAATGTACAGGAGCTCTGTTATATGGCCCATATTATTATTTTTATTTATTTGTCTGTCTGTTTGTTTGTTTGTTTGTTTATTTATTTATTTGTTTATTTATTTATTGGATTTGTATGCCGCCCCTCTCCGCAGACTCGGGGCGGCTAACAACAGCAATAAAACATTATATAACAAAATCCAATACTAAAAACAGTTAAAAACGCATTATATAAAAACCAATCATACATACAGACATACCATGCATAAAATTGTAAAGGCCTAGAGGGAAGTGTATCTCAGTTCCCCCATGCCTGGTGGCAGAGGTGGGTTTTAAGCAGCTTTCAAAAGGCAAGGAGGGTGGGGGCAATTCTAATCTCTGGGGGGAGTTGGTTCCAGAGGGCCGGGGCCGCCACAGAGAAGGCTCTTCCTCTGGCTACTGCCAAGCAACATTGTTTGGTTGACAGGACCCGGAGAAGACCCACTCTGTGGGACCTAACTGGTCGCTGGGATTCGTTATGTAGACAACACCCACTAAATCGCTGCTGCTAACTCCATGGTGTATGTGCAATTTCTTTGCATTTCAGCAACTTAACTATAGGTTAGAATCCTATGAAGAATAGCTCTTTTGATCCTTCCTTCGTTCCTTCGTTCCTTCGTTCGTTCCTTCCTTCCTTCCTTCCTTCCTTCCCCCACTAGTCAGTATGGTTTTATCATTTCATCACTGATATTCTCTAGAACAGTGATGGCAAACCTTTTGTTCCTTGGGTGCCGAAAGGGCGTGCTATTGTGCATGCGCAAGTGCCCACACTCATAATTGAATGCCTGGGGAGGCCAAAAACAGTTTCCCCCACTGCCTGGAAATGGCCTGTTTCCCAACTTCTGGTGGGCCCAGTAGGCTCATGTTTTGCCCTCCCCAGGCTCCAAAGGCTTTCCTGGAGCTGGGGGAGGATAGAAATGCCCTCCCCCATCACCCCGAAGGCTCTCTGGAAGCCAAAACACGCTCCAGAGGCTCTTTATGAGACAAAAATCAGCTGGCCGGCATACACATGAACATTGGAGTTGAGCTAGGTCAATGGCTTGCGTGCCAGCAAATATCACTCTGCGTGCCACCTGTGGCACCCGTGCCATAGGTTCGCCAACACTGCTCTAGAATGTTATCTCAGTCATCAGGAACTGGGAATAAAGGAAAACACGATGTTGTTTCTAAAGATACATTGCAGCTTTATCCAAGCGTTCTTAAAGGCTTCGTATTTGACTTTCGAAAGCTGTTAAAAAAAAGAGTGAGCCTAAAGAGTCATTGAAATTTAAAAACAATATTGTGACTAAATTATTGAGAATACAGTGATACCTCGTCTTACAAACGCCTCGTCATACAAACTTTTCAAGATACAAACCTGGGGTTTAAGGTTTTTTTGCCTCTTACAAACTATTTTCACCTTACAAACCCACCGCCTCCGCTGGGAATCCCCACCTCCGGACTTCTGTTGTCAGGAAAGCACCTGTTTTTGTGCTGCTAGGATTCCCCGGAGGCTCCCCTCCATGGGAAACCCCACCTCTGGACAGAAGTCCGGAGGTGGGGTTTCCCAGCGAGGGGAGCCTCAGCAAAATTGCAGCATCGCAAAAACACAGAGGTCCGGAGTTGGGGTTTCGAGGACTTCAGTGTTTTTGCAATGCTGCGATTTCACTGATGCTCCCCTCGCTGGGAAACCCCACCTCCGGACTTCCGTTGCCAGCGAAGCAGCCGTTTTTGTGTGTCTGGGCTTCCCCTGCTGGGCTTCCCCTGCAGCATCACAAAAACACAGAAGTCTGGAGGTGGGGTTTCCCATGGAGGGGAGCCTCAGGGGAATCCCAGCAGCGCAAAAACAGGCGCTTTGGCTGGCAAAAAGGGTAAATTTTGGGCTTGCACGCATTAATCGTTTTTCCATTGATTCCTATGGGAAACATTGTTTCATCTTACAAACTTTTCACCTTAAGAACCTCGTTCTGGAACCAATTAAGTTTGTAAGACGAGGTATCACAGTACATACATGAACATATCTTGATGTCCTGGGTGAATGAAGTTATCAGAAAAATGGACACCTCCCTCTTCTCAATCGGTAATTTTTATATATAAAAAATAAAAGTAACCCTAAGTCTCTTCAGGCACTAATATTGATATCTAGTTTGGTAATGAAACGACTGCAAAACAATCTCCCCAAGCTCCGAGAGCACCAAGGGCCCCAGAGTTCAACCCTGAGCCTTGAAATTGACTCATGACAACTGGACTGCTTTTGTTTTGGTTTCAAAATGCTTCCCTGCTTATCCAAGTAGCTTCTTCAGTTTGACCAAGTTGGTTTAGAGCCCATATAGTATATATTCACCAAAGGGCTTCCATTTCATCATTTCTAATTTGAACAAGGTTGTTAGGCGAGTAGGCAGAGAGTCGTTCTCTTCTATTGGTATTTTTCCCCCCCAATTAAGTCTTGGGTTGCATTTCAAGATCAAATTACTTCTCTCATTCAAAACTCTTGTACATGACAAATGATAACAGTAGGAGCCTCCTGCTTCAGTGATTCATACTTCTTGTTTCTGTGTCCCAAGGTGCCAGAAACTTGATTAAATAGGAAATCCATAGGATTTCCATTAACTAGCTTCTTCTCTAGAAACACTGATTTATTAACCAGAGCGTACAAAACATTCGTCAGTCCTATTCTAGAATACAGCTCACCTGTATGGAATCCACACTGCATACCAGACATTAATACAATTGAAGGAGTCCAGAAATACTTTACAAGAAGAGTCTTTCACTCCTCCTCACGTAACAAATTACCCTACTCCTCCAGACTTCAAATACTACATCTAGAAAATTTACAACTAAATCGTCTCTGAACTGATTTTAATTAATTTATTTATTTAATTAGATTTTTATGCCGCCCCTCTCCGAAGACTTGGGCCGGCTCACAACAGTAATAAAAACAGTATAGCAATGGAACAAATCTAATAATAAAAATATATTAAAAACCCTAACAATTAAAAACCATACAGCACATACATACCAAACATAAAATATAAAAAAGCCTGGGTGAAATGCCCTCCCCCATCACCCCGGAGGCTTGCTCATAAAATCATACATCATAATGTACTCCCTGTCAGTGACTACTTCATCTTTAACATCAACAACAAAAGAGCACATAATAGGTACAAACTGAATGTAAATCGCTCCAAACATGACTGCAGAAAATACAATTTCAGCAATACAGTGGTCACCGCCTGGAACTCATTACCTGACTCTGTTGTTGCTTCCCCCAACCCCAAAATCTTCAACCTTACATTATCTACAATCGACCTCTCCCCTTTTCTAAGAGGTCTGTAAGGGGCGTGCATAAGTGCACTTTTGTGCCTAATGTCCCTGTCCTACTGTCTTATTATCCTGTCTATTACTACGTTCTACTTATGCTATGTTAATATGTACTATAATACTATACTTGTTAAATAAATAAATGAATGAATGAATGAATGAATGAATGAATGAATGAATGAATGAATAAATAATAGATAAAAACTACCAAGAGGCACAGAAACACCACTGAAGCATCTTGCTTTTCTATTTGACCTCAAGGTATCTTAACCCTTCAAAAGCTGGTCTGGGTGGAAATCAGTAGTAGGCTCTAAAACCCATTATGACTGGTTTGTGTGTGCACCCATGAGTGCATAGGAGGCTTCTGGGCATGCGCTGAAGCATCTTGGGCAGGTAGGAGGAGCCTCCCGCCACCAGCACCACCAGTCCTAAGATCTGGTCTGAACCAGGAGCAGCCCACCACTGGTGGAAACCTATGGGGAGAGGGAATCTACCTAAAACAGTTAGATGGGGAAATTCATGTGGTCGCTTTTTTCACTAATCAAAAACAAAGCCATTCTCCTGAAAGTTTACTTATTTATTTTTGGCCAAGAAAGAAATCTCTGGAAACTCTCAAAAATTTAATCACAAATTGTGATCACGTGACCGCTGGACAGTACAACAGATCAGTGTTCCCTCTAATTTTTTGGGGGGGTGGGCAGAAAAGTATAGTGTCTCAGCGGCAGTCCCTTTGGGACTGGGCGGCACAGAAATAATAAATAAACAAACAAACAAACAAACAAACAAACAAACAAATAAAAAACCCACCCTGTTTTGCCTCAGAGAATTTCAAAATGAAATACTGTACTGTGTGTCTATAACAGTGAGCTCATAATAGGGCAACTCTATCAATATCAAAATGCCACTTAAATAGTGGAGCTAGTTTCAAACTAGATTTTGATTTTCTTTCTCTCTTCCTTACTCCCATTC
This sequence comes from Erythrolamprus reginae, assembly GCF_031021105.1. Taxonomy (NCBI): domain Eukaryota; kingdom Metazoa; phylum Chordata; class Lepidosauria; order Squamata; family Dipsadidae; genus Erythrolamprus; species Erythrolamprus reginae. The sequence continues at coordinate 256,156,030 of NC_091951.1, read as the reverse complement.
ATTTTCTTTCTCTTTTCCTTCCTCTCTTTTTTTCTATCTGTTTCTCTCTCTTCCTCTCTTCCTCTCTCTCTCCTTCCCTCTCACTCTTTCCCTCTCGGCTTCTGGGCAGGTTTGGAAAACTCTGAGTTGATGATGATTTTTAAGTGAGCGATTGCTCACTGCTCAGCTTAGAGGGAACTATGCAACATATTGTAAATATGAGTTGGTTGTTAAACACCTGAGTTGCAGTAATGTGACCATGGTGTATGTGTGTGTTTATGTGTGTGTGACATTTTACAGCAGCCGGAAGTGCTTTATGGGCTTTTAAGCACCCTTTCCAAGAACCTTGTAACTCCAAACAGTTGTTAAATGCCTGGTTGTAAGTCAAGAACTATCTGTATCACTTTTTAAAACTTTAAAATCCAATGTTAAAGTTAACTTTGATTTGGCATTCTTCTATAGTAGCCCAAAAAAACCTCAGAACACCTAGAAATGATTGAACAAATAGTTGCACCTTTTAAAGAGGGCACACTTTTATTGTACCTTACAGTGCAACAAGGTAATAAACACAAGAACAAGCAAACAAATGTTGGTTACTTTGGGACAGCCCCGCTACAGAACTCTAGTTTTTAGCACTATAAAAATGCATTTTCTAGATACTAGCACATTATGTTTAAGCGAAGCTCTTAATTAGATAGAGTGAGAAAATGACGCATGAAAGGGAGATATAAAAACCTTCTTAATAGTTCCTGTGCAGATAATGTAGGCCGAAGACAATCAGTAGCCATGCCTCATTTACTTTATATCTTGCAGCTCCTAGAGGCACAATGTTAGTGGGGGGTTTTGTACTATTGGGCATCTCAACCTCCCAATAATAATGAAGAAGTGGATTTGCATAAAATGGTATAATCTAAGAAAAATGTCTGATCAAATGCAATCCAATAGAAACTTCTAGTCAAGCGCAGGCTCTGACTGATGCTTAATAGGCAAGAGAATACTTACTTAATTACTTCATGTCCATGTACCAGATAATTAAAAACTACAGTATCTCAATTGTTTTTAGGTCGGGGGTATCCAATCTTGGCAACTTTGTGACTTGTGGACTTCAACTTCCAAAATGCCTGGCTAGGGAACTCTGGGAGTTGAAGTCCATAAGTTGTATAGTTGCTGAAGTTGGACACGTCTGCTTTAAGTTACAAGACGCAAGAATCAGAGGAGGGTTTGGACTTCCAAACTGGGAATTACAGTGGTATCTCTACCTAAGAACACCTTTACTTACAAACTTTTCTAGATAAGAACTGGGTGTTCACATTTTTTTTGCCTCTTCTCAAGAACCAGTTTCTACTTACAAACCCGAGCCTCTGAAACTGTAACTGGAAAAGGCAGGGAGAAGTCTCCAGGTGGGGGTGGGGGGGCTCTCTAGGAATCCCTTAGGAGGAAACAGGGCTGGAAAAAGTGGGGAGAAGCCTCTGTGGAACCTCTCTAGGAATCTCATGGGAGGAAACAGGGCCATAAAAGGCAGGGAGAAGCCTTTGTCGGGCCTCTCTAGGAATTCCTGGGAGGAAACAAGGCCTCCACCCTCCCTGTGGTTTCCCCAATCACACACATTATTTGCTTTTACATTGATTTCTATGGGAAAAATTGCTTCTTCTAACAAACTTTTCACTTAAGGACCTAGTCATGGAACAAATTAAGTTCGCAAGTAGAGGTACCAATGTATATTATCAGACAACAGTATTATCATGGATGAAATAATGGATAGTATTAAGAAATTACATTACAGGGACATGATGGATTGGCATGTTTTTTTATGGTATGGGAAGAATAAAATACATAGTTACTTTTAAAGACATTATGTAAGAAATGCCTTATTAGTAGTATGGGAGAAAATCAGAGAGAAACACTACTTGAAAATACCAACATGGCTTTTGATAATGGAAGCATTAATACCTCCAAATATGATTAATATGGGAAATATTACAGTATTAGATATACAGTGGTACCTCGGTTAACGACCACAATCCATTCCGGAAGGTTGAACAAAATGGTCGTCATCTAAAACAATTTTTCCCATAGGAAATAATGGAAATGGATTTAATTGGTTCCCAGCCTTTATTTCTTATGGGGAAAATTGATCCCTCGTTTATTGCAGGTCCTCCATTCCAGGACCACCTGCAATAAAGGATTTTTCTCTCTCCCCCCCACATCCATTGCCCCTCGCTTCCATCTCCTCTCCTTACCTCTTTACCCCTTACCCCCCTATTGTCCCTCACTCCCCCCTCCCCTTACCTCTTTACCTGTTGCCTCTCTGCCTTCATCTCTTTGCCAGGAGAACAGCAAAGCATTGCTTCTGATATGATGAGGCAGGCACTGAGTTTGCTGGTCCCAGCGGCGGCTTCTCTTTGATGACAAAAGCGGCTGTGGCGGCTTCTTTTTGGAAACAGTGGCGGTGGGGTCCTTGGCATGGACATGATGTTCTTGGCACTGCTGTTCCTCGAAAGGAAACTGCTGGAGCCACCTCAGCAGTTGCTGCTGCAGCCGGGACCAGCTGGTGGTGGCAGCAGCAACAACTGCTGAGGCGGCTCCGGCAGCTTCCTTTCAAGTAACAGCAGTGCCAGGAACATCACATCCATGCCCATGCTCCCAGGCCCCCCTCCACCACTGCCACTGTCCCCAGAAAGAAGCCGCTGCCACCACTGCCGCCGCCACAACCATCTTTGGGACCAGCAAACTCAGTGTCTGTCTCATCATAGCCAAGGCGATGCTTTGCTGCTCCCCTGGCAAAGAGATGAAGGCAGAGAGGCAAGAGGTAAAGAGGTAAGGGGAAGGGGGGAGTGAGGGACAATGGGGGGGGGTTAAGGGGAAAAGAGGTAAGGAGAGGGGGCAGAAGTGAGGGACAATGGGGGTAACATAATAACCAAAAAATTCTGTTTGGTATTCAAATTTTTGTTTGGTATCTGGAGCAAATTTTTGCCAAAATATTTGGTTGTTATCCGAAATGTGCGCTAACCAAGGCATCCATTAACCGAGGTTCCACTGTAAAGGTATTTTATCAGAGAAGGGGGAATTGAAAAAGGAACAAGAATTAGACAAACAAGAGATTGATATGGTTTGGCATACACAATTGCAAATACAATTGAAATATATAAAAGATGCTAAGTTATATGGTTTTTATTTGAAGATGACAGAATTGGATGAGATACTCATAGGAACAGAAGAGCAAGTTAATAAAAAACCTACTGTTATTTATTTTGTATTAAATTAGAAGAACAAGTAAAAGAAACAATGGTAACATTGGCAAAAAAAAATGAGGTATAGGATAGAGCTAGATAAATGGCAGCAACTATGGGAAAGAAATTATAAATTCACAATAGCAACAGCATATAAAGATAATTTGTATAAAATGTTTTATAGATGACATATGTCACCAGAAAGACTGGCAAAAATGCTTAAAGACAAATCAACTAATTGTTGAAAATGCCACCAGATGCTGGGATCATATGTGGTAGACATGTGCAGAAGTGAGAAATTACTGGACACAAATTCGAATATGGTAAGAAAAGATGATGCAACAACATATTGATTTAAAGCTGGAGCTGTTTTTGTTGAGCATTTTGTCAGAGAAACATAGTAAAGAAAATGTATATATTATTATTCATGTCATAACTGCAGCTAGAATTGTATTTGCACAAAATTGGAAAGCGGAAATAAATCCCTACAAAGGGAGAGAGAATTAAGAAAATACTAGAATGTGCAGAAATGAATAGATTAACATTGACAAGTAAAGAGAAGGAAGAATTGGAGTATTATAATATATGGCAGCGTTTTCATCATTGAATATTGAATATTGAAAATGAATATGACAAAAAGAGGTATGGAATTAAATAAAGTGGGAAGGAAAATGTTTTAATAGAAGATAAGTTAATTTGAAATGTAGAAATAAAGATACATAATATATTATGAAAATGGTAAATGTCATACTTAAAAAAAAGAATTTGTGTATGAGAGAGACAGAGAGGGAAAGACAAATAGCCCACCAGACATATATCAGCTTATCCCATTTAGAAAGAAGTATAAAAAAACACAAACTTAATGCTGAAAAACTAAAAATATTATTTGGTTAGTTTGGTAAAAGTATGTTTAAATAAATTCAGAAGAGTTGGGTATTAAAAGAACATATTAAAATATCACATGGAATACTAGTGTTGCTTTATAAAGCTTTAGTAAGATCACACTTGGAATATTGCATCCTGTTTTGGTCAGCAAAATATTAAAAAGATGTTGAGACTCTGAGAAGAGCAGAGTAGAGAAACAAGGATGATTAGGGGGCTGGAGGGTAAAACATGTGAGGAATGATTGCAGGAACTGGCTTGCCTATTCTAGAGAAAAGAGGGAACTAGAATTGAGAAGAAATTTCCTGACAGTTAGCAAATTAATCAGTGGAACAACTTGTCTCCAGAAATTGTGGGTGTTCCATCACCGGAAGTGTTTAAGTCTTGGATAACAACTGGATAACCAGTTGTCTGAAAAGGTATAGGGCAGTGATGGTGAACCTTTTTTTCCTTGGGTGCCAAAAGAGCATGTGTGCATGCTATTGTGCATGCGCAAGTGCACACACCCATAATTCAATGCCAGGGGAGGGCAAAAACAGCTTCCTCCACCCTCCGGAGGCCGGAAACAGGTGGGGCCAGTAGGCTTGTTTCACCCTCCCCAGGCTCCAAAGGCTTCCCTAGAGCTTGGGGAGGGTAAATGCCCTTCCCCATCCCCACCAGAGGCTCTCTGGAAGCCAAAAACACCCTCCCAGAGTCTCCGTGTGAGCCAAAATCAGCTGGCCGGCACATACATGCATGTTGGAGCTGAGCTAGAGCAATAGTTCACGTGCCAGCAGATATGTCTCCATGTCTCACTTGTGGCACCTGTGCCATAGGTTTGCCATCACTGGTCTAGCATTTCCTGCCTAAGCACAGGGTTGGATGAGAAGACCTCCCAAGGTCCCTTCCAACTCTGTTTCGCCGACTAGGGATGACATGATAGCAGTGATCCATTATTTGAGATGTTATCACAAAGAAGACGGTGTCATATTTTTTTTTCAAAACACCAGAAGGCAGGCTAAGAAACAATGCATGGGAACTAAAAAAGGACAGAAGCAATCTAGAACTAAGGAGGGATTTCCTGACAGCTTCTGCTCAGGCAATCTCACACTACTCACAAGAGCTTACAAAACTTTTGCCAGACCCATCCTAGACTACTGCTCATCTGTCTGGAACCCATACCACATCTCAGACATCAACATCCTTGAAAATGTCCAAAGATATTTCACCAGAAGAACCCTTCACTCCTCCACTCGAAACAGAATATCCTACGAAAATAGACTAACAATCCTGGGCCTAGAAACCTAGAACTACGGCGCCTAAAACACGATTTGAGTATTGTCCACAAGATCATATGCTGCAACGCCCTACCGGTCAATGACTACTTCAGCTTCAACCGCAACAACACAAGAGCATGCAACAGATTCAAACTTAATACGAACCGCTCCAAACTTGACTGTAAAAAATATCGAGTTATCGAAGCGTGGAACTCATTACCGGACTCAATTGTGTCAACCCCTAACCCCCAACATTTCTCCCTTAGACTCTCCACAATTGACCTCTCCAGGTTCCTAAGAGGCCAGTAAGGGGCGTACATAAGTGCACTGGTGTGCCTTTCGGCCCCTGTCCAATTGTCTTTCCTTTCTTTCACCTATCATATATATCTTCTTCCTTTCATATATCCTCTCCTCTAAGTTCACTTTTACCCTTATATATATTACCACATGTCTATTTTCTTCCTATGTATTTGTGTATTGGACAAATGAATAAATAAATAAATTAATTAATTAATTAACCAGTGGAACAGTTTGCCTTCAGAAATTGTGAGTGCTCCATCCCTGGAGGCTTTTAAGAAGAGATTTGACAGCTATTTGTCTGAAATGATATAAGGTCTCCTGCTTGAGCTCCTATAACATCTCCAAGGTCCCTTCCAACTCTATTATTATGTTTGGTTCTGTCTTATCATTGTTTTGTATGTTTTATATTAGTCTATGTTCTGATGACCAGGAAATTTCATTCACCATTATAACAGGTTTTTAATTTGATCGTGACAGCAATATATATATAGTGCATTGTTTCCATGCCATATATAAACCTGTCTGTTTACTTCTGCAAACTGACATAGCCAGTGCTAAATATAGTGCTAAATAGATAGGAACTATTAATTCTGTTGAGTGAAGGGTAACATTTGCCAAGGGCAGCCTGGAGCTATAGGTGACATTTTGTGGTGCAGAATCAGGCTGCCTGTTTTCTAATTCCTGGGCTTCTCTTCACAATGGCCTGTTCCTCACAGCTATGTATCCTTCCAGTCCTTAAATTGGCAGAAAATTAATGGCCATAAATTAAATTTGGAAGGAAAAAGAAGAGGAAAATCAGCAGCAAGGTGGATGGATTTCATTACAGTGATAAGGATTGCAATGCTGGAAGACTGAGAATCAGATTTGGGACCAATAGTTTTGGAGAAAATCCCACTAAGTGGTTGATAAAAGTTGATACCAACTTGATAGCAAATCATTCACTCAATAATTTAATTTAATGTGTTAATTTATAAGCCGCACAATTCCTGTCAGATTTTGGGTGACTTGCTGATGACCCAGCAAGTCTCCACAGAAATAGCATAAATATTAGAGGAAAAAATTGGTAGATTCCCTCCTCATTTCTTGTATAGAAAACAACAAGGTCCACCAATCATTTTTGTTCTCATGGGATATAGGATGAGGTTAGAGCACAGGTGTCAAACTCAATTTCATTGAGGGCCACATCAGGGTTGTGTTTGACCTCAGGGGCATGGCCAGGGTGTGTGTGACCAGTTGGACATCACTTGCGTAGGGAGCCTGTGGTGACCTCCCGAGCTCCATTTTTGCTGGTTGTAGGAAGCCATCTCAGCTGAAAAAGATGCTCGGGAAGATGGCCCTACTGAGCTCCATTTTTGATGGCAGAGGCATCACAGGACAGTCGTTTGCTGTTTCCAGGTAATTCCCTAAGCCTAAGCACCCGGTGGACTGGATCCATCCGGTGGGCCTTGAGTTGATACTCTGGGGTTGGAGAGACAGATTTTTGCAGAAATCTTGGTGTGTGGAGATGCATTTAAAGAGTGACTATGTATTGATAAGCTTTCTTTGGACCAGATTGTAGATAACCTCCTCTACTACCTGCATGTTATACTAGATCCATGGGGATTTCTTAATGAAACAGAAGGGCTCCCTGTTTCATTGTGTATCCATGAATTACTCATCCTTCATGGCCATGGATTTTTCTGTTGAATGCCAGCCAACAAGTTGGGAAGCTAGATGTCTGCCTTGACATGAAAGCTCAAGCAATACTTTAGAAGAAATATTTAAGAAATATTTTTAAATGATTCTAGACGTCTAGGAAAGAAATAGTGAACTGAAGATGGTTCTGCAAAAAGTAGAGCTGCCTAATGGAGCAGTACAATTACAAAGATTGGGTTTTTGTAATTCCTCTCCAGACAAGGGGAGATCAGGCACACATACTCCAGACAGTTGTTCCTCATGAAAAGACTGCAAGATAGCAGTTTCCAACAGATTTAGAGTTCTGGGAGATGAGAGAATAGACGTTTTACTCAAACCATGGTTAGTACTTAAAAAGGATATTGGTTTGCATATTTATTTCTCTAATCACTTTCAAAATATACTTGTTAACTTTTCCCCCCAGCTATTAGAAAACTCTAAAAAAACACATTCTGTTTTGTTAGAAGGGAAAAAACAAATGAAAATAAAATAAAACTTTTAGGACATTATTTGAAAGGAATAAAGATCAAGTTTGTTATAAGTAAAAATAAGTAATATATAATTGATGTATTTGATCAAGGTGAATATAGAAATATTGTTATTTCAGGTAACTCTTTCATGGATTTTTGACTGACATCAAGGCTAAAATGATGAAGATTATTTATAGACAAGAGATGGGATATGGGAAGAAGAATATTGTTTATTTCAAGAAAAAGTGGTAAGTTGTTAAAATTATTTATACATGATGAAGTGTGAGGTCACTATGTATGTATTTCTTTCCTTTTCCTTCACTATAGTTTTATTTTTCTTTTCTCTTTCTCTATTTCTTCTCTTTTTGCTTTTCTGTATCTTCTTTTTCTTTTACTTGTAAAAAATGTCTTACCAAAAATTGTATTAGTTTCTAATAGTTGCAAACTGTCAACCTTAATAGAATTACTAAGAAAAACCAAGGCAACTGCAAATACTCATCACCATCAAGACCAGGCATCTTAGAACCAAGCAACAAATCCAGGGGACAAGGCAAAGCACAAGAAGCTAATATTCAGAATCCAAGGTATGCCACAACAAGGTAAACATAACAAAACCCAGGCTTGTAAAGCTCTCAGCATCTGTTCCCAGGGAGGGAGGGAGGCCAATAAATCCACCATGCCGAGCTTTCATTGGACAGCCATCTGCGGCAGTTTAAGTTTCAGCCTTGGCTCCTTTGTAACCTTTCTTTTCTTTTTTTGGCAGTCCACTTTGATCTATAAATTTCTGCTCTCTACTGTTGAATTTTTATTACACATTTCTGCCAGGGACAGGTGGTTGGATTTTAGAATCTGAGCAGTTTCAGAGGGTGGGGGCAAGTAGGCTTGCTGGAACATCAACTCCACCACCACTTGAAATGCCCTTGGCAAGGCTATATTGTCCCTAGAATGCCCGATCCCCTTCCTTCCTATCAGAAGACATGTCCCGCATTGCCCCTGGGGAAGGGCTGCCCAGTGAAGTATGGTAGCAAGCTTTAAGAGAAAGTCTTCCTTCGCACTGGAGTAAATATACATGCACATGCCATACTCTACAACTTTTCTTTTTGCTGCCTGTTTACAACAGGAATCGTTGATTTGTTTGCTTGCTTGCTTTTTTCTCTCTCTTCAAATCATAAATACTGTAGGGTTTCGGAGCCAAAGAAGCCAATAGTTGAAAGCAAACTAAGACTAACAGAAAAGTTCAGATGTGCAAAGACAGATATTGTAACTGACGAAAACAGACTAATTAGAAAAGCAGTGAGTCGAACAAAAGTGAGAAGCTGAGCTAGAAAACAAGACATGAAACAGAATCCTTTAAATTTGGAGACCCTTCTCAGTGCTCAGCCTTAGCTAAGTGTCAAAACAATACTGTGGAGAGGAGAAAACGGAGTATGGATTTCTTCCTACTGCTGTGTCATGTGAAAAAGGCTCCGTAGTAAAAGAAGCTCACAAATGTAACTCTGATGACAAAGATTTCAATAGGAGGGTTCAAAAGTCTGAAATGACATCCTTCAGCTGAAATTACTGAACTGGTTAATGCATTATATCTGGCTGAATTCCAGGTGCTTATGATGGGACATCCTTGTACAACTTTGGCTGTTATAACTCATAGAATGGTCTGCCCTGGACTCTTAAATCTTTGATGAGGCGTCATAAATACACTTCAGATCCACAAATGATTCTGCTTTTTGCCTATCAGTTGTGGAAGGTGAAGCTGTCTCTTCTATTACTATTTAAAAGAAATCATAAAATTATCCTCCCTCCCTCAGGTCTTTTATAGTCTCTAGAATTTTAAATCTGGGTTTAATGATTAATCTGAATCTAATGTCATCATGTTTTTTCTCGGTTGCACATTTATGATACTGCTGAAGTATGGATAAAACAGATTTTGCAAAGTAAGTGATACAGAAGACTGCCAGATCACTTTCCTGTTGGTATTTAGTTTGGCTAATGCTTGGTTTTGGAATACAAATGCATTAATACTCTTAACTGCTTTTTAGTTTTAATGCAGAATCACACTGAGATCAAACAAAGTGTATTTTCTTTCCAACAGAGTTTGTAAATTGGGGATGGGTTTTGCTCTCTCTTTTTCCAAATTATTTTACTACAATTGCCAAGAGAAAAAAAAAAGGTAAATTAGTTCCACCAATACCTCCATGGTGAGAAAGTATTGTTTGAATGCTACTAATGTTTATTGACTGAAATTGATACGATATCAAGATAAGCGATCCACAAAACTCAAAATTTACACAAACCTATTCATACATAGGATACACTTTTTCTCAGCAGATATTATTGCAACACAAAGGCCATCAGAGAGCAAAAATAATAACTATCGATTTGCAATCAAACAACTTCTGTTTGTCAAGAATGAACAAATCCTATACAAATTGTGTGAGATTCCACCATCCTTTTGTCTCAATTATTCCACTTTAGGACCTTTCTCAATACTGTCATTAAAAGAGGAGCAGCTATTTTAAGATCAAAGGCAATGAAGCAAAATGCCTGCATGTTGTGGGAGAAATCCAAAGATATTAAAGCTCTTTCTTCTGAACAGATTTCTTATGTTTGTTAAGGAGGCAGCCCGGGGGGGGGGGGGGGGAGGAGGCAGAAACATACTTCCCCCCATTGTCCTTGGGTTCAAAACAGTCATTAGAAACACATAGAATTGCATTAAAAGAAAAATACAACAAATCAATAGAATCAGAAACATTAGCCATCACAATTGCAGTATTTGTTACAGAGGATGTCATTTGGAGCTGCGCGCACAGCCCCATTTTCCCTACCACACTATAGAGTGGCCCGTACCAGTAGGAACCCAATACTGGGAAGCATGTCATTATTCTTTCATCTTTAAGGCCTTCATTGGCTAGCCATGCAGTGGAGTACTTTGATGCATGTGATGGAGCTTTCCCCTGCATAAAAACCATTATCTTCTTGAAAGATGAAGACCTTTTCCTGGATCACTGCTTGATAAAAGTGTCTTCTACAAACTAGTAATAGGTTTGGGACTTGATTTTGAGTCCATCTTCAACCTGAAAAGGTCTAACATCCTCATCTTCAACAATACCAGCCCATATCAGTACCTCGCTCTTCATCTTGATGACATCTCAGTCGACCTCCATCTTTTTGGTCTCTATGCCCATTACCGATCCAGCCACAGGCCTATCCGTCAGGTCCTTCAAGGATCACTCTAATCTCATCAGTCCATAAAATGTTTGCAAAATTTGTTTTCAGATATTTCTTGGCCCAGTCTTGTCATTTCAACTTATGTGTCTTGTTCAGTAGTTGTAGGATTTCAATCTTCCTTATCTTGGCTATGTCTATGAGCACTGAACACCTTGTACTTCTAGGCACCCCAGGTAGGTTGCAGTTCTGATATATGAGAGCACTGAAGGATAATAGGTCCGTGATAGCTTCATGTTTGATTCTACTCAAATCTTTGGCAGTTAAGGTACGTCTTTTTCTCTCAACCGACCCTGTTGACTTTTTGCAACAAAGTGGTTGATGGTTCTGTGGTCACGCCCCAATATCTTAGCAATTTCAAGAGTGCTGCATCCCTCGGAAATATTTTTTTTACATTTTTTGTCTTTTCAGAGTCAGTTAAATCTCTTTTTTAGCCCATTTTGCCTGAGGAAAAGAAGCTGCCTAATTAATTATATTAGAGCAGTGATGGAGAACCTATGGCATATGTGGCATAGATGGCATGCAGAGCCATATCTACTGGCACATGAACCATTGCCCTAGCTCACCTCCAGCCTCTGGAGCCTGAGGAGGGCAAAAAACAGGCCTACCAGAAGTTGGGAAATGGGCCATTTCCAGCCTCCAGAGACCGTTTTTGCCTTCCCCAGGCATTGAATTATGGGAGTGGGCACTCGTGCATGTGCTTTTGCCACCTGAGGAAAAAAAAGATATAGGGTGTTGATCTCCTTAGGTCACACCCTTCCTCATTACACAAATACACATCATCTGATACACTTATGCCAACTAAGCAGGTTGGAGGTGGAAAATGTGCATAACAAATGATGATATGGTCAAAATACTCATCTGCCTAATACTTGTGCACACAATGTAGATATTTCAGACTGATTATGCATTGAAAATTGTCATATTTATTGCATAAACAGATGCAAACACTAAACATACTAAGGGGAAAGAGAAAAAAAAAATTGACACATGGCCCAGTCAGAAAGATAACATTTGTTGACAGCATGTCCCTTGTGTCATCCTCTGCAAATATACTTTAATGTCCTGTGTTACTACTAGTTTATTGTTGTCACTGAAGATGATGGACTTGAGCAAAAAGATGAAGTGCTGCTAATTGTTCTACATTAAGCCATGACAATGCTGTCAGTCGGAGACAGCCTAGCATTTTTCTCCCACCTCCCAATGGCCTGACACTTCTCATTGTATTATTTTATATCTGCATTTTCAGGTCATATGTTTTGTCTCTGAAGATCTCTCAGATGATACGATGTCACAAAGATTTCAAGGAGGAAAGGAAAACGTGCTTCTCTTTCTCTTCTCTCTTCCCCTGTCAAACACTTTTAAACAAATGATCAGCTACTTTGCAAGGGGGGGGGGGGGGATATAACTGGCATGCAAAAAGGGAACAAGAACCAGCATCTGCAAGTCTTGAAAACAATGTGGCTTCCAATTTCTTGCTGTGGAGTGATAAAACACTTTTTTAGATAACACTACTGTACTAAAATAAGTTAGAGGACAGTGTGCCAATTCACAATTACAAGTTATCACTTCTATGAAAATCCTTTAGAGGTGCCGAATGCAAGTAATTATTTGCACCATGGCATTTATAAATTGTGGGGCACATTTTAATTCTTTGTGGCAGCCTGCAAGTTATTATTTGTGCATGCGTGCAATTGCTGACTTTTAACATTTTAAACCACAAATCTGATTGTTGAAGGAAGAAGGATTATAGTGAATATCAAAGGTTAGCATAGAAATGAAGTAATGTCCCAGGGAAGGTAAGAATGAGAAAAATTAATAAAATGAGATTAGATTCCAGTTCCTCCTTTTCAGAGGGGATCTACATCAGCCACGTTGTTGAAATAGTGAAGGAATGCATGTCTATATTAGATCTAAAGATTGCATTTCAGGTGGCAGAGGTGAACTTTATTATATAAATTCCTTACAAGTAGCAATTAGCGGCATACAAATCTAATAAATAAATAAATAAATAAAATAATTTGCAAAGAGAAACTAGGTATAACTCCATCACAGTAATGTAACCAAGTTTAACAAAGATTAGTTTTTGCCCTAAAATAAAAATATATACAATACCTAGGATTAAGAAATATTCCATCAGTTGACATACAGCTAATTCCTTCTCTTTTGAAATAGAGGTATTTGCTGAATTTATTTATTTAAACCTATTCCTACTCTGATTTACTCAAAAAAAAGGCACCCTGTGATAATTTACACACAAGCCCTTGCGAATAACAACTTTATAGTTATGGAAATGTTAACAAAAAGAGAGGAGGAGGAAGAGGAGGAGGAGGGAGAGAGAGAGAGAGAGAGATCAATGTAAGGTAATTTTGGTATTTTGCCAAAATCTGTATTTTCTGTAGCATAGCCTGACTGGATCAGGTCCATTTGTCACAATGACTCCTGAACTGGAAAGCAAGTTATAGCATTTCCAAGAGGCTTTCAATGAAGTCCAAAAGCTGGTTTGAATATAAATAAAAGTGTTTTGGTCTAAAGAGCGCTCTATGGGCTTGATGAACTCCATGGGTAAAGGAGTCCCACAATCAAACCTGAGAAGAAGGGAGGAAATGTATCTGGAGGATAACACTTAGCCTTCACACACAGTGTTTCTCTTTTACATTAGTTTATTTCACAGCTGAGCAAACAAAATCTTGGAGTAATGAAATAAGAAAAAGCCATTGGGGTTCTCTGTCTTCTTTCCAAACGGCAGGAACAGTCATCAAGCAAACCACAAGCCTTGTACCCAAATACAGAGAAGACTGGATACGTTTCAGAACAAAAGACTGTGGGACATAAGCTGTCCAAGGAAAACCAGATAACTGCCCAAACAGGCATCAGATCCATCTTTAATGTTTGCTTCCAGTTCTCTGTGTTATTGTGCAAAGCCAATCACTGTGGTATACAAAACATGGTTTCTCTTTTTGTATGTTGAGTAAAACTAGCAAGATGTGGCTAAATCAATAAGCCACGGCTCCAAACAATGTGTGTACCCAATCATATTCATCAGAATGTGGACTAATTTGAACTGTTCACCTTATACCCTTTTTTTAATGCGGAAATGAGTTCTAAGCAAAATAGCTTAGGACATTTGCTTTGTCTTTTTGTCCTTGATGAAATTGCCATTCGGAACGGCACCACCGCACCACTGTGATGTATCAAAAGCTTTAGAGACCATTATTCTCCATCCTCATGAGACTTAGGCTAACATGAGCAAATAAATTTGCATTTATATACGTACATTGAAATATTAAAATTCTTATGGGTATAAATATTAAAATTCATATGGATATAATTGATAACTATAAATAACACAATAAAATGTAAACAAGTGATACATGGATTAGATAAAGCAACAAGGAGATATATAGGGTTTGCTTTTTGATTCATCAGGAATGCAAACAAAATGGAAATGATGTTCAATGTAACCATTTTCCTTTCTTTTTCTATTTTCTTTTTATTCTATCTACTTTTCTCTCTTTTTTTCTCTCTGTCCATCTTTACATGTTTGCAATAGTCGTTTACTATTCTTTTTGAATTGTATTGTTTTTCTATTTGTGAATAAAAACTTATTTAAAAAAAAAGAAATATTAAAATTAATATGGAAGATGGAAAATTGCACAATGCTCACATCAAACGCCGTTAATTTGGAATAAATATAAAACAACCTGTTCAGGGGACAAACACCAACACCAATGATCAATACAGGTAATCCTTGATTTACAACAGTTTGTTTGTTGACCATTTAAAGTTGCAATGATACTGAAAATTGACTTAAGATCATTTCCCATCGAAGGCTTGGCAACCGACTTACATTTATGACGGCTGCAGTGTCCTGCGATCATGTGATCCCCTTTTGCGACCCTCTGACAAGCAAAGTCAATGGGGCAACCAGGTTCACTCAACAACCATGTTACTAAGTTAACAACTGCAGTGATTCACTTAACAATGATGGCAAGAATAGTCATAAAATGGAGGAAAACTCACTTAACAAATTTCTTCTCATTTAGCAACATACATTTTGGGTTCAAAATACAACATACAAATTGGGTTCACTTGTAACTCAAGTACTATCTGCAATTTGTCTTTAATACAGTCTTCATTTACCAACTATAATTGGGAAGGAACCGTCAAGTCCATGGCTAAGCAAGTGATTATTAAAGAAACAGGTAGTGTGACCATAATTTGCAACTTGCATCTTTCTACTGGATTTTCATTAACTTTAAGCTTTGTAAAAGGGCACTCATGCAATTGAAGCATGCTGCAATGTGTAAATGCACACCAGTTGCCAAGCATCAGAACTGAGTTTGCATGGCTGCAACTTTGAGGACCAGTTGTAAATCTCAATTTTCACAGTTCAAACCTACGCTAGTTTGGCTAGTTGGTAAGTGAGGATTATGTATGTATGTATGTATGTATGTATGTATGTATGTATGTATGCATGCATGTATGTATTAGATTTCTATGCCACCCTTCTCGAAATGACTCAGGGCAGTGTACAACATTGCAATACACAATATAAATAAGAAATCTAATTATTTTTTAAAATATGCCAAATTAATTTTTAAAAATGTGTACAATCATCCACATTCATCTAATTCAATCATTCATATTGGCCATCTCATGACTCATGGTCATGAGATGGCCGATATGACAATCTCATGACTCATGGTCCCCATGCATGCTGGTGAGGTAGGTCTTCAAAGCTTTACGAAAGACCAGGAGGGAGAGGGCAGTACATATCTCCGGAGGGAGTTCATTCCAGAGGGCTGGGGCCGCCACAGAGAAGGCCCTTCCCTTAGGCCCCGCCAGATGACATTGTCTGGCCAACAGGACCTGGAGAAGGCCATCTCTGTGGGACCTAACCGGCCACTGGGATACATGTGGCAGAAGACTGTATTATCTGTATTAGGCGTTAGGCAATTGATCTAATAAAATCTGGCTTTGGAAATGCTATTACTTTATTTAAATAGAGATAATCAGAAGTGTGGACCAAGTCCACAGAGTATCTTGACTAGATCATTCATTAGAGAACCAATGTTTTGTAGCTTATTAATCAATATCCATAGTCTATCATTATCTGACTTTATGTACACAATAGAGTGTTTTGAATTTGTGAGTTCAGGGAAGTCTGCTGTAATGATATCAACAAATTAATGTTAAATAAACAAAACCCAGGGTTCTGAATTATCCCCTTCCCTCTATTTTTATCTTTCACTGTATCTATTAATTAATTATTAGTTAACCACTGTGTACTGCTATGTGTCTGTCTCCTTCAATGAGAACAAAGCATCTAGCTTTTGATTATGGTTTATATTTCTAATTTTTATGCTAAGCAGGAATGGTATGTTGTATACAGTTGGTGCTCGGTACCATAATTTTGGCTCATTGGTTTGAATAAGTCAAGCCATGCGGTTTTTATAGCTTAGAGCTATACGTGCAGAGGCAATTGTTGTTTAATCAGCAAATTATACAGTTTACTTTAGGAAGTCCATTTTCTGATTTGGAGAAACCATCCACAATTAGTTGAAATGGAAGCAAAATATTTAATCACCTTCTGGTGTCAATGCAGAAGAAGAGAAGCCTTTATATTCATGTAATTCACCACAATTTAATACTATGTGCCAACATACTTAACATCTTTTAATAATGTAGTTAGTCTAATTAATCTGTGTTAAGGAATCCTAAAATATTAAATTGTTTAACATGCTAATTGCCTCACCCTCAACTAAGAGTAAACTCCACCTATTCAGAATTCTTTGCAAGAATTCCAGTATCTAAAACGGCCAGGTCAGTGTTGTACCATTAAGTACCACGGATCAAAGTGATGAACAAAAGCAAAATGTGGCTACATTTAAACAAGTGAAATGGCATTAATATGGTTCTTCTCCACGCCTACAATGATTTGTCCTTGGTGCCAATTCAGCGGCAATTTTTAAATTAATTTTTAACTTTTTAATTTTTATCTTTTTAATTTTTTTAAATTAAATTTCTTCATTAAAAAACATATAACATACAATAATAAAGAAACCTCATACAATACACAAATATAATCAAGGAGAAACATAAAAAAAATCATAAACAAAACAAGACAAAACAAAGAAAAAATAAATAACTAAAAATAAAATAAAGACAACGAATACTAAAGAAAAAAAGAAAATCTAATTACGAGTGATAAATAACAATATATTAACTTATATTTATTTATTTCATGCTTTGTGAGGAGAAAGAAGAAAAAAAACCCACCCCAAACCTGATTTTAATCCTGTCTTTCATCTGGCATTGGGTTATCGGTGTTCGATCATTCATCTTGGTTTACAGTGATCCCTCAATTTTCACGGCTTCAAACTTCGCGAAACGCTATACCACAGTTTTTCAAAAAATATTAATTAAAAAATACTCCAAGGGTTTTTTTTGCTATACCACGGTTTTTCCCACCCGATGACGTCATACATCATCACCAAGAGTCACTTCTCTGTCTCTTTCTCTTTCTTTCCCGTCATTCTCTGCTTCAATCATTTTCTCATTTCTCTTTTTTTCTCCCCTTTTTTCTATCATTTCTCTCTCTTCCTTCCACTCTTCTCTCTCTCTCTCTTTCTTCCTCTCTCTCACTCTCTTCCTTCCTTTCTCATCTTTCTTTCTCTCTCTCTTTCTCTATCTTGCTTCTTCCTCTCTCACACTCTCTTCCTCCCTCTCTCATCTCTTTCTTTCCTTCTCTCTCTTTCTCTATCTCTCCCCCTCTTGCTCTCGAGCGGCCGGGCAAACGGCGGGTGAGCGGCGAGCGAGCGTGGCAGGCGGGTGGGCGGGCGAACGAGCAGCCGGGCGAACGGGCGAGCGGGTGGGCGGGCGAACGGCGAGCGAGCGGCTGGGCAGGCGGGCGAGCGGCTGGGCAGGCGGGCGAACGGGCGAGCGAGCGGCCAGCCGGGCGAACCGGCGAGCGGCGAACGAACGGCGGGCGGGTGCTGGGGGGGCAGCCGACATTCAAAGCAATCTTTGTCGGCTTCCGCACTTTCGTTGCTCCCCGCCTCCACCTGCAAGCCCTTGTGCGGCCATGGAAAAAGGGCGCGCATGCGCAGATGGTTTTTACTTCCGCGCCGCTATATCGCGGAAAATCGATTATCGCGGGAGGTCTTGGAACGTAACCCCCGCGATAATCGAGGGATCACTGTATTAAAATTTGTCCATAAGTTCATTATTTGCTTACCGCCTTATGTTAAGTTTATATTTAATATTAGCAACATAAAAAATATTATT
This sequence comes from Erythrolamprus reginae, assembly GCF_031021105.1. Lineage (NCBI taxonomy): Eukaryota > Metazoa > Chordata > Lepidosauria > Squamata > Dipsadidae > Erythrolamprus > Erythrolamprus reginae. The sequence goes on along the minus strand of NC_091951.1, from coordinate 256,137,727 downwards.
TCTATAAATAAATTACAAATATATAAATAATAAAATCCATTGTAACTTCCAAAATGAGACAATAAAAAGAAAAGATATGCTAGAATAGTATATTGTTATTTGTATTGTAATTTTAGTTTTCTTTTCTTTTTGCAAACCAATCATAAAAATACTTCCAAATTTTATAGTAGTCGGTGTCTTCTTTGTTTCTTAATTTTAATGTTAGCGCGTCTGCTTCTGCACAACCTAATATTTTTTTAAGGATGAGTGAGTCGTCCGGTACTTTAAGTTGTTTCCAACACTGTGCTAAGGCCATCCTGGCTGCAGTTAGAACATGTATTATTAAATAATATTTATCTTTTTCTAACTTTTTAATTTTTAAGTCAACCCAATTTATAACAATATTTAAAGGTTAAGGGGCTCTAGAAACCACATTCAGGGTTTATGAACATGAAGTTCTGTCATTTGATGAATTGGTTCAAGATCCAACAGAAATCCAAAAGAGACTGCCTTCTGCCCAAGCTCATTACACATTTGCTTGAGGCCCAAATACATGTTCTTGTTATATGCTTTCCTGTCATAGACTGTACCCAAAGTTCTCCTGCGCTGATACATTAGTAAAGAAAGTGTTGATTGACTTAATACAGCACATTTTTCAGCCTGACATAAAACAAGTTTTAGAGTTCTGATTCAAGCCACGTATACTCACTGAGGAGTGAGTATATGTGGCTTACATTCATGAGGACTAAACACAGGGAGTCCTTGACTTACAACCGTTTATTTAGTGATTGTCTTAAGTTACAACAGCACAGAAAACATGATCAGCCTTTGCACTAATGACCATTATAACATTCCCACAGTCGTAGGAGGATAAGTTGTCCAAATTTAAATGAATACAGTGGTCCCTCGATTTTCGCGGGTTCGAACTTTGCGAAACGGCTATACCATGGTTTTTCAAAAATATTAATTAAAAAATACTTTGCTGTTTTTTTCCCTATACCATGGTTTTTCCCGCCCGATGACGTCATACATCATCACCAAACTTTCGTCCGCCTTTAATAAATATTTTTTTTAATAAACTTTAATAAATAAACATGGTGAGTAATAATCTAAATGGTTGCTAAGGGAATGAGAAATTGCAGTTTAGGGGTTTAAAGTGTTAAGGGAAGGCTTGTGATACTGTTCATAGCCAAAAATAGAGTATTTACTTCCGCATCTCTACTTCGCGGAAATTCGACTTTCGCGGGCGGTCTTGGAACGCATCCCCTGCGAAAATTGAGGGAACACTATACTTGGAAGATCATTGTCTGTTATACCTGTGTTGGAGGAGTAATACCATTATAAAACCATGGTCCAGCTGGCCCGGCTGGTAGCACCTTGTAAGGGCCCCTTTCCAGGGATACAGGAGAATATGGTCAACAGTTTTGAAAACGGAAGAGAGCTCTACGTCCCAATGGTAGAGAAAGTGACAAAGCCATATTCCAGGAGAAGGGAAACTCTGACGGCAAACCTCCACTGCCTTGTGGCTATATCCATCATTGGAAAAGGCTTCGGGAGTAAACTTTGAAGCAAAATCCAGAGCCGGAGTCTTGGAAGCAGTTCGTAACTATGCACAGCCACGTTCTGGTAAGTCCTGCAATGTAGTTGGAGCCAATCGTAATGGCCTTTGCCATTCCATTGGATTATTTCAGAGACATGGAAAGGGGAGATCTGCTGCTTGGGAAACAGTCTTCCATACTAATCTACCCAGGCTTCATACTCTGGAGAGATTACTCCAGCTTTGCATATGACATTTTAAGAACTCTTTCCAGAGTCTTTTGAGACTGAAGGATGATAATAATAATAATAATAATAATAATAATAATAATAATAATAATTTATTAGATTTGTATTTCGCCCCTCTCCGAAGACTTGATGTCAATGATGAGTCGTAGGAACAAAATTTTGATGCTTGTCAACCAGCATATACTGTATTTTTCAGTATATAAGACACACCTTTTTCCTCCCTAAAAGAGGCTGATAATTAGGGTGTGTCTTATACTGTGAATGTAGTTTTGTGGGGTGGGTGGGGTTGTTTTTATTTCTCTTAAGCCCTAACTAGCTGCTAACAATCTTCCCACTCATACCCTGCAGGCTCTTTCATTGTTTCTCTCTGCAAAGAATGTTTTCCAAGCCCCAAGTGTTTGAGAGGCTTTTTTAATCATTACTTTTAACAAAGTACGTTTCTTTCCAGCCCTAACCAGGTGCTAATGATGTTCCCAGCTTTTACCTGCTTGCAACCTCTTTCATTGTTACACTCTGCAAAGAATTTTCTCCAAACCCTGCCTTTGATTTTTTTTTAATTCTCTATTTGCTCCAGATGTTTCTTTCCAGCCCTAACCAAGTGCTAACAATGTTCCCAGCTCCTACCTGCTTGCAAGCTCTTTCTCTGTTACTCTCTGCAAAGAAGAATGTTTTCCAAGCCCTAAGTCTTTGCAGGGTTTTTTCCATTGCTCTACTTGCTCAGACTGTTTCTTTCCAGATGCTAATGATGTTCCCAGCTCTTACTGGCTTGCAAACTCTTTCATTGTTACTCTCTCAGAATAATTTTTAAGTCCTTAAGCAGGGGATAAAATAATGTGTTGAAGCTGACCAGACTAAGGAAGCTAGCCAGATGAATACCTGGTAAGCAGATTATTTTCCTATTTTCCTCCCCCAAAACTAAGGGGTGTCTTATATTCCAATGCATCTTGTACTCTGAAAAATATGGTATTTTTGATGGTTACAGTTTGCCACCATTTGCAACCTTCCCAGATGACTTCTTACAAACAAAGGCAATGAGGAAAATGGGATTCACTTAATAACCATATGATTCACTTAATAACTGCAGTGATTTGCTTAAGCATGGCAAACAACCACTTTCTTAGGAACAGGGATTCCACTCCTAATTGGGATTTTAAATCAGGGATTACTATATAAAATTTTAGTTCAGGAAAGATTTATTCTCCGTTTCCTCTTTGACTTATTTTTGAACTGGAACATATTAATTAGAGCATATAATTGGGATTGCCTGTCTAGAACAGCTCAATCTAAACTTGATAATTCCTAGCCAGCAGAATATGATAAAATGTGATGACCTGGCCACTATTTTTAGTGGGACAGGATAATCTCAGCCATATTTAGTATAATATGAGGGCCACAATTTTCATGAGAGTTAGTAGGATCCCAGTGTAATTCTGCAGTGGACTATGCCCATTATAGTGAATCAGAGCTGCATATTTCTATGATGTGTCACTCTGGCCAAAGTACATGCAGTTTCTGATCCCTTGGCTCTCTAGATCAGAGGTTTCCAATCTTGGCAACTTTTAAGACTTGTGGACTTCAATTCCCAGAATTCCATGCTGGCTGAGGAATTCTGGGAGTTGAAATCCACAATTCTTAAAGTTACCAAAGTAGGAGACACCTGCTCTAGATGCTACTTGCCTACCCCTGTTGCATTTTCCACTATATCAGGGGTGTCAAACTCATGGTGTCACGAGAGCATCATGTGATATATCATGACTTTTTCTCCCTTTACTAAACTAGGCATGGGTATGGCCAGTGTGTGATGCATCTAGCCCATGGGCCACAAGTTTGACAGTCCTGCGCTACAGGATTAAAGTTTGGTCCACCCAAACTTTCAAAGCAGGTTTATCCAAGGGGCTTTAAACAAGCCACCTTTAGATGGTCTCAGATAATCTACTCAAATGTAAAGTTTGCTTTCCAGATCAGAATGGTTAGGTTAATAGAACAAAGTGAATCCTACATAGCTTCTGTTCTGGAAATCTCACACTACTTACCAGAGCTTACAAAACTTTTGCTAGACCCATCCTAGAATAAAGCTCATCGGTTTGGAACCCATACCGCATCTCTGTCATTAACACCCTCGAAAATGTCCAGAGATACTTCACCAGAAGAGCCCTGCATTCCTCCCCCTGTAACAGCCGCCCCGAGTCTTCGGAGAGGGGCAGCATACAAATCTAATAAATAAATAAACAGAATACCGTACGAAACTAGACTTACAATCCTGGGCCTAGAAAGCTTAGAACTACCCTCATTAAACATGATCTAAGTATTGTCTACGAGATTATATGCTGCAATGTCCTGCCTGTCAATGACTACTTCAGCTTCAGCCATAACAACACAAGAGCACATAACAGATCCAAGCTCTATATTAACCGCTCCAAACTTGACTGTTAAAAATACGACTTTAGTAATAGAGTTGTTGAAGCATGGAACTCAATACCGGACTCCGTAGTATCATCCCCTAACATTTTACCCTTAGACTGTCCACACTTACCTCTCCAGATTCCTAAGAGGTCAGTAAGGGGTGTGCATAAGTGCTCTAGAGTGCCTTCCGACCCTTGTCCTATTGTCTCACCTATATCCCATATATCTTCTCTTCTATCCCTTTATCTTTCTTCTATTTTCTCATTGATTTATCTTATCCTATACTCTCTTCTATTCTTTCTCTAATTTTATTTCCTTGAAAGTGTCCTCTACTACCTTCATTGTGTTTTATTGTGTATTGGACAAAATTAAATAAATAAATAAATAAATAAATTATAAAACCAAACTAAAGATGTATAATTTGTCAATCCAACAAAAAATGGAGAAAGAGTAATGGAAAATCTGTCCATAACATAACAATTGGCAACCACAGAGTAAATGAATTACTACTTTCCTGAATAACCATAATTTATTTCCAAGAATTGAACCACCTGAACTCAGTGAAGATCAGATGGAATAAACTGGTGAAGGGGGAAGCACATGGCTTGCATTAAGTTTATTTGTGGGTTCCTCCAATGAATAATTCCAATTGGAAGCATCCATGATTGGTGCTGAACATGTTATGGAACCAAGCCTAAGACAAAAATTCATATTTAATCCCCAAAACTTAAAGAGATTCAATTCACTGTTGGGACATCTACAGGATTTTTCTCCTTTCATCAAAGTGACAAACTGGTATGAGTCCATTGTATTGCAAACTCTATCTTTTCTGTGTGTGCATGCAGTGCCATGACACATATAGAAAATGAATGGAGTTTGCATCATGAATGCCTATGGATTGCACTGACTCATGCTCCAGGCCAACTTTCTTATGAGTCAATACTCCTTCGCAGGAAAAAAAATGACCTTGCTTTTACCAATAGGAAAAAGAAAAAGGGATAAATAAGATGAATAGAATTTAAATAACTATCAACAGTAAATTGTCAATTTAGAATATCGTTCTCAGCAGGATCTGAATTACTGCATGTCAGAAGTGTTCACAGTTCAACTTTTTGATAAGAGCACTTTAGATAAATGCCTGTTTTACGGGACTTAATACCAGAAAAAGTACTGATAAAATAGGGCTTAGTGATTTGTTACTGCTTGAAAGATACCCATAATCTTATCTTCATAATGTTAGGATAATATGGAAATAGAATGAAGATACTGATGCTAAGTTACTGTTACTTTATCAGGCTCCAGTGTTTTCTGCTGCACGTTAACTGCTTTGCTTAAATGGTACAGTTGGCATTTCTGTTTACTCTCAGTGACTTATTTTTCTGATACCCACCCACCCAGATTTCTTAGTTATTTATTGTTTTTTAGCATATATAATTATTCTTAAACTGAAAAACAACAACAACAACAACAACCAAGCATGGTATAAATTTGCTTATACAAAAAACCCAGTTCATATCTGTTGTGGTTAGCTCTGGCCCAGCTCCTGCCCCAAGGACTGTGGATGTGGGGGAGACATCCACATGCTGCAGGCCTGTTTTGCCCCCGGTGGAATCTGATGATGAAGGCTCCTCTGACCAAGAAGACATGAGTGACAGGGAGGAGGAGAGTGTGGCAGACAGCTCAGAAGGAGATCAATTATCTAGCTCCTCCTTGGATTCAAAACAAGAGTTAATGATAAACAGCCACGCATGTGGAGAGTGATGCATAGGCAACAACAAGTGAGAGATTATTATCAACGAAAATGAGGCCACCTGTGGTTGGGTGGGGCTGTGGTAATTAGTGAGGCTGCTATAAGTAGCAGCCTGTGGGTTTGGCCATTGTGGAGGATCATCTGATCGTTGTGTTTCATGACTGCTTTGCTGACTTTGACATTTTGTGTGCTGATTTTTCCCTGCTTGGAAACTAAACCAGAGCAAAGTGTGTTTCACTTTGTGAAAGAAGGACTGTGAATTGCCTCACAGCTGCAAGCTAAGTATCACAGGACTGATAAGGGACTTGTATAAATTACCAGTTTGTTTGGAGACTAGTGCTCTTTGCTATAACAAAAGAGGGCTTAGTTTAAGTGAATTTTCATTATAAGGAACATTGTTTTGAATTTTCAAATGTGTGTGTGTCTGAAATATGTACCTGTGAATTTTTGGGAGGATTCTACCAGAGAGCCCGACAGAACAATATCTGAATTTCTGTGATGGATAAATGGAATAAGATAAAGAATGTGCCACAAATCCTGAAAAGTGGAATCCTTTAAAACTGAGGAGGCATTAAAAAGAAGGCATCAATGTGACAGACAGACAGTCAGATAGACAGACAGACGGAAATGTCCCCATCTCTGTTAAATAAAACAGATGGGAACTTGCTAAAGAACTGAAGTCAGCTTTTTTCATATTGAAATCACACTTTGCGCCAAATTTTTTACTGCCACACTGTGGGTGTGGCTTATTTTGTGGGTGTGGCTTGATGGTCATGTGACTGGGTAGGAGTGGCTTGTTGTCCATGTGACCAGGTGGGAGTGGCTTGAACGAACATCATCATTCAAGTGAACTGTTAAGTCCTCGACTTACAACCTCACCAGTGTCGCTCTCTGGATTGACAATTTGCTTCGCGTTTCCCGCGCTCTCCTTCCTGGGTCAACCCTTAACTCAGGCTGGGTAGCTAGGTGAACAGGTGCCAATCAGCTGTTGAGAAAAGAGGGGGGAGGAAATGGGCCCCCTGCAACTCCTGCCAGTGTTGATCTCCCTGCTGCTTTCCGAGGAGGAGGAGGAGGAGGATGGGAGGGTAGGACGGTCATCTGGAGCTTGGCACACAGCTTCATTTATTTTGTGAGCTACCCCAAGTCCTCGGAAAGAGGCAGCACAAAATCCAATAAATAAATAAATAAATAAATTTCTGCTGGTAGAACTGCATTCCACCCCATCCTGCCTGCTGCCCACCCCTGTATATTAAAATGTGAACAATATGATTATTCTCCAGGAAGGATGTTGTATAGAGGAATAGTCTTTAAATCCAACATAGTGTTTTATACCTATCAGCATCTCCATAAAGAGTAGCCATATATTCCCATGGAAAGGATACCGCTTTTTAAGGAAAAATGATAAATACACTGGCCTGCTCCCTTCCAAATCCGAAGACTCTTTCTTATTTTAGATCAGTGGTTCTCAACCTTTCTAATGCCACGGCCCCTTAATACAGTTCCTTATGTTGTGGTGATCCCCAACCATAAGTCTAGCACTAATTCTCCCAACAGAGCTTTACGCTGATTGGCAGAAAGGTCATAGGAACAACCCCACTGTAAATGCTTGATTGATCGGATTGTAAAAATATGTTCCAAGGAGCCAAAAGGGGTCCCGACCCCCAGATTGAGAACCACTGATTTAGATCCAAAGAGTACATATCCTTAATTCAGCCTCACAATTCCAAAGATGGTATTCATCCAGGTTGGACTGGTTTTGGTGAACTGGTAGTAACGACTTGCAGGTGGGCCCGCCAACACCAGCACTATGCCGTCCTATTTAGCAATGTTTTCTAGCAGTATGTATGCTTGTAAACTGCGTGCACAAGCAAATCACATTTCTGTGGAAGGCTGCGCACATGTGTGGAAGGCACATGCGCAAGAGAAGCAAGCTTGCATGTGCTGGGCAAACTGATAGGCAAATGATGAGAATCCCACCTCTGCACATTTATAATTTGCACAAGCTATAATTTGTTTACAACTTTTGGAGATCCCTTTTAATTGTGAAATTCATATTTGTCTGTGCCTTGACCTTCCCTGTCAAAACTTCAGCAGAAGTCATAAACTTTCATCCCATTCCTGACTTGAGTGTAGACTCATCCATGCAACATGTTTACTTTCCAGACGTTGCTGGAAACCAATACAATGAATTTATCATGGTTACCTCCAGTAATGGGCAGCCAAAAATTTTACTGACACACCGTGGGTGTGGCTTATTTTGTGGGTGTGGCTTGCTGGCCATGTGACTGGGTAGGAGTGGCTTGCTGGCCATGTGACCAGGTGGGAATGGCTTGAATGATCATCATTGTTCAAGTGAACTGTTAAGTCCTTGACTTAAAACCTCACCAGTGTCGCTCGCTGGGGTGACAATTTGCTTTGCACTTCCTGTGCTCTACTTTCTCTTTCTTCTTTCCTGGCCTCAGGAGGTGGCCACATGAGGCTGGAGCGAAGCCGGGCAGGAGAGAGGGAAGCTTGTCTGAGGCCAGGAAGGAAGAAAAAGGAAAAAAGTGAGGCATGCGCAGCAGCAGCAGGAGAAGGGGGTAAAAAAAGAGCCGAGCCCAGCCGAGACTGGTAATCCAGGAAGTGACTGCCACCAGTCAGCTGGAGCTGTGCACACAGCTTCATTTCTAGCAGTGGAAGTGCATTCCACCCTGTCCTGGCTGCTGCCCACCCCTGGTTACCTTATATTGAAACTGCATTTCTATATGCAACTGTCCAGGACATACCGGATTATCTGTTCCTTGGAATCTGATGAGGACAAATAAAGGGAAATATTTCTTCACCCAGAGGGTCTTTGGTTTATGGAATTCACTTCCAGAAGACGTTGTGACAGCAGTCAGCCTTGATAGCTTCAAGGCAGGATTAGACAGATTTGTGGAATCCAAGTGTATCGGTGTTTATTGAAATGGATGTCCATGTGCTGCCTCTATGTTGGTTGAGGAAGGGAAGATTCCCTTGAATACCATTTGTTGGGGGTCAAGGGAAGGGTAGGGTTTTGCCTTCTCTTTCTGCTCAAGATCCCCATGTACAATTGGTGGGCCACTGTGTGGCATTCTGTGTGACACAGAATGCTGGACGCGATGGGCTTTGGCCTGATTCAGCATGGCCCTTCTTATGTTCTTATCTCTTTATATCATATGGAGCTTTGGACCACAAGCTGCGACAAGGACTGAAATCAGCAAGATCCTTACTGTCTACGATACACTGAAAACAAATTTGTATGAGGAAAACTAGAATTGCTTAGACAACCATTGGAAAGAGCTTTGCCTAGTTATATAAATATATATGGATGATTGTAGTTGCATGTGGGTTATTAACATATAATGAAAGGAATATTTTTGCTGTGCTGACATGTATTCTTATGGTATAATTAATGTTTTTAAATTATTAATGTATTTTCACCAGAGGAGTCTCTCTCGTATTCTCTTGTGGAAATCCACAAGATGGCAGCATAGAATCCTATTCGTGCTTTTTCTTAAATATCATTACCATTCTGTAAAATTGTGACTAAGAAATCTGACCAAGTTCTTTAATTCTTTAGAAAAAAACACATTTGGCAATAAAGTTAGTAAATTTTACTGTCTATAAATTAAATGTTTTTCAATCTTTAGTACCTTATAACAAAGATATTACTATTAAGAGCTTTCATTGCCATTGATTTTAGTAAGCAAATGTAACAATCTGGTTAACAGGACTTAATAAATACAGATTTCTGCTGCAGGCTATTTTGGGACAGAGCACACAGAAATCCTAAAAACAAGGGTGATGTAATCTGGGGCAATATTTCCAGGTTAGTTTCAGAGATATTGATAAAGTTAAAGCGCAGCAATTTTTTTTACTCTTTATACTAATGTATTCACTACTTGTTTATACCATTTTAAAAACAATAGATATCTTTCCAGTGTTCATGTATTACCAATGGAAACCTAATTTGACCATGAAATGGGGATGTTTAATTATTGTTTTGTAATATAGTCCCAGTCCAAATTGGAGACAGAGATACCTGCCATGTATACTGTATACTGTTAAAAAAAATAAAGCTGGGAGAAGTGATTTGGAAGACTGCTACTCAGGAGAGTAAATTCTAACATTAAAATCCTGATCTCAACTAGGTCTTTTGCATTCAGTTTTACATTTAAAGGAGAGGGAGATGCATAATAGTTGCCTCATCAAAATAAGCTGTTCGTTGACTGTTATGCATGTGTGTGTGCAGTAATGAGCAGCCAATTTTTTTACTGCCACACTATGGGTGTGGCTTATTTTGTGGGTATGGCTTAATGGTCATGTGACTGTGTAGGAGTGGCTTGCCGGCCATGTGACTAGATGGGAGTGGCTTGAATGAACATCATCATTCAAGTGAACTGTTAAGTCCTCAACTTACAATCTTACCAGTGTCACTCACTGGGGTGACAATTTGCTTCGCATTTCCCTCGCTCTCCTTCCTGGGTCGCCCCCCCCCCCACGCCTTCAGGCTGGATAGCTAGGTGAACAGCTGCTGCCAGAAGCATAAATGCTGCCAGTGCCGTTTCCACCCACACCTTCTGCTTGCACCTCAGGTGGGAGGTGGCCGCATGAGGCTGGAGGAGAGCTGGGCAGGAGAGAGGGAAGCTCGTCCAAGGCCAGGAAGGAGGAGAGAGGAAGAAAGCAAGGAGCGCAGACACAGAAGCAGGGGGGGGAAAGAGATCCCAGCCGAGACCATTAATCCAGGAAGTGACAGCGCCGATCAGCTGGAGCTGTGCACGCATCTTCATTTCCACCGGTAGAACTGCATTCCACCCCATCCTGCCTGCTGCCCACCCCTGTGTGTATGCATGCCTAAGTATGCATACATTTGATTTATTTCAAGTGCCCAAGATAGCTTAATATGGAGATCTTCCTCCGTTTTATTCTCCTAATAAGAAGCCTGTGAAGTAGGTCATGCTAATTTGAGTGGCCCTAAGTCGCTCAGTAAGCCACCAATTATGGCAGTGCGGGTGAACCTTTTTTGTTTTATGTGACAAAAGGGAAAGCGCAGGAGTGTTTGTGTATGTGCCCATACCCATAATTCCATGTGCACATACATGTGTGATTCCCCCCCTCCCTGCACATAATGACATGCCTGTTTTTCACTCTTCCCTAGTTTCAGAGCTTTTCTAGGAGACTGGGGAGGGCGAAAATGGCCACTCCCCTTCCAAAACCCTCTTGAAGTCAGAAATGACTCATTTCGCAACTTCTTCAAGTTGGGAAAGGGGCCATTTCTGGCCTCCGGAGGGCCTCCATGTGGGAGACCATTTTCGCTCTCCTCAGGCTCCTAGAAAAGCTCTGAAGCCTGGTTCAACCAGAAGTCGGCAAACAGAACGTTTCCAGCCTCCAGAGGACCACCAGGGGGAGAGGAGGCCGTTTTTGCCCTCCCCAGATTCCTAGAAAGGCTCTGGAGCTTGGGGAGAACAAAGAAAATGGGGCTTCCCCAACCCCACTCCCTGGAGATTGAAAACAGACTGTTTCCTGACTCCCAGTGGACTTAGAAGGCCCGAAAATCAGTTGGCCAGTGCGTACGTGCACTGGACCTGAGCATGCATGACCACCAATATGGCTCCATGTGCCACTTGTGGCACACATGCCATAGATTCACTATCACTGGTTTTAATATGATAGGGTTTTAGTTATTTCTTTTAATATTAGATTTGTGCCACTATCATTGTTGTGAGCCGCCCTGAGTCTTCGAAGAGGGGCGGCATACAAATCTAATAAATTATTATTATTATTATTATTATTATTATTATTATTATTATTAGTATTAGTATTAGTATTATTAGTATTATTAGTATTAATTATTATCACGGGAGTATGGCTTTGAATCTGAGTGCTCCCAATGCCAGTTTAACACCTTAACCAATATGTTCATGAAGATTAATTAATTAATTAAAATTAAATTAATAAATTATAAAAAAGAAGATTCTCAATCATCCACTACCTTAACCATTACTCTATATTAACTACTTTCAAGATGTGGCTTGAAGTTGATGTTTCTGTGGTAATGATTCTTTATTGGAATTTTAACACCAGTGAGATGGTAAAGGATGCTACTCCTGTAACTTTACGACTTCCCAATGTCTTTTGGGAAACAGGGAGAATTTGGAATGCATACTCTTTGGTCACCACTGTCTATCTCTATACAAGTACACCCAGGATTCCATCCATAGGAATTTCATTGAGGTTTTCTTGTCTTCTGATTGAGAAGCTATTGAGGAAGATTCCTCGTTGGTCAAATAGAGGAGGATTGGGGAAAAATGTAGGAGGCACCGCACTACCTCTGTATGATTCTCCAATCCTACATCTCTAGCCTGTTTCCATGACTACTACTTGAGCTGCTCTTCTAGCATATACTACCTTGACAGGTAAAGGGAGAATAGAGGAGACAATGTGCATCATGGTACACCTGCCCTCTCTATGGCAGCAACCAATGCTAGCAAAGTGTGCAACAACAGGGGTCTGTTCCCCACATCCAAGGGATTGATAGGCCAAGCCATTGTATGCCTGACATATATTACATTGCCAGTGAGGGGCTGCAAATTTTTTTACAACCACAATGTGGGCGTGACTTGTTTTGTGGGTGTGGTTTACTGGTCATGTAACCAGGGAGAGTGGCTTAAAAATCATGTGACCGGAAATGGCTTAAAGGTCATGTGACTGGCTTAAAAGTAGCCAACTTGATGTCACTCACATCAAGGGTTTGGGTTAGGCCTTCCAATTGACAAAAATAGATAAAAAGTACACAGCAAAATGTTGGAAATGTAAGATAGTACAGGGCTCATTTTATCATATTTGGTGGGACTATTAAAAAATCAAACTATACTATAATAGAATTAATGTGTGGATAGAAGAGATGCTAGACAAAAAAATAGGAAAAAAAACCTGGAACTTTTCTGTTGGAAATAGCACGAGAGAAGCTAGAAAAAAGTCAATTATACTTGTTACTACACATAACTACAGCCGCGAAGATAACTTTTGCACAAGCATGGAAAAATGATAATATACCTAAAGAAGTAGATGTAATTGAAAAAATAACAGCCTGCGCTGAAATGGATAAATTAACATATGAACTTAAAAATAAAGAAGATTCAGGCTATTATAAATGCTGGTATAGATTTTATCGTTGGATGAAAAAATGGAAAAGTTCAAAATAGATAAAAGAAAAGATGTAACAATTAAGGAGAAAGAAATAGAAGCTTAAGTATCGGGGGGAGAAAAAAGAGAAAGAGGGAAAGACGTATTTGAAATGAATTGTTAATATTAGCTGTATAAGTATGAATAGGTATTAATGAATATCATGTGAAATGTAAACTGACATCATGTAACGTCCATTGTTTTAAAATGTTTTTGTTTGTCATATGTTTTTGTAAATAAAAACCTTTTTTTAAAAGGGTTTGGGTTAGGGTTAGGGCTAGGGTGCCTGGCCTCTCCTCTCATCAAAGAGATACAATTTCCCTATTTACTATTACTGAACATCCAAAATATATTATTTAATTCTATGTACTGTATATATGTCATATATGTACATACATATTACACACAGGCACACAAAAATATACATTATCTACTATATACAGTGACCCCTCGATTATCGCAAGGGTTACGTTCCAAGACCTCTCACGATAATCGATTTTCCGCAGTATAGTGGTGCGGAAGTAAAAACACCATCTGCGCATGCGCGCCCTTTTTCCATGGCTGCGCATGCGCAGATGGTGGAGCCGGGGAGCGATGAAAGTGCGGAAGCCGACAAAGATTGCTTTGAATGTCGGCTGCCCCCGCCCCCCCAGTGCGTCCGGCGCCCTCGCCGCTACCGCCCACCCGCCGCTCGCCCGCCCGCCCGCTCCATCCCTCTCACCGGCTTTCGGACACGGGTCCTCCTGCAGCAGCGCTGCCAAGCAGATCAGCTGCTGGGCGGCCGAAGAAACCTTCCCTGGGTCTTCCCCGCCGCCCATGCAAAGGGGAAACCCCGATCTTCGGCTCCTCGCTGCTGCCGCGCTGCTGAGCAGATCAGCTGCTGGGCGGCCGAAGAAACCTTCCCTGGGTCTTCCCCGCCGCCCACGCAAAGGGGAAACCCCGATCTTCGGCTCCTCGCTGCTGCCCGCCCGCCGCTCGCCCGCCCGTCGCTCGAGAGCAAGAGGGGGAGAGATAGAGAAAGAAAGAGAAGGAAAGAAAGAGATGAGAGAGGGAGGAAGAGAGTGTGAGAGAGGAAGAAGCAAGATAGAGAAAGAGAGAGAGAAAGAAAGATGAGAAAGGAAGGAAGAGAGTGACGTCATCAGGTGGGAAAAACCGCGGTATAGCAAAAAAAACACGGACGTATTTTTAATTTATTATTTTTTGACAAACCGTGGTGTAGCGTTTCGCGAAGATCGAGATCGCAAAAATCGAGGGATCACTGTAAACTGTATGTGTATACATACGTATACATGCACAGCTCTTCTAAAATTATACACATTCAAGCTCATTTACTGCCATAGGAAAAACATACCCAGAGCCCAAAAGGGAAAAAAAGAAAAAAATCATTTTTTTTCTACTGGTTCGCCATACCTGACTGTATTCGTAGGAGCCCATCACTGTAACATAGTCCATTCTCTCAAGCCCATTCTCTAGAATTAAGATAGTTTAAGTCTTAATATTAACATCAATCTAGATTTAACTGCAGGTAGTCCTCGACTTACAACCACTATGGAGCCCAAAATTTCTGTTATCAAGTGAGACAGTTGTTATGTGAGTTTTGCTTCATTTTACTATCTTCCTTGCCAAAGTTGTTAAGTGAATCACTGCGGTTGTTAAGCTGGTAACAAGGTTGTTAAGTACAACTGGCATCCCCATTGGCTTTTCTTCTCAAAAGAAGATCACGTGACCCTGGGACCCTTCAACTGCCATAAATACGGATCATTTGCCAAGCATCTGACTTTTGATCATGTGACCATGGAGATACTGTAATGCTTGTAAGTGTGAAAAATGGCCGTAAGTCACTTTTTTCACTTGTAACTTTGAACGGTCACTAAACAAACTATTGTAAGCTGAGGGCGACCTTTATACTTGACCCTGCTTGCATATATTTATTCAAAAAAGTTGGTTTTAGCAAAAGGGAGGTATAGGAATAGGAATACTCCACAAAGTCATTCAAGTCTGTGTTAAGCAGCTGACATTTTATCACCCCTCAGCTTCATTTTTCAGGGTATGCTCAGATTAAACAATTCATGTAAAGGGGAAAGGCTTGCTAAATCTGATCTTAATGACTACTTTCGTAGCCAGGGGCAAAATTTTACAGTTCAGCAATGAAGGAAGTAATGCAATGTAAAGGCTCACAGCTTTCTACGCAGAGTACAGTTCAGTGAAGGTCAAAGCAAGAAGGTGAAATGAAGACTAAAAACACGATCAAAAATAGATGTGAAGCTCAGGATGGAGTGAAAGATGAAAGGACAAGGAGCTATTGAAATTCAGGTTGATTTTTTCTTCTTCTTCTTAACTGTCTGAAAAATATTCTAAACAAAGTACAGTGGTACCTCATGATACGAACTTAATTGGTTCCAGGAGGAGGTTCGTAAGGTGAAAAGTTTGTAAGACGAAACAATGTTTCCCATAGGAATCAATGTAAAAGCAAGTAATGCATGCAAATCCTTCAGGAAAATCCCAAACTTTAGAAGGGAGGCGAACAGAGGGCAGGGAGGAGCAGCTAAAGGGGGCGGGTAGAAGAAGCAAGGCTAGGCTAAAGGGTGAGTGGGAAGGAAGAAAGGCAAGGGGGGCACCCCTCCCTTTTCTTTCTTCAAAAGACACTCTTTCAGTGCCTCTGCAAGCACACTGTTCTCTGCAAAGTCTTTCCCCCCCAAGCCGCCCCTCCCTTTTCTTTCTTCAAAAGACACCTTTTCAGTGCCTGCAAGCACGCTGTTGTCCTACTTTTGTTAATGCAAAGTCTTTTCCCCCCCAAGCCGCCCCTCCCTTTTCTTTCTTCAAAAGACACCTTTTCAGTGCCTGCAAGCACGCTGTTCTCCTACTTTTGTTAATGCAAAGTCTTTCCCCCTCCAAGCCGCCCCTCCCTTTTCTTTCTTCAAAAGAGGGGGCAAAAAGAAACCCCTTCATCCCAGCAGCAGCGGCTTGGGTTCGTAAGGTGAAAATAGTTCGGAAGAAGAGGCAAAAAAATCTTAAACACCGGGTTCGTATCTTGAAAAGTTCATTAGAAGAGGTGTTCGTAATCCCAAACTTTAGAAGGGAGGCGAACAGAGGGCAGGGAGGAGCAGCTAAAGGGGGCGGGTAGAAGAAGCAAGGCTAGGCTAAAGGGTGAGTGGGAAGGAAGAAAGGCAAGGGGGGCACCCCTCCCTTTTCTTTCTTCAAAAGACACTCTTTCAGTGCCTCTGCAAGCACACTGTTCTCTGCAAAGTCTTTCCCCCCCAAGCCGCCCCTCCCTTTTCTTTCTTCAAAAGACACCTTTTCAGTGCCTGCAAGCACGCTGTTGTCCTACTTTTGTTAATGCAAAGTCTTTTCCCCCCCAAGCCGCCCCTCCCTTTTCTTTCTTCAAAAGACACCTTTTCAGTGCCTGCAAGCACGCTGTTCTCCTACTTTTGTTAATGCAAAGTCTTTCCCCCTCCAAGCCGCCCCTCCCTTTTCTTTCTTCAAAAGAGGGGGCAAAAAGAAACCCCTTCATCCCAGCAGCAGCGGCTTGGGTTCGTAAGGTGAAAATAGTTCGGAAGAAGAGGCAAAAAAATCTTAAACACCGGGTTCGTATCTTGAAAAGTTCATTAGAAGAGGTGTTCGTAAGAAGAGGTACCACTGTATGCCACAGTTTTGCTGAGTGGGACAGAAGGACAGTCTGACCAATGAAAAGTGAAGTATTCTTTTTTTTTAACTGCACCTAAGAGAGTATTAAAAAAAAACTTCAGAAAATACCTGGTTTGATGCAAAGCAACTATTGTCTCAAGACTCAAAACCATCACAGCTGGAACATCAGTTTCATGGATTCTGACTCGGACCTTATGCTATCAGCATTCCCAGGTACATAGGAGACATCAAAGACTTTAGATTAAGATTGAAACCCATCAACGTTTTAGTTACCCTCGATGTTGTGGTATCATGTATCGGCATGCATGCGCCCATGGCTATGTAGCAGTTATGGGTGAGTACAAAGGATGCCGATATATGATACCACAACATCGAGGGTAATTAAAATGTTGATGGGTTTCAATCTTAATCTTAAGTCTTTGATGTCTCCTATGTACCTGGGAATGCTGATAGCATAAGGTTCGAGTCAGAATCCATGAAACTGATGTTCCAGCTATGATGGTTTTGATTCTTGAGACAATGGGAAAGACCAGATGGCCAGGTGTGTATATTTTGTGAAGTAAATTAAAGATGCCTGATCAGGACTCTTAGGGTATCTCCATATAGATACATCTTATATATCCTTAGGAAATTCAGATTGTGTAGAGGTTTTTACTGTTGTGATGAGATCTGAGGCTAGACATTGGCAGAGTATGCTGTTGGAGAGTTCTTTTCAGCTTCTTTGATATAATCAGTGATGTTCCTGATGAGAACTGTCCCTCTTTTGTCATTCATTCATTCATTCATTGGATTTATATGCTGCCCCTCTCGGAGGACTCGAGGTGGCTTACAACATATGAAAAAGACAATAAAAACATCTTAAATCCAATTAGCTTAAAATTAACTAGTTTAAAAACCCAAATTCATTTCCAATCACTTGCTCCCATTCACACAGCAATCATATACAGTGGTAACTCAAGATACGAACCCCTCGTCTTACGAACAACTTGAGATACGAACTCGGGGTTCAGAAAAAATTTGCCTCTTCTTACGAACTTTTTTCGAGTTACGAACGCCAAACCCGAACTTCCGGGTTCGGCGTTCGGGAGGCTGCTGGGAAGCCCCCCGGCTGTTTTCAAAGGTCACAGCCGGGCGGCGGGGCTTCCCAGCAGCCTCCGAATGCCGAACCCGGAAGTTCGGGTTTGGGGTTCGTAACATGAAAAAAGTTCGTAAGAAGAGGCAATTTTTTTCTGAACCGTTCGGAGGCTGCTGGAAAGCCGCGCGGCTGTTTTAAAAGGTGACAGCAGCCTCCGAATGCCAAATGCGGAAGTTCGGGTTTGGCGTTCGGCTTCGGGAGATGGCTGGGAAGCCGCCCGGCTGTTTTAAAAGGTCACAGCCGGGCTGGGGGGCTTCCCAGCAAACTCCCGAACCCCGAACTTTTGCCGAACTTTTGCCCCCCAGCCCGGCTGTCACCTTTTAAAACAGCCTGGGGGCTTCCCAGCAGCCTCCGAACGCCGAATGCGGAAGTTCGGGTTTGGCGTTCGGCTTCGGGAGACGGCTGGGGGGCTTCCCAGCAACCTCCCGAACCCCGAACTTTTGCCGAACTTTTGGGTTCGGGGTTCGGGAGGTTGCTGGGAAGCCCCCCAGCCCGGCTTTCACCTTTTAAAACAGCCGGGCGGCTTCCCAGCCATCTCCCGAAGCCGAACGCCAAACCCGAACTTCTGCGTTCGGCATTCGGAGGCTGCTGGGAAGCTCCCCAGCCCAGCTGTCACCTTTTAAAACAGCTGCGCGTCTTCTCAGCAGCCTCCAAACGGTTCAGAAAAAAATTGCCTCTTCTTACGAACTTTTATCGTGTTACGAATGCCAAACCCGAACTTCCGGGTTCGGCATTCGGAGGCTGCTCGGAAGCCCCGCCGCCCGGCTGTGACCTTTTAAAACAGCCGGGGGGCTTCCCAGCAGCCTCCGAACGCCGAACGCGTAAGTTCGGGTTTGGCGTTCGGGGTTTGGGAGGTTGCTGGGAAGCCCCCCAGCCCAGCTGTGACCTTTTAAAACAGCCAGGCGGCTTCCCAGCAGCCTCCCGAAGCCAAACGCCAAACCCGAACTTACGCGTTCGGCATTCGGAGGCTGCTGGGAAGCCCCGCCGCCCGGCTGTCACCTTTTAAAACAGCCTGGGGGCTTCTTGGCGGCCTCCCGAATGCCGAACCTGGAAGTTCGGGTTTGGCATTCGGCGTTCAGGAGGACAGCCGGGCGGCAGCGTTTTTTTCCGGGGTTTTTTTTTTGGTTGCACGGATTAATTGACTTTACATTGTTTCCTATGGGAAACAATGTTTCGTCTTACGAACCTTTCGTCTTACGAACCTCCCCCTGGAACCAATTAGGTTCGTTAGACGAGGTATGACTGTATTTCATTCATTGGCCAGAGGGCAAGTACTTAATAGCCCCAGGCCTGATGGAACAAACGAGTCTTCAGACTCTTGCGAAAGGCAAGGAGGGTGGGTGCAGTATGAATCTCCAGAGGGAGCTGGTTCCAGAGGGCCGGAGCCCCCACAGAAAAGGCTCTTCCTCTAGGTCCCACCAACCAACATTGTCTAGTTGACGGGACCTGGAGAAGGACAACTGTGTGGGACCTGACCAGTCACTGGGACTCATGCGGCAGGAGGCGGTCCCATAAGTAATCTGGTCCAATGCCATGTAGGGCTTTATAGGTCATAACCAGCACTTGGAATTGCATCCAGAAACCAATCAGCAGCTGATTTTGAGGCCTTGGATAGTGTTCATTCCGACCCACTGATATTGTTGCATAACAGGAGCTTTTTTATTGATGATTGTGACTTTAGCATGCTGGTAAATGCTTTCAACGTAAAAAATGTAATTTGGTGTTCCATCCATCTGTGGATTATTTATTATGCACTTGGATTTGATGCGTTATCTTTAGTTGCATGTTATTTCAGGATGTATTGAGTTGATGATGGCTGTATATTTAATGGGAAGACTCTACAGAGATACTTCCCTCTCTCCAGTATTGTGCACCTATCCAGATATACATACAGTTAAGCTGAAAAGTCTGTTCTTGTGCAGGGTTTATCCTTTTGCCCCAGCAAATCTACATGGGCTCTTGGGAGTTTGAACCATTTTCCCCCTCACTGAGATTTAAGGAATGTATTCACAAATATACAGCCATCATCAACTCAACACAGATTTGCTGGGGCAAAAGGATAAACCCTGCACAAGAACAGACTTTTCAGCTTAACTGTGTGTATATCTGGAGAGAGGGAAGTATCTCTGTGGAGTCTTCCCATTAAATGAATGGTTCTTGTAGACCCTTGGCCAGTGTGTTTTATTTCTTTTTCTTTAAAAGAAGCCATTATTTCACAAACCCAGAAATGACTGTATGACTATAATTTTGTTGTATCCTTACAATTTATATTGCCTGGTTCCTAACATATTTGCATTGCTTATTTGTACCCGGATTATCATTAAGTGTTGTATCTTATGATTCTTGACAAACTTATATTTTATGTACACTGAAAGCATATGCAGCAAAGACAAATTCCTTGTGTGTACACTTGGTCAATAAAAATTCTATTCTATTCCATTCTTTTATTCTAAAGAAGCCATTTCTGTAGTATGGTTTTATTATCTTGATGAAAACCTGATATAGTTGGGAATCCAGAGTAGATATAACTAGAGTGCTTAATTTCACTTTGTTGTAAAGGATTCTATATTGATAGTTTAGGGGTCTCTAGGAAACAGTGTAGCATATTCACCATGGGACAATAATGCTAATGCTGGGACTAGGCCATGAAGCAAACTCAGATGCCCATTTTGCGTGTACATTTACACGAACAGCACCCTCAAAGGCCCAACAACTTCACGCACAAAACTGCAGGAGGTTTCACAAGCTCCTCTAATGTAATGTAATGCCACTGACTACTAGTAAAGTTTCTCTAGATCCGGGGTGTTAGTCAATTTCATTGAGGGCTACATCAGCATTGTGGTTGCTCTCAAAGTGGCTCTTGCAAGACTATGATGACTTACAGCGGCCAGGTGGGTGTGTATCAGTTGGCATAGTTGGGTGGGTATGGCTAGCTCCATGCTGCTTACTGAGCGTGGCTGGGTTGGGATGGACCAAGTACAACCACTAACTCAAATATGTCAATCTCATGGCTCGCAGACCACATCTGGCCTGCAGCACAGTTAGATAAAGCCCACATTGCTGCCCTGGAAATGGTGAGGGTTAGGGTTAGGATGCTCCTCCTGGACAAGCACACAGAATGCGGCAAGCTCAAGGGAGTTGGTGGTGCCTGGCAATAGCTTCAGTTACTCCCCTGCCCCAGCTCCCCTACCATGTCTCTCAACAGCACACCACGCCACACCTCACCTCTGCTAACTTCACAGAAGCGATCGCAGTGGCAGGGGAATGCCAGGCAAATTGCAGCAGCAGTGTGCAGAAGTGATGGTAGGGGGGATCGTGCTGGGCAAGCAGCAGAGGCTTTTGAGCAATAACTACAGGTTGGAAGCCTTAGATTCAGCTCATTTCTCACCTTCTGGAGATAAAACTGTTAGGAGAGCTCTCCTAACAAGCCATTTGGGGATCCGTTGGAGCCCGTGCTGCTGAAGGCAAAGCTGTAGGCAAACAGGGCAGGGTTTGGCCTAATTTTCTACCCGAAAACAATTAAGAGGCTTCATTTAGACACACACACTGCCAAAATCAGCTCTCACACCATCAGAATCACCATTGCAGGCTGGCCCCTCACCATTTCCAGGGCGGTTACTTGGGCCAGCTCTAACCATATCACAGGCTGGATTTGGCCCATGGGCCTTGAGTTTGACATGTCCACTCTAAATTCTATTTAAGACAAAGAAGTCAAAAGAGTTAAGAGACACAAGTTTGACATCAGGACTGAAAACAAGGGCAACGTAATACTAACTGCCCAGGATTTGAGGGTTGCTTGTTTTAAAACAGTACAATTACACCAGCATGACAGAGGAAGAGACTGCCGAACTCACCTATTTCAAAAGGTTTCAGGCTATTTCAGAAGATCTTAACAAACACACTGGTTTTTTTAACACATTATAATTGTTAATTGATGAGGTATTTGCAATCCTTCCTATGTGTAATCTACATCTGCTTAAATTATTCTTTTTTCTGCTCTTCATTTCCTCCCTTTTTAAAAGCTGATATCAGTTTAGCCACGTTATACCCCTGATGAAGTGAGCTGTAGTGAATGAAAGTACAGTACAGTGATCCCCGAGTTTCGCGATCTCGATCTTTGCGAAATGCTATATCGCGATTTTTTCACCCGATGACGTCACTCCCTTCCTTTCTCATCTTTCTTTCTCTCTCTCTTTCTCTATCTTGCTTCTTCCTCTCTCACACTCTCTTCCTCCCTCTCTCATCTCTTTCTTTCCTTCTCTCTCTTTCTCTATCTCTCCCCCTCTTGCTCTCGAGCGGCGGGCGGCACCCAGGGAAGGTTCCTTCGGCCGTCCAGCAGCTGATCTGCTCGGCAGCGCAGTAGCAGCGAGGAGCCGAAGATGGGGTTTCCCCTTTGCGTGGGCAACGGGGAAACCCCATCTTCGGCTCCTCGCTGCTACTGCGCTGCCGAGCAGATCAGCTGCTGGGCGGCCGAAGGAACCTTCCCTGGGTCTTCAACTCCCAGAGCGGCGGACAAGCGGCGGCCGGACAAGAAAAGCGGCGGCCGGACAAGCGGAAAAGCGGCGGACAAGCGGCAGGCGGACAAGCGGCGGAAAAGCGGCGGGCGGAGAAGAAAAGCGGCGGGCGGACAAGCGGAAAAGCGGCGGACAAGCTGAAAAGCGCCGGACAAGCGGACAAGCGGCGGACAAGCTGAAAAGCGGCGGACAAGTGGGCAGGCAGGCGGCTCCTCAGCTGCTGGGTCTTCCCAGGTGCGGAAGTAAAAACACCATCTGCGCATGCGCGGCCATGGAAAAAGGGGCACGCATGCGCAGATGGTGTTTTTACTTCTGCACCACTACATCCCGAAAAATCGATTATTGCGAGGGGTCTTGGAACGGAACCCTCGCGATAATCGGGGGATCACTGTATATGGATTTTAAGATTGTAATTTTTTGTGGGCTAATGTGCCTAATTTTGGGCCTTCATTCATTAATGTGCCTTTTTTCATACAATATTCATCTCAATGGCTTTTAATTAAGACAATTAAAAGCAAGTCCTACATGGCTTAGAGCCAGACTATTTACAGGACCGCCTTCTGCGTCACACTTCCCAATGGCCGATTGGAACCCACAGTGTTGGCCTTCTCCAGGTTACATCAACCAAACAATGTCGACTGGTGGAACCACGTGGGAGGGCCTTCTCTGTGGCCAGCTCTTTGAAATAAGCTTCCCTGGAGATCCCTCACCCTCCTGGCCTTCCAAAAAGCCTTAAAAACCTGGTTCTAATCGGTCACTTGGATTCGTGCGTCAGAAAGCGGTCCCGAAGTTATTCTGGTCCGATGCCATGTAGGGCTTTATAGGTCATAACTAACACTTTGAATTGTGATCAGAAACTGATCGGCAGCCAATGCAGTCTACAGAGTGTTGACGAGACATGGGCATATCTAGGAAGGCCCATGATTGCTCTTGCGGCAGCATTCTGCACAATCTGAAGTTTTTGAACACTTTTCAAAGGTAGCCCCATGTAGAGAGCTTTGCAGTAGTCAAACCTCGAGGTGATGAGGGCTTGAGTGACTGTGAGGAGTGACTCCCTGTCCAAATAGGGCCACAACTGGTGCACCAGGCAAACCTGGGCAAACGCCCTCCTCACCATAGCTGAAAGATGGTGCTCTAATGTTAGCTGTGGATCGAGGAGGACACCCAAGTTGCGTACCCTCTCCGAGGGGGTCAATAACTCCCCCCTGGGTAATGGACGGACAGATGGAATTGTCCTTGGGAGGCAAAACCCACAGCCACTCCGTCTTGTCAGGGTTGAGTTTGAGCCTGTTGACAACCATCCAGACCCTAACAGCCTCCAGGCACCGACACATCACTTCCACCGCTTCACTGACTGGACATGGGGTGGAGATGTTCAACTGGGTATCATCAGTGTACTCATGATACCTCACCCCATGCCCTTGGATGATCTCACCCACCGGTTCATATAATTATGAACAGACATGCAGGCATTCCCCTTTACATAGTTTGATGTGCAATCCTTGTTGGGGGAGAGTTTTGCACATGTGGAAGGTAACACCACCAACTATATCTATTTGAAGTCTTCAATGAAAAACATTGCAGCAGGCTTTCTTGTAAAAATATATTTTACTTTTCTTCTTAGCAAAATGTTTCTCTAAATATATTATCTCAATACTATCATACACTACTATTACATCCACCATTGCAACCACCCACAAACCACAAAGTACTAAACCACTAACTCACAAACCGCTCTATAACAAACCACACCCATGCAAGGGTGTTATTCCTTATATATAGGTTACAGCCAATCAGGTTGCAGCACAATTAGCAAACCCATGATTACATACTGATTGTGGCTTACATCAGCATTTCCTATGGTTACAAACCATTTTCTTGCAGTGTAATATTACCTCCAGAAATAAACTTATTTCTGACAATCCTAAGACATGATTTACAACTACTGGCATCCAGAGGCAAGTGGAGCCATGATGTCATTGTAATCATGACATATGTTACATAATTTTATAACACGTGCATTCTAACCTAAAATGCACACAATATCCATGTGGCGTCTACTGAACATCTAAGTTTATATCTATCCATCCATCATCTATCTATCTATCTATCTATCTATCTATCTATCTATCTATCTATCTGATTTTTATGCCGCCCTTCTCCTTATGTGAATCATGGAGGAATTAATGCATCAGCATGGAATTCCTTTGGCACTCACCTAGCTCTCTCACCCACTTGATATAATAATAATAATAATAATAATAATAATAATAATAATAATAATAATAATAATAATAATAATAATAATTCTGAAGCATAACACATCAGACATCCTGATTGTGGAGAAAAAGTAAGTATGGATCATCGACATCGCAATTCCAGGGGATAGCAGAATTCAGGAGAAGCAGCTAGAGAAATTAGTGAAAGACGAAGATCTAAAAATCAAGCTGCAACGACTCTGGCATAAGCCAGTGAAAGTGGTCCCAGTGGTACTTGGCACGCTGGGCGCAGTGCCAAAGGATCTCAGCGGACATTTGAAAACCATCGGAATTGACAAAATCTCCATCTGTCAATTGCAAAAGGCCGCTTTACTGGGATCGGCAAACATAATTCGCCGCTACATCACGCAAACTTAGGTGCTTGGGAAGCGCCCGACTGGTGATGAAATACGAAATCCAGCATAGTGATCTTGTTTGCTGTGTTGTATTGACATAATAATAATAATAATAATAATAATAATAATAATAATAATAATAATAATACAACATTCTTTTAATGTAGACAACAAGAACAAAATGCCCTGAGTGATGAACAAGGCATGCTGCAGAGAAAGCATGCTCCACCTTTATTTCTAAGAATCCTCTCAGTCCTGCAAGGAAACCAGATACATTCTTAGAGAATAAAAACAGCAGGTAACTGCACTCCAGGGTTTTGTATAAAAGTGTGCCCTACTTGCTCTGCAAGACAAATAAATGTTGCAAGAAGCATCTTGGAGGACTGGAAAACATGGTTGCAGCAATGCTCAGAATATTTTATGACTGACAGTGCCCAACACAATTCTCTTGTGAATGGCTTCTGCCCTATGCCCCCATGGCAGTCATTCAAAGAAAGTACTTTTTACTTGCTCTCAAAGTTCTAGGAATGCCTACCGCAATAGGATTTGGAATGTGTTTTGTTTTTCCTTCAATGTTGTGCACAATTAAACACTAGGGCCGGTACAGATTCTCTCCTATCATACGACAGCCAAACGTCTGACCCCCGCCTCACATTTTCTTCTTTTCAGTTGGCACCAGAGAAATCAGATGGATGCTTCTATTTTCAAGCTCATCGAAGTCCATTGTTTTATCCAATGTGTGGAATTCAGGTTAATGTAAGACAGCTCACTGCTACATAAACACTCCACGGAATCTGTTACAAAGGTGGCATGAAATATCAGGAAAATTAATGAACTCAATCTGTATAGTCTGGAGGACAGAAGAGAAAGGGGGGACATAATCGAAACATTTAAATATGTTAAAGGGTTAAATATGTTTCAGGAGAGAAGTATTTTTAATAGGAAAGTGAACACAAGAACAAGGGGTCACAATCTGAGGTTAGTTGGGGGAAAGATCAGAAGCAATGTGAGAAAATATTATTTTACTGAAAGAGTAGTAAATGCTTGGAACAAACTTCTGGAAGAAGTGGTTGGCAAATCCACAGTAACTGAATTTAAACATGTCTGAGATAAACATATATCCATCCTAAGAAAAAATACAGGAAATAGTATAAGGACAGACTAGTCCTTATACTATTTCCTGTATTTTATCTTAGGATGGATATATGGACCATGAGGTCTTTTACTTCCATCAATCTTCTATGTTTCTATGAAACAATTCATTTGTACATAACACAGTTTGATTCTGGCCCACCTGAATTAACTACTATTGAAATTCTTCTCTGAATTTTAATATAAAGAAAGAATGACAACACTGGATGCTTTTCACTGTCTCTTCTGCCATGTAAATCAGGATTTTTAATTATGGGTGAATTTGGGATTATTGTTGTTGTTTTTTTAAAAAAAGTCTTGCACAAGGTCACTAAATGGTTGTAGCAGGTGACAGAACTATTTAAAAAACAGTGGCAGCAGTTTTGTACTGTACTCTGAATGTTACTCTTTGTCCTTGTACTCTGAATATTGAGAGATGTGCCCAAAACAAGCATAATTAAAATGTAAAGTCTGACCTCCAAGTATGCCAGGTTTAGGTGTTGGTTTTTTCCCCCAGAATACAGGAAACAGTTGAATCTCAGATAGGTTGGCAGGGGTCAACAAATAAGTGCAATACGGGTTACAACCTTGACTTGTGACCCCAATTAAGACCAGAATCTCCTTTGTTAAATCAGAGGTTGGTTGAGTTTTGTCCAATTTTACAAAGTCTCCCCCCCCCCATGGTTGTTGTTGTTAAGCGAATCATCTGGTTGTTAAGATCGGCTTCCCCATTAACTCTACTTGTTGGAAGCCAGCTGCAATCATCACAAATATATGCTGGTTGCCAAGCACCTGAATGTTGATCAGGTAACATGGAGGTGGTGGTGATGCAACCATTATAAATACAAGGGCAGCTTGTAAGTCTCCTCCCCCTCCCCCCCAGGTCTAACAGAGGAAAATTATGACTTTGCAAAGTACAGTGATACCTTGTCTTACAAACTTAATTGGTTCCGGGACGAGGTTCTTAAGATGAAAAGTTTGTAAGACGAAACAATGTTTTCCATAGGAATCAATGGAAAAGCGATTAATGCGTGCAAGCCCAAAATCCAACCCTTTTGCCAGCCGAAGCGCCCGTTTTTGCACTGCTGGGATTCCCCTGAGGCTCCCCTCCATGGGAAACCCCATCTCTGGACTTCTGTGTTTTTGCAATGCTGCAGGGGAATCCCAGCAGGGGAATTCCAGCATCACAAAAATAAGTGCTTCGCTGGCAACGGAAGTCCGGAGGTGGGGTTTCTCATGGAGGGGAGCCTCAGGGGAATCCCAGCAGCGCAAAAATGGGTGCTTCACTGGCAACGGAGGTCCGGAAGTGGGGCATCCCAGCGGCGGCGGTGGGTTTGTAAGGTGAAAATAGTTTGTAAGAAGAGGCAAAAAAAATCTTAAACCCCGAGTTTGTATCTCGAAAAGTTTGTATGACGAGGCGTTTGTAAGACTAGGTATCACTGTAGATAAAAACCAAAGCTATTCTATTTCAAAAAAACCCCCACAACTCTGTGGAAGTTTGAATAGAATAGAATAGAATTCTTTATTGGCTAAATGTGATTGGACACACAAAGAATTTGTCTTTGGTGCATAAGCTCTCAGTGTATGTGAAAGAAAAAAATACATCTGTCAAGACTCATGAGGTAAACAATAATTGTCACAGGGTAGAAATAAGCAATCAGGAAACAATCAATATTAATATAAACCATAAAGATACAAGCAACAAGTTATAGTCATACAGTCATAAGTGGGAGGAGTTGGGTGATAGGAATGATGAGAAGACTAATAGTAATAGTAATGCAGCCCTAGTGAATAGTGTGACAGTGATGAAGGAATTATTTGTTTAGCAGAGTGATGGCGTTCGGGGAAAAATGTTCTTGTGTCTAGTTATTCTGATGTGCAGTGCTCTATAGTGTCATTTTGAGGGTAGGAGTAGAAACAATTTATGTCCAGGATGTGAGGTGTCTATAAATATTTTCACAGCCCTCTTTCTGAGTCGTGCAGTATACAGGTCCTCAGTGGAAGGCAGGTTGGCAGTAATTGGTTTTTTTTTCCTGCAGTTCAGAGATGCTAAATGAATTTTCTGCAATTCTAATGAGATCCTAAAACTCATTGGCCAGCTACTCATGTCAGAGTCAGATATCTATCTATCTATCTATCTGTCTGTCTGTCTGTCTGTCTGTCTGTCTGTCTGTCTGTCTGTCTGTCTGTCTGTCTGTCTGTTCTGTCTGGGTGCCCCCAGACTTCAACACCAACTGAAAAAAGCAGCCAGACACGCTGGTAAAAAGCAAAGTCACTTTATATCTTTCAAAACAAACACAGAGAACAAAAACTGTTCTTACAAACTGGAATGCTATGAGGCTTCACAGAAGAGTCACGACGGCCAGACAATACAACAGGCTTCTTGCTGGCACACACACCACTGTAGATAATAAAACCCACGCCTCCCCCAAGTTTTCAGCCTTCGAGGCCACAAACCAGAATCAGAGACGCCAAGGATTGAAGCAAGGTCACAGAACTCCCAAAAGATAACTCTCCACAATACAGGAAGGGCGGGCCTGCCTTTTCAACCTTTCTGAGGAGAACCACACCCAAACCCAGCTGTTGCCTATTAGGGATGGAAATACCTGGCTAATTGTCCCCTTCGTTGGGAGGCCCTTCTCTGCCTCATATCGATGATGGCTTGTGCGTTCTCATCTAAGGATTCCAGGCTACTCGCTGGGGAGAGCTCCCCCCCGGGGGTCTCAGGCTGCTCTACCTCCTCTTCATCCTGGCATTCCTCTTCCCCGTCTGCCTGGTCCTCCTCCTCCTCCTGTTCCTCGTCCTCCCCCTGAGCATGGAGCCGGCAGATTTCCAGCCGTTCCCTGAGGAGCCTCAGACTGAATCACAACACTATCTATCTAATCTTGTCATATAATTAATCCCCCCTGCTTTAACATTCTTCACATACAAGACTGGGGTTTTTTGATAACAGCCCCTGGGACAGCTGAAAAGGGCTTACATCTGCAAGACATTTCAAAATCATACCTAGAGCTTTGAAGCCAGTTTATATGAGTGGCCTCTTCGAAGAAAGTCTCTGTTTTGATTTAGGAATGTGCTTCCATGGATGATTTGATGCGCAAATCAAAGCTTTGCATGGCCATAGTATGGAGATGTTTCCAAACCAGCCTTGACTCGTGGTAATGTCATCAGTATCTTAAGAACATCTTTAAAAAATTCTGTTGAAATTTCCAGAAAGTCTTCACCCATCTTTGCGAAGGTCAGGATTAGGAAACTGTTACTTTAATAGCTAACAGAAAAGTGAAGGAGAAAACGTGTATCACAATAGGTCAGAAAATTAATACAGAAGCGGAAATTTGAGGAGGAACCTTTCATAAGGGCATTAAAATAAAATGGCTCTGGCATCTCACAAGGATCCTCCCAACTTGCCTTATTTTAATGAAAGCAAAAAAGCATGAAAAAGGGGGTTGTCTTGTTTAGCTAAGCCTTTAATGCAAGAAGGACAAGGTGATCTTCAAATTCTGTTTGCAATATGATTATGTTACTGTCTCCTTCGTATTCCATAGCAGCAGCAGCTGGTGAGCATGCTTTCTGAATTACAAATTCATCTTGGACATAAAATTAGCACAAGTTCAGGAGAGATGGCAAGAGCAACAGGGAAACAGCAATAGAGCTAAGTAGATTTATTGGCATATTTGTAGCTCACAGAGACCACCCAGCTCAGCAGCATCTTCCTCTGTGCCATGTAATTTCATGCTGTCAACATCTGAGTGATTCTAATAATAATAATCATTAAACAATGCAGGGACTAGTGTATAGAAAGGAAGTTAACATGTGTTTCTTTCTCTTGGAATGTGTTCCCTCTCCCTTCCAGGTTCTATCAATGAACTCTGCTTATCCTAAAGTTTCCAGGCAAGGAATTCAAAGGTAGAATAATAGGGCCTACCACAGTGGTATCAAACGTATGTGGTCATGGCAGCATCACGTTACGTATCGGGACATTTTCCCCCTTCACTAAACCAGGTGTAGGAAGCATGTGATGCATTGAGTCTATGGGCCAGGAGTTTGACAGCTCTGGTCTATCCTATTAGTAGGAAGAGGGAGGCTGATACTGCCTCCATATTTGTTTTTCTATAGTGATATGTAGGATGCCTCTTCTAGTGTGAAAAAGAAGTGCATTTAGATAATTTTGGATTCAATCAATAGGCAATGTCCAGCTTTACATCATCATTCTTAGAAGGTGATATTTTTTTTAATGTTTACTCAATAAACAACTAAACAAAAAGATACATTTTAATCAATTAGTTTAGAGTACCAAAGATCTATATATCCACCCACCCACCCAAATAGGGTTTCCCAATCTCTGGGCTGTGGCCCACTAATGGGCCATGAGCTATTTGTAACCGGACCATGGGAAAGGTGAGTGAGCGTCCCTGTGCATTTCTAATTGCATAAGCAATGGCGTGTATGATAAAGGCTTGGTGTGACTTGGAATATTGTGTTCAGTTCTGGAGACCTCAAAAGGTATTGACAAAATTGAACGGGTCCAATGACGGGCTACAAAAATGGTGGAAGGTCTTAAGCATAAAACTGATCAGGAAAGACTTATCGGAAAAACTCAATCTGTATAGTCTGGGGAACAGAAGGGAAAGGGGGAACATGACCAAACATTTAAATATATTAAAGGGTTAAATAAGGTTCCGGAGGGAAGTGTTTTTAATAGGAAAGTGAACACAAGGACAAAGGGGGCACAATCTGAAGTTAGTTGGGGAAAAGATCAGAAGCAATGTGAGAAAATATTATTTTACTGAAAGAGTAGCAGATGCTTGGAACAAACTTCCAGCAGACGTGGTTGGTAAATCCACAGTAACTGAAACATATATCCATCCTAAGATAAAATACAGGAAATAGTATAAGGGCTGACTAGATGGACCATGAGGTCTTTTTCTGCCGTCAATCTTCTATGTTTCTATGACTCAAAGAGCACAGAATCTCAGCAAATATTGTTGCTTGCAAATTAAATATTTTTGTAAATAAAACTTAATGTTGCTTTGGAACACAGACAGAATACTAGTATCAATATGTTGAGAAAGAGAAAATTCAAGAGAATTCTTGCATTTAGCTCAGGTAAGGCATGGCTTGACAAGAACCTTTGGAAATGTATTATTTGATTCCCCGATGAATTCGACAATGCGATATATATAGTTATTATAATAAGTGTTAGATTACGTGGGTAGATAACCTGCAGCCCTTTAGATATCGCTGAATCCATGGTTCCTAATCATTTCAGCCAATAAAACTAGATTCTTGGAGATGTGATCCAGCAATTATGAGAGCCCATAGTCCACTTATCTCATATTAATGAGGGGAAAAAAACATCCGCCTCCTCACTCACAAATACACCTAAGATGTTTCATAGGTGGCAATTCCCACCAACGAGGCTAGCTAAAATGCGCTCACATCTTTCACCAATCTGTTGAAAGTGCAAATTGTCACCCAGTATATGCTATCCTATATGGGAATGCCAAAAGACAAAGGAATTATGCAAAAATAAAGGAATGGCTCGAAGAGATATTGAAAATAAACATAGATTTAAAATTGGAGCTCTTTTTATTAGGGATAACAATAGACAAATATAATAAAAACACAACATATTTAATGCTACATATTTTGACTGCCTCAAGGCTAGCGTACTCAAAAATGGAAGAATAAGAATATACCCACCGGGAGAGGAAAAAATCCTAAGCAAAATATTATCATGCATGGAGATGGACAGGCTAACGTTACAACTGAAAGGGAAAAAAATGAAACTGAAGTACAGTGATACCTTGTATTACGAACTTAATTGGTTCCGGGACAATGTTTGTAAGGTGAAAAGTTTGTAAGGCGAAACAATGTTTCCCATAGGAATCAATGGAAAAGCGATTAATGCGTGCAAGCCCAAAACCTACCCCTTTTGCCAGCCACAGTGCCTGTTTTTGCGCTGCTGGGATTTCCCTGAGGCTCCCCTCCATGGGAAACCCCATCTCCGGACTTCCATGTTTTTGTGATGCTACAATTTCGCTGAGGCTCCCCTCGCTGGGAAACCCCACCTCCGAACTTCCATGTTTTTGTGATGCAGTAGGGGAATCCCAGCAGCGCAAAAACAGGTGCTTCGCTGGCAACAGAAGTCCGGGGAGCGAGGGGAGCCTCAGCGAAATTGCAGCATCGCAAAAACACAGAAGTCCTCGAAACCCCACCTCCGGACTTCCATGTTTTTGTGATGCTACAATTTCGCTGAGGCTCCCCTCGCTGGGAAACCCCACCTCCGGACTTCCGTTGCCAGCGAAAAAAATCTTAAACCCTGGGTTTGTATCTCGAAAAGTTTGTATGACGAGGAGTTTGTAAAACGAGGTATCACTGTATTCTCTTTCGAATACTTAGAAACCTGGAATAAATTATATTATTGGTGGAGAAAAAGGAGCAACAGGATTTTAAATTAAGGGAACCCGGTGGCGATGTAAACATACACACACACACACACACACACACACACATGATCTTGTTTTTTTCATTTCCAGGTGAATATCGATGGGAGAACTAATGGAATTTAAATGTGTATACTACAAGGTCCATCATGTACTTGTTTCTTATGTTTTATCTTTTTTTGTTTTATAAATAAAAAAACTTTTTAATAAAAAACATTTTTTTAAAAAAAAAACCAAATACACCTATTGTTGCTCTTTGCATTCACAAAACACATGTAGCCAGGTAACCTTTACAGGTCAAGTACAGGGGTGATCAACCTTGGCAACTTTTAAGACCAGGCAGCAAGGGGAATTCTTGGACTTGAAATGTACAAGTCTTATAGAGTCTCTTCTAGAGAGAAACTGCAAGTTAACAGACTTGCAGGGGTGGGGGAAGGGTATCCACTATTCCCAATTATCAATTTAACTGAGGAGTATGACATGGTGATTTAACATCAAACTGCAAATTGTTTCCTATGCCTCATTTGCATCATGTCACTATATCAATGTTGCAAATTGACACAAATGGCATCAGCCGTCTCATTTACAGGAAACCTCTGTGTACATGGTTGCGGAATTTGACCTTCCACATGCAAACGTCTACTGTACTGTAGTTCATGAATTGTGGTTTCACTGTGTTAAGCTGGGTTATTATTATTATTTTGCAGCTCAGTGTTGTTGGGCCAACCAAATCATTTGATTAGTTTATGGTTCGAGGTATTGTGCAATATTTCCACATAGGTAAATTTAGTAACTGTTGAACATGCCATAGAGTGCCATAGAAATGTAATAACTAAGATAACAACCTTAGTTATTTTGGGTGGAAAAGAAGAGAAAAACAATCCTGAAAATGTGTTTCTGTACTCCCACACAATATGTTTTAAAGAAGAAAAATCTACTCATAGTTCAATTTATATGTGACGGAACTGAATTATTTATTTCCCCCTTTTAACAGTAAGTCTGGTGGTTTCTTTCCGATGGCCTCTCCATTTTCTCATACTTGTATTTTCTCTATCCCAGTTCTTTTTATGTATCATGCCTTACGAAGAGCTGGGGTGGCGCTGCAGGTAGAGTGCTGTACTGCAGGCCACTGAAGCTGACTGTAGATCTGTAGGTCAGCAGTTCAAATCTCATCACTGGCTCAAGGTTGACTCAGCCTCCGCAGAGGGGTGGCATACAAATCTAAAAAATTATTATTATAATTATTATCCTTCCGAGGTGGGTAAAATGAGGACCCGGATTATGGGGGCAATATGCTGGCTCTGTTAAAAAGTGCTATTGCTAACATGTTGTAAGCCGCCCTGAGTCTAAGGAGAAGGGCGGCATTAAAAAATTAATTAAATACGTATGTAAGTAAGTAAGTAAGTAAGTAAGTAAGTAAGTAAGTAAGTATGTAAGTAAGTATGTAAGCAAGCAAGCAAGTAAATAAGTGAATGAATGAATGAATGAATGAATGAATGAATGAATGAATGAATGAATGAATGAATGAACGAACGTTAGCAGTCCACAACCTGTGGACTGCAGCCTATTGGCAAGATGCTGGCTGGTGTGAGCACGCAGTCCCACTCGCAGACGCTCGGGTCTCCATTCATATGGACATTTGTAGCCCCACTTGCATGAACAATGGCTGTTTCATACATGCATCCATGTGTTCGCCCCCTCCCACAAAAACACCCCCTCTTTCCCCATCCCCCCACTCTGGGCCACTAACCTGGCAAGGTTAGTGGGGGACTCTGACTTACATAGTTGCAAAATCCAAGGAAGCAAGAATCACAGAGTTTCCAGGATGGCATCTTTAGCACTGCTCTGGGATAAATGTCTAATCTTTTAAAATGTAGTTGAGTTTCCTAGTCTTAGTTATTCTGAATTAAATAAGACAGCATTTCTTTGGAGAACTTTTCCCCAGTTGGATATCCATATAACAGTTGCTTTTTCTTATATGGATATCCAAGTAGCTCACTCCCAGCGCTCTCACCCTCTCTCAGCTTACGCTCTAATTCAGACTGATGAAATAGCTCTCCGGCTGAGAAATTACCAGCCAGTCCAAAACCTGATTATGTACCATTCAACGCTATTACCGTGTTTCCCCGAAAGTAAGACAGTGTCTTACTTTCTTTTTATCCCCAAAAGCCCCACTATGTCTTACTTTCGGGGTATGTCTTATATTGGAAAACTCCCCACTGGCGACCTCCCTACCTCCCTTTTATTTTAAACATGTTTCTGACCTGCGGGGTGGCTCCAGCTGCGGCTTCTGCTGCCACTTCCATGGATTACAATGGAGATTTCCAAGCTGGTTATCAGGAAATCGACGGCATCAATTTGGGTTACTTGAAGATTAACAGCACGAAGATTAGCGGCGCGCAGATTAGCGGCACGCAGCTAGATGAGAGGGAGGCGGCAATACCCCCGTGTTTCCCCGAAAGTAAGACATATGTCTTACTTTCGGGGTACGGCTTATATTAGCCGACCCCCCTGAAACCCCCGATACGTCTTACAATCGGGGGTGTCTTACTATCGGGGAAACAGGGTATATCCACATTGATATCTCTGAAAGTTCCCCACTTCTCTGCCCATCCTATTGGATTGTAGCAAGAGACTCTCTGTTTGTCCAGGACTCTACCCCCCCCCCCTTTTATTTCTCTTTTCTCTCTTTGCAAGGCAGCTGATGCGAAAAGCAAATCTGGCATGGACCAAAAGTGAACTAGCAGTAGAGACAGTGTAGCGTACAAGCACCTTCTACATTTTTTTTTCTCAACAAAGGGAGTACTTTACAAACAAAGAAATACAACTAACATCAATTGGAATACTAGTAGTTAAAAGCACCATGTAAGATTTCAGCCCATCCTAGACATGGGGTCAACTGGGTGACTTCGGGTAAGTCACTTTGTCTAAGAAAGTCCCAACTATTTTGTCTTTTCAAGTCACTTTTTAAATCTGCTATTGACTACCTGAACTAGCTAGCCTCTGCGGTTTCCTTGGCAATGTTTTTCAAAAGTAGCTTGCCACTGCTTCCTTCCTGGGGCTGCGAAGGTATGTCCTAAGGTCACTCAGTTGGTTTCATGCCCAAGGAAGTTCTATCTATCTATCTATCTATCTATCTATCTATCTATCTATCTATCTATCTATCTATCTATCTATCTATCTATCTATTGTACAAATAAAACATTAGATAAGTAATGATAAAAAATAACAAAAGAAGACAATAGGACAGGGACGGTAGGCACAGTGGTGTGCTTATGCACGCCCCTTACAGACTTCTTAGAAAGGGGGAGAGGTCAATTGTAGATAATCTAAGGTTAAAGGTTTTGGGCTTAGGAGTAGATTAGAACTCACAGTCTCCTAGTTTCTAGTGTAATGCCTTAATAACTGCACTAAACTGGCTTTAAAGTGACAAACCACTTTTTAATAAATCTGCATTATCCAGGCAGTTGTCAAGAGTCACAATTTTGTTGAGGCTATCCCAAAAAGTAACAAAAATAAAAGCCATCCCTATTTGATTCCCTATTTGATTCCTGCTGACTACAAGGACATATCTAGTATTTCTTTCTTAGTACCGGTAACATTTTTTTAAAAAATGATTTGTAATTCCATTCTTTTCTATTCCATTCTTT
Source organism: Erythrolamprus reginae (assembly GCF_031021105.1). Taxonomy (NCBI): domain Eukaryota; kingdom Metazoa; phylum Chordata; class Lepidosauria; order Squamata; family Dipsadidae; genus Erythrolamprus; species Erythrolamprus reginae. The sequence goes on along the minus strand of NC_091951.1, from coordinate 256,101,490 downwards.
TCAATTCCATTCTTTTTCTATTTTTTTATCTGAGTGCATAAGGAGCTCCTGGTGGTTTCCCATCTAAACTCTCATTAGGTCCAACATTGTTTAGCTTTCTCAAATCAGTTAAGATTGGATAGATCTCAAACTGGTGCCCTGCAGGCCGAATGCCAGCTCTGCAACGGGAAAAAAAGTCGTGATACGTCATGGGACAGCAACCTGACACCAGAAGTTGAACACCCACAGGATAGATTCAGCAGTTGCAACAAGCTTTAAAAAGTAGCACATGGAAATTGAAATTCTGTATTTTTTCTAGACTTTCAAGAATATTAAATGGTGTTACAGGAGATAAACAATTTGTGTTTCGGAATGCCTATGCGGGAAGAATTGTATTTAAACTGTATGAGTTCTTTTTTAGCAAAGCTGATGAACAGCCCGAAGGAGATATTTGACTGAGCCAATATATCCTAACCACTAATTACAGCGCAATACTGTTATAAAATAGCACTATACATTCTTTTTTGTGGCACTATAATCCCTTCTGAATATGCAACCGAAGAAACAGGTCCAGATGCATAAGACAAATCCAGTTACAAACCCATCTGCTTATCTGGTAGACCACTCAGCTCTCCTCAAGCTATTTTGGAGAACAGTGAGAAGAACAGATGGGGGAGTAAGGGCTTCATCTTTTCATGTGCAAAACTTTGCTTGTTCTGGTAAGGGGATTTCTCTTAAAAAAAGAAATCAGAAAGTCCAAAGGCCAACCATTCCTAAAGACAATTCAAGTACAGTGATCCCTCGATTTTCGCGATCTCGATTATCGCGAAACGCTATACCACGGTTTTTCAAAAAATATTAATTAAAAAATACTCCACGGTTTTTTGCTATACCATGGTTTTTCCCACCCGATGACGTCATACGTCATCACCAAGAGTCACTTCTCTGTCTCTTTCTCTTTCTTTCATGTCATTCTCTGCTTCAATCATTTTCTCATTTCTCTTTTTTTCTCCCCTTTTTTCTATCATTTCTCTCTCTCTGCCTTCCACTCTTCTCTCTCTCTCTTTCTTCCTCTCTCTCACTGTCTTCCTTCCTTTCTCATCTTTCTTTCTCTCTCTCTTTCTCTATCTTGCTTCTTCCTCTCTCACACTCTCTTCCTCCCTCTCTCATCTCTTTCTTTCCTTCTCTCTCTTTCTCTATCTCTCCCCCTCTTGCTCTCGAGCGGCAAACAGCGGCCGGCCGGGCGGGTGAACGGGCGAGCGAGCGAGCGGCCGGGCGGGCGGGCGGGTGAACGGGCGAGCAGCGAGCGAGCAGCCGGGCGGGCGAGCGGCGAACGGCCGGGTGCTGGGGGGGCGGGGGCAGCCGGCATTCAAAGCAATCTGTCGGCTTCCGCACTCTCGTCGCTCCCCGCCTCCACCATCTGCGCATGCGCGGCCATGGAAAAAAAGGTGCGCATGCGCAGATGGTGTTTTTACTTCCGCACCACTATACTGCGGAAAATCGATTATCGCGAGAGGTCTTGGAACGTAACCCTCGCGATAATCGAGGGATCACTGTAAACCCTAAACACAACAATTCAATAATATTTTTTAAATTATTTTCCTTATTATTTATGTTTTGATCATCAATTTTTCTATAATCTCATCTTCCAATATTCAGGAGTTCAATTAGTCGTCTTTAATTTTTAAAGATTCTGTTTAAAAAAATGAGGCTGAAAACTCTGCAAGGAAATAATACGTCTCTTAAATGAAATTTAAAAATATCTCCCCTTCAGAGGTAGTGAAAGAGAAAGCAAACTATTTCCTTTTGCTTTAAATTTTTATTATATTACCTTTCGTTCCCTGATGTTTTTCATTTATTCTTGTTCTAATCAAAATTGCAAACAAATTTAACAAGACTTGGATTCTGGAAGGAGCAGGATACTGTGAAATGTTCCAAAACATCCTCAGCCCGAGGTTTTTGAAAGAAGCCAATCCATAACCAAATATAACTGTGGTGATTGACATGATCAGTCACCATAACCATTTTTATCATCTTGTTCCAAGATCTTCTTATGGAAGGACTCTGGACTTCAGCCTGAACTCATGGGTCCTTGTATAGTAACCCCAGCTCTGATGTTTCAATCTAAGGATTCCTTAAAGCAAGATTCTGGACTGGTAGCAACCCAAAGAGACTATAGGGGCAGAAATCCTATAGTGCTGTCAGTGATACATGAACACTTTGTGATTGCTTTTTCATCTTAGCTCCCTTTCACTTGCAATCTTTTAGGAATGGAGGTACCGCTGGAACTTTGAGATCGTTATGGTAGGTGTGCTTGCAGAATTGCTGACTCAGGGACCATGGCCTGTCCCAAAATGTCCATTCTTCAGAAGGCTAACTAATCCCCAGGATGCTTTTTGTTACTCCTGTCAGAACTCTGACAATTAACTGCAATTTTAGAAGTTGAACCACTGATTTCCAGCAGGTCATTTTCTTATCCAATATCCTTTATTAAACTATATATTTTTTTCAGATTACAAAAAGAGCATGCTTCACACAAAGGAAAGATATAAGAGCAGAATGTTATCTGTTAGTATTGAGATGTTACGTAAGGTGAGCAATTCAGCTCATGTAATTTCTTTCTCAGGTACTAACAACTACTTATTAGTTGGTATTATCTAATTGACACCAAACATATTTTTCTGGTTCTCCCCACCCAATATATATGGTAGCAATTTCTATTGGAAAAATATGGAATCAGTTGAGTTGACCTCTATCAATGTAGCTTTCAAACTCACCACTACCACCACTGACAACAGATAAATCATAGAACATGCTATGTATCCATGTAAATAGGACTATGTAAATAAGTTATGTAAATATCCATTTAAATCGGCTCATCTGCATAGCCGCCTGCGGATTGGACAAGCCGCGGGCAGGAAAATCCAAACGGCTGTCAAAGCCGCTCCTATAGAAAAGAAACCCTTTAAATTTGGAAAGCCGTGCCACGCGCCTTGCTTTTCACCGCAAACTTCAATATAGATACTGTTGCTAGTTACTTTGTTACACGGGCTGATTCCTAATAAAGACGAATGGCAGCCACATGTCTTCTAGTTATTCAGATCTAACAGAACATATCATCAACTTTCATAGAAAAATTGACATTTAGCTTTTAAAGCCATGAAGCCACTGATTCATATTATTAAATTTGGAGGAGTCCTGCAAACTTGAGATATTTTTCTCAAAATGGTAATAACTGTAACAAATGCTAAACTATGCTTTTCCTACAACGTTGGAAACCAAAGTCATTTCTTGATTTTTTTTTAAAGTATGCAAATTTCAGGCATAGTTAGAGAGGGAAACAGACGTTAGATTCCACCACAGCTTCCTTCTACCTACAAATCATCCAGATAATGTAATGCAGGAAGCATTGCCCTTCCTATGTTTGCTTTGATTGCACACAATCAAAACCTGGCTAGCTATTCCGATGATATCACACTCACAGTGTGCTATTTAATTTGCTATGATGATAGTGCAAGCTGAACAAGAAAACAGCTATGGAATAATTGTCAAGAAAGGGAAATGCAAAATCAAGATGTTAAGTTTCAGGAGACTGAACCCTCCCCAAAACACTCTTGCCATGAATAAAACAATTTGCCTTCCAATGTCCCATACAGTTCTTGTCAAGAGGGTTTTTGTACATTAGAAGGAGTTGCACTCTCCAACACCAAACGTTTTCTTTTCATTTTCTGCAAAAGGTGATATGCTCGGACCTCTTTATATTTTATGCCACACAGACTAATTATACAGTGTTTGAAATTAGCACTAGAGGTACTTAAGGCTATGAGCTGTTTAAAGCATGCTTGATTTACATAATCTATTCTGCTTCTACTAATTATGAGAAGAGGCAAAGATAAGACAACTCACTAGAGTCCTATTCTTGATCATCACTTAGTTCCACTTATCTTCTGCTTCTTGGAATAATGTCAAATTTATCTCTTTGAATTAAAGACAAAATGTTCTGTTGCCTTTCCAAGGAAGACTCCATCCATTTCTACCATTGATGTAATCATAGCAAAGCAAATAGAAGTTATTTAACGTATACTAAATAAATTGAATTATCAGGATTAGTTGTTCTAAAATGGACAGCAATCAACAATTTCTTGCTGAATTTTGGCAGGCAATTCAGTAAACAGCTACAATAAAATTTTAATATAATGATATTAAAATGCCTAATTACATTTTTTTAAAGATTGGTAATTGTGTTCTGTCTCCTCTAAGATTCAAAATGTTGGCATTTGCTGTATCTTTTTGTTGAGGGATTATTTCTATTTCTGCAGACCACATACAATAATCCAACTAGTGATATATAATTGTCTGCCTATAGAAACAACCCCCCCCCAAGTCTGTCTTTCTAATAAGAGTCTACCCACACCTTATGTATATATAGGTAGTCCTCAATTTACAACTGTCCATGAAGTGACTGTTTGAAGTTACAAAAGGACTGGGGAAAAATGACTTATGACCTTTTCTCCCATACTTAAGAATGTTGAAGCATCCTCATGGTCACATGATCAAAAATGAGGCACTTGGCGACTGACTCACATTTATGATGGTTGCAGCATCCCAGGGTCATGTGATCACACTTTACAAACTTCTGACAAGTAAACTTAATGCGAAGCCAGATTCTCTTACTAGGTCAGTGATGGCAAACCTATGGCACACATGCCACAGGTGGCACACGGAGCCATATCAGAGGGCATGCAAGGCATTGCCCTATGTCATCTCCAGCATGCATGGGTGCACTGGCCAGCTAATTATTGGCCTTACGGAAGGCCATTTCGCCCTCCAAAGGCTACAGAGAAACTTCTGTGAAGTCCCAGAGTGCAAAAAACTGCACAAAGGGCGAACCAAAAATTAGGAAAAACAGATTTCCGGTTTGCCTGTTGTGCTGATTTTTGCACTGATGCCTCTGGAGAGCGAAAAACTGCACAACTACCAAATCAGAAGTTTGGAAAAATGGACTTCTGGCTTGCCCAATGTGCTGATTTTTGCCCTCCGGAGGCTTCAGGGCAGCTTCTGGAGTGTGAAAATCAGCACACCAGGCAAACCAGAAGTCAGTTTTTCTGAACTTCCAGTTTGCCCAATTGGCTGTTTATTTCACTGTCTCAGGCTTCAGTGAGGCCTGTATGCATGTGCGAGGGTGGAGGTGAGTGGGTTGTGCGCATACGCATGGGGGCTGTGCATGTGGGGGGCAAAGGAATGGGTGTGTGCATGTGCGTGCTCACTAGCATATGCAAATACACCCTTTTGGCACGCAAACCCAAAAAGGTTAGTCATCACTGTACTAGGTTAACAGCTATAGTGATTCACTTAACACACATCGTAAAATGGGGCAATATTCACTTAACAACTGTCCCACTTAGCAACAGAAATTTTGGGCCCAATTGTGGAGGACTAGTTATTTTTCGTAAGTTTACATCTGTCCTTTTGAATGCATACAATCTGGAATTTCTTAAAGAACCTTAACATTTATATAAAGATTGAATATATACATTATCCTACTGAAGTTTACTGTGTTTATAGATTTTTGTACTGAAAAGTAATGATTGGTGCGGGTGGTGGTGGTTTTGAACTCATTGTGTACTGTTGATGATAGAAATAAACTAAGAGTACAGTGGTACCTCAAGATACGAACCCCTCATCTTACGAACAACTCGTGATACGAACCCGGGGTTCAGAAAAATTTTGCCTCTTCTTACGAACTTTTTTCGAGTTACGAACCGGCGTTCAGGAGGCTGCTGGGAAGCCCCCCGGCTGTTTTAAAAGGTGACAGCCGGGAGGCGGGACTTCCCAGCAGCCTCCCGAATGCCAGTTCGTAACTCGAAAAAAGTTCGTAAGAAGAGGCAAAATTTTTCTGAACCCCGGGTTCGGTTCGGGAGGTTGCTGGGAAGCCCCCCAGCCCGGCTGTGACCTTTTAAAACAGCCGTGCGGCTTCCCAGCTGTCTCCGAACACCGAACGCGGAAGTTTGGGTTTGGCGTTCGGCTTCGGGAGACAGCTGGGAAGCTGCGCGGCTGTTTTAAAAGGTGACAGCCGGGCTGGGGAGCTTCCCAGCAACCTCCCGAACACCGAACTTTTGCCGAACTTCCGGGTTCGGGGTTCAGGAGGTTGCTGGGAAGCCCCCCAGCCTGGCTGTCACCTTTTAAAACAGCCGCGCGGCTTCCCAGCAGCCTCCGAACGCCGAACGACAAACCCGAACTTCCGCATTCGGAGGCTGCTGGGAAGCCGCACGGCTGTTTTAAAAGGTGACAGCCGGGCTGGGGGGCTTCCCAGCAACCTCCTGAACCCCGAACCCGGAAGTTCGGCAAAAGTTCGGCGTTCGGAGGCTGCTGGGTGTCACCTTTTAAAACAGCCTGGGGGCTTCTCGGAGGCCTCCCGAACGCCGAACCCGGAAGTTCGGGTTTGGCGTTCGGCGTTCGGGAGGTCGCTGAGAAGCCCCCAGGCTGTTTTAAAAGGTGACAGCCGGGCGGCAGCGGTTTTTTTTGCGGGGGTTTTTTTTTGGTTGCATGGATTAATTGACTTTACGAACCTTTCGTCTTACGAACCTCCCCCTGGAACCAATTAGGTTCGTAAGACGAGGTATGACTGTATATTTAAAAAATATAACCAATGAACAAATTACTACATTACTAAGATGCACTGGTTGGAGTCAAAAATTGCACCAACAATATATGGTGATTGATTTTGATTTTGATATTATGGATTCTGAGTCATTGTTGTTGGTTTACTGCTATCTATAGTACAGTCTATTATGGCTTATTTTATGATTGTAAAAGAAGATCTTAACGCAATAAGCAAACCCAACCAATCTCTAGTAGGAAAACTTTAAAAGAATGGCAGTAGATCTAGCAGTTATCTGAAATAAGCACTTGGATATTCTTTAAAATATTAATGCTTATTTCCACATGCTTGAAGAAAAGACTGAAGGGGAGAAAAAAAGAAAATAAAAGCTCTACTAAGCACAACTCCTCAGATACAGCATGAATGAAGAAATATACCATATTAAAATTGTCAGGGGAAAAAAAAACCTTTGCCTCCCAAATTCAAGTACAGCTCTCTAACTGGCAAGCCCATTTATTATTTTAAAATCATTTTGCTGTGTCTGCAGCTCTAAAAATCCTGGAAGAAAATTACATCCTGTTTGAATGACTTGAAATTACAGCTTAAAAGGACTTATGAAAACTGCTGATGTGCCTAGTTTCCCTCTTTTTCTTTCTCTCACACGTACACATTTTTTCAGAGAATGAGAAACTATGCAATCTCTTCTGTAATCTTATGGAGGGCTATGTCGCTAAGTAAATAAAAAGATCTTTCTCAGGAATATGTTCTCTTTTCTTCCTGCTTTCTTCTTTTAAAATTAAAAAAAAGAAGATGGAAATAAAGTAGCCTTGCGCATTGTCTGAATAAAGTGAAAAGCAATTATCTTTTTTCCACCTCACGGTTATATCCTGCCTTCCCATTAAAGAACCTGAGGTGGCTGACAGAAGGTGCTCTCTCATTTTAACCTCACAGAAAGTGAAGCCTGGAATACCTGTGAGGAAGGCTGCGCTGAGAGAAAATAAGTTCAGGATTGTGTGGAAGCTCAGTCACGAGGCAACCGAAACCTACCGGACAAAGGCAAGGCAGAAAAGTATCTTCAAAGCCATCAACCATCTCCGTAAAGATCCTGCGTGAAAGCCAAAAGCAACAGGACTCCAGAGGTTCAACTGACTGTAAGTGATTGATCCCTACTGCCCTTGGAACTTCATGTTATGTTTGCAAGTTGTTAGAATAAATGTGATCGCTGATTGGAGCAGGGCGACCAATAAGAAGCCTGCTAGCGCAACCAATGGGAAGCCTGGGCGCGACCAATAAGGAGCCTCCGGGCTCAACCAATAGGAAGCTCCAACACGAAGTCTTGAAACATTGTCATCAATCCCTGTGCTAGTAACAATGTATATAAGGTGTGGTTTTGGCCGCTTGTTTTTAAAGTCGCTACCTGCCTGCGAGCTGGTCACTTTAGATGTTCCTGATTAAGAGCTGTTATCCTCTTCATCGGCCTCCAGTCTCTGATTTAACACTTCACAGAACCCCCATCAACACCACTGCACCCCAGGACCACCAGCCCCAGCAAATCAACCCCAGCAATCTGCCAGTGCGCCATCAGCCTGATCCAGCCCAGCCTGTCCGATCCCCAGCTGATCTATCCAAAGCAGCGGTATAGCCTCTTATAACTTTTAATTCACCTGACGTATACCTAAGCCATCCAAAGCTTCTAACTTTTAGCAAAAGCAAAAAGAGCCTTTTTACTCTGCATTGCCCGATCCCCAGCCATCCCGAAGCCTCTAGTAACTTTCAAATCCCCCAACTCCCAGCTGAGCCATCCTAAAGCTTCTAACTAACTCCCAGCTAAATCATTCAAAGCTTCCAGCTTCTAGCAACAGCGAAAGGAGTCCAGCCGGTGGCGAAAGGGTTTCTAGCTCCAGGCAACAACGAAAGGAGCCCAGCCAGTAATGGAAGGACTCATTCCCAGCCAAGCTGACCTTAAGATTCAGCAATAGCATTAGGAGCCCAGCCAGTGGCTGAAGGGCTCTGAAAGCGCCCGATTCAAAATCACCTGATTCCACAGTCTAAATACTTAGCTGCAGCAGCGACAGAAGCCCAGTCGTTGGTGGAAGGACTCCGATAGTGCCTGTTCCCCAGCTGAGACATTCAGAAGCTTTTAGCACCGGAGATTCTCAGCAGAGTCATCCCAAAGCTGCAGCCTAGCCGGTTGCATAAAACTCTGGAAAACACCCACTCCCCAACTGAGCAAAGAAAGTATACTAATACAAATAAACATAATAATAAAGAAAGAAAGCCCATCAAGCCATCAACTGAGCAAAGAAAGTATACTAATATAAATAAACATCATAATAAATAAAGAAAGCCCATCAAGCCAGGACTCATTCTGGATTTCCAAATTCCTGCTGATCCTGATTTTCCTGCAACCCCCTCCTACACCGGAGGTCAGACAACATTTAAAGAAAAAGTCCATCTGGCTCCCTAGGGTAACAATAGACCACTGATCCTATTTGTGCATGAACCATCCCAAGAAACAGAAATAAATTGTGAAACATAGTTAAAGCTTCTTGACACATTAACTCAACTGTTTAAAAAAGCTAAATATGCCTAACTCTCTAACACAACAATACCTATCATTAACCATGCCAAACAAAAAATCAAAAACCCTCTCAGAGAAACACCCTCAAATGGATGATACCTCTAGCAAAGATAACATTTGTTACAAATGCAGTAAATCCATCAATGATATAGAAGAATACAACAAATGCCAGATATGCCTAAACTACGCCCATGACACCTGCCTGGAAATAAACAAAAACATAAACAATTTCCTTCAAAAAGCTTCCACCTTCCTTCATTTTTGCCCTACATGTCTACCCAAACTTAACGAACTGATCACCATGTTCAATAAATTTCTCAATCTTGAATCAACCTTATCTGTCCAAAAAGATTACATTGAATCTATGGAAGCCCGTATTGAAGCACGAATACAAGCATGCTTCACATCCTTGGACAATAAAATCACAACACAGGCAAAAAGAAATTCCAATAGACCTAAATCACACTTCAATACAACAACAAAACCCTCAACCAATAACCCATCATCCACCACCACCACCACCACCACATGATCAACCATATCAACCACCTCATCATCAACACACCAACCACCCAAATAACATATCCCTACTAATCAAAGACACCCTTGAAAGAGAACAAAAAAGTAATAATGCCATCCTATTTGGACTAGAAACCACTATTGAACCTGATATCAATAAAATTTGCAATATCATTGCACCAATATTCCCTACGGACGAAATCACTGCAGTGTCTAGAGACGTACCCGAGTTCAAATACAGCAATGGCTCGGCAGCACCTCAATTTTGCAGAGTCGTTTGCAAAAATGAAATTAGCAAATGTAAATTCATCAACACTATAAATTCCATCAACCGAAAGGACTCTAACCCCAAAAAACTTTGTGCAAGACCGGATCTATCCATATTACAATGAATACAATCCCGTGAACTTTGTGCTGAACTTAAAAAGCGTCAAGATCAAGGACAAATCAACCTATACATCGACTACTGAGCAGGTTGCATTAGGACCAAGACCCACATCCCACCATCCAACCCTCCAAACTCCATCACCCAAAACCATCCTAGCATACATCTCTCCATCAACCAAGAACAACTCTCCATCAACCAAGCACAATCCACCATAAACCTCAAACAACTATAGCTCAAATTCATCCTAACTACCTACCCACCTCCAATCAAAACCTCAACCCTCCAACAACTGTTGCTCAAATCCACCATAACTACCTACCC